>NC_137151.1:1800000-2380286 GCF_951394435.1 Stenella coeruleoalba | reverse complement strand
CACTAGGTATTTTCAGCGGAAAAGGATTTAATACAGGGAATTAAATATTTACAAAGTCATTTGAAGGGGTAGAGGGGTAAGTTCCAGGCTTGGTCTCCAGGAATGAGTACCAGGACACCACAGAACAGGAAATTGATTCCAGGAACACACTGCCATAGCTGTGACCCAGGGACCAGGGTGCTGGGCAGAGGAAGCTGTGCCTACTGCCTACACACTGGTCATGGAGAATCTGTCTCGTGATTCGTGAAGCCGGTGGCTGGTGGCTGATTCCAGCCACTGCTGCAGCCACCTCTCAGCACCATGCAGTAGGGGCTGGACCCTGCTCTTTCTTTTTTGTCAGAAGAGAACAGCCCAAAGCCTTAAGGAGATGACCTCCATCTCCTTTCTGTTTTCTAACCTCATGTAAAAGCTTCTAACTGCAAGGGTGTCTGAGAAATGCAGTTTAAGCTTTCAAATCTCTACAGTAAGGGAAGGCCCATGGCCTTAGCCTACATATTGGAAATCCTTTATTATGGGCTGGAAATAGCCACTCCCTAGGCAGAGAAGAGGCAGAAAATACAAATGCTCTGAGGAGAGAGAATATAGGTGTAAATGTAAACAGGTGTTCCTTCTCTAAGCTGACCAGGGCTTTAAAGGCATTAAAGGGAAAGAAGAATGCCTCAGAGCAGGGCTGTCCAATGGAACTTTTTGCAATGATGAAAATTTCCATATCTTTGCCATCCAATACAGTAGCCATTGCCCTGTGTTGTTATCAAGCACTTGAAGTGTGACTAACCTGACTGGGTCACGGAGACTTTTCTTTTCACTAATTTAATTTAAATATGCATAACCACATGGAGTGGTGGCTACCATTCTGGGCACAGCAGCCTTAGAGGAGCCCAGAAAGATCAAGCCTGCGACCCGGGCATCCCTGCTCTGTCAAGGCTGGAGGTGGTGGGGGTTGGATACACCCTTAGGGAGGAAACAGCTGGGGTTGGGGGCTGAAGAAGCGGTGGCAGAAAGGGCCTCTCCTTCTGGAGTGGCTGCTGTGTTAGAACTCAAATAAGCAGCGGAGACCAGGGTTCACCCCAGCAGAGGAAGCAGAAGGCAAAGAAGTAGGTCTTTCGGGTTTTCAAAACAAGTAGGTAGATCCTCAGTCTGAAGAAGATACAGGGGTCCAGAAGGCTGGAATACTGGGGAAAGAAATCAGGGAAGAGGCAGTGGATGGGCTAGTGAGAGCAGTGTGGGGGCAAAACAGCTGGGCTTGTGTGAAACCGATAACAAGAGCAGACGGACCCTGGTGACCCCACCTGGACTGCATATGTGGCGGGATAATATTTTAACTAGAACCAAGAGTGTTAGCTTCCTATGGCTGCTGTAACAAATCACTACCTACTTGGTGGCTTAAACAACACAGATTTATTTATTATCTTACAGCTCTTAGGTTAGAAGTCAACCTGGATCTCACGGGGCTAAAATCGGGGTGTTGGCAGGGCTGTATTCCTTCTGGGGGCTCCAGAGGAGAATCTGTTTTCTTGCCTTTCTTCCACTGGTCGCCTACACTCTTTGGTTCATGGGCCCTTCCTCCTTCTTCCAAGTCCACCATTAAAACCTCTGCTCCTGTCCTCATGTCTCCTTCTGACTCTGATCCTCCTACCTCCATCTTACAAGAACCCTAATGATTGCACTGGGACAACCCAGATGACCCAGGATAATCCCCCTGTCTCTCAAAACCCTTAACCTAATCACACGGCAAAGGCCCCTTTGCTTAAGGCAACCTATTCACAGGTTCTGGGGGTTGGGACATGAACATCTTTGGGGGGTTATTATTCAGCCTCTCACGTTCTCTATTCCCAATCCATCCCATTTCTCATTCTCCATCCCACTGTCACCCCTGGTCTTCCCCTAGTCAGTTTGCATTTGTTGCCTCAGAGCAGGACAGCAGGACAGTAGAGAAAATAGAGTCATTTCTTGCTTTTTAAGTTTCAAAAGTCCAGCCTTGAGGGGATGGACGCCAGGCCAGGGAGCGAAAAACCAACAAGAAACAGGGTGGCATCAAAGAAAAACCAACAAGAAACAGGGTGGCATCAAAGAAAAATCTCTGAGGAGAGGGCCTCCTGCCCTGCTCTGCTTGGCTGAGCAAGGATGCATGTTAGACACTAGGTTGTTTTTGAAGGTCAAGAGCAGAGGAAACTTGTGTCTGTAGCAGTCAGGATAGGTAGGCCTTGCTGCAGTAACAAACAAGGCCAAATCTCCTTGGCTTAACAAAATAAGGTTAATGTCTCACGGTCACTCCACATCCATCATGGGTAGACTGGGAGCTCTCTTCTCAGGACCCAGGACCCAGGCTGGGGATCCTGCCCACAGCTTCTCGCTCCAAGACTCAGGCTGATGGAGCAGTCACCATCACACTAATGTCCACGACAGAGGAAAAGAGAAGTACAGCCAATTGCAGTCTGGCTCTCAAAGCTTCTGCCAGGTGGTACCACTTGTCACTTCTCAATTTTCATTGGTTAAAGCATGTCAGAGTCCACATCTAATTCAAGGGGGCAGAGGAGTGCCTGGAAGGAGACCTGGGGATGCTTGGTGATCAGAGCTGATGACCACAGGGTTCCCCTTCCCAGGCAGAATTCCTAGGAGGTGGCCAGACCCCAGGGAAGTGGCTGCTTAAGAGGTCTGCATGGGCAGATGGGCCTGAGTCTGCAGAGGTTCCCTGAGCCCAGGCTCAAGGGAGCAGTGGTGCTTCCTGGTGTTGGAGAGGGGATTTGAAGACATGGGCCAGCCTGGCAACCCAACAGCAGCCAGAATTAAGATGTCCCTGTGATTCCAGAGTGGGATGCTTGTGACTTCAAGCCCTCAGGAAAGAAATAGGGTATTCTGAATGGACTGAACCTAAGTTTACACCAGCAGTGCAGTAGGGGCTCCAAACAGAAATTAAATTTAGATATAGGAAGGCAACATTCACACCATCCATGAATAGAAACCAAAGGCTGAAGTTATGGGACATGCAGGTAACGTGACTGACTCAGGTCCACATACCACGAGACACGCCAGTAACTCTTACAGTGAATCTTCATTTAATCACTTCTTTTTGCCATTTAAAAAAACTATCCTTAGTGACTAGAACTTTTAGCAATGATTTAACTCATCTAAAATTCAAATACACATGCTTGTCGACATGCAAACGTATTTTCATTGACTAACTACTGAAACTGAGGGAAAGAGCTATCTCTCAGCCTCACTTTGAATGCTTTGGGCAGTCTTCACCAGAGAAGGAAGTGAAAGAAGGGGAAGTTGATGAGTCGTTGAACTTCCAGAATGTGCCAGAGACTGTACTGGTTACCTTGAGACCTTGACCCATGTGAGGCTTAAGAGATTCAGGAACTTGCCCCGAGCCGCTCAGCTGCTGGGCTAAAGCCAAGGCTCCACCGTGTTGGGCTGGCTCCTCCTCAGCCTCTACCCCCCATTGGCTCTGCCCCCACGCCAGCTGCCACGTGGATGAACTTGACTGGCTAAGGGCCCTCAGCCCCCAGGTTCCCCAGTGCCAGGGGTCAGAGCAGAAGGCCCTCACAGAGCTGTCGGGGAGAGGACCATGGCGGGGAGACCAGGCTGTGCATTTTGTCAGGGAGACCGCAGAAGGGACGTTATGTCCTCCTCGGCACACATCATGTCAGGAGGTACATGATGTCAGCTGGTCCCATTGATGGTGACGCTCATTTTGATAACTTGGTTAAGAGGGTAGCCTCCAGATTGGTTCATAATAAAGTTTCTATTTTCCCCTTTGAAATTAATAAGTGGCTTTCTTTAAAAACTACAGGACATATTTCTGTAACAAATTCAAATAAGAAAACAAAGTCACCTACTCCAATTCTGTGTCTCAAAGGTAACTCTTACCAATTTGGCTAAGAGTTGCATCTCTTAAGAGATGCATTTGCATCCATATTTTCCCCAGAGTTTTCCCCAATATGTATACCTATTTTTAAATAAAAGAGAGTAGAATCATCTGACACAAATTGTTTTTGCAACTTAGCTATTTCACCTACCAACATAAACCCATACTATTATTTATTGTTCATCATTGTTTTAATTTGTTTAAAATTATGATTAGTGAATTTACAATAGCCAAGACATGGGAACAACTTAAATGTCCATGGACAGAGAAATGGATAAAGAAGATGTGGTACATATATACAATGGAATATAACCCAGCCATAAGAAAGAATGAAATAATGCCATTTGCAGCAACATGGATGGACCTAGAGATGATCATACTAATGAAGTAAGCCAGACAGAGAAAGACAAATACTATATGATATCACTTATATGTGGAATCTAAAATATAGCGCAAATGAACTTATCTACAAAACAGAAACAGACACACAGACATACAGAACAGACTTGTGGTTGCCAAGGGGGAAGGGGTGGGGGAAGCTTGGACTGGGAGTTTGGGATTAGCGGATGCAAACTATTATATACAGAATGGATAAACAACAAAATCTGACTGTAGAGCACAGGGAACTATACTCAATATCCTGTGATAAACCATAATGGAAAAGAATGTGAAAAAGAATGTATATATGTGTATAACTGAATCACTGTGATGTACAGCAGAAATTAACACAACATTGTAAATCAACTAAACTTCCGTAAAATAAAATAATTATGACTAGTGAGAGTGAAATTATAAACTATCAACATTTCTCCTGGGAGGGCCCAGTCTGTTTCACAACTGTCAGCTGGTCTTCTCCTCACTGTGTTTGGGTGCTCCCGGCATGGGGCCAATGACCTAGTGGTAAAGGACACACAAAAGAGAAGGGGTGTTTGGGACCTTCGAGGAATGGAGAGTGCTGGGCATTCTGGGGCTGGGGTTAGGGATGCTAGCAAGAGCTGGGGCTGGGACAGGTGACGGGTCTGGTTTGCAGGCCAAGAGATTGGACCTTGTTCTGCAGCATGAGAGGGCTCTGTGCTTGGGACCTGCCTGGGTGGACGCGACTTCTAGAAAGATCTGTGAGCATCCTCTGGAGAAGGGTGAGGCCCAGAGGGGGCCCTGGCCAGTGCAGAGCTAGCTGGTTTAGGCAGCAAGCCAGGAGGCCAGGAGAGGCTTCCTAAGCCCCTTCCATTTGAGGGAAGTTCTGGAGAATTCCAGAAAACTGGCCACTAGAGACGGGGCTGGACTCCTGCCCTAATGGGCAGCTTTCATTACCATTATCCCCATTAGTGCTTTATTGTATTAGTTAGAGCTAATTTACATTTTACTGAAGCATTGAAAACAGATTGCAGATGTTTGGAAACAGATGTTATCCTAATGTTAAGGCAAAACCATGAATATTTATGATGATTATTGCCCGGATCAAATTACCTTGCTTAAACAAGGAGACGTGTTCTTGCAACTTTTGCCGGCCGGGAACCCAGAGAGGGAAGACAGGAAAGTCCTGATGAACTTTTGGGCACACTTCAATTTTCCTTCACGTGGGATCCATTTTTTTCTGCCTTCCCATGGACCTGGGAACAGAGATTGGTTGTTAGGGAATCAACTGAGGGATTTTCCTGCTGCTCGTATTAATTGGCCAAGTCAGGATTTTCCATCTGGCTTTTCCCATCCTCTCCTTGGAAAAAGGTCTACCAAGCCAGCTCTCACCTGAGCAGCAGTGGTCACTTCTCAGGCTGCAGCGGGATGCCAGGCTTCCTGGTCCTTCTCCTACCCACCAGCCCGGGGCCCCAGAGCCACCAGGGGCCAGGCTGGACCACAGAGGCAAGTGGAGTTTGCAAGGCTGGAGGCTGACCCACTGTCCAAGCAATCATAGCTCGCTTTTCTCCAGGCTGGCCATCCTGACTGAAACGCCAGACAGAGAGCTGTCCCTCTGCAGTCTTCAAGAAACTCCTTCTCACGTCAGGGCGATCCTTCGGGGAAGCGGGAGGAAGCTTTGTGGAGCGTGATGCGTAGCTGGGGCTCTCCCAACCCCCTCTGGGTCCTTCCACCATCTGCGTGCCCTCCTCTGCCCCCCCTCATACTTTTGCATTTACACACAGCGCCCGCAGCTCTTCCTGGGAGGAGTGACTGACCTCGCCTCCGTGGAGTCCACGGCCCCAGCCCAGAGAATCGAAGCACCTGGGAGCTGCCGCCCTCCCCTGCCCTCCCACCCTTAGCCGGTGCCTGGAGTGAAAGCTCAGCTCTTTGGCCTCAGGTGGGGCCCCTCTCGAGGTCAATCTGAAGCTCCACCCTGTCTCGGCCCCCTCCCCTTTCTTTCTTCCTTGTTCAGTTTTCCCACTGGCTTCTAATGCGAGCAGGTCCTCAATAAATCTCCCGCTCAGGGGCCCTTGTCCCAGGACCTGCTTCTGGGGAGCCCCACGTAAGACCCCTGGGGTCCCTTCTGTGCCGGCACCATACCCAGCAACGGGATGAGAATGATGAAGGGACAGATCCCGTGCGTGAGGAGCTTTAGGGAGTGGTGGAGACAGATGGGGAGCAGATTCCTGGGGCTGCGTGGCCGGCACAGAGGGAAGGGCACTTCTAGCCTGGGGAGGCGATTAGCCAAGTTGTGGGGAGGGCGTTAACCGCCAGCCACACCTGCTGGGACTTTTGAGCGCCCCCTGCCGGCCACACACGGGGCCAGGGACTGTCATCTCGTTTCATCCTCAGAGTAGCCCTGCAAGGTGGATGTCATCAGCCCTGTTTCCCCGCTAAAAACACTGAACCTCGGAGACGTGGAGTGACGCACGGAGGGCCGTTTATCCATTTAACAAACTTTTATCCAGAAGAACCTCCTAGGGCGTGGGGGTCTGTCCTGGGTGAGCCGACGGGAAGATAGCTGTTAATATAGATGATAAATATGGAAAAATAGAACAAATATATCATCCCAAGCTGTGATGAGTGGAAACACATAGGATGCTAGGAAAATCCCTGGTGGGGAAAGGCCTGGGGAGGTGACATCAGGGCTGAGAGTGAAGATGGGCAGGCGTCCCCAGTGAAGAAAGGGAGCCCTCGGCAGGGGGGCAGCAGGTGCAAAGGCCCTGGGAGCAGGTGACTGGAGAGGGTGGGGGGTCAGGAGCTGGAAGGACCGGGAGGGGCCTGATCACGCGGGGCCTCCTCATGACACCGTGAGCTTGGCCTCATGCTGAGAACCCCGGGCAGCCTTCGGATGGGAGTCCTCACACTGTAAGGGGCAGGGGGAGGCTTGACTTTCAGAGCCTGGGCTCCATTTAGTATTTTGTGCCTCTAAGGACAAGGCTCTGGGGGCAGATCCTGGGCTGGTTTGAAGACAGGAAAGAGAGCCTGAGGGTGTCCCGGGCCTGGTCAGCACAGCCGGCTCACTCCACATGGGCACCTGGACAAAAATCAGCAGAGGGTGGGACACCTCAATTCCCCAAGAGCAGTAGTTTTCAAACTTGAGTCTCTGGGTATGGGTGGAGAATTTGGCTTTCTAAGTCCCAGAGGATGGTCTGGGAGCACACTGTCCTGGGCCACCCCTGAGCTTGCCCCGGGGGACCCAGCCTTACAGTGGAGTCCTGAGCACAGCAGCGCCCCCAGGGGAAGGCAGATTCTTTGCTGGAATCAGTATCAGTCAGGGCTCAACCCAGAAGCAGAATCATGGGAGATATGTATGTAAATTACAGGATTTATTACAGGGAGTCAGCTTACTCCATCATGGGGACTGACTAAGCAGGTCAAAGTCCAGAGGCCGGAGGTCAGGAAGGGCCAGTGAGGAGCAGGCTGGACCCCACGGCCACCAGCAGAGGTTGTGGTCCCAGGCAGCAGTCAGGAGGGAGGACCCAGGGCAAAGGAGAGCAAGTGGAGCCCCCACTGTGGTTTGGAGTCTCTGCTGGGTGCCACCTAGGTCCTCCCAAAGGGCTTCTAACTGGTTAAGTCAGGCCCACCCAGGAATTTCCCCCTTTGGATTATTTGAGGCCAGCTGATGATGGACTTTAACCCCATCTGCAGGATTCCTTCCCCCAGCAGCTAGACAGGGTGTGCTGAACAATTGGGGGAAGGTGTGTATATGCTACAAAGTGGCCACGACCCCTTCCATACCCCGAGAGGACAGCCCTTGTGGCCCAGTGTGATGGGAAGCAAACTGGAAGTGGCATTCTGGGGACTGTGGTCCAGCCTGGCCGCGCTGACCTGGCACAGAGACTGCACAGTGCGGGCCGAGTGTCCCCGCCCTCGGAGGCTCAGATCAGACCCTGTCTGACGCACACATTCTGATACCTGCACCATCTCTTGTTCGGTTCCCCATTCTTTGGGATGCGCGTACCGCCCTGGCCTCGTGTGTTATAAAACAGCTTCCAAGGTGGCAAGTCTTTGTTCCCAAGGGTGGAGCCCAGGCTGCAAAACGCTAGCAAGTGAGACTGAGGCAGGGAGATGCCCAGAGCACGTGGAAGGGAGAAAGTCTGCACCCATCCAAGCCGGGGCACGGCGTCGCGAGGTTTCCTGCCTGGACGATGAAGTGTGGGAATGCATGATCCTTATGGACAGGAGAGAGGATTCTTGGAGCCTCCAAATTAAAAACAGCTGGTTGGATCCCCAGGAACGGGAATCACAGTGGCGCTGGTCTGCTCCATGCAGCACCTGGCACTAAAGAAAATGGACCCCTGGTTCCAACACAGTGGACATTTATTTCCAACCTAGAACGGGCTACCCAGCCAAACGATGATTTAAATGTGACAGTAGAATAGAATTATCTTCAGCCCCCAAAACCTCAGAAAATCCACTTCCCAGCCACCCTTCCTGAGGAAACTACCCGAGGATGTGCTTTAGGGTCTAGACTGAGAATGAGGAGGCTGTGGGGTCTCAAGGCAGGGGGAGGGGCATGGGAGCCCCGGGTGGGAGGACACCAGTGGGATGCCCGGTCCAGGTAGAAAGGCACTGTTAGAACTGGGCTTGGGGTTTGAAAAAAACCTATTACTGGGGATGTCCCTGGTGGCGCAGTGGTGAAGACTCTGCGCTCCCAATGCAGGGGGCCTGGGTTCGATCCCTGGTCAGGGAACTAGATCCCACATGTGTTCCACAACTAAGGAGCCCATGTGCCACAAGTAAGGAGCCTGCCTGCCGCAACTAAGACCCAGTGCAACCAAATAAACAAACAAATATTAAAAAAACAAACAAACTATTACTGACATGCGTCAGGCCTGTGGAGCATTTGAAAAGAGAAACCAGCAAGAAGCCCCTAGAAAATTAAGCTGGTGAAAAAATTTGTTGGTTATTAAAGAAGAAGAAAAGATGTTCAGGGAAAAGAAACAAAAAACATGCTCTGCCGCAAACACTATTTATATGGTTACAACGATGGAAATAAATACTGTTGATTAACTTGGAGTCATGATATAATTATATTCACGGGGTGGGGAAGGCACATGCACGAGGGTTGGGAGAGCTACAGACTCAGCTACCCAGCAGGAAATGAACACGTAACACCAGGATGGATCAATCAATAAGATAGAAGCATCTTATTAACAAGAAGGTGATCAGTGCCTGAATAAAAAGCTCAGAGAGTCCAAAGCAGTTGGGCTGGGGGTTAGGGGGCAGCTGGGCAAGCCTTTTAGTAACAGCTGATTCCAAAACTGTCTGTATATACAATCTGGGGGAAAGATAAAAGGAATTTTAAAACGGTGAAATTCATTGAAATTCAAAAACTGGGGAAAATAAAAAGTTAGGAACCCTTTTTGTGGGAGGCCTGCCATGACAACATCTGACCATGCCAAACGCCACCTCCCCACCCCAATACAGTTCTGCCAGGATACGCTTCTAGTGTCTGGGAAAACAGACTGACATTTGAGCAGAGCTCTGTGGGAGAAGCCTGCCAGCTCTAGCTAAGGAAAAAAACATTTTTTTTTTCAATTCATTTTATTGAGGTATAGTTAATTTATAATGTTGTGTTAGTTTCTGGTATACAGCAGAGTGACTCAGTTATACATATACATACATTCTTTTTTATATTCTTTTCCTTTAGGGTTTATCACAGGGTACTGAATATAGTTCCCTGTGCTCTACAGTAGGACTTTGTTTATCCGTTCTCTATATAATAGTTTGCATCTGCTAACCCCAAACTCCCAATTCATCCCTCTAGCCAAGGAAAACTTTTTGATGTTTTGATTGTTTTGGGCAAACAGTCAATCTGAAAGAAAAAAACTTTTCAAGAGATAAATAAAGGCTTGGGGGGGATGATCCCTTCCAAACCCTGAAAATCATGACTCTTGCTTAAACAGTCCCGCTAGGACCTCGGATATGTGAGACGAGCTGCTAGCAGATGGCTGTGTACATAGCAGCAGCAACTTGTAAAGTGGCTCAGGGCACGGCTTTTCCCCTGCTTTTAAAAAAAGCAAGCAGCTCTGTTTACAGATGAACGCAGCTATGGGCTGAGTTCAGGAATTTCGTATCTTACAGGTACTAAAGAGACAGGCAAATGTGGTGCCTGGCACTCAGTTACTGTGTACACCGAGTGCGTGGCTAGGTGCCACCTTTACAGAGTGCGTAAAGGCTGCACGTTGATAGCTGTGCAAACAGAGTGCCTTGTGATAGGCTGTTTGTCCGCATTCTGGGTTTACCTAGCTGGACCCTCTATTTTCATAGCAGAAGATTCTCCGAAGAGTAAACGTAATATGAGTACGCTTGAAACCAGCACAGGTAACTCTGCAAACAACCACTAACGAAGTTTTACAGGTACGGTCCATCCTTATTCTTTTTTTTTTATTTTTATTGGAGTAGAGTTGATTTACAGTGTTGTGTTAGTTTCAGGAGTACAGCCAAGTGATTCAGTTATACACATATACATATATGTCTATTCTTTTTCAGATTCTTTTCCCTTATATGTTATTGCAAGATATTGAATATAGTTCCATGTGCTGTACAGTAGGTCCTTATTGGTCGTCTATTTTATATATAGTAGTGTTCGCGGATTCTGTATTTGTGAATTTGACTACTTGTTAAAATGTACTTGTAACCCCTAAATCAATACTTGCAGTGCTTGCTTTTGGGGTCATTTGTGGGCACGAGCACAGGGGCAAAAATCTGAGTCACTCAATGTGCCCGTTCCCAGCTGGAGTTGGACAACATGAGGGTCTGCCTTCTCGTTTCAGCTCAGACTGTAAACTAGCGTCCTTTTCATGGTCTATTTAATGTCACATTTTTGTGTTTGCTGTGGGTGATTTCACTGTTTGAAACAGCCCTCCAGCATGTGCTGAAATGCTGTCTAGTGTCCTGAGCCCGAGAAGGCTGTATGTGCCTTTTGGAGAAAATATGTACGTTAGATGAGTTTCTTTTAGTCGTGAATTACAGCGCTGTTGGCCGTGAGTTGAGTGTGAACGAATTCACAGTGTAGATTAGATGAGGTGTCTTTACACAGAAACACTCAAGGTTCTGTATTGATTGGTTGACAAAAATGTGGTGACTGCAGACTCAGGACCCTGATCCTGTATTTTCCCTGGGAGCGATGCTTCATTGCTATAACTCAGCATTCACTGTGGCATTCTAGACTACAACTACCGTCAACAATGAGACGACAAGATCACTTACATGTGATAACAGCGCTTGTGGTCACCTGCCTCCCCGACACAGAGCACACAACCCTACAGTTTAGGTGGACTTAGTGTCACCCACAGACCCAGGCTGGATCCTGACAGGATCCTCTGTCTCCTGTTACAGTGATTTGGTTCAGGAACCAGATGGTGTCCTAAGTTTGTTCACCCAGAGCACAGTTTGTCTGAAATTAGGCTCCTCAGAAATTGGGAACCACATACTGGGCACCCACTAACATTTGAATTTCAGGTAAACAAATTATATTTTCATATAAGTATGTCTTAAATATTTCATGGGACATATTTATACTAAAAATTAATTTGTTGTTGATGTGAAATTCAAATTTCACTGGGCTTTTACTGTATATTCATGGTCTTGTAATAACCTATAATGGAAAAAAATCTGAAAAAGAATAGATATACATGAATAACTGAATCACTTTGCTGTACACCTGAAGCTAACACAACATTGTAAATTAACTATACTTCAATTTTAAAAATGGTTAAAAACTTAAAATTAAAAAAAATTTTAGGGCTTCCCTGGTGGTGCAGTGGTTGAGAGTCCGCCTGCCGATGCAGGGGACACGGGTTTGTGCCCTGGTCCGGGAGGATCCCACATGCTGCGGAGCGGCTGGGCCCGTGAGCCATGGCCGCTGAGCCTGCGCGTCCGGAGTCTGTGCTCCGCAACGGGAGAGGCCACAACAGTGAGAGGGCCGCGTAACGCAGGGGAAAAAAAAAAAAATTAAATAAAATGAACTATTTTAATTTTACTTATTGTTATTAAGTATTACTAATCTTTATTTTATTATTATTATTATATCTTTATTTGCTGAATCTGGTAACCCTACCCAGATGCAGACCCTGAAACGAGGATTCCTGGTTAAGTGCCTTGTGATGGAAATGTTCCTGGGGGGATCAGTGGGGGGATGGGGGAAGCCAAGCCAGGGTGTGGCTTCAGGTAAGGTCTTGGGAAGGTAGCTGCAGAAGGTGGCTGGTTCTACAGGGGAACTCAGGTGTGAGTTACCCTCCCCTGAAGCAAGGGAGCTGAGCTTGCAAAGGACTGCCCCCTGGGAATGCAAACTCTCAAGTACCCCCAGTTCTTTGTATGAGCCTCACCAGTGACCCAAGGGCAGCCTCTACAGAGTGTCAAGTGTAGGCACTTAAAGCCAGGGGCACACAGAATCGGTGAAAAGGATCCAGGAAGTCTGGGTAGGGTCCCCAACAATACCCACCCTCAAGCTTTCATTCCATAGTTGGGAAGACACCTGTGTGTCCACCAGGCCCTGTCTCCTCATTTGTTACTCCAGGTCTCCTGTTTCTGCAAAGGCAGGCAACCAGGGTGGGGTGAAAGCGTACCCCCTGCAATCCTGGAACCTCAGAATGTGATTGGGAAATACTGGGAATGAGGGTCTCCGGAGACGTAATAAGTTGAGGTCATCCTGGATTAGGTAGGCCCTAAATCCCATGTCACTGGTGTCTTGATAAGAAAACACAGACGGAAGATAGAGGCAGATCGGGGAGACGCATCTACAAGCCAAGGAATGGCAGGGCTTGCTGGGAGCAAGAGGCAAGGAAGGATTTTGCCCAGAGTGCAGAGGGAGCCCGACCCTGAACACCTGGATTTCAGACTTCTAGCCTCCAATCTCTGAGAGAATAAACCTCTGCTATTTTAAGCCACCCAGTTGGTGGTCATCTGTTACAGGAGCCTTAGCAAACAGAGGGTGAAGTTGCCACCGTGGCATGAAAAGCACTGTCATGGGAATAGCCGGCTCTCCATGCCTGGACCAACCCTCACCTGTCTGAAGATGGCCCGTGGGCCTTTTCAGTTAGAGGAGCTGACGAGTTTCATGTGGTTGCTTCAGCCAGGTGGAGTCAGAGTTTCTCTTACTCATAGCTGAAAACGCCCTGACAATTACTCTCCAAAGTACTGTCTTGGGGAAGGTGCTAGAAGCCAGCAAACGAGGCCTGTGCCGAACTGCTTCTGACCCCTTCCACTTGGCACTGAATCAGCTCCCTGGACACAGCGGGGGCCACTCGCTGGGGCTCGCCCCAGTCACGGCGGGTAAAACTCTCCTCCTATCCGCAGGGAAAATGTAACTCACAAAACTGTTCTGGTGCTTCCATCCGGGGAGGGACATCTTTGAAGCCTAGTTTTTTTTGTTTGTTTTTTCAATTTATAAATATTGGTTTATTTCTTAAACCTTATTTATATTTATTAAATAAATAAGAATCAGGAGAAGACAAAGGGGTGCAGCGTTAGATGCTGTGTTAGTCAGCGTTCTCCAGAGAAACAGAACCAATAAGAGGTGACTATATAGAGAAGAAGATTTATCTTAAGGAATTGACTCAGACAATTGCAGAGGCTTGGTGAGTCCAAAATCTGATAGGGGAAGCCAGTTAAGTGAGGACTCAGGAAAGAGTTGCAGTTGGAATCCAAAGGCAGCCTGCTGGCGGAATTCCCTCCTGCTCCGGGAATTTGTCAGCCTTCAACTGATTGCATGAGGCCCACCCACATTATGGAGGGCAACCCGCTTTACTCAAAGTCCACCAATTTAAATGCACATCTCATCCAAAAATGCCCTCACAGAAGCATCAGGAACAGTGTTTGGCCAAATCCCTGGGCACTGAGCCCCAGCCACGTTGACACATGGCATTAGAGGCCTAGTTGTTGTCAAATTAATTAGGAAACACTATGAGAAGCTGAGGGGTGGTGTTGTTGTTCATTGTTTGAAACTACAGCTGTTTCCCTATACAACTGGCCAAAGCGCCAGGTCTGGGTGACCCTGATGGACACTGGGTCTGTAGAGTCCCCCCAGCCTGGTGCCTCCTTCCCCATCCCCCGCAGTGCTCACGGCCCCTGGTGGGTCTGCAGTTTGACCAGTGAGGGCCCCATTTGACAGAGGGGTGGCCAGGGGGCAAGGTAGGGTCCGAACCCTTGGCCCCCGTGGACCCTGTGGCCTACCCAGGGCTCTCTGTGTCAGATTCCTGTGGGCAACACACTCTGGATTCTATGGCTTCTTTCCCTCCCAAATTCATAAGCAACATGTATCCAGAGCCTACCGTGCATGGAACCCTCGGTGAGTACTGAATTTTCAATGGCCTCTCTAAGTAGCAGCCACAAAGCATCTTGGCAGGTAAGTCAGCCAGAGCGGTTCAGCCCTGATGGACCACTCGACGACTGTGGATGAGCTTTGCTGGGAGACAGGGCAGGAGGCCCAGATCGATTGCCTGGTCTGTTCTCCCGCCTGCAGTCCCTAGCACCTCACCCACGATGTCCCAGAAACACACAAAGGGGGGTTCCTTCCCTCTTCTTTCTGCAGGCCCAAATGTTGTGAAATATTTATACAGTACCAAGAGCTCGAGACTTCTGGGGAGGGAAGGCAAAGAACGCTGGATTCCGGGCGGTGCAGAAAGATACCAAAACAATCGCGCGTTTGCCTGTCTCCACTTGAGGCTTTATCTGAGCTGATTTACACTTCAGAATTCTCTCTGAAGTCCACAGAATGTAATAAAGAGGTTTTAAAAATTTGGTCTTCTGAAATTTTCCCTCTTAGAATATAGGTCATTAAAGAGGTGTGGAAAGTTTGGGAAGGGCCCTAGGATGCAATTTCACTTTGATTCTGCTGCTTAGTAAGTGGGTAGCCTTGGGCGGGTTCATTACTCCCGTTGAATCGGTTTCGACTGTAAAATCAGGATGATAACTCCAAATATCACTGGATTGTTGTGGGGACTGCAGGAGTGAATTAAGGAATGTCACTTTCCCTGCAGTGCTGACCCCCTGTGAGTCCCCAGGGTCTGGCCTTGGATTCTCTTCACTCTTTCATTCTAGAGCTGCGCAAAGGACAGCAGCTCTGGGTAGGCAGTTGTCCACCTCTAAGTTAGAGAGGACCCGGAAACGCTTTCTTCTTTGCAGCCCCTAACACATGGTCCTCCATCCCTGTGCCGACCACCCACCTGAGGTGGAGGGCACGGGGGCGCGGGGGGGTGGGGGGTGGGCAGGAAACCTTCATCTCTCAGCCTGAGTTGCAAACGGCTCCCCTCCCATAACTACTAACACCTTGATCCTCTGAAAAGGAGGCACCAATTCCTTCTGCCACATGCCAACTCTTCAAACCTTTGAAGACAGTCACGTGCCTCTGTGGAGATTTTCCTGCTAAATATGATTCCCAAGCGCTGGAGAGTCTCCTATCCTCCTGGGGAGGGGGTGGGAGGCTGTGAAATGCCGGTTCCAGGGGATAAGTTTCATGTTCACAAGAGTCAAGTATACCAGAGCAAACCTCCATTTTTTACATCACTTAATTTCTTTTTTTTTGACATTTTGATTTCATTTTTAAATTTTTTTAAAGTTCATTGTTTTCCTTTTTTATTTTTTAAATTTTATTGTAGTATAGTTGAATTACAATGTTGTGTTAATTTCTGCTGTACAGCAAAGCGATTCAGTTATATACATATATATCTTCTTTTTCATGTCCTTTTCCATGATGGTTTATCACAGGATGTTGAATGTAGTTCCCTGTGCTATGCAGTAGGACCTTGTTGTTTATCCATTCTCTATAGAATGGTTTGCATCTGTGAATCCCAAACTCCCAACCCATCTCTCCCCCCGCCACCTTGGCAACCACAAGTCTGTTCTCTATGTCTGTGCGTCACTTAATTTCTGATGCTGAGCCCCGTTCTGTTGGATGGCTCCTAGTTACTTACAAGCAAACAGAGTCAAAATCAATTTTTTTAGCCATTGTGGGTTTAAAACTCCATCAATTCAGAATTCCCCCCAACCCCTAACCCCTGGGACCAGGATGAATTGGGGGAGGGAGAGGAGATTAGGCAGGTGTCCTGAGGGTGTTTCCAGATCTCAGTGGCCGTCTGGCTGGCCCCTGTAAAGGACCAAGGTGTGTCATGTCCTGTCCAGCCTTGGCTCAGGCCACGGCCAGTGCTCTCTCGCCACAGTCCGTGGGCTCCATCTTGACCCCCCATGATAGTCCTGGGTTAGAACCAAGCCCTCCTTCCATCTCCCGGGCAACCCTCTCTGCTGTTTCTGGACCCAGGACCCCGGCAGGTCTCATGGACTTACCCCTCAATAACCTCAGCTCCCCACTCCAGGCCTGTGAAAATATGTGGGACCTCCCAGGCCACTCCACGGACAGGTCATTCTCCGGGGCCACATCTGAGACCAGGATGCCACCCTGCAGTCTTTCCCACATTTTACCATCACGCTGGGACATGTGGGGCTCCACATCTCTCAGCCCCAGCTAATCCAGGAATGGCTGCCCTCTTCTGCTCCTTTCTCCTCCCAAATTCGGGGGCCTCCATCACCATCTCCCTCCCCCAGTGTCTCTGTGTTGCCAGCCTTGGCTTTTTTTCTTTTGCCGCTTGTGGAGCACCTAAGATGCACCAGGGCTGGGCTGATGTCCCGTACACATTACCCTTATCTTCGCACGGCTCCTGCCAGGAAAGTGTTAGGTCCACGTCACAGGCGACAGCACTGAAGCTCAGAGCAGGGTGGGCACCCTGAGCCATAGCTGGGGAACACTGTGTGGTACTTGGGATGACTCTTGCCCTAGAGGATGCATTCACTGAGGCAGAGGCCTCGTCCTGAATCCGGGGCTTAGCTCAGAGCCAAAGCCTGTCACAGTCTGCAGGCTCGAAGGAGGGTGTCCTGAGCAAATGTAGAGCCAGCTCAGATGGCCGAGAACAGGGAACCCAGGGCAGCTGAGGTGCAGGGCAGCTGGGGCCAGAGTCAAAGGGCAAATGCCTCTCCCTCCCCCTTTCCATCGCTCTCTCTCTCCATCCTGCTCTCTCTCCATTTCTTCTCTGTCTCTCCGTCTCTCTCTTTCCCCCTCCCACCCCCCGATCTGCCCAGTACCACTTCTGCCCCGCTCTGCAAGGCAACTCCATCCTTTCTCTGGACCAGCTTCCCCATAGTGTACATGGTGTGAACTCAGGCTGACCACACAGGAAGTGCCCCTCAATGTCATTCACGCAGCCCAGCTGTTCAGGGTCTCCATGCCCAGCGGATCGGCCACACTGCCCTTGACTCCACTCTCGGTCAAGCCAGTTGTGGCCAGGAGACGGGCCTCCCACAAGGGGTGTGGGCAAGCAGGAAGTGGTGGGCATCCTTACCACCCTGCTCAGGAAAGGGCAGTTGCGAGAATCCTGCTCAAGGTCGCTCACCAGCAACTAGAGGATTGGGGACAAGTGCCAATGCTCACACCTTACCTGTAACACCTGGCAGCTGCCCCTTCATTGCTTTTGCTGTTTTCCAGGCAGATCGGCTCTATTGGCAAATGGCCCCGTCTCCGTCGAGGAACCCCGTCCCCTTTGCAATGACACTTCCCTTCAAGCCCCAGGACAAGCCCCTTCCAGGTTAAAAATGGTTCATATGCAAATCGTCATCTGTGAAATGGCAGAATGTCGCTCTCCAAGGGCTTCTAGGAAGGACAGTTCCAGGGGTTGAATGGCAGGTTAATTCTGATCCACAAATTAATTTTGTCTCTTTGTATATCAAGGGTGTACGAGACTTATTTAATTTGAAATAAATGTAATTATAGAAATGAATGAGCTATCAAACTTTTAAACATATGATCCATCAATATTGGCAGAATGTGAGTGGCTGGTTATTATAAATAAAATGGGTCTTCGGCAAAGTGGAATCCAATTTCCCCCACAGTGTGTCTCATTATGTCTTGACATCTGGGTTAATGCTAAATTACAATCCTTAATTTCTAAATCGGAACTTAATTTCTAAATAGGAGGTTAACATAAATAACCTCTCCAGCCCTGGGGCTTCTGGGGGCTCAGAAGAGAAACTTCAAGGCAGAACAGTATGTGGTTTTGTGCAATTACCTGCCCCTCCAAATTCCCTCCCGCAAGTCAAGGCAGAGGTGGGTACCACAGTGGAAGCGTTTTCTAGCCATCTAGCCGCCGGGAGTGTCCTTGGGATCCGTCTGTTTGGCGTGACTGCCCGAGGCAGTGGGGGCGTTTCCAGACAGGGCTGCCCTCATCCTGTGCTCTCAGGGGTGGGACTGGGTGCAGTGTCCATCGACCTGCACCCACCTGTCATCCAGGCGGGCTGTGTCCCAGCCCCGCAGCCCGTGGGACACGGTGCAGAGAGGACTACCCTTCCATCCTGCCCGCTGACCTTCACTGAAGGGGGCACAGAGGGACTTCATAAGCCACACACAAGACTAAGACTAGAAAAGCAGAATTTATATGAGACCCATGGAAAAGGACCACACAGCAAGAGAAAGCTGAAGTCATTCTGATGGCTCAGGGTCTTCACCAGAGGCAGAAAAGAGCACAAGGGACTGGGGAAAATTGAATTGATGGCACAGTTGATGCATGGAGGACACCTTGGCAAGTTCTCCCAGATTGCTGGGGGAAAAAATAGAAGCAAATGATAAAAATTTAAAAACTACATATTGAAGGTGAAACCAAGCAGGACCCTGTGGGGGTCCTGGGCTCGGAAGACTTCCTGTGTCCCCCTGTTTCTTGTTTGTAGGGAATAAGCTTCATTCAGCCTCCATGACCTTCCCTGCATTCCAAAGGGCAGGTTCAAACAGCTGCTAATCAGGGAAGAGAGGGGATGCAGAGACAAGGGAGGAGAAACAAGAGTGCAGCCTTGGGGCAGGTCCTGGCCCCGCCTCAAGGGATACACAGAACAGTATCTCTGAGCTCTTCTGCAGAAGTAAAACCCCCAACAAAAGCTCACCAGGAGACACCCTGAGGCCAGATTAAAGGAGTGCAGGCCCTGCACACGCCCTGGTCCTTATCAGCAACCCCGCCCTTGAACCACTGCTGTAAAACTCCTCACCAAATCCGCCCCCCACCCCGCCCGGGTTTGGGACACACAGTTTTTCAGGGTACAAGCCCTCTGTGTCCTCCTTTGCCTGGCAAAGCAATAAAGCTATTATTTTCTACTTCACCCAAAACTCTGTCTCTGAGATTCAATTCAGCACAGGTGCACAGAGGCTGAGCTTTTGGCATCAAGGGCAGAAAAGAGATCCAATTCCATGGTGAACTAGAATAGACATTCCTAAGGAAGGAAGAGGCTGAAATTCCAGCCATCCCCCACCCCCTCCAGGCAGAACTCCCTGCCCCTGCATTCTCCATCCCTCAGGCTGTTTTATTATCCTCCAAAGACCTGCTTGCTGCTGCCTGGAGCTCCTTTATCATTTTCATTGATTGTTTATTGACTGTTTCCCTTATCATCTGGAAGCTCCCTGAGGGCAGGAGTCTTATCTTCTTCACTGCTGTATTCTCAGTGCCTGGAACCTAGGTACTCAATAAATAGTTTTTGAATAAATGAACATGTGGAAAGAGTGATCAATATATTATCAAAAAGAGATTTCCCAGCTAGAGAGCTGTGTGTGTGGATCAAAAAGGATCAAGAAAGATGTTTATACTTATACCACGCAAAACTTTGGGGATTGTGTTATGAAGGAAAAAAAAATCTTAAGCTACTCGGCAGAAAAATAAGAGTTCTATCTCAAGGAACAAGAATCAGGCTAACCTCAGAGTTCTGTTCTGCTGTTTCCAATGTCAGAAGGCAATAGAGCAGTGGAGAGGCAATTTTGTAGGAGAAAGTTCACAGCCTGAGATATTACACCCAACCGGATCCCCTGGCACCAGTGAAGACAACTGAAAAATGCATTCTAATATGCAAGAGATCAGTGATACCGACCAGGGTTCCTGGCCTTCCGCAATCAATAGAAATTAATAAGAGGCCAGACAAGAAATTCAAGCAAGTCTTTACTGGGGCTCCTGCTACAGCAGGGGACAGCAAGAACAAGTAACAGATTCCCTTGTTCGCTCCGCGAGGTGGGTATGAGCTGGTTCCTTATATGGAGTGAGCGTGGGGGTGCGTCCAGGGGTCGGGCTGGAGGCGTGGCTTAGGTGATCTGCCCATCCCTTTGTGGTGCTGAGTGCAGGGGGCATGTGCAGTACATGCTTTTGCCCCCAACACCCTGTTTTTGCTCCCAGCTCCTCAGAAGTGGCAGTTGGGTTTTTCTGGTCTTTTTGTATCTTGTTGTCCATAATTTGCCCTGACTGCACATGCACACAGTTATTTTTAGTCCCTTATAGTTTATTTATTTATTTATTTTATTGCTCTAGGAGACGTTTGCCCAGGTGCAAGCACTGTAGCAAAGGGTCCCAGGTCCCAGGCCCAGGTCCCAGGTCCCAGCCTGTTCTATCAGGACCTCCAATCCACGTGCCCTACAGAAGATAATCACCCAAAGACACACCATCTAGGGCCCCGCAAAAGTAGCACATCAAAGAAGTCAAGAGTGAGAAAGTTGTGTTATCAAGCACCAGGTGTCCCCAGAAGGCTGGTCAGCTCCGAAGACCTCACTCGTCTGCGCCAGGGAGACCCCTGTGGCTTCAAGAATATGGCAGGGCTGGCCTCCCTCCACAGTCACCTCCGGGTAGAACGTAAAGCATGCAGTTTCGTTATGAGGGTGACAATCGTCATGATGGTGAGAATAGCTTTGTAACGGACTGTAAAATAAGCCACTGGAGGGCTTCCCTGGTGGCACAGTGGTTGAGAGTCCGCCTGCCGATGCAGGGGACACGGGTTCGTGCCCCGGTCCGGGAAGATCCCACATGCCGCGGAGCGGCTGGGCCCGTGAGCCATGGCTGCTGAGCCTGCGCGTCCGGCTCAATAGCAGTCTCAGAAGTTCAATTAAAGACGAATTGAGGTGGGATAGGGAGGGTGGGAGGGACACTCAAGAGGGAGGGGATATGGGGATGTATGTATGTACCTATAGCTGATTCACTTTGTTATACAGCAGCAGCTAACGCACAATTGTAAAGCGATTATACTCCAATAGAGATGTTAAAAAAAAAAAGATGATTGCAACTATGTGACAGCAACAATAGCAACAATAATGATTATGGCCATAACAGTAATAATAACAATGAGAAGAAGCAGGAGGAGGAAACAGAGGACAGCTAACAGAGAACGAGACTTCAGGGTGCTAAGAGCCTTTTATTTCATTCCCACCACAACATTGTTAGGTCAGTTATATCATCATTTATTCCCATTTTATATTTGGAGAAACTGAGGCTCAGAGAAGCTGTATTTATTGCTTAACTCACATGGCTAGTAAATAGCAGACCTGGATTCAAGCCTGGGTCGTCTGCAAAATACACGTTTCTTCTGAGTGCATGTGAAATGTTCACAAAGATAGACCAATTTGCTAGACCATAACATAATTCTCAGTTAATTTCAGAAGATTGCAATCTTATAGAATGTTTCTCAACAACATTAGAATTTAATCAGGAAGCAAAAAAGAACAAACAAACCAACCAAAAAAAAACCCTAGACAATCCCAAGTATTGGATACTAACACATTTATAAATAATATCTTACAGGTCAAAAAAAAAATCATGAGGGAAATCTAAGAAGTTTTTAATGAGTGATAACACATCAAAATTTGTGGCATGCTGCTAAACTGGTACCTAAAGGTAAATTTCTTTTAGAAACATATATTTGAAAAGAAGAAAGATTTAAAACCAAAGATCTAAGTTTTCACCTAAAGAAGCTAGGGGAAAAAAGTTGATTCTTTGACCAGATAAATAAAATTGATAAGCTACTAGCTAGAATAATTGAGGAAAAAAAAGAGCAAATAGAAATTATCACTAAGATAAATGAAAAAGGAAATAATACTGCATATTCTACAGACATTAAAGAATAAAAAGGAAAATATTATGAATATTTGCATTTATGCCAATGCATCTGACAACTGAAAGAAAATGGACAATTTCCTTGAAAAACATGCCTTACTAAAACGGACTCAGTAAGAAATAGAGAATCAGAATAGCCTTATATCTATTCAAGAAATTACATTCATAATTTTAAAAATCTTCCCACAAAGAAAATCCCAAGACTAGATGGAGTCACTGGTGGATTCTTATCAAACAGTTAAAAATAAATAATATTAATGTTACAAAACTCTTTCAGAAAATTGAGGAACAGGAAATACTTTCTAACTTGTTTAGGAGACCAGAATAACCCTGTTATAAGACCTGACAAATGCATATAAGGAAAAGGAAATACAAAGTAAGTTCAAAGTAAGACATCATGACATTTCTTAATTAAATACTTAAGCATGTGTCTCTTAAGAATTAAGGCATTCTTCTACAAAAGCATTATCACACCCCAAAATTCAACAGTTCTGTAATATCTAATAATATCTAATATCTAATATGTAATATCTAATACCCAGTCCACATTCAGATTTCACCTATTATCCCAGGACTGTTCTTTAGAGTTGCTTTTTTTTTTTTCCAGTTCTGCACCAGGATTCACTCAAGGTTGACTCTAGTTTGCTGAATCTCTTTGGACTCTTCTAATCAACAGTCCCACGGATTAAAGACTTGAACAAAAGACCTGAAACCATAAAATTCCTAGAAGAAGACATAGGCAGTAAGCTCCTTTACATAGGTCTTGGTGATGATGTTTTGAATCTGACTCCAAAAACAAAAGAAACAAAAGTAAAAATAAACACATGGGACTATATCAAACCAAAAAGCTTCTGCACAGTAAAGAAAACCATCAATGAAATGAAAAGGTAACCTACAGAATGGGAGAAAATATTTGCAAATCATATATCTGATAAAGGTTAATATCCAAAATATATATAGAACTCATACAACTCAATAGCAAAATCAAAAACAAACAAAAACCCCAAACAATTTGATTTTAAAATGGGCAGAAGTTCTGAATAGGCATTTTTCCAAAGAAGACATACAGATGGTCAACAGGTAAATAAAAAGATGTTGAACATTACTAATCATCAGGGAAATGCCAATCAAAACCACACACCTGTCAGAATGGCTGTCATCAAACAGATAAGAAATAAGTGTTAGAGATGATATGGAGAAAAGGGAACATTGTGCACTGTTGGTGGGATGTAAATTGATGGAAAACAGTATGGAGGTTCCTCAAAAAATTAAAAAGAGAACTACCATATGATCCAGCAATTCCACTTCTGGGTTTTCATCTGAAGAAAACAAAAACACTAACTCAAAAAGATATCTGCACTTCCATATTCATTGCAGCATTATTCACAATAGCCAAGATATGGAAACTACCTGTGTCCATTGATGGATGAATGGATAAAGAAGATGTGGTACATATATACAATGGAATATTACTCAGCCATAAAAAATAAAATAATGCCATTTGCAACAACATGGATGGACCTAGAGGGTAAGATGCTACGTGAAATAAGTCAGAGAGAGAAAGACAAATATCGTACAATATCATGTATGTGTGGAATCTAAAAAAAAAAAACCTAGCTCATAGATACAGAGAACAGATTGGTGGTTGCCAGTGGCAATGGTTGGGGGGACAAATGAGTAAAGATGAAAACTTCCAGTTAATAAAATAAATATGTGCTAGGGATGTAATGTATAGCTTGATGACTATAGTTACTAATATTGTATTGTATATTTGAAAGTTAAGAGAATGGATCTTAAAAGTTCTCATCACAAGAAAAACAATTTTTGTAGCTATGTTAAGGTGACAGAGGTCAACTAGACTTATTATGGTGAACATTTTGCAATGTTTACAAATATTGAATCATTATGTTGTATCCCTGAAACTAATATGTTATATGTCAATTACACCTCAAAAGAAAAATCAAACTTAAAAAAACAAGAATCTCCGAATCTCCCCTTTTCGCCATGGTGTTGGTTTCCTGCAGAGCCAGGCTAGGTGTCCTGCAGAGGAGGGCTGTGTTGTCACTGTGCCCTCAGTGCCAGGGCAGAAGCAGGCTGGGGGCCCCATGGGGCCAGACGGCTGCAGGACCTGACCCAGCCCTGGGTTCTCCTTCCCACCCACCTCGCTCTCACGCCCCTTGGCAGCACGGGTTGATGGTCTCCGCTCATTCTTTGGGAGGTTTAATCTGTTTTATTGAATTTTCAGATTCTCAAATTAATACCCATAATCAATGCCCAGCAGAAATAAAATCCAACTCCAGCTATTTTGCCAAACAGAGTTGATATGTACACAAAGCTGGTTTCCCTGGATGGCTTCAAATAGCTTTTAAGTCTCAGCAGAAGTCAGTCCATCACCTGGGGTTGGCTGACATCGGAGACCAGCCAGCGGCACACTGCTGCCTTCCAGGGGTTTCCCTGGGGTGGGGACCACAGAAGGGGGAGCACAGGCCCACCTTCAGTGGGCTCCCGTGCAAGTTTGGAACCTCTCTACAGTGTCCTCATTTGTAGAATGAGGGGCATAATAGTAATAGGGCCTCCCTGCGTTAGACAGGACTCTAGCCCCCGATCAGGACAGTGGCCTGGCCACCGTGGGGTGGACCAAGGAGAGACCACTGGGGCGAGGGGAAGGGCTGTTGTCAGGCGGATTCTCTCTGGGATTCCGAAGCAGGAGAAGTTGCTAGTCAGCAGGGGGCCTTGAGATGGACTGGTCCCTTGGAAGGGAGGCAGCAGGCTGGTGGGCAGGCAGGTGGGAGGCCGGGAAGGTTGTTGTGAGTTTCAAATGGAGATACATACACAGTGCCCGGCATGGGGCTTGGCATGGCATAGGGGCAGAGAGTGCCCTCCTCACCTCCTACCAGCATGGCCTGCCTGGACATGCCGGGGGGGCGGTCAACAAGGTTTACATGCCTGGGGGTATTGCAGGGCAACCCCCAGGTCTTCCAGACATCTATGTATTTTGTGGATCTCCCCAGCAAAGGGCCGAGCGCCCATGCCCTGCCTTCCCCTCTCATTCAGCAGCTCTGCCAGACTGCATGAGGGGTGCTGGGCACAGCAGGGACAGAGCCGGACACCAGGCACCAACCGAAATGCACCTGGGGTGACTCGGTGCTGGATGAGCAAGGACCCCAGTGGAGACCAGTGTGACCTGCAGGTGCAGGTTGGCTGGGGTCTTACGTGCCCACATTGTACAGAAGGATGAGTCAGGCAAGTGTCTGGAAGAAGGAGGAAGAGAGCTGGGGAAGGCACGTGACTCAGCTGAGGGCTCTGGGGTGCAGAGAATGGCTCGTTGGTGCTTCTAGAAGGCCAGAAAGGGGGCTTCCCTTTATCTTATCCCCTTAGCAGAAGATGCTTAGAGGTTAAGTGAGGCTTCCTTAGGATTGAGGGTGGGTGATGGGAGGGGTCCACTCTGGGTGCAGGCAGCATGAGGGTGTGTGGTTGATGAAAAGT
This sequence comes from Stenella coeruleoalba, assembly GCF_951394435.1. Classification (NCBI taxonomy): domain Eukaryota; kingdom Metazoa; phylum Chordata; class Mammalia; order Artiodactyla; family Delphinidae; genus Stenella; species Stenella coeruleoalba. Next base: position 2,354,630 of record NC_137151.1, on the reverse strand, counting down.
ATGAAAGCAATAATAAAACAGATTGAATTGCTCTGCTTCTCACTGTTAACCTGCACCAGCAATCTAAACAATGTCAGTGATAAGATTTTCCTCTGAAAAAGAATCTTTTGTGAGTTTAAGTTCTGAGTAATTTCTCTGGTTTTCATAGTATTCTTGTAAGCTTAATGAGCACTCTTTTATTCGTTATCCCTTAAAAACATTGGCTTCTACATGGAAGATATATATTTTTTTATTGAAGTATAGTTGATTTACAACGCTGTGTTAGTTTCAGGTGTACAACACAGTGATTCAGTTATATATGATGTATAATATATATTCCTTTTCAGATTCTTTTCCCTTACAGGTTATTACAAAATATTGAGCATAGTGCCTTGTGCTCTACAGTAGGTCCTTGTTGTTTATCTATTTTATATATAGTGGTGTGTATATGTTAATCTCAACTTCCTAATTTATCCCTCTCCACCCTCCTTTCCCCCTTTGGTAACCATAAGTTTGTTCTCTATGTCTGTGAGTCTATTTCTATTTTGTAAATAAGTTCATTTGTATTTTTTTTTTTTAAGATTCCACATATAAGAGATGTCATATGATATTTGTCCTTCTTTGTCTGGCTTACTTCACTTAGTGTGATAATCTCTAGGTCCATCCATGTTGCTGCAAATGGCACGATTTCATTTGTTTTTATGACTGAGTAGTGTTCCATTGTACCACATCTTCTTTATCCGTTCAGCTGTCAATGGACATTTAGGTTGCTTCCATGTCTTGGCTATTGTAAACAGTGCTGCTATGAACACTGGGGTGCATGTATCTTTTTGAATTATACTTTTCTCTGGATATATGCTCAGGAGTGGGTTTGCAGGATCATGTGGTAACTCTATTTTTAGTTTTTTACATGGAAGATAATTTGAGAACTCCCCTATATACAGTCAACCCCTGACACATACGGACTCAGCTACACATGTTGCAAGGGTAAGATCATGATTCAGAATTAGTCAAGCCTCTTTCAGGCACAGTAAATGTTTCCAATGCCCATTGGAATAAACTGCTCAAGTCCAATGATGAAAGAGAAAATTCCAGAACTTGTGCTAATTAGTATTAGAAACCAAAAGCACTTAAACAGCATAAAGTATTTGTTTGGTAAGTGCAGATTTCAGTTCACCCATGAACTATTTGGCAGAATTTGAATCGTTTTTATTTTATTAAAAGTCACTTGTTAGTTACAAGATAATTATTTATGTAAAACTTTATTACCTCAGCCTGTATCGAATTTCAAATTGCTAGGTAGATAGGAGAGGTATTGAATAAACCGTTGAAATTTTCCTTTGAAGTACTATAATATTTGATTTCTTTCATTTTCCTTTCCTTTAAAGTTTTTCTTAATTGTGTGTGTAACATTAGCAAGAGAGAAATTTCGCTGTCAGTGTTCTTTTCTGGTCATTAATATTTTTCTCTTACAAGATTATTACTGAAAATAATTTTGTCATGTGGAGGAGGGTATGGTGTGGATGACCCGCCAGGCCACACGGAGGCCCATAGAAACCCACACCCTCGGCACCCCGCCTTACCAGTCATGCTGGCACCATGTGACCTTGGACAGCCAGAAGAAATTTCCGTGCCTCAGTTTCTCTGCCTGAGAATGGAGGAGACCACCCTCTCAAGGTGACTAGGGACCCCAGGTGGCCCATCTCCAAGCCTGAGCTGGCTGAGCTTTGGGAGAAACAGGAGCTCAAGCCCCAATGGGACACGTGATGAGAGGCCTTGGGCTTCTCCACAATCTGTTCAGGTGATCTTGGGTGAACAGTAGTCCTAACCAAGCCTCCATTTCTAAGCTGTCGGAGAAGATCACAGTAGCTCTCTCTTCTGTGGCGAGAGTTAAAGGAAACGACACACACAAGAGTCCGACGCAGCCACAGACACATGGCACATCCCAATTGTCTTAACTAGAATAATTTGAGCAAAAAAGTAAATGATGGTATTAGATTTTAACAAAAGAGAATAACATAACTATTCACCTGTCTATACAGATATAAATAAAAGAGAAAAAAATGCATAAATGGACGGGAAGAGGTAGCTCTTTCTTACAGTAGAATTCCATTAGTAAATGTAGGAGAAAAAACATAAATTATATATCTCCATGTCCAATTCCATCCCCACTTCCAACTCCATCTCATTCTCCTTCTCCATCACCATCTCCATCTCCATCTCCATCACAACCTCCACCTCCACCTCCTTCTCCATCTCCACATCCATCTCCATCTCCACCTCCACCTCCATCTCCATCTCCATCTCCAACTCCACCTCCTTCTCCATCTCCACTTCCATCACCACCTCCACATCGACCTCCTTCTCCATCTCCACCTCCATCACCACCTCCACCTCCACCTCCTTCTCTATCTCCACCTAATTCGCCACCCCCACCTCCATCTCCTTCTGCAACTCCACCTCATTCTCCACCTCCACCTCCATCTCCGCCTCCACGTCCATCTACATCTTCATCACCATCTCCACCTCCACCTCCACCTCCACGTCCTTCTCCATTCCACCTCCATCACCACCTTCTTCTCCATTTCCACCTCCATCGCCACCTTCATCTCCATCTCCACCTCCATCTCCACCTCCATCTACATCACCACCTCCACCTCCATCTCCATCTCCACCACCACCTCCACCTCCACCTCCTTCTCCATCTCCACCTCCACCCCCTTCTCAAACTCCAAATCCATCACCACCTCCAACATTTTCTCCACCTCCACGTCCATCACCACCTCCACCTACTTCTCCATCTCCACCTCAATCACCACCTCCACCTCCAACTCCTTCTCCACCTCCATTTCCTTCTCCACCTCCACCTCATTCTCCACCTCCACCTCCACCTCTTTCTCCACCTCCACCTCCTCCTCCACCTCCACCTCCTTCTCCATGTCCATCTTCACTTCCACCTCCACCTCCTTCTCCATGTCCATCTCCACCTCCACCTCCTTCTCCACCTCCTTCTCCATCTCCATCTCCACCTCCACCTCAACCTCCTTCTCCATCACTATCCTCACCTCCATCTCCAACTCCAACTCCACCTCTTTCCCCACCTCCACTTCCAACTCCATCTCCATCTCCATCTCCACCTCCATCTCCATCTCCACCTCCATCTCCATCTCCACCTCCACCTCCACCTGTTTCTCCACCTCCACCTCCTTCTCCATCTCTACCTCCATCTCCATCTCCTCTTCCACCTCCACCTCCACCGCCACCTCCACCTCGTTCTCCATCTCCACCTCCATCTCCATCTCCACCTCCACCTCCATCTCCATCTGCACCTCCGTCTCCATCTCCACCTCCACCCCCACCTCTTTCTCCACCTCTACCTCCTTCTCCATCTCTACCTCCATCTCCATCTCCTCCTCCTCCTCCACCTCCACCGCCACCTCCTTCTCCATCTCCACTTCCATCTCCATCTCCACCTCCATCTCCATCTCCATCTCCACCTCATCACCACTGCCACCTCCATCTCCATCTCCACCTCCACCTCCTCCATCTCTACCTCCATCTCCATCTCCACCTCCTTCTCCACCTCCACTTCCACCTCCATCTCCATCTCCACGTGCATCTCCACCCCCATCTCCTTCTCCACCTTCATCTCCACCTCCATCTCCATCTCCACCTCCACCTCCTTCTCCATCTCCATCTCCTCCTCCACCTGCACCTCCATGTCCACCTCAGCCTTCATCTCCATCTCCACTTCCATCACCATCTCCACCTCCTTCTCCATCTCCACCATCATCTCCATGTCCATCACCATCTCCACCTCCATCTCCAACTCTATCTCCACCTCCACCTCCATCTCCATCTCCAACTCTATCTCCATCTCCATCTCCACGTCCATCTCCATCTTCACGTGTATCTCCACCCCCATCTCCTTCTCCACCTCCACCTCCATCTCCAGCTCCACTTCCATCTCCATCTCCACCTCCACCTCTATCTCCATCTTCATCTCCATCTCTATCTCCATCTCTGTATCTATATCCATCTAAGAAGTCCCAAGGTCTGTGGTGGGCAAGGTGAAGACACAGTGCAGTTGATGGTGTAGGTATAGTCCAAGTCCAAATCCAGAGTCAGGAGATGACCATTGCCCAAGCTTGATAAGAGTCACAGGGAGCTGTTTCTCTCTTCCTGTGCCTTTTTTTCTATTCAAACCCTCAGTTGATGAGATAAGGCCCATCCCATTGGGAAGGGCAATATGCTTAACTCAGACTCCCAATTCAAATGTTATTCTCATCCAGAAACACCCTTGTAGACACCTCATAGACATAAAGCACAATAATATTTAATCAAATAACTGAGCGCCCCATGGCCCAGTCAAGTTGACACACAAAGTTCACCATCTCAGATGGCTCTTGCGTTTCACCTTAGTCAACTGGTGAATGGTGGTGTCGTTTACTGAGATGAGGAATCCTGGAGGAGAAGAAAGTTTGGGTATGAATACTTCCCAAACTGACTGATGGGCAATATTCAATTGATGATGCCTATGAGGCTTCCAAGGGAATGTCAAACAGGCAGCTAAATATTAAAGCCTAGTGGGTGAGGTATGCATTTAAGAGTCATTAGCACATCTACGGTATTTAAAGTCTTGAAATTTTGTGAGCATACCTGAGGAGAGAAAATATAGGAAAGGGATGGGGACTGTGCCTGGGACACTCTGCCACTCAGAGATCAGTGAGAGGAGGAAGGGGCAGAAAAAAGACCAAGAAGGAAGAGCCCTGAAGCCATCCCCCCACTCTTATTCTCAGCGTCATCTGAGATGGCAGTCCACCAGTGGAAATCCACTTAAGTGGATGGACAATCATTTGACCCATAATTCTCTGGCTTGTTCAGCGCATCCCAGTGCAATTACGTTCCTGGGTGCTTCCTATGAGTCAGGGCCTGAGCTGACCCAGACAGGGCACCTGCCGGCAAGAGGCTCACTGTCTAATGGGGATGGTTGGCTCTTGGTAGACCACTTCAGCGCCTACTCTGTGCCAGATGCAACCAAAAGAACCAAGAATGCAAAGTCCAGTGAGACACAGCCCTGCTTTCTAGGAGCTTACGGTCTGGTGGGAAGACAGACCTGAACAGATATTTCAATAAAATAGGGCAAATGCTCCCATGGGAGATTTTCTGATACGCTCTGTTGAAAGACAGACCTACCTAGAGAGAAAGGAATCTAGGTTGATTTGGCAGGATCTGACCACCTTCTGGTTACCTGCCTCTCTCCCCCGAAACCTCATAGTTAGTGTGTGATGCAAAGGCCAGAAGGAAATGAGTCATTTCATTTCATTTTTATAACCAACATCTTTAATGGAGCTGTTCCTGTTTGCCAGTACCTGGTAAGTCAGGCAGATCATGTGGAGGAGACAGACGTAGCTCCACGTGCAACACACACACACACACACACACACACACACACACACCCTGTTTTCTGCTTCCAAATTTCTGAAGTGTTAGGTCATTTTCCTCCCTGGCCGAATGGTTGTCTGCTGAGGGCTGGTTGGCCCATAAATCGTCCTGTCCATGATCTAAAACACAGCCCTTATTGACAGCAGGTCTGCTCATAGAAGCCGTGCTGGCAGCTCGTAAAGCAGGGCCTGGTGGCACTCCCAGAGAGCCGAGGCAATAAAGGGCACGGGGCGAGGGTTGCCTCACACTCCAGCAGCCGGCTGAGCTGCAGGGACAATGGCAGCAGGCCTAATGTGTCCTCCTGGCCTTCCCCACCACTGTGTAAAGCTCACAGCTAGCCGTCCTGCCTCCCTGGCCCCAGGGCAGTTTCTTTCAAGGAGAGAGACAGTTCCCTGAAGGAGGCTGTGTTCCCAAATCCCAACCTGGCACTTGGAATCCAAATGCCCAAGTAGGAGGGAAGTGACATCTTTGGCTCTTTGGTCACAATGGCTCACGATGTGTGTCTGGGGCCTCGTTTCCATAGGGCTCGCTGCTGCCAACCCCCTGCCCACCGCCCCATTGTCAGGTCTTCCCAGCCAGAGCCAGTGTTGGTGACCCCAGCTTGCTCTCTCCAGACCCCTGAGTGACACCGCCCCGCTGGAACAAGACCCACCCCCACCCCGGGGCAGGCGATCCCCCCATCAACTGGTGATCACCCTCAAAGTGTCCTCAAGGACGGCTCACTCTCCAGTGACTAACAATCCCAAACAGTCTCCTCTTTTCTTTTTCTTTTTGGCCACGCTGCATGTGGGATCTTAGTAGCCTGTCCAGGGATCAAACCCATGCCCCCTGCATTGGGAGCACAGAGTCTTAACCACTGGACCGCCAGGCAAGTTCCATTTTCCTCTTTTCTTGAGCCTGTGATCACTGGTCTCCCAGTGGACCACTTCAACTGCTAAATCCCAGGGAAGAATAGAAGCTCTTTTTTCTTCCCAGGGCCAAACCTACAAGCCCACCTCCATCCGCTACTCTCCTGTTTCCTTCCCTCTTGTTCCAACAGAGACATCACCTTCCTGCCATCTGAGGCCAATCCTCCCGCCCTGTGGCCATCCAGTTGGATCCCCACCATGCACTCGAGTTGGCCCACTCCTCCTTGTCTAGTGGCCTCTCCCTTCAGCTGGGTGCCTCTCAGTGTGTGCCTCCAACACACTTAAGTCTCCCATAAAAAAATCACATAGATGCGGTACGCGGGCCTCTCACTGCCGTGGCCTCTCCCGTTGTGGAGCACAGGCTCCGGACGCGCAGGCTCAGCGGCCATGGCTCACGGGCCCAGCCGCTCCGCGGCATGTGGGATCTTCCCGGACCGGGGCACGAACCCGTGTCCCCTGCATCGGCAGGCGGACTCTCAACCACTGCGCCACCAGGGAAGCCCCTTCTTCTTTTTATAAAAATAATTTTACTTTATTTATTTATTTTTGGCTGCAGTGGGTCTGTTGCTGCACGCGGGCTTTCTCTAGTTGCGGCGAGCAGGGGCTACTCTTCGTTGCGGTGCGCGGGCTTCTCATTGTGGTGGCTTATCTTGTTGCGGAGCACGGACTCTAGGTGCATGGGCTTCAGTAATTGCGGCACGCGAGCTCAGTAGTTTTGGCTTGCGGGCTTAGTGGCTCCGCTGCATGTGGGATCTTCCCGGGCCAGGGCTCGAACCTGTGTCCCCTGCATTGGCAGGCAGATTCTTAACCTCTGTGCTACCAGGGAAGTCCAGCTGGCACCCTTCTTGAAAGAGTTGTCTCCCATTGCTTCCCCCACCTCCCTGTCTCCTTGCCCGGCTCACACATCACCACAGCTCCTGCTCCCAGAGCCAATGAGTTCACTCAGCAAGTGTAAATTACACTGTGAGCTTGACCTCATTTGTGCCTCAGGGGAAGAATACAGCAGGTAAGGAGACAGGGATGGAGCAGGTGTATGATTTTACATAGGGTGGTCAGGATAGCAAAGACCTGAAAGTGTGAGTAGTGTGTCTATCTGGGGAAGGACATTCCCAGCAGTGGGAACAGCCTGTGCAAAGGCCGTGAGGCAGAGTGTGCCAGCAGTGTCTGTGGGACAGCAAGGAGGCCAGGGTGGGTGAAGGAGAGTGATGGGTGTGTGTGTGAGACAACGAGGTCATAGAGAGACTTGCAGGCTGTAGTGCTTAGGCTGGGTGGGAGAGGGGCTCAGGGTCAGTGCTAAGCAGAGAATTGACATGATCTGGAAGGGTGCTCCAACTGGAGGATGAGGATAGGCCTTAGCAGATGGTGGAGGAAGCAGGTAGAGCAGCAGGGAGGCTTGCGATAGGATGGGGATACAGCAGTGGAACGGAGTGCTGGTCGACTGGCTCTTCCGGAGGGAGCAGAGAAAGCCCTGATCTAGTCATTTCGCAGTGAAACGCTCCCTCCATGGCAGAGTCATAGGGTCTTGCAACTGGCTGGTGAATTTCTCCTGAGCTGGAACTAGGGGAGTCCAGCACGCCACAGGGGCCCCAGGGGGGTGTGGTGAAAAGTGAACAGATTGTGGATATTCTCTGAAGTTAGAGCCAAAAGGATTCTGAGATGTGAGAGAAAGGCAAAGGCCAAGGGTGACTGCAAGGCTGCCCAGCCTTGCGATGATCAGGGGTGCTCGCCGCTGTTGTCGCCCCTCCCTCCTTGGAAACGCTCCTTCCGTGCCTTCTGGGGTACCTCCCCCGGCCCCAGCTCTGGTTCTTCTGCTCCATCTCTTGCCGTATCTTCTAGACTCCCTGGCAGCCGCGGCCTCCTGGTTTGGACCCTTGATTGCTGGGGTTTCCTAAGACTCCCTTTGGGCCCCTTCCCCTCTGAGGCTCCATGGTGTCCCAGGTAATCTCAACCTCCTTCACGTGGTTGGCTCACAAGCTGGCATCATGGCCTACTGCCCCTCCTGTGAGCTCCAGACCCATCAATCCTAACACCTCTCAGGGCTCTCTCTGGGATGTCTCAAAAACACACCAACTCAACATGTGCAAATCTGAACTCCCAGAGCCCCCCTCCCCGCCCTGCCCCACCCCGTCCTCACCCGTCATGCTGGCCCTCACCCAATTCTCATCTCTCTGGGGCAGGTGAGTCAGACACCCGGGACTGTTTCCTAACGTCCCCATCTCTCACTCCTCACATGGAACCCTCCACAACGTCCTCTGGATTTCACCTCCTAAGTAGTCCTTGGGTCCCCCTGCAACCTTCATGTATCCCTCCCTGGTCGCCTCTAACTGTCCGGTGCCTGGGTTCCTGGTGTTGCCTTGTACATCCTGCCAAGCCCTTCCCCATCCTGAAGCTGGACGAGGTTTCCAACATGCAAGTCTTCAAGTCTTTTTTTTTGGCCGCACTGCTTGCGCGATCTTAGTTCCCGGACCAGAATTTGAATCCAGGCGCCCGGCGGTGAGAGCGCCAAGTCCTAACCACCGGATCACCAGGGAATTCCCCTAACATGCAAGTCTTAGCACGCGCGGTGCCCTTGCAAAAACCCCTCTAACGCTTCCGATGCTCTTAGGGTGTGCGATGAGAAAACCATTTTCCCCCAGCCTGTGGCTTGTCTTCCATTCTCTTAACGGTGTCTCTTGCCGAGAACACCTTTTTCATTTTGATGAAGTCCAGTTTCTGAGTTTTTTCTTTTTCTTTCATGTTGTGTATAAGGACTCTTTGCCAAACTCAAGTCCCAAAGATCTTTTTCCCAGAAGTGTTATGGTTTTATATTGTATATTTATTTTGAGGTAATTTTTGTATGAGGTTTAGATGAAGGCTCTGGGGTTTTTTTGCCTATGGATATCGGAATTGTCTTTGCATCATTGTCAAAAATTAATTGGTCATATTTGTGTGGGCCTATTTCTGGATTCTCTATTCTAGGGATTGGTTAAACATTTTCTGAGAAGGGCCACATAGTAAATATTTTAAGATCTGATGGCCATCTGCTTTTTTGAAAAAAACAGCCCTTTAAAAATATAAAAACTATTCTGAGCTTACAGGTCATAAAACAGGCCTCAGGGCAGCTTTGGTCTTTGGGTTGTAGTTTGTAGACCCCTGCTCTGTTCCATTCCATTGATCTGTGCCTTCCTTGTCACCAATACCACACTGTCTTGATTGTGGCAGTTTTAGAGTTAGTCTTAAAATCCAGGAGGGTGAGTGTTCCAACTTGATTCTTCGTCTTTTTTTTCCTTTTTTTCTTTTTTTTTGCGGTACGCGGGCCTCTCACCACTGTGGCCTCTCCCGTTGCGGAGCACAGGCTCCGGACGCGCAGTCCTAGCGGCCATGGCTCACGGGCCCAGCCGCTCCGCGGCATGTGGGATCTTCCCGGACCGGGGTATGAACCTGTGTCCCCTGCATTGGCAGGCGGACCCTCAACCACTGTGCCACCAGGGAAGCCCTGATTCTTTGTCTTTTAATTGATGCTTTTAAACCACTTTTATTTTATGTAATTGTTGATATGTTTGGCCTTAGTTCCCCCATTTTATGCTTTGATGTCTTTGTTTTGCTGTTCCTGCCTTCTTTTGGGCTATCGGAACGATTCCGTTTCAATTTCTCTATTATGTTCCTGTATACATCACCTTGCAGTATGTTTGTTTATTGATTATATCAGGAAATACAATATACATGCTGAACTCTTCTGTGTCCTGACAATTGATACTTTACCACTTCAAGTGGAATGTTGTTATCTAGCCCCTTAAGTCCCTTAACCACCTCCTCCTTTATGACACATTTGTCTTATGACATTGACATACATTGAAAGCCCCATCACACAATGTTGTATACTTTCTGCTTCAACCGTTAAGTACATTTTAAAGGACTCAGGAGGGAAGGATGCTCTACTGTGCTTACCCAGATACCATTTCTATTCCTCTTCCCTCCTCCCTGATGTTCTGTTTTCTTCTGGTATCATTTCCTTTCCGGTTTAGAACAGATCTATGAACAGTGAATTCTCTTCATTTTCCTTCATCTGAGAGTGTCTATTTTCCCTTCGTCCCCGAAGGATATTTTCATGGATACAGAGTTCTGTGCTGACCGTTCTTTTCTTTCAGCATTTAAAAAATATCCCAGTTACCTCTGGCGTCCATGGTTTCTGATGAGGAGTCTCCAACCCCCTCAGGCGACTTCCGATTCATCTTCAAAACCTGGATCAGGTCTTATTTCTCATTCAAACTCTGCTGATTTTATGGGTCCCCTCCCTGCTCCATGATTCAAGCCCATCACGCCTTTCCTATGTGTGACGTCATCACACACATCACCCCACCTGTAGTGACCCAATCACACATTGGTCTCATACACTTGTTCTTGCTCGTGTTCACCAGCTGAGGGGTGGGGAAGGGAGGAAGGAAGGAGGAAAGGAGGAAGAGAAGGGAAAGGGGAAGAGGAAAAAGAAGAAGAAGACGGGGGGAGGGGTAAAATAGATGCTCTCAGGTGGTGGAAAACGAAGAGAATCCATTGTCAGAAGCTCTGCTCTAAAAGCAAAAAGGAAGAAAATGGAACATCAGGAAGGAGGGAAGAGGAATAGTAGGAGGGGGAGGGAGCGGGAGGGGGAGGGGAGGGAAGGAAGGAGGAAGGAAGGAAGAGACGGGAAAGGGGAAGAAAGGGAAGAAGAAATAGGAGGAGAAGGAGGAAGTGAGGAGAAGACGGAGGAGATTAAGAAGCAGCTGAAGACGGATCACCTTTCAGTAACCTCAGATGACCTCTGAGTTCAGAGAATGTGTTTCTGAACTTGAACTAATGAGCGAACGCGGGTCCCCTGCACGGAGGAAGACCAGTTTGCCACCATGTAGCAGGTCTTCCACGCCTACCCAGCTGCAAGAAATCCCCAGGTGGCTCAGGAAGCAGTTGATGAGGGCTTAGAATGTTGCCATGGGCTCCTCCACGCATTCCTTCATCGTTTGAACGAACTGGGTAACCATGGCGTCTTTTTCGGTGGACTTCAGTGCTTGCACCCAGAGGAAACATGCTTCAGTAATAGATTTTCTGGAACCGAGGCAGTCCAGTGGAGTGCATTTTGGAGTTGGAAGGGCCCATCAGAGACCCTCAGCTCACAGTCACAAGACAGCTACTAGTTCTACGGTGAGACTCTGGCCCAAAAACCTCGGGTCCCCAGCTGCCAGGTCACAGCCTTCTTCCTCCCTTCCCCTAACCCCCAATCCACTTAAAAAACAAACCCCAGTACCTCTTAAGGACACCTCAAGGTTTCTACAGCTCCAGGTCTCTGTTCAGAATTCTTTGTAGACTGCAGACATAGCCTCACGTTCAAATACATTCTGCAAGGGCCGCTCACAAGATCCAATTTCTACTCATCTCTTAAGGTTTGGTTCACTCCACCTCTGTGAAGTTTTCCAGAACCACCAGATTTGGAACTAAACTCGGCAGAATTAATCAAAACCACTGATGGGCTCTCATGGGCTGGATCAGACACCGCTCTTTCCTTCAAAGGACTAACTCAGACCATCAGAGCCAGAAAGAAGGAAAGGACTGAATAGTACATATGGGCCATGCCTGTGCTATCGGTGCTGGGGTAGCCAGCCTCCTCCCGGGATTCTAGAAGCAGGAGTCCTAATCCTAAGTTTAGAACGTGCTCATTTTTCTGGGCCTCAATTCATTTGGGGCCGAACTAGAGGTTTGGTTTTCAAACTCCACCCTGTGGGCCCATGTGTGTGTTGCTCTGGTTGGCGGGGCGACCCGGGGGTGGGGGTGGGGACGGAGTGTGGGCTCTGGTCTCCTGCTCTCACCACCAGCGGATCAGCTCCACTTTCATCGGTGTCCTTTACCTCGGCTAGTCAATTTCCTCTGAACAACAGATTGCGTGACTTTTTCTTTTTTCAAATTGGGGTAGAGTTGCTTTACAACGGTGTGTTAGTTTCTGCTGTACAGCAAAGTGAATCAGCTATACGTACACGTATATCCACTCTTTTAGATCTCCGTCCCATGTAGGTCACCACAGAGCACTGAGTAGAGCTCCCTGTGCTGTACAGCAGGTTCTCCTTAGTTATCTATTTTATATATAGTAGTGAATATATGTCAATCCCAATCTCCCAATTCATCCCACCCCCCTTCCCCCTTTGGTGTCCATAAGTTTGTTCTCTACACCTGTGGCTCTACTTCTGCCTTGCAGATAAGCTCATCGGTGCCATTTTTCTAGATTCTACATATAAGCAATATTATAAGATAGATAGATTGCATGACTTTTAACATCTGAAAGCCCATGGCACTCTGGACTCAAAAGTTCTCCCACAAACTGGGTTTGGGGACGTAGAAACTTAGAAGAGACCTCTGGACATATCAGGCTGTTGGCAACTCACAGGACTTTAGCATGCTGTTAGGTACACTGGCAAATGTTTAATGACCAGCTCTCTGCGGTTGAAGGCAGGAAGCCCTGGTTGGTCGTGTTTGCTGATTTCCATAGTATGAATTCTCCCTACACGGCCAATGTCAGTGATCGCTATGAACTCTCTGAATACAGAGTTGCGAAGAGATGCACATCATCGGCTCAGAAGCTGACTTTGGCACGTCACTGGTTGCTGGGCCACAATGAATGACCTCACTCTCCTCCCTTTTGGATTTAGAGCTAACTAAGATAGTCAGGAGAGAGATGGAGGCTACAATTCAGTCTTATTATGATCGAAGTTGGTCTGATGCGGGAGGTTGGATTATTGTTCAGATGCCGACCTGCGATACTTTTATAGGAGGTGCGCATTTCCCTCTTCCATTGATTTGGGGCTCAGTTATGTGACCTGCCTCCTGTTCCAAGCCCAGGTCTTAAGTGGCCTCCTGTATTTTCACTTGCGCTTTTGAACCTATGCCGTCAACGTGATGTCCAAACAATGCTCTGGGTCCAGGGGAGAAGGCCCAGGAGCAGAGCTGAGCTGCCTCAGCTGCCCACCCAGGGCAACACCCTCAGCTGACTCACAGACCCCTGAACTAAATAAATGCTGGGTGTTTTATGTTTCAGGACTTTTGTGGTTTTTATTAGATAGCATTACTGGTGCTTATTCAGAAATAATTGGTACCCAGAATGGGAGGCTGCTGTCACAGGTCCTAAAATATGGAGCACAGTTTTGGAACTGGGCAGTGAGGACATTTAGAGGAGGTTGGAGACATGGCAAGAAAAATGGTGACCTGGGTGATGTGGTGAAGAAATAGTTGGTAAAATGACTGCCTATGTTCTTTGGGGAGGGAGAAAACATTTCTATGAATTCGTGGAATTCGGCAGGCTGGTTTCCAGGCAGAATATGATAAACAGCAGCTTCTTTGAGCTGTAAATGATAAGGTACCCAAAGTAAGAGATGAGTTCAGAAAGGAACCAGCCAGTGTAAAGCAGAATTTAGAAAATGAAATGATTCCTTATTTCCTGTTTCTCCTGCTGCTCCAAGATCTTCAGATGAAGCTCTGGCCTGGGGCACAGAGACCAAGTCCAGGGCAGTGCCGGTGAGACACGGCCTCAGAGTAAAGACGAAGTCTAGGGTATGCTCTTTTTTTTTTTTTTTTGCAGTACACGGGCCTCTCACTGTTGTGGCCTCTCCCGTTGTGGAGCACAGGATCCGGACACGCGGGCTCAGCAGCCATGGCTCACGGGCCCAGCCACTCTGCGGCATGTGGGATCCTCCCGGACCGGGGCACGAACCCACGTCCCCTGCATCAGCAGGTGGACTCTCAACCCCTGCGCCACCAGGGAAGCCCTAGGGTATGCTCTTGATTTTAATGCCTTTGGTCTTGTGGTCCTCGAAAGGAATAAGGTGACTGTTGAATATCCCTTCAGTGACAATGCGGTGCCTAGACACAGCCTGATGTGGGGTGTCAGTAATCAATGTAGAGAGGGGGCATGTCGCCAAAGGAATTACAGGTGTGGCTTTGACGCACAGGGTGGACTAGAATGAAATATCAAAACCCGCCATGTTTGAGGGAGTTGCGTGGGCACATGTATCGTAAGTGTGGAGTACAGTGTGGGTGTTTGACACATAAAGGACCTCAAGCTCCCAACCTTCTTCGGGCAGAAAGGGGTTGGACAGTACTTTGCTACCCAAGGAGGTATACTTTCCAATGCCCTCTGTACAAGTGGGAAGGCAGATGGAAAACAAAGAACGCCCCGATGTGGACGCCAGAGCACAACAGACTTGGGAACCTTCCACCCAGGAATAGGGTGACCCAGGGCAGGGCCACTGGCGACGTTTCCCCGGCAGGACTTCAGACGCTGTGGACCGGCGGCTGAGACAGGAGTGGCAACTGCCGCGATTCTAGCTCTGGTCCACTCTGTGCACTGGGTGTGTGTATGAACTCTAGTTCTTGAGGCCCTGGGTCAAGAAGAGATGCATCCAGAACAGGTACAGACCACACGATCTTAAACTTCGAGCCCAATGACTGATTGGATAGACTTTTGGGGTCTCGCGTGAGTGTATGCTGCTTGTGGGAGGGACATAAGGCTGTGAGGCGGACCATGGGAGACTATTATTGCTGAGAAATAGGCACTCTCTCCCCCTCACGCCCGTGGAAGGAGGACACGTCCCGTCGCTGACGATGGGTTTGGCCACGTGGCTCGCTTTTGCCAGAGGAATGTGGGGAAACGGACGGTGCCCTGATTCTGAGCAGAGGCAGAACCTTCTCTGCTTGCTTTCTCATGCTCCTGCCATTCCCCGAGAAGGCAATGCCCAGGCCGGCCTCCTGACCAGGGAGGAAGATGAGGGTCATGTAGAGCACGGCCAAGCCGGCTGGATGAGCTGCTCCCAGCTGAGCTGCCCAGCCCAGCCCAACCGGGATCAGTCAAATCCCAGCGGACCCAGATTCATCAGCCAAACAGATGCTGTGACCTGGTGCTGAGGCTGCGTGAGTATTCTTAAGCAGCATGACCGTGGCTGTGGTTACGTGACAGAGCGCGTGGCTGAGTTGAGTGGCTTCTATGGGCTTCTTAATACTGTGGCCCATCCGGTCTCAGGCAGCATTGAACATCCTGGCCTCCCCCGTCCCCAAAGCAGGGCAGAGCTGCTTCCGGGGACTTTTAGCATGTTAAGAAGCAGGGGAGATGCGAAGCCTGAGGATGGGCTTTGAGAGAAGCAGAGGAAAGGGCCCAGCTAGGTACGCTCAGTTCCTCCTCTGGAGCATGCAATCAGCTAATTAAGTTCCCCCCTCAAAGAGAGGGGCTCCCCGGGGCTGGGAGTCGGCTGTAGTCTTTCCACCAGGAAAATGTGGCCACAGACGTGAAGCTTCCCCTAATGCACAGTGAAGACTCTGGGACGCTCCCAGAAAGGAAACCTTTGAATTGTTTCCCTCGGTGCGGGGGGGGGGGGGGGGGGGCGGTCCTACACTTACTATCAGAGAAGGCTTCTTCCGTGCATCCATGACATCCACAAAAATAGCTGAGCTGAACGCGCCGCATGCGGTTTTGGCTTCCTGACTCTCCGAGCTGGGTGCCAAGGTTTCTCTCCTGGAGGGAAGCGCGCTAAGGGGCCCGGGCCGGGAGCGCAGAGGCACAGCATCCCTGGCCCTACAGAAGCTGCCTTCTACCCCTGGCAACCTGGTCCTGCGCCCTCCCCTCCCAGCTCCAGAATTCATCCCAGGCCTTACGGCCCCCCTCCCCAGTCCCCCTGAGGCTCAGAGCAGTAGCCCAAACGCTGTTGATGGCAGCCTGCTGGCTCTCCAGACCCGGGTCCCCTGTGCACCTGCCAGGGCCGCCCCCCCAAGGCTCAGAGTCCTGCACCTGGCTGCTCCCCACTGGCCCCTTCGCCCCAGGCTGGTTGCTGGGTATCTGGGTGTTACACCTGCTCCCCCTAACTCTGCTTTTGCACCAGAGCACAGGGAGAGCACAGGGGGCCGCCTGTTTTCCTCTTCCCACTCCCCAAGACTCAACCATGCTCTTCCGACTGCTCGTCCAAGGCGGGGCTTGGGACCACAGCTGCACCTCATGTCAGCAAACCAACACAGACGTTCCGTCCAGCGGGCTGAAAGAGCAGCCAGACAATCCCTGTACCACGTCAAAACCCGGCCCCCCCGCCCCAGACAACAAACAAATAGGCAGTGAAAGTCCCAGCTTTAAACATTTCCTGGTCAAGGCGGGATAGTCAATTTTGACGCTGCTGAGAAAAAAATACAGCCTCGTTTCCGTTTAAATGCACCGAATTTATGGCCCAGGTTTTCATTAACTACTGTCAAGGAAGAAGCAGATAGACCAAATAAATTATGAAAAAATTACTTTTTTAATGTACAAAAGGACTTATTTACAAGTTGAGTATGTCATCTCAATTCATCGCATGTAGAAAAAGCTAAAAATGTTTTGGACATATAAATCTGACCGGATGACTCACCTACAGTATTTTCAGGGATGCTGTCTTCTGTACAGACAATATACAAGCTGGGAACAGCTAGTGAAATCCTAGCGCGGGGAAAGACCATGCACCACACAGAGCCCAGAGCCTTGGAGGTGTCCCAGGGCTGTCGTTTGAAGTTGGCCTTGTCTTTGGACGCTGACAAAGCATTTGCTGTTCTGGGATGCAGAGTCCCAGGTGAGGTTTCGGCCCTGTCCTGGTTGAAGTCAGGGTCATAATCGGTTCCAGGTTCATAGTGGTGCAGGTGGATTTGGCAAGGTTGCCACGAATTCAACATGGGAAAGGTGTGCGGTGTTTGTACATGTGTGTGGCAGGGAGGATGCACCTATTTACCCTACTGTATATTCGGGAAGAACTGACGTTCTTCTGACGCCAGTTGCAAATTCCATTTCCAGGTGGGGCTTGGCCAACACTGAATAGGAGAATTCAGTGATGGTCCCTCAGAGTCCCAAGAATCAACCCCTTCACCCTCCCACGCCCACTGAGAACACCATGCATATCATCGTTCTCTGTGAAATGAACAGGAGGGCGGCGGGAAGGGAATCCAGAAGACACCGCGACTGCATGCGGTAGCTAGGGGGTTGGTCACTGGGCTGCTGGCGAGCGGACAGCATGGCCTGGAGGAACTTGGGCGGAGGTTGCTGTCAAGCCCTGGGGTTTATCCATGGTCAAGTGGGTGCATAGTGCATTGGAGAAACAGGCTTGGGTAAACACGCGACTTCCTCGTCCTACTGGGAGACCTCCAGGGCAGCCTGAAGCTGGGCCCCTGGTGCGCTCACTACCCAGGTCCCAGGCCACGCTTCAGCTCACCTTGGCCATCACACCTTGGCTCACCTTGGCTCACCTTCAGCTCACCCACAGCAGCTCCGGCAGCCCCGAGGTATTTAGAAATGTGTTCTTTTCAGGAAGGGCTACATTCTACACGCATGAACACTGTAAACATGGTCTGGAGAGGCCAGGGTAGCTTCTGGGCTTGCCCTGAGTATTACACTGTTTTCTTTCCTTTTTTCGGGTGATACTTCCATACTTCATTCATCCACACACACCTGGACAGTCGGCCAGCTGTAAACTTAGCTTTGCGGGGTAGACATGCCTGCTCTACCAAACCTGGAATCAGGATGTGCTTCCAAATCATCCAGGTAAGATTTTTTTTTCCACTCCCTGGCAAGGGATGTTAGAGGCCTCAAGAATTAAGCTTCATGGAAGAATTCCGGTGGGCATGAATTCCTTTACTTTGCAGGTACTGGAACAAGAAACTTATCTTCCTGGATTAGAATACCTAGTATGGCTTTCAGATTCAAATCCAAATGTGGTTCCTCTCTCCTCTTTCCACGTGTGCTTGGAAAGCCCTGGGCCAACGTAATCCCTCATTAGCCAGACGACAGAGGTGACAAAGCCGGAACAGAGTGGTCCTATAAACACCAAAGGCTGCGAAGCGCTGTGTAAACGAGTTTTGCATTCCTGCCTTGCCTTTTCTGTTGAGGCTTTTTTCAGAGTTCCGACAGATAATCTAAAAGAAGACCAGACAGGACGCACGTAAACCTGCCCTTAAAGCCTCTGTGGTCTGAACCAGCCACTGGCCAAACTCCCTCAGACCTATTTAATACTTTTGGGGGAAAAAGATGAAACGGACGAAAGGCCCGCGCTCTGGGAAGCGCTGGTCCCTCGGGGTCCGCACAGCGCCAGGCGCCGGGGCCTTAGGTCATCATGTTGAGGAACTTGCTCTCCTCGGCCAGGCTGGTGAGCATGGAGCTCATGTCCCCAACCGCCATGTTGCTGATGCCCGCAGGGATGGAGGGCAGAGTCAGCGAGTTGCGTGGGGTGGTGAGGCGGGAGGAGCTCTGGGAAAAGCCGTGGAGGAGACTGGGGCTCAGGGCCCCCGAGAGCAAGCTGGAGTGATCGCCGTCATCCATGATGGCATCAAAATCAATCTGGGGGGCCTCGAGTAGCTGGGAGTCCACAGTGCTGGACACCTGGTTGAGCCCTGGCGAGGGCAAGGCCTGGGGCTGTGGAGGCTGGGGCCGCATGGCCTGGCAGCTGGCCTGGTTCTCCAGGCCTCCGTTCTGCTCGTACATGTGGATCTGGCCGTAATAGTAAAGCATGCTGCGGTCCTGGGCCCCGCCCGCATCCTGGGGGGGTGCCTGGGGAGTCAGGGCCAACACGCCGCCCATCGTCCCCTTGGGCACAGACTCTGCCATCTCCTGGTCGGCTGACAGGGCAGCCATGGCGTGGCCAGAGGCCCTGGCATAGGCCAGCTGCTGCCCCGCACGCACCCCACGGCGGCGGCCAGCAGGGCCGGGCTCTGCGGGTGGCCGGGGTTGCACTAGGCCGAAGCTCGATCCGGCCGCCCCTGTCGGGCCCTGCTGAGGCCCCACGAAGCCAGGCTGGTGGGAAGGCACAAGGCTGGGGCCTTGGCAGTAGCCCTCCTGGCTCATGGCTGTGGCCAGGTGATGGCTCTGCTGTGGGTAGCTCTGGGCTAGGTGAGGTGGTGGCATCCTAGCCAGGCTGGAACTGGGGATGTCAAGTTCCCTGTGGCTGCTGCCCATCATGGCGGGGTCAGGGACAACTTCCATCTGCTGGGGGAGCCCCAGGTGGCCTGGCTTGGCCGCCATGTTGCTGCAGGACCGGGGGAACTGGTGCGGGGCCCCACCCAGGGGGCTCAGCTGGGGATGGGCTTGGCCGTAGCCAGGGTGGGCGCTCACAGCAGCCGCCATGTTGGAACACTGGCCACCCGCCCCTGGCTGCCGCAGCTGCTGCATGTAGTTTACCCTGGGCGCGGAGGGCGCTCCACCGCAGGGCTGCAGGTGTGGCTGCGAGCTGTCCAGGACCCCGGGGCTGAGCTGCAGGCCCTGCTGACTGTAGCCTGGGTACTGGCTGAAGGCTGGCTTCTGTGGCACCACCGCCAGGTGGCCCTGTGGGAAGGGCGGAGGCTTCCCCTGGCTGGCCAGGGCGTCCACGGTGCCGGAGCTCACCTCGTTCCACTGCACAGGCATGCTGTTTTTGTTCAGGCTGGAGGGGGCCACGTAACCCAGTGGGCAGCCTCCCAGCACAGGGGCAGAGGGGCCCACGTTGGAGTCTGCGGCCGCTATCGTGTGCCGGCCGTGCAGCCCGGGGCTGGGCAGTTTGGGGTTCTCGGAGAAGCAGGTGCGCTCCGGGGGGTACACCTTTGGGGCGCTCTCCTCCAGGGTGCCACCGGCATGCGCCTTGATGTACTGCACCACGTCGTCGGGCAGTACAAGGTCGTCCTCCGGCAGCCCGAGGCTGACCTCGGGGCCCACGCCGTCCGCCCCCACCGCCAAGGCCTCCATCACTGCGTTCTCGCTAATACTGGGCGGCCGGGGCGAGTAGGGGCCTCGGGCCAGGCCGCCGTCGGCGCTCGCGTGGCTCTGCAGACGGAGGCCTCGGCCCTGGGCGCAGGGCAGCGGCAGAGCTGCCGGGGTCACGTCGTGGGCGCTGTGGAAGCGCTGCACCCGCGGGGGCGCCAGGGCGTCGGGTCGCCTCCCGGGATCGCTGGCCCTCCGCGCCCCACCACCTGGCGCCTCATGGGGGAAGGAGGGCGCCGGCCCCACTGGCCCGTAGTGCGGCCCATCGCTGCCCCGCCGAGGCCCGATCGGGTGCGGGCAGGCAGCGGGCAGCATGCGCTCGGGTGCATCCAGGAGCGCCAGCCGGGTCCGCAGGCTAGCGCGCTCCAGGCCGGGCAACGGGGTGGGGGGCGGCCCGCCCGTGGCTGCCGCGTACTTGGCCCGCAGGCTGTACTGCTGGGCGGGTGTGAGCTGGAGCAGCCCCGGGCCGCCACCACCGCTGCCGCCATACTGGCTGGCCTCGCTGGAGCGCCGCGACGCGTCGGTGGAGATGGGGTCATAGGAGTCGGCGGAGCTGGCGGGGTGTGCGCGGCCGGCGCCCAGGGGCGAGGCCTCGCTGGAGCGGCGGCTGGAGAAGTAGGGGGAGATGCCCGAGGAGCGGCGGCTCACGGTGTAGGCCGAGCTGACCGTGCTGGTGGAGCTGTCGCGGCGCTCCTGCAGGTGGCTCAGCACGGTCACCTCGCCGGCGGACAGATCGGACAGCCGCGGGTTGGGCAGCAGCCCCGCTGGCCCGCCGCCGCCTCTGAAGTTTTCCAGCACGGAGCCTGCGGGAGAGGAGAGGGTTCAGCGCCGGGGACTGGGGACAATGGGCGGTACACTGCCTGCTTGGGCTGCGCTGAGGCTGCCGGGCCCAGAGCCCTGGAACGGGACCTGGCACCCAGAAGGAACCCAGCCAATGATTTCTCAAGAGGAAGAAAAGAAGGGACAGTTAGCAAACGGTGGCACTCATAGCCAGGGCAGCTAGTGGAAGTTAGGAGGCCCGATCCCAATCCAGCACTGCCCGGCTGGCCCTGCGTTCTCATTAGGTCCCATCCTCAGTTTCTCCAGCTGTGGATGGGATGTGCCTCTCCGTAGCACTGGGTTATCCCCAAGAGCCCAGGAGGGCCCTGGCCACAGCCTCCCTGCATCCCCACCATCCACGGATGGGCGCTGCCATGTGGGCTCCCCTGGGACTGAGTTTACCCAGCAGGCTGTTTAGGGGGACTGTCCTGAGACCCACAGCCACGGCGGGGTGGTGTGGAGAGGCAGCAGAGTGGTTAGGGAGAAGACAGCTGCAACGCAGGCCCACCGCCAGCTGCGGCTCATCTCACAGGCAGCTCTGGGCCTTGAGCAGCCTCTACAGCCCTGCAGAGATCTATCCCTGGACGTGGGCCATGCCGGGAAGGATGACCTTGGGTGAGGCAGCTGTCAGCACCCCAGGCAATCTCTGCAGGAGGTGGGGAGTTGAAGGCCATCTGCCGGCAGTTCCCTCGACAGCTGGGGCAACGAATCCCCCCTTCAAGGAGGAGCAGGGTGGTGCCTCTCAGGGTCTCCTCTTAATAACTCAGTGCCACGGTGCACACTGGGCCCTGGAGGGCAGTGTGGAGGCTCAGGGCCCCAAGGTGTCTGGCGCCCGGCACGCAGCCTGGCACAGTGGCACTCAAGAAATGCCTGGTGAAGACATCTTCCACCTCAAAGTCTGGCCAACGCTTCCCGAGGCTGAGCACAGGGCTGCCCCCTCCGTGACGCCCTCCCTGCGCCTCCCCAGCTGCCCTGCTTTCTCTCGAGCTACACTGAGCTCTGTCCTCGGCGCTCCTTGCTTATTCGGCATCTCGTAACTTGGCCTTCTAGCCACAGGGACCTGGAACGTGTCCCTGTCCTGCCGAGCCCTTTGCCGTGGTGTGCGCGGCAGGTGCCTGGTAGGCAAGTGCATGGCTCACGAGGAGAGCGAGGGCTGAGCTGGGCCTGCCTGCCTTGGGGCTTATGGGGATGCAGCATGGTGTAGCCAGAGGAGCATGGGCTTCGGAGCCACTCAGGCCCGGGCTGAGCCTCAGCTCTGCCACCGATCTGAGCAAAGCACTTTCACCTCTCTGAGCCTCAATTCCCTGACCTGTGCAATGGGCTTGTAAGATCCATCTTCTCCAGGGCACATGGTGCGTGGTGGGTATGAACCTCATCGTGCTGCCCTGGGCTCCCTCCCACCCCACCTGCACGCCCGGGGCCCCCACTCACCACTTGCCGGCAGGGGGGGCAGCTTGGAGTTCCGGGTGTGTGGAGCCGGCCCGGCCCATGAGCAGGAATCCTTGAGCGACTTGAGCTTCTCCCTCTTGAGCTGCTCGAACCGGTGCACGGTGGCCATGTGTTTGCGCAGCTGCAGGCCACCGGCAGAGGGGGTGGCCAGGGCGGAGGCGTCGGCCCCCGGCGGTGGGTCCTCCAGAGCCGTCAGGTCTGCCAGGCTCCCGGGCCCTGTCCCCGGCATCTCCACACCGCTGTCATTGTTGGGGGCACTGCCCAGAGGAGAGGGCTCGCTGCTGCAGGAAGACTGGGCCCCGGGGCTGGACTGACACAGCTGTGGGGAGCGTGGTGAGAAGGCACAGACTCAGAGGGTGCGAGCACCCACCGGCCCCGCCACCCACGCTGCACCCTTGCACACCCGGGGGCAGGACGCTGCCGTACGGAGGAGCTTTCAAAGCACCACTGCTCTGAACCTCGACTTCCCCAGCTGTAAGCGGGACCCGACCTGACTCCTGGAGAGAGTCGGTGGATGGATGGAGACCACCCGGCGAGCAGAAGGCAGCGGGTAATCGCCAGGCACCCACCACCCACCCGCCCTAGCCCCCTGCTATGCTCCTAAGCTTTCCCAGCCAGCGTCTGGGCCGAGCTCTCTGCCTGCAGAGCTTTCAGTATGTGGACCCTATGAAGCTGAGCCCTACAGAGGCTGCCGCAGCCGCGTGAAATTGACAGGAAGGAGGAGACTCAAGCACCCCAACAACAGCGATGGGGGTGGGCCACTCGATGAAGTAAGAAACAGTGAAGGCCTGCTACCTGCCGTCTGCCCAGCAGGCTGGAGGTGGGTTGCTAGAAAGGGAAGGGTTGACCGCGGAGGGTGCAGCTGCTGGACACAGCCCTCACCCTTGACCTGAGTGGCCACCCCAAACCAGCCCTCCCTCTGCAACAGGGTGAATTGAGGCGAGAGCTGGTGGCACACGTGTACGGGGTGGAACCCCACAGAAACTGGGCTCCCTCCACCGTGACCTGGGATCTGAGCCCAAATGAGGCTCACCTGGGATGCAGCATCCTTGGTTCATTTCTAACCTGAAGGCTCCCAAATTCCAGACCTTTCCAGGGGAGCTGCACACAGCACGGCCCACACCCCTCACCTCGGCACTCAAGGCCTTCTGTAGGTCAGGCCCGCCCTGCTCCGCAGTCCAGATTCACACCTCCACCCTGCCCTGACCCTCACTTGGGCTTGGACCCCACCGCTTCCTCCTGTGCCTGCAAGCTTGACCCCCTGCTGCCAGCCTCGAGCTGTTCCGACGGCCCCACCTGCGGTGCCTGCGGTCTACGTACCCGAACCTGCCTTCCCGGCCGTAAGGAGCCTGGACAAGCGCCCCAGCCCCCCTCACTCACGCCAGCGCGCCCAGAGCCCACCCCGCTGCTCCGCTCACCTCAGTACCGTCTATCCTTAGGGGAGGTACAGTCAGGAGAAAGAGGTGGAGACAAAGAACAGGTGGTTAGAACAAAAGGGGTGCAGGCCAGAGGGGCAAGGACGCAGAGACAGGACAGAGGGGCGGGGGCAGCTGCGGCGGCGGCGGGTACTGGTTGGAAAGGCAGACACCGGGTACCGCCCCACCCCCTGCAAACTGACCGCGTCGGGGGAGGCATCCCCGTCACCCACGGCCTGCCCAGCAGGATGGGACCTGGCACAGGTTCCATGGGGGCCCAAGGTGGTGATGGGAGCCAGCTGAGCTGGAGAGAGGAGGGACATCCTTGCGCCCCTGGTGCCGCTGGGCACGGCCTCCTGGGGGCAGGGTATGGACCAGGCCTCTGCTGCGCAGCCCTGCTTACCCCGGAGCGCTCGGTCTTGATGGCTTTGACGTGCAGGCAGTCCTCCACGGCCTGGCTGGTGCTGCTGGCCTCGGCGCTCTCCTCGGAGCCCCGGACAGGCTCGGCGCCGGCCTCGCTGTCCCCGTTCTCCCTGAGCAAGGGGGTGCGGAGGTGCACGTCGTTGCGCTGCTTCTTGGTGACGTGAGCATCTGGGCCGTGGACTGTTTTCACGTGCTTCCGGAGGGAGCTGGGGTCTGTGTACCTCTTGGTGCAGCCTGGGATCTTGCAGATGTAGGGTTTCTGGAAGAGAAGAGGCGTTACGGATGGGATAGGAAGGCAGACTCCGCGTGGGAGCACCGTCCGTCCTCCCGGAGCCGCGTCCTTCGGCAGAGCAGAGCTGGCGGCACTGTCGGAAGGCGCTGGGCCCATGGATGGAGCCACGTCAGCCCCGCCCCGCAGGAGTCCCGCCCACAGGAGTCCCGCCCCGCAGGAGCCCCGCCCCGCCGGCTTCGCCTGCCACCTTTTCCTGCAGGTAAGCCTGTGGTTAAGGGGGCCCCCACCACGGACCAGGGACATGGATCAGAGCCTGTAGAGGGAGGGGACACACAGTGCCTGGTGTGATCCGCATAGCGATTGAGGCGCTGGGCATTTTGGTATCAGTAGAGAGTGTATTACCTCGTTATACGTCTGTGACACAGCACGAACACCTGCTCTGTCTCACGAGGAAAGACAGTTTCAGAGAGGCAAAGACACTGCCCCCAAGTCACCCAGGAGTGGGATGAAAACCCAGGGTTTCTGAACCTCGGTCCTGAGCTCATACACACACACAAGTGACATCCACATATACTCTGTCTACATGCATACGTGCACACAGGTACACACACAAGCACACACATCCACGTAAACTCACACACACACGTATGTAAACACCCATACGTGTACATATACTTGCAAATACATATTCACACACCCACACACATAATACATACATCCACATCCACACACATGCACATACATGCTTGCAAACACACATACCCACACACACCCCTATCCAAGGCTAGCTCTTGTCTTTAGACACTCTGAGGGGTTCAGATACCTTTGGGAAGTCCTCGAACTTCCTACCAGCACTGGAGCAAGTCCCTTCGGGGTTCAAAATGTATCAAAACGTTTAGAAACATCCTTCCCTGAGTCTACCTGAGTGATAGCAGTTGAATGGCTGGGCGGGGACCGGAAGGCGGGTACAGAGCCACCATGAGCTCCCACCCGACTTTCCTCCCTGGGCTCCCTCAGCCCTGCCTGGGGTTCTGGCTACCTGGAGAGACAGAGGCTGCTCTGTGCTCCACGCGGGGAGGGACCGACAGCTCCGCAGGCCCGGGCGGCACGAGCGGCTGGAGCGTGTCATCCGCGCTGCCAGCCTGTGGTGGGGGGGACAGGGCTGCCGCTGCATGCTGAGTCCCCACACCAGGGGGCGGAGGGAAGTGGCACCTGGCCACCGAATGGCCTACGGGTGCCTAGAAGCCGTGGGATGAGGGTGATGCATTCACGCACGTGCCCGCTGCCCGCCTCCCTGGGGCCGGGTACCTCGTTGGAATGGGTGCGGTTCTGGTGCTTGGCGCGGTCCGAGGCATTTGAGAAGGCTTTGTTGCAGCCCTCATGCTCACACACGTACGGCTTCTCCCCTGTGTGGGAGCGCAGGTGCGTCTTCAGGTTCTCCAGGCGGGAGTAGGCCTTCGAGCAGCCCTCAAACTGGGAAGAGGCGGGTTCAGTCAGTGAGGGCGCCCCATATCCACCGCAGGGAGCCTGACCCGGGGGCCCGCTCTGCCCCGCACGTGCAGCCAGGCGCACGGATCTCAGCGACAGCATTACCTTCCTTCCTGATTATATAAATGACACGTGGCAAAAACGTGGAAGGGACAGGAAAATGACACCGTCCACGGCCCAGGGACAGCCGACACCCAGGCAAGTCTCACTCTGGGGACTCTGCAGTTCATCCCCGCACGTTTTTCAAACCCAAATCGGGAACATCTCAAGCGTTCAGTTACTTATTCTGCTCGTTAAAATCAACAGCACATTGTAAAGACTCTTCCCATATGATCACAAACTCTGTAAATGTTCTCGTCAACCGTTTCCCAACGCCACTGCCTGATTAGAACTGTTCTGTGCATTGAATGTGCTGAGAATAAAATCCAGGGTCCTCTGCGTCCCTGAGGGAGCTGGCCATCCTCGCCCTCGGTCCCTTCTGCTCCCCGACCCCGCTGAGCTCTTCCCGGCGAGTGGCCTTTGCGCACACTGTCCCCTCTGGCTGGAACCTCCTTCCCACCCCCACCCACCCCGGCATTGGCTTGGCCCACTCCCTCTCAATCTTTGAGGTCATCTCCTCCGAGAGCAGTTCTCTGATTTTCTTAATTATAATACCACCCTTTTCCCTTTATACTCCCTAACACAGTTTATAATTATCTTAATCATTTTGTTATCTGGCCTTCCCACTAGGATACAAGCTCCCGGAGAGCAGGTACTTTCTGGGTCTTGTTCATTTCTGTGTTCCTAGGACTTAGCGCCTGACGAAGAGAAACATGTGCAGCGCTCAGTAAACATTTTAGGAAAGGAAGAAAAGAGGGAGCCAGAGACAGGGGCAGGAAGGGAGGGAGGGAGGAAGGATCACTGCAGGGGGCACCTATTCCAAACACACCGCAACTGCATCCAGTGTAGCTGTGAAAATTGCCCCCAGAATAACACGTAAACCCCAACAGGAACTGTCTCATTCTTCACATCCTCCCCTTTACTCCTGACCAGTTTGACTGGGCACACTTGGCTCCAATGCCTTTTATTCGTTTCTGCAGTTCACAGCTCATATCAGAGGGCTATGGTTTGCTACCACTCGGAGTGTTAAGAAAATAACTTGCTGCAAAAGATCCAGAAGAGCCAGAACAATCTTGCAAAAGGAGGACAAATTTGGAAGACCGACACTTGCCGATTTCAAAACTTACAACAAAATTATGGTAATCAAGCTACTGTATAGCACAGGGAACTATATCCAATCTCCTGGGATAAACCATCATAGAAAAGAACATAAAAAAGAATGTATATATGTGTATGACTGAGTCACTTTGCTGTACAGCAGAAATTAACACTATTGTAAATCAACTGTACATCAATTAAAAAAAAAGACCTTGTGTGGTACTGGCATAAGGACAGATGTATCGATCAACAGAAGAGAACTGAGAGTTAAGCGATAAACTCATACATTTAGGGTCAACTGGGTTTCAACAAGGGTGTCGAGACCATTCAATGGGGAAAATATAGTCTCTTCAACAAATGGGGTTGGGACAACTGTGTAACAACATGCGAAAGAACGAATTTGGACCCTTATCTCACACCCTCTACAAAAATTAACTCAAAATGGATTAAGGACCTAAATGGAAGAACTACCTTACTAAATGTATACACGTATATATTTATATAAATAAAACTATACTTATTAACTATAAAACTCACAGAAGAAAATATAGGGATAAATCTTTGTGACCTTGGATTAGGCAGTGGTTTCTTAGATACGTCACCAAAAGCACAAGCAAAGAAAACATTGGACTTTGAGAAAATTTAAAACTTTTATGCTTCAAAGGAAACCATGAAGAAAATCAAAAGAAAACATACAGAACGTGAGAAACTATTTGCAAATCAGGCTCTAGTAAAATTACTACAATTCAACAACAGAAAGACAAATAACTCAATTTAAAAGTGGGCAAAATATTGGAGTAGACATTTCTCCAAAGAAGATATACAAATGGCCAATAAGCACATGAAAAGATGCTCAAAATCATCTGTCATTAGGGAAATGCGAATCAAAACCACAATGAGATGCAACTTCACACACACTAGGATGACTAGGTAACTGAAAGGCAGGTAACTACAAGTTTTGGTGTGGATGTGGAGAAATCAGAACCCTCACCCATGGCTGGTGGGAATGTAAAATACTGTCACCTGTTTGGAAAAGAGTCTGGCAGGTCCTCAAAAAGTTCAACATAGAGTTACTCTATGACCCAGCAATGACCCACTCTATGACTCTATGACCCACTCTTAGGTATATACGTAAGAAACTGAAAACATAACCACACAAAAACGTGAATGTTCATAGCAGTGTTAATAGCCAAAAAGTGAAAACAATGCAAATAGCCACCAACTGATTAATGCATAAAAAACTGTGATCTGTCCACAGTGGAGTATTATTTAGCCACAAAAAGAAATGAAATACTCATACATGATACTACACGGAGGAACCTTGAAAACATGCTAAGTGAAGGAGAAGACACAGAGGCTACACATTGTATGATTCCATTTTTATGAACTGCCCAGAAGAAGCACGTTGATAGAGACAGAAAGCAAATTAGTGGTGGTCAGGGGATGCAGGGGAGGGGGGCACGGGGGTGATTGCTGGTGGGTATGGGGTTTCTTTTGGGGAGGTGTTGAAAATGTCCTGAAATTAGCTAGTGGTGAAGGCTGCACAAGTTTGTGAATTCGCTTAAAATCACTGAATTGTACATTTTTTTTAAAAAAGGGTGAACTTTATGGTATGTGAATTCTATCTCAATTAAAAAAAACCAAAACCTTGCCAACAAAGGTAGTGTATTTCATTGAATCCTGGACACCACCGATTTTAAGACAGACTGATTTCAGAGTCATTAAAATGAGAATGAAGTGTGTGTCTCAGAATCTATGAAATACGGTAATTCATAAAGAGCAGTTCCCAGAGGCCTCTGTCACAGCCACAGGAGTGCATCACAGGGCCACCGCTCTTTGAAAGAGGGAGCAATTCCTGTGTGTTAAAAAAGGGTCTCACCTATATTAACGCATATATGTGGAACCTAGAGAAATGGCACAGACGAACCGGTTTGCAGCGCAGAAATAGGGACACAAATGTAGACAACAAACGTATGGATACCAAGGGGCGAAAGTGGCGGGGGAGGGGTGGTGCTGTGATGAACTGGGAGATTGGGATTGACATGTATACACTAATATATATAAAATGGATAACTAATAGGAACCTGCTGTATACAAAAATAAATAAAATTAAATTAAAATAAAGGTCTCACCAAATATTGGTCTGGCCAAAAAGTTCGTTTGGGTTTTCCCCGAACTTTTTGGCCAACCCAATAGCGTCACAAATCCTGTTGACTCCATAAGGGAGACTGTCTAAAAGGTCTTATCACTGCGTTCCCACTTTTAAAAAAAACTCAACCAAAGTGACTTTTAACCCGTCATCGCTCAATCTGTGACTCTCCAGTGAAACTCTTTTCTGTGCAGAGGACAGGTTGCAGCGAGCCACCAAGCTGGCCCCCTGCCCAGGATCACCCAGTCGGGTGAGGGCACAGCTGCGCCGTGGGGCTCCTAGTAACACAGACACAACCACAGAGACACCAGCACGCCCCCCACCCCCCGCAGGTACCGAGATGCACACACTGCCCCACAGGGAGAGTAAGCGAAGATCTGGGGCAGCAGACAGACAGAAGGGCCCCCAGGACCCAAGACTGGGCGGGGGCAGACAGGACACCCTGTTGGCAAGGCCTGTCCCAACGCTGTTCACCAGGTTTGCCCACACCAGCCCCATCGATGGGCCGGCCCGCGGTCACTCACCGTGCACTTGTGGGGCTTCTCGCCCGTGTGTCTGCGCATGTGCACCACCAGCATGTACTGCGCCTTGAAGGGCTTCTGCTCCCGCGTGCAGGCCTGCCAGCGACACACGAACTCCTTCTTCTCCCCGTGGATGTGCTCGTTGTTGATGTGCTGCCGGGAAGAAGCCCACGGGGAAGGGTGAGCCCGTCCACCCACCCCTCCAGACCCCACCTGGTCTATGCAGACCAGCCGCCGCATGGGCCAGCATCCAGGTGCCGGCCACGCCTCCTCGTGAGTTATCTGGGCTGCATCTTCCAATTAGTCATCAAAGTGACCCTCCATGATGGTCAAAGACACCAGTCTGGGCTCTAGGCTCTGGTCTATGGAGAACTGATGGTTATGATGATACTTCCAGGCTGCAAACAGTAGGCACTCATTAGCTGCGGCGGGGCAGACATGCACACAGTGGGGGCACGAGCAGCCTCTCCCAAGCTTGTCCCTATGGCTCCAGAAATTTTTAAATAATATTTTTGTTTCTCTTTTAGGCCACGAGGCTTGTGGGATCTTAGCTCCCCGACCAGGGGTTGAAGCCTGGCCCCGGCAGTGAGAGCACCGAGCCCTAACCACCGGACCGCCAGGGAGGTCCCTAACATTCTTATCGTAACAGAAACATAAATGCATCCTCGTCTCTCTTTTTGACAGTGACCCATGAGATGACAGCTTTGTCCCCTTTTCACAAAAGCCCAGGTTGTGAAAGTAGCCTGCCCAGGAGGGAGCTAGAGTCTGACCCTGACCGTGTGCCCTGGGCAGTGTGTGATGCTGCCCGGGGGACAAAACGGCCCAGGAAGGCAAGGCGGGACAGCCCAAGACATCCAGCTGATCCTGCAGTGGTGGGGGGGGCCCTCGGTGCTCGGAGCGGGGGGGCATCCCGGGCGCAGCTGGGAAGTGCATGGCCAGAAAGCCTTCCCTGGACGAGTGGGCCTCAGACCCACCCCAGCCAGCACTGCCCTGGGTCAGGAGCATGGGGAGAATTTTTCTCTTTCTCTCAGCCCCTGCACCCACACCTTCTGGCCTCTGCCCTGGGCCCATCACCTGTGCGCCCCCCGGGGGCAGTTTCTCCCTTTGATGGGCAGCAACAGGCCACGGAGGTTTTCTGTCACAGGTAGCAAAGCAAGCCGCCCTGAGTAGGACATTTGGTTTTGTTACTTGCTTTCATGATTTAACTGAAGGCTGCAGTCCTCACTGGAGCAGGGCTCTTACTACTTCTGAGCTTTGGGATGTGTTGATACGTGGGTGGGGCCTCAGGACCTTTATGTCCTTAATCTTTCAGGTTGTCTGTTTAACTGGGGAGTGGGAATGGTGGCATCTCTGCCACCATGTCTGGACCCACACTGTCCCATTTGGTGGCCATTCTCCGCTCGTGGCTGTTGCACCCCTGAAAGGTGGTTGCTCCCGACCAGGATGGGCTGTAAGTATAAACCACACACCTGTTTCAAAGACTGAGAATGAAAAAAGGATGTAAAATATCTCAATAATTTTGTGATATATTGACTGCATGCAGAAAGGATAATATTAGGTATTTTGGGTTAAACAAAATATTGATACACGAATCCAATTAATTTTACCTGTTTCCTTTCACTCTGCTTAAACGTGCCCCTAGCTAATGTAAGACTACCTGTGGGGCTGGCACTGGGGCTGGCGGTGTCTTTCTATTGCACGGCGCTTCTGTAGACCTTTGCAACCTACAAGGCTGTGCCGGAGCTGAGCATCTGGGGTCCAGCAGCATCTTCTCCCCGCAGGACAGAAAACCGCTGGGCCCTCGCGCCCTGGGTGACAGGCTGGACCATCATGCATCCAAATGCCGACATCAGAGCAAGCAAAATCTATGGCGCTTTGAACTTCCAGGGAAATCTTACTATATTAGCCTCACTTTCCATTTTGAAAGCCTTTCAAATGATAAAAATGCTTCCTGACAATACCTTTCATTTTTTTCTTATTGGTTTGCTTAGCAACAAATTGTTAATAATTGACTAGGGGCTCCAGTTCGCATGCGTGCCCAGGCCATCCATCTTCCCAGGGAGCAGAGAGAGAGACGGAGCTGAGCAGACCAGCCTGCTCCCCACACCCCAACACAGGAACCTGCTCCTTTCAGGGCCAGGTGCAGACAGTCACCCACAGCCCCAGGACCCAGGCAGGAGCCTGCAGCTGGAGCCCTTCTTCCCACGTCTGGAGCCCCTGCCTTTACTTGAGGAATCCCCTCCCCACTCTTTAGGGCTGACCACTCCTTCCTGGGCATCTTTTACATCCTCCCCTCCACCTCTCTGCCTGCAACCCCTCCGGCTCCAGATCTTCTTTTATCCCCCTTTCATCTATCTGATTTGTCCCAAAGCTCACAGCTCCAGTGGCCCCTACTCCACCTCAAGACTTGTTTAACCCAAAGAGGTGTTAATATCTTGCAGGCGCTGGCTGGCTGAACTAATCTTATTTCCCTCTTTGCATTGGCGGCCAGGAAGCTCCAAAAAAAAAAAAAAGATATGTATGTGAACTCTAGCTCAGAGCACTTGGTTGAAAAATTATGTTTGAGTCCCAGGAGGATGAGATAAGACCATGCTTTACAGGCTTGACGTCAGCAGCAATGGGTTTGCTGAGAAATTCCAGTCCCCTGGGTGAAAATTGGGGGAGAAAAACCTCAACACCAAAGAAACCTACAGTCTTTGAGAGCAAGCCCACAAGAAAAGGAAGCAGGGGGAGTGGGTGGTGTCTTAAATGTTGATTTCACAGAGCTAGGGAGGACGTGGCTCTTGTGGGATGGCTCCTGGGTGTGACCAGCGTGTGTGTGTGTGTGTGTGTGTGTGTGTGTGTGTGTGTGTGCGCGCGCGTGCGCGTGCGTGTGTGAACAGAAGCCATCTGGAGGATTCACGCTCAACTCTGGACAATGCTTGTCTTTGGTGGTGAGAAAGGAGAGGGTAGAGGGATTTTTACTCTACATTTTATATACTTCCATAGTGCTCAATTTGATTATAAAGAGAACATGTTTATATAATACTTACATAATTTTTAAAATATTAAAAAAATGTCAGGTAGCTAACTCAGTTTTACAATTAAATTGGTTAAAATGTAAGAGAGTTGCCGAGTGGGGATCTACCCAGCATTTGAGCTTCCAGCTTGGTGTAGATTCATCTTTATAGACACTCACTCACCAAGGAGTGTGTGTTGGGGTTGGGGGAGGTTTATCTTGACTTTAAGTTCTTTTCTGGACGGAGAAGAGGGAACCACTCGGGGCCGGCCTGGGGAACAGGGAGGAGAAGCCAGGAGGGAATACCCGTGTACGGAGGGTTGCTCTCTGCTAAGTGCTTATGCTGGTATCATGGTCAACCTTCACTCCTCTGTAGAGTGGGCTTCACCTCTATTTACAGGAGAAAAAACCCGAGGCTCACAGAGGTTCAGTCACTTGTTCAGAACCACTTGGCTAGCTGTGGTGGAGCCAGGTTGGAAGCCAGGCACCTCCTACCTTGAGCTCCTGTTCCTGCTGTTTGCACTGCATGAGTGAGCCCACAGTGGCTGCTGTTGTAGAAAGTTTACAGGCAGACCCTGAAGGGCACACCCAGCTCCCACGGCCTTCTCTGATCTCCTGATCCGTCAGTACCCAGGCATCATACAGCAGTCCCCTCCCTGTATGGGTATAAACACCCAGCTGCACCCACGTACACTGGGTATCTGTGCATGGTCTCCAAGAGGAAATGACCAACTCCTCCCTCCATGGGAGAAACTTCTTTCAGGTTTCAGGGTCAGGTTTGTTGTTATCTTGTGGATGCTGGCTGGCTTACCTAATCTTATTTCCTTCTTTGCATTGGCTGCCAGGAAGCTCCAGAAAAAAATAAAAATAAAAGAAGACCAAGCTCAGAGCACTTGGTTTTTTTTTTTTTTTTTTTGCAGTATGCGGGCCTCTCACTGCTGTGGCCTCTCCCATTGCGGAGCATAG
Organism: Stenella coeruleoalba; assembly: GCF_951394435.1. Classification (NCBI taxonomy): domain Eukaryota; kingdom Metazoa; phylum Chordata; class Mammalia; order Artiodactyla; family Delphinidae; genus Stenella; species Stenella coeruleoalba. The sequence goes on along the minus strand of NC_137151.1, from coordinate 2,320,918 downwards.
GCTCCGGACGCACAGGCTCAGTGGCCATGGCTCACGGGCCCAGCCGCTCCACGGCATGTGAGATCCTCCCAGACCGGGGCACGAACCTGCGTCCCCTGCATTGGCAGGCGGACTCTCAACCACTGCACCACCAGGGAAGCCCTGAGCACTTGGTTTTTAATACTACCTTTACTTTGGGCTTCATTTTATTGTTTCTTTCCTTCTAATTTTCCATTATTTTTGTTAATCTCTTGTACTACATACGTATTTATAAGTCCCCTTTTAGAAACAAGCACGGCCTCCGTAAGTAATCACGCCTTCCACCCGCGCAGGAGGTGGCCCAGGCATCTCCGGGGCCCCTTCTCTCTAGTCGGGGCCTGGGCTGGGCCGCTCGGGGGCTTACATGCACCAGCTGCTCCTGGGTGTCGTACTCCTTGGTGCAGCCCTCCCAGCGGCAGCTGGTCTCGTAGATGACCACCTCAGCCTCTTGTTTACAGTCATCCCGGTCCAGGTCCTCCTTGAGGTCAGCCAGCTGCTCCTGGGGTGGGGGTGCAGAGCACACACACATGAGCCACATTCAGCCACCTGGCCCCAAGGAAAGGTCACTATCAGCCCCGTGAAGGCTGTGCTGAGGACCCGTGGGCTGGTCTAGGCGGGGCCACGCCCGTGCTCACGTGCACATCACACGCATGAACACACAAGCATGCACACATGCTGGCTGGCCCTCAACACGGAGTCCCATCAGTCCTGGGTCAACGGCCATGGCAAGGAGAACAGGAGACAGGAGGGCAGTGACTTTTGCGTATCTGGTGGGGTTTCCCTGGGGAGAGCTGGGGCAGGCCCCACAGGCTCAGGGGGGCGGCAGGCATTTGTATTTAGAGTGTGTGCGGGGTCAGCTCCTGTCTGGAGGCAAGAGGAAACTCCACACGCATTGGCCTGGCCTCACCCTCTACTGTCCCCTCCTCCCAAGGGCACACATGGCACTCACATACTTTCCCAGCATCGGGCTTCCCTGTGACAGCCCTAAAACGCGGGTGTTTGTATTCTGGTATGACAGCTGGGCACCCTGACGTTCCAGCAGATGCCGACCGGCTCCCTCCAGGACACAGTGAGTTTGTGGCCGCCCACATCTGGGCTCATGTCTCCCAGCCACGATGGGGCCCATGTATGCCCGTTTCAAGGTAAAGGAAAGGCCCCTGAGATGGGCCTTCCATTGATCACAGGCACCCGAAATTCCTTTCAAAGAGGACAAAGGCTTTTCTTCCCGAACCAGCAACAGACTGAGGGTCAACCCCACAAGGCCCCCCATCCCAGCTGATGCCAACAGAGCTGGCCGGGGGCAGCTTCCAAGCCGGGCACACAGGACAGGCTGAGTGGTATCAGGAGCGGGGACACGGGGAGAGGCATAGATGGCCAGGCTGGGAAGAAGGCCCGGCGAGGCCCTCCAGAGCAGGCTGAGGCCTCCCCAGTATCCCCTAGCCTGTGGGTCGGGCTCAGAGCAAAGCCAGGCAAAGGGGCAGACGTTAGGGGGACCTGCTTTACTTCTAAACTATTTGTAAAATGGCAGGAATGTCTGTCTTTCAGAAGAGCCTCTGGGGAAAGCATTTATAGCTCAGGCTAAGGGGAGACAGACACCCTGTCCCCAGAGACAGGCACCGCAGTTCCCAAAGGCTACAGGGGCTCAATGAAGCGGAGGCTGCAGCCTCCATCTCAGCCTCCCTCCTGAAGTTGAGTCCATTTCTCGGAGCAGAAACTGGCCTCGTGACCCACCCCCCGTGGCCGGTGCAGACTTGCACCCCAGACTGGCTTTCCACTGGGGCTGCAGAGGGCTCTCCAGGGTTCTGAGTGTCGTCTCCCAGAGCACCTTACAATTAATGCACGTGTTCTGGAAAAGGAAAATGACGTGTTGTCCAGTAAGTCCCCGGGCAGTACTGGGTCCACATTAAAAGGAGGGGCAGGAATGCCTCTTTCCCGCATCTCTAGCCGTCTAGCCCTGGGAGGGCTGGGGCCTCCTAATGCCTCTGCACTTGCAGAAAAACTGGAAATAGACGTATTACTCCTCAAGCTGCCTGCCCTGCTTATTTCAGAGAAGACAGGAAGAAGCTGCCACATGGACGTGATCCGAGGAGAGTGCAGGGGCAGGGGGTGGGCCTGGGCCTCCAGCCAAGCAGCACCCCAGCCCAGGAACCTGAGGGCGGAAGCTGAGAAGGGATCCGTTCTGTTGCATTTGCTGCCAAGAGAAAGCAAGCCCGTCCACCTTGCAAATGAGTCAGGGAGCCAAGGAGTCAGGTCAGAGTCAGGACACTAAGTGACACGGTGACAACCTCCGCATGATAAACGTCTGTCCTTCCATGACACGAGGTAGGAGCGGAGCTGGGCAGGAGGGTGGGCTCTGCGCAGCCCCCCGGGTTGAGGGGGCTGGGCGGGGGACTCCCTGGCACTGGGCGCCTCCCCGCAGCCCTGGCCCCACGGCTCCAGTGAGTTTATCTCCCGTGGACACTCACCGTCCTCATCAATTTCAACAGCCCCTGATGATGGCCAGCCACGTGGAAACCATGCATCACGCAGAGATGCTCTGGTGTCAGTGAGGGGAGAAGAATTTGTCACCAACCTCTCTGTTTGCCTGACAATAACAGAACCCAATATTTCATAAAACTTAAGTGCCTGGAGCACGCCCTATGGTTTACAGGTTTGATAAAGGATGGTCCGGCAGATGTAGGGGAGACGGGGACCAGAGGCCCCGAGGACCCGTGGTGTCATAGCTGTGGATTCCGTAGTAATGGGTGGAGACCAGGCTGCCACGAGAGGCCTGCCCCAGAGGTCAGCATGCATGCCGTCCCCTCCCCTGGAGCTGGGGCTGTGTGCCTGTTGGCTTGGTGTTGGAATAAGTGGCAGGATCTCCAAAGAAAGACACATGCACTAGGGTCTCAGCCCCACAACAGGCTCATTCTGGGCTGCGGGATGCTCTGTTCCTTGCCTTCCCGCCAGCAACTGTCCCCCCTCCCCTCCCAGGCACTGTAACACTCACCGCCTCAAATGTGCGTTGAGTCCTTAGAAAATATTCTCTCTCAGCCACTGCGCACCAGGCCCTAGGCAAACCCGGTGACGCAGAGCCAAAGCAGGCACTGTGCCCGAAGTGCCACCTCTCCAAAGCTTACTGTGCAGTGCAGGAGACAAAGTGACCTAGAAGCTGGGTGGTGGTGGTGGTGGTGGTGTCTGGGCACATGTGAGTCCTACTATTCAGGGAATAGGGTGGGGTTCAGATTTCCAGGGAGAGGGCGCAGACGCAGGGGGCCTGAGCCATTCAGGGGCCGTGAGCAACTCAGTTGGCCTGGGGCTTGTGCTGCAGGGACAGACAGCTGCAGCCCTCCCTCCCTCCCCCCTCCCCCTCCCCCTCAGGTAGGCATTTGATGAGCACATGTGAGGTGTGTGCGGGGAGCTGGGGACACAGTTCTGGTCCTCCCTGAGCTTCCTGGCGTGCCTGCCCTGCCCTCTCTGGTCCACTCACTCACTCACTCATTCATTCATTCATGCAGGCTGCCGTCCATTACCCACTCTCAACAGGGCCACGGCCCCAAGGCAGCTGCCCCAGGAGACGAGGCCCGGCCCCAGTTCGAGCCCGGCCAGGACGGCCAGCAGGTTACCTGCGTCAGGGTCAGAGGCGAGGCTGGTCGCAGGCCCTCGGCCTCGGTCTTGACCTTGCTGCGCTTGTGAATGACGAGGGGGTTGACGCTGCTGCTGACGGCTGACTCGCTGCTCTGCTTGCTCTGGGAGAGGGGAACACAGGGGGGCACCCCAAAGTTCTGCTTGGGCTTTACCCTGGACCCTCCGCACTAGGCCGTCCAGGCCAACACTTGTGTTTGCAGTTTCAGAAACTGAGTCACTGCACAGCTTGGTCCTCTGGCCTGGGGCACAGCCCGGGGAGCCCAGGGCCGGGCCCACCAGCACCCTCCTCCCTACCACGCAGCTCCCCCCCCAAAATGGAGATGGAGCAGAGACCCTCTCTTTGAGAAATGCTGGGGACCCCGCGCCCGACTCAGCGGCCTCAACTTCTCAGCCCTCCCAGGCAGGGGCGGCTCTGGGTCTGAGGACAACAGGGCCGGCCAGTCCAGGGAGCGGGACAGAAGAGCTTGGTTCCTCAGGACAAGCGGGTTAGAGTTGCGGTGTCAGGGGATGTGACAAAAGCCGACAGCCACCGTCTGGGGGAGGTGCTAGGTGGCCGCCTGGAGCCCTGGGGAGAACTTTCTAGAAGAGGGCCACTCCTAGACCGCACGGCCTCTGGTCTTTCCTCCCCAGCATGTGGTCACCTCTGCCCTGCCAGCTGGGTGGCCTGGGCAGCTGCTTCACCTCAAGGATGGTCATCGTGAGCGCTAACCAGGATCCAGGTGGACCCAGGCTCAGTGACCCAATACTGGTGGCAGCCCCACTCTGCAGGGGTGTGAGCTCAGGCTGAAAGAGCTTTCAGGTAAGTCAGGGTTCAAAACACGATCTGATTCTGAGGCCTGCGCCCTTCCTACTATCTGATACTGTCTCTAGGACTCCAACTGCATTTTCTCATCTGCAAAACAGGACTTTGTTCATTCATCAAATGCTCATGGCACCGAGCATGCCCAGCGCTTGTGAGCCGGCCCGGGCATGTCAAAAGCCCGTTGGGAAGGTCGAATAAGATGGCCTTGGGTAAACTCATGCTCTCAAACTAAGCCGTACAATATTAATTACCTGTTTCAGCCATCCATGTTACATGCTGTGTATGAGGTCCCTGTATGATGCCTGACTGAATACTAGGGTTTCTCCATTTAGTCGTTATGCTTATTGGACAGTCAGCCAAAGAACTGAGGCTGGGTGCTGGCCCATGGTGAGCGAGGGCAGTGTGAGGACCCAGCCCTGGCCTCCTGACTGGGGATCCAGCCTGAGGCCCGTTTGATCACGTGGCCTCTGCCCAGAGGTACGGTGCCAGCCAGACCCGTGCCCAGAGTCCTTCCACATGTTCCTGGCATGAGATGGCCATGATTGGCCTTTGCTCGGTGCAGATGAGTGCCTGGTGGCCCCCCGCCCCCCACCCCCACCTACCTGGTTGGCATCACTCAGACAGTTGCTGCTGCTACTGAGCTGCGTGGACGTGGCATTGATGGAGGCGAAGGCCAGGGGCTGCTGGGCCAGGAAGGTGGGCGAGGGCTGGACCAGGGGTGGCGTGTGTCCGAAGGCCGAGCCCAGGCCCCGCTGCTGGCTCAGGATCTGCTGGTAGGCCACGGGGTTGATGGGGTGGGGGAAGGTGAAGGCCGGGCTGCAGAGAAGGGCAGACGAGGTGATGGAGAGGGGTGGGGTGAGGTGGGGGCAGGACTCTGTGAGGCTCACGCTTCCTGCACAGACAGGACGCTGCCCGGAGATCTGGATGGGCACGCTGCTGACTGCCCCGTCACCGTGGCTTTTCCCACTCAAGCACCCGTGGCTCCCCACTGCCGGCTGTCTCAGGCCTCCACTTCTGTGCGTAGCCCCCAGGCCCTGCCCCAGGACGCAGCCTCTGTCCCTGGCCCTTCACTGCTCTGTCGCCTGAGATGCGCCCCTGCATCGCTGATGCTCCCTGACTATTTGAACCCCGTTCTAATGCCCCCTCGTCCAGGAAGTGTGTCCCGAGCCCTCCAGTTCCCACGGTCCTGTGTCTTCTGAGCTCTACCACGCCACCTGCATGCGGGCCACTCTTTCCAGAACAGGACACTGAGGGAGAAATGGTGCCCTCCGAGGCTAAGCCACAGAAGATGCCGGGGCTTCCTCCTTGCTCTCTGGGGTCACTCCCTCTGGGGGTGGGGGAGGGGGAGCCAGCCACCATGTTGTGAGGACGCTCAAGCAGCACGTGGAGGGGCTCCCGTGAAGAGCAACTAGAGCTTGTGCCAACAGGCCCAAGGGCCAGCCATCCCGAAAACAGACATCCAGGCCCAGTCAAGTCTCCAGGTGACCACGGCCCTGGCCGACATCTGGACTGCAGCCTCGTGAGAGACCTGAAGCTACGCCAGTCTCATGCTCCTGACCCTTGGAAATGCTGCGAGAGGCTAACTGCTTACTGTTTGATACTGCGGGGGGTTTTTTTTGTTTTTGTTTTTTTGTCACATAGCAAAAGATAACTGATATAATTGTTATCATCCCTTATCTCTGGGTCCTTGGGCTGAGCTCTCTTGGCATTCCTAAGCTCCTCTAACCCTGGCCTCTTTCAGGAGGGCCAGTGTAAGGACATGGGTTTCAGCCAAGCTGGCTGGGGTCTGAGTCCTCTGAACAGTCAAGGGCTGCACAGAGGGGACGGGGCGGGAGGTGATGGTGAGGTCTGCGTGTGCTGTGACCACAGAGCGAGACGTCTGCCGGCCCAGAGACGTGCAGGCCAAGCCAGTGTCAGAGCTGCAGCAGTCCAGTGCTGGTCAGTGACACTGCTGAAACACTAGGAAAGTCCCCTTTGACTTCATGATGGAATTTTTCACGACAGGCCCGATAAGGGTTACTAAAATATCATTTGGTGGGTGAAAAAGAGGCCCATGAAGATGCACCCAAATGTTGGCATGTTTCAATGTCATCACTACTGGTTTTGAATTCCTAGAATATTCGCAAGTAGACTGACTTACAAGTCCTATAAACAACAAGGTCCTACTGTAGAGCACAGGGAGCTCGATTCCATATCCTGTGATAAACCATGTGGAAAAGAATATGAAAAAGAATGTATATACGTGTATAACTGAGTCCCTTTGCTGTACAGCAGAAACTAACACGACACTGTAGATCAACTATATTTCAATTAAAAAAAACACCAAAAACAAGTCCTGTGTTTCTCCCGGGATGCCAGTGTGGACCCTCTCCACTGGGCCCCAGCCTGGCCCTGGCTCGCGGGCTAGGCTCACCTGAGAGTGCCGGCCGACAGGTGCCCGTAGGAGCCGCTGGCAGCCGAGCTGCTTCTCGAGTTGTTGATATAGGCCACCAGAGAGTTGGGCGAGGTCCGGATCATGCGCTGCAGGTCAAGGCTGGCATCCGAGAGCGGGGAGATGGACAGCGCCCGCTTGCGGCTCAGGCGGGGCGTCACCCGGGGGCTGGAGAAACGCGACACTGCAGGACAGCCAAGCCAAGGCGCGTCAGCAGGACCGCACTTGTGGGGGTGATGTGACGGGGGAAGGGGACTGGGGGGGGACAGTCTGATGGGCACTGCGGATCTGCCCCTGTCCAGCTGGCGGCTCTGGGGCACAGGCCTCTCTCGGCCTCAGTTTGCTCATCTGTATGATGGGCCTGGTCCACACCTGGTGTGCTGAGGATCTGTGTTAGTGCCTGTCCTGCTAGGCACACAGAGGCCGAGACCGGGTCCAGCAACGCCTGAGGCACAACAGCTAAGTCACAAACCGTAGGTGACCTGCTTGGTGGCCTCTCACATAGGGAACCCACCAGTGAAGCCAGCAGCGGGCCAAGAAGCACGGCCCGGCCAGCGCCCAGCAGCCCCTCTGCCCCTTCCGGACCCTCCCAGGGGCAGCCACCAGACTGGTCTCTCATCCTCAGCTTAGCGTTGCCTGTTTTGCGTATTTGCCTATTACATAAATGGAATTATCAATGCTTTTTCTCAAACAGCTTCTTTTGCCCAACATTATCGGTGAGGTTTCTCCACGCAGCTGTGTGTGGCAGGAACCAGCGCCTTTTTTATTGCTGTAGAGCATCCCAGCGGGTGACTTTTCCACAGGAAGGAGAGGGAAAGGAGCCACGTGCTCCAGGGTCGCGGATCACGTTGCGACCAGGATCGCCCCAAAATGCCCTGAATGGACGTTCGCCAAGCAGAGGCCCTAGACTCCTGGCCGGTCTGGGGTGGGGAGGACAGAGGATGCCATGGCAAAAGGCAGCCTGGCAGCACGCAGACGGCTCTCCAACACCGAGGTCCTTCCCTTCTGGAGTCGCCTGGGCCTCGGGGACCTGTTGCCTTGAACATGCATGCACGCACGCACACGCCTGGTGCCCTACCCAACTGCCTGTGGGTGCGCTCTCCCCCTCCCCATACATACACACGGAGCTGCAGGGAGGGAGGAGGGCCTGCCCCCAGACCGGGCTCCCCGCTCCTCAGGACCAGGGGCCCCAGACCGCTCCTCCCGACAGCCCCTCCTCTCCCAACCAGGGTCCTGGTCTCCCCTCTGGGCACACAGCAGCCGAGAAATGGTGTGACCACATCGCTGGACAGGAATCCACATGCCAAGGTTCCCACCCCGTCCAGACCCTCCTTGGGCCCGTTTCCTCTTTGTAAAGGGTCCCCAAGTGCCGACCTGCAGGGCTGTGCTGAAGAGCGCCTCGGCACCCACACCTGCACTCAGCGGTTCCCGGGCTCGTGATGCCCGCCTTTCTCCCTCCTGCCTGCTCAGCCCTGCCCAGACCCCATAGGTCCCCTCCTCCAGGGAGACGCAGGATGTCCTGGCTGCGGGGTTGTGAGTCAGTGTGCTGTCTCCACCACTGCAGGAGAACTGAGGGCAGGAGTGATACCCTGTGACTCTCTGGGCCCGCATTCCCAGGACCAACCGACCCCCTAGAAAGCCCACTACCACCACCAGAAGCAGCCTCGGTCGAGCCCCTGCCCACTGCCCCCTGCCCTGGGGGTCAACCACGCCCAGCCCTCCCCCGACCCCATCCTCGGCTGGAAAATCTGGGAAGCCCCTTTAAGACTGGGCCACCAGAATCCTCCGGCTGGAAGGGGATTCTGGGGTCTTCTTTCCTAACCATCTCCTTTGTGGATGAAGGATGCTGGGTCCAAGACCAGCTGCCCCGGGTGGGTACCCTGTACGTATGTCTGTACAAGTGCACGCGTGTAATCATAGACTTTGTTTTCAACCGGAAAGGATGAAGCACTTGTAGGAAAGCTCCCAGCTGGGAGAAAAAGTTGAGTTACTCAGGGTATTCTTTTCCTTGAACATCTTTGTTTTTGGCCTGCCGTTGATTCTGTTGGGTTCTGAGGCCTGGGGCTTACAGATCTTTTCGCAAGCAGAGCTACGGTGGGTTCGCGGAAGGTGCTCCCATTCGGTGAACACCAGCTCATTCTGCCCCGCAGAGGGGCCTGGGAGCATGGCTGGCACCCAGGCCAGCAGGTGACACACTCAGGCCGTGTCACCACCTTTGTCTTGCGGTGGGAAGGACCCCAGCCCACACGCCTAGGGACACAATGTCGCACCACCTCATTCTGCCTCACAGGGTCCGACGGAGCAGCCCCTCCCCAGCCAGCGCTTGGGCTGTGCTGCAGACACGACCACCCTTCTGAACAAGCATCCCGGACCACAGAGATGTGCCCTGGCCCATGAGCAACTAGAGACGGCGTGTGTCCCTTTGGTGTGGTGTTTGGATAAGTCCCTGCTTCTGAATTCTGGTGCACAGAATAACCCAGCGACAGCCGCCCCTTAGTGACATTCAGACCCACTGTTGCAATGAACGGCCATCACTGCCCCCCGAAATGCAAACCCAGCTGTGCAGATAAGAAAACGAGGCTTGGGGACGTTAGCGACTTGCTCAAGGGCAGGATTTGAACCAAGGTCCAAAGAAGCCCTGCTGTGTGGTTTTTCTCTGTCCTGAGTGTACCTTCAGAGAGGTGGGGAGAGGCAGGGCCAGGAAGACGCTCTCAGCACAAACAGCTTTTAAATCCTCACTTTAGCGGCTCTGATAGTGAACTTCCTGACAGCCAGCTGCCTACCTGGCCTCCTGCGTCTGAAGGGCAACCACAGTTCAGCCCAGCCCTCCCTCCTGTAGGGCTGGGCTCGGCGGGCGCCCGCCACCCATAGAGCAGCGGAGCGGGGGACCCGGGAGTTGGTCTGACACCCCCCCCCACCTCCTTCACAGTTGCATCTCCCACTTCCACCAGCCCAGCCCCCCACTTGCTTGGGGCATCCCGGGGCCCTTAGTTAACTGCTGTCTGATACACATTCCTCACTGCGGCCAAATCAGATCATGTCTTTGCATTTGCCCACCCCAAACCTTTCCAGAGCTCCCACTGCTATTAGGAAAAAGGCACAAGTCCTCAGTGTGGCTTACCCGGTGGCTCCGTGGGTGCCCCTGACTCCCTCTCCCGCCTCCTGCACAGGGCCTTTGCACATACTGCTTCTTCTGTCTGCAGTGCTCTGCGCTCAGCAGGGTCACCACTTTCCCCAGGAAACCATCGCTAACATCCTGGAGTTGGGCAGGTCCCCCGGGACACTCTCAGGGCACCACGGTCCCCTCTCTGCGGATAGGTGCGGCTCAGGGGAGTTCATACCTGCTTGTGTATGTCTGGTTGCTTCTGTTTCTCCCGCCTCTGTGAACTAGGGACTCGGTCACCCTGCTCACCGTTATATCCCAGCACTGGGATCCGGCTGGCTCGGTGGTGAGTCCAACCGGAGATGCCAAAAGCCGGGCGTGGGGCAGAGGCGTGGTGTGTCAAGGGGCAGTGGACGCTCAGCCACCCAAAGTCAGTATTTACTGAGTGCCCCGCGGATGCTCGGGGCTGTTCTAAGCATTTTCAAGTATAAAGCCATTTAATCTTCACAACTGTCTTATAAAGAAGGAACCATTATGAGCCTCATCTTACAAAGGAGAAGACAAGTAGCTTGGCCAAGGCCACGCGGCCGGGGGAAGTAGAGAATGATTGGAAAGCAGGCAGGTGGACACCAGAACCGCCGCCGCACTGCCTCTGCTCAGGTGGGGAGGGTAGCTATCAGGGGAGGGCTCTCCTGGGTGCAGGGGCCCAGGACGGGGACACACACACACACACACACACCCCAGTGGGGGCACACAGACAGCCTGACACTTACTGGCTGCCCTGGGGTGCATTGCTCAGCCTGCTGAGCCTCTCTTTGCCCATCTGCAAATGGGGGCAGCATGGTAGGTGTGTCCTGAGTACACAGGGGCAGCACCATGGACAGTGCCTCGAACCCAGCAGATCTTCCAGAATGAAACTGTGAATGAACACGGCTTCCCTTAGGGGCCAGGAGGACTCTTTGGTGAGCAGGGTGAGCTGAGAGCTAACCATGGAGAAAAGGACAGCAAATCTAGAGAAGACGACTGAGCCACAGTGGAGGACATCTGTCCCTAAACACTCATCCGCCTACCCAGGTGTCCTCCAAGCTTCTTAATTCTTATCTACTGAGTTCACTCCTTGTTCGTCCTCACTTTAAAGGCAACTCTGAGATATAAAAGTGAACCTTCTAAAAGACTCCTGTTACTTATGAACTGTGTGGTAAATGGGAAAATACAAGATGGGGGGTAGATGTAATATCATACAAAGTAAGAAATACACACACATCTTTGCAATGCACTCAAAAAGAGATTTTGCTACTAATATTTGGATTCCCACCCTCTCGTGCGCCCCTAGCAAGATGAAACAGGCCAGATCTGACAGTGATATTCATCTCTGTTATTCCCTCCCCTCAAGGGAAATATGTTTATTAATGCGCCTCTTCCCTTGATAAATTACTAAATAGAAAGAAAAGCCTGGCACTCATTTCCCGTGGCTTCTCCTGTGATTTATGACCAGGATTGGCAGACGCGTCATGTCCATTCATCTGTGGATGCCCCCTTTCTGAGAGCCGACAGCCGCTGGGTGACCAGCCACCTGCCTGCCCTCACCTGGGCAAACGCCAGACGCCACCTGACCTGGATGCTGTTTTGTCCGCTAGTTCTTTCTTTTGCTCCTTCGTGCGTTAGTTCACACACCCACCAGGCCCTCCTGCAGCAGCCTGTTTGCCAGGCACAGGCCTTGATGCTGGGGGAGCTGCAAGCAAGGATGCTCAGTCCCGTCTCCTGGAGCTCAGCATCTTGGTGGGAGGTGACAGTGGTACCTGTGGCTCTGGGCAGGATTGCTAGACACCACCAAAGCAGGGTTACCCCAGGTTACCCCAGACTGCTCGTGGGGGCGGGGGAATCTCTTGCCCTGGGATAGTTGGAAAGGGCAGGAGCTACAGAAACAGGCCCGGGACCCGGGCAGACGCAGGTTCTGACCCTGCCTGCCAGCTCTAACTGGGTATCTTTGGGCGAGTTGCTGGACCTCTCTGGGCTGTTTCCTCACCCAGAAGATGGGCCCAGAGCGCCCACCTCAGGGTCACTACAGACTACCGAGCAGCGTAGCGCCCACCATTCCGGATGGGCCTCCTGTGGGCCCGGGGCCGGGACGCGCCTTCCCCGGGGCCGGCAGGGCACAGCCTCGTGGCAGGGCTTGTGCGCCCTGACCCCCACTGCTTAGGGAGCATTCCTGCACGGCCCAGCCCCTCGCCCGGACCTTCTGGACTCACTAAGGAGATGCTCTAAGGAAGTCCAGCCTGAGGACTGGGCCTGGCCCACACTTGGCTGTTCACACCCGCTCTTGCGCGGGAGTAGAAAGCACCAAGGCTCTGGAGCCCAGAGGCGTGGGGCTGAGGCCTACTAGCACATTTCCCAGGCCTATGATGGAGACAAAGCAACTTAGGGCTCTGGGCTCGAGGCTGCTCACCTGGAAAGTGACTTCATGACGCGTGTCTCACGAGACTCTGGGCTGGCTTGCCAGATGAGCCGGACACACCATCTGGCCTGAGCCTGCCCTCAGCACCCTGCCCCCCGTGTCCCTCCTGTCGGCAGGCTGGGTGCGGACGCCCTCCCAGAACGGGGCCTCTGGCAGCCCCTCCGTCAGCTCCCCTGCCTCTCAGTGGCGTGATCGGTGTAACTGGTTCCTGAGACCTCCCCGGACCCGCAGGCAGCATAAGGAACGGGTGTCAGAACGGAGGTGACATCCGAGTGAAATGAGTGTCAATACGACAATAAAATACACAGCTCGTAGGAAATATGGGCTGTAAGCAGACGTTTCACTCGGAAACATTTCAAGCTCCTCAGCGTGGTGGGGCGTGGGGTGGCGGCTGCGGCTCCGCCGTTAAATCACCAATACTCAACGGCATCACGCGAGAAAATTCCATTTTAGGGCCCCAGTGACAAGCAGCGACCTCCCTACTGTCTAGAGGACCACTAGGCAGAATAACCTCGGACTCCCGGACTGGTTATCTATCACCTTCCAAAGCCACATCACTCCTCACTCTTCTGGCTATAAATCAGCCTCCTTAAAGAACAGGGGCAATGGGCCTTCACTGACCACCTGGAGGCCAGGAGGCTCCCGGGAGAGGGAGAGCGGCTTCTGCTGGAGATGCCCCTTGTCCCGCCCACAGCCCGGCCCTGTGCTCTGCGGGGGACGGAGGGCTTGGCTTTTCCATTCAGCACGAACCCCTCCAACTCCAGCCTTGCCGCTAAGGCTGTGGCATCTTCCCCAGCGTAGGACACACACACGACCCAAAGGAGACTGTTTAGGCATCACGGAGACACAGACGGGGACATCTTCCCCAGATATTATGGGGTTTCCCACTTCAGAAAAAAAAATAAAGTTCTATTTTCAGGTGAGTCTGTTAAAAATATAAGACTAAATAAGTTATCGTGTAGGTGGCACTTGGCTAAGGTAAAACTGCTGGTGGTTTGCCAGCGGGTGGGCTGGGGACACTGCTCTGCCGGATGTGGACCTGGGGGGCCTTCCTGACACCCTCTCCCCAGGCCTCCTCACAGCCGGGTGCCCCTGGTCTCCACACCCCAGCTTGACACTCATCACCCCTGGGATGTTCTCTCCCCCATGGCTCTGCCTCCTCTTGGAATGTGAAGTGCAGGTGCTGAGGAAACAGGCTGAGTAGGCGGGGCGGCCTCGGGACAGGAAGCTTCCACAGAGCAGGCCCCCTGGGGCACCGCGAGAGCGGGGCTTGGAATGCTGTGTTGCTAGCACCTGGCACCATGCCTGGCACGTAGTAGGTGCTCAGTAAATACCCTCATTCATGAATGAATGAGGAGAGTGAGTGTGCGTGTGTATGCTGTGTGCGTGTTTACGGTGTGGGTGTGTATGTGGTATGTAGGTAGGGTGTGTGTGTGTGTGCACGAAAAAGAGAGAGCGAAGAGACACACACACGGAGTCTCCCCAACTCCGCACAAACTCTCAGGGCCCCTGCACGGGCAGAGAGCTTACGTGTCCCCATCATGTTTATGGGCAGCTTCCTCACGTGAACACACATGTCCTCAGAGCCTCAGGGCCCTTTCCCAGGTGGTCCCATGAGCCCCGCTGCCCGGGCCCCAGGCCTGCACACCTTTCCCTGTGAGAGTCTGAGCACAAAGAAACTTGACTGGAAGACCCACTCACACCTCCGTGGGGTGGACAGAGGCTTCCCGGGAGCATCTCTCCCCAGACCCGTGCAGCTGGGACCAGCCGAAAACACCAGAGCTGGTGGGCTTCCCAGTTCCCACGGTTCACAGGAGGGGAGGGGCCAGGGACCCCCCCCCACACACACACACCCAGAGGCAGATCTGGGCTCAGCCGGGCGCAGGCCTGGGCCCGAGTCTCTCGGGGCCACGTAGGCATCGGAGCTGCACAGAAATGCCTAAAACTTTAAATAGCGGACGCAAAAGTTCTGGCTGAAACTGGTTTGGAAAAAAACTAAGTAACGGCAAATACAGGAATTCATGCTGGACTTCACTCTGATTTCCTTGGAGGTAAGTGATGGGAACAAAGGAAAAGAAACCACCCGTTCCTGATGTTCACAGGGGTTTGTGAAAATCCCCGGGTCACCACCAACCCCCATCTCAGCCCGAGAAACCCATGTGTCCGTCCAAACCAAGGCTGGAGGTGGTGAAGCTCCACTCTGCGCCTGAAGCCCATCACACCCTCAAGACCAAGGCAAAGACAGGATGTCGGGGGCTGTGCTGAACTCATCAGGGCGGCTCCCACGCCCACTGGTGAGCCCACCTCCTCAAGACCGCCCGACCCCCGTGTCTCAGATGCTCAGCCCAGATGCTGCCAAACGCCGAGCGCCCCAGAGCAAAGCTGCCTGTCCCCTTCCAGGCTCCCTGCAGGCCGACAGCTGCTGGCCTCGCACAGTCTCTTCGGATTCGTTTGCATGTTTCTACCCCAGGTTCTTTTGTGACTGCTGCTCCCTCCCTCCCTCCCCCCACAAACACAGAGCCCTGCTCCTTGGCAGGTGCTCCTGGACCTGTGGGGCTCTGGGTTTGTGAAGACAGAGGGCCAGCCAGTTACAGCTGGGGCCCCTCGGGTCCCGCAGGTGGGCGGAGGGAGATGCAGAGCCCAAGGGGAGCTGATGCGGGTGGTGGCCCGGGAGAAGTGCTGGCTGACCTGAGTCCTGGGACCCGGTGCAGGACGGAACGAGGCCAGCCTGCGGGGATGGTGGACAGGTGCAGGGGCGCAGATGGGGAGAGACAGGCTGGAGGGAAGGCTGCTGGCCATGTGGTAGAGTCTGGGTTTCACCCCGAGGGTGATGGGAGGGGCGGAGGGAGGCTGAGCTGGGAGCTGGCTGGCACAGGACTGGACGGCCAGCGGGGGTGCTGCGAAGGCAGACTTGGCAGGTCTCGGGTGGGCTGGCCTGGGGGGGGTGGGCTGGTGGTGAGGAAAAGGTGTCCAGGAGGAGGTGTGGCATGGGGCCCAAACATGGGGTGGACGGTGGTGCCGACAATCGGCAGACAAAACCCTGCAGAAGGTGGTAGATTTGAAAGAGGGCAAGGATACCGGTGGAAAGAGATGGAAACCAGCACGCAGGCAGCACTGACTGTAAACCTGGCACCGAGCCACGCTCACACAGCATGCAGGGCATCACCGTCCAGGCCCCACCGGGTCCCAGCAGCACCAGCTGTCCCAGAGAGGACGCAGCTCAAGCTGGCGTGGCCTAGACCTGCCCGCAGCACCACCATCCCTGCAGCACGCTGGCTCCAGCCCAGCTGCTCTGCCCACTGGGCTCTCCCCGAGGCCATGGCTCACGGGGCCCCTCAGATGTGCTGTGCTGCCTGGGGCGGTGTGCATGAGGGAGAGCCCGTGATGCTGGTGACAGACGGAGCGGGGCCTGGAACCCTGACTTGAGGCCTGGGCAACTCCCTGGATGCTGGGAACCCCAGGGAGCCCATCTTACGGCAGGGACGGTAATTCTGGCCTCGGAAGGGGGCTGAGGGGAGTCACCCGGGGAGTGAGCATAAAGGCATGGCACACAGGCAGACCTCACCCGGATGCTCTCACACGTGCACACAGCGGGTGCTCACACGTGCTGACTCGGCCTCTCCCGCCCTCTGGGGACACCTGCCTGGCCAGACCCCTCGGCCGTGGCTTCTCTGTGTCTGCCCAGATGGCCTGGTGCCACCCAGCCCAAGGCCTTGGAAGGCAGACATCGCCTGGGGAATCTGATGTTTGGACAATGGCAGCAACCTTTATGCCCTGTACTGTCGCTGTTGTCTGAGTAGCAAGCGCACGTGTCCTCCCCAGGGCCCTCCCGCTCCCTGTGGGGGGCACCTGCAGGGCTGTTATGGGGAGGAGAGACAAAAGCATGTAGATTTACGCACTCAGGGGGCCGAGAGGCCTCACTGCACCCCTACACTGTGTGCCCATCCTGGACGAAACACCATCCTGGGGAAGACACAGGGGCGAGACAGACCCAGGGACCAGATTCTGGTGGCATCGTTTGGTCGTGCTGCGGGTTCCCTTCAGGGCAGGCTGAGGGTGACATGGGACAAAACCCACAGAGCTGGCATTGGGAGGACTGCCATGCTCCTCCCCAGTGACACTCCTGTGGGGGAGGGCAGGGAACGCTGCAGGGGAGTGGTGCTTAGGGACCACTTGAGGTGGCCCCTGTAAGTGTGAGGTGAGCAGGGCAGAGAGACGGTGAGACAGGTGGGACCTGGGACCCTTTGCCGCAGTGCTTGCACCTGGGCAAACATCTTCTTGAGCAACAAAGTACAGAGAATCTATAAGGGACTAAAAACAACTGGTGTATATGCGCAGTTGGGGCAAATTATGGACAAGAAGATACAGAAAGACCAAAAACCCAACTGCCACTTCTGAGGAGCCTGGAGCAAAAGCATGTCCTGCGCATGCCCCCTGCACTCAGCACCACCAAAGGGGTGGGCAGAGCACCTAAGCCACCCCTCCCCCGACACACCCCCATCCTCACCCCATATAAGGAACCAGCTCCCTTCCCCCGCCTTAGGGAGCGAATTGTTAGTTGTTTTCGCCCTCCCCCCACCCAGCTGCAGCAGGAGCCCCCATAAAGCCTCGCCTGAATTTCTTGTCTGGCCTCTAGTCAATTTCTGTTGATAGAGGAGGTCAAGAATCCTGGTTGGTCACAAGGAAAGGAGGGGAGGGGGGGGGCATCCAGAGGGACTTCCTGGAGGAGGTGAGATCTCAGCCAGGCCTTAGGAAAGGAGGGGCTTGGCTTTGATCCAGCCGATAAGGTGGAGTTGCAGTGGCTGGTGTGGACTGGACGCCCAGGGCGGAGGACTGGGGGACAGGAGGTGGCTGAGGGGTGCAGGGGCCCCCCCAAGTCTTGCAGCCCTGCCTGGCCCCACAGGACTGCCTGCAACCCAGCAGGTCTCCTGCAGGTCTCTGTCTGCTCCCTGCCACCAGGGAGTGAAAAAGGGCTTGAGGAGGATAAATCTGCAGGAGCCGCCTGCCGGCCCCTCGCTCTGGCTTCCGGCCCTGCTGCCTGGCCTGGATCCCTGGGGGTCTCTGGGATGAGCTCCAGGACCGGCAGGTGGAGCAGCACTCACTGGGGAGGCGGCTCCATCTGACCCCAGGGGCTGGCTCGTGGTTAGGGTGCAGTTGCCCCTGTAAAAGCAGCTGTGAGGATGGCTGGGGGTGGGCGGGGGACTTGGTACCTCATGGGCACCAGGCACCTCTTCTCCCCAGAACGCCCGACTGGCCGCGCCCCCAAACGTGCCCAGCCTGCAGGCCCCGGCTCAGTTACTGACAACTCTGTTCTCCAACTACTCAGGCCTGAGGCCCCAGTGTTGTCCTCAATGCCCTTCTTCCTCCCTGATTCAACATCCCATCTAGGAACAAATCTTGTGGCTCTTCCTTCAAAATCCATCTGAAACATGACCGCTCCTCCCACCTCTGCCAGCTGGACGGCCTGCTTCCACCTTGCCCCTAAAGCTGTTCTCCGACCAGCAGCCAGAATGGAATTCCTTTTAAGAATAAGTCAGGTCTTGTATGCAGAAAATTATAAGACATTGCTGAAAGAAATTAAAGATGATACAAATAGATGGAGAGATATAACATGTTCTTGGATTGGAAGAATGAACATTGTGAAAATGCCTCTACTACCCAAAGCAATCTATAGATTCAATGCAATCCCTATCAAACTACCACTGGCATTTTTCACAGAACTAGAACAAAAAATTTCACAATTTGTATGGAAACACAAAAGACCCCGAATAGCCAAAGCAATCTTGAGAACGAAAAACAGAGCTGGAGGAATCAGGCTCCCTGACTTCAGACTATACTACAAAGCTACAGTAATCAAGACAGTATGGTACTGGCACAAAAACAGAAAGATAGATCAATGGAAAAGGATAGAGAGCCCAGAGATAAACCCACGCACATATGGTCACCTTATCTTTGATAAAGGAGGCAGGAATGTACAGTGGAGAAAGGAGAGCCTCTTCAATAAGTGGTGCTGGGAAAACTGGACAGGTACATGTAAAAGTATGAGATTAGATCACTCCCTAACACCATACACAAAAATAAGCTCAAAATGGATTAAATACCTAAATGTAAGGCCAGAAACTATCAAACTCTTAGAGGAAAACATAGGCAGAACACTCTATGACATAAATCACAGCAAGATCCTTTTGGACCCACCTCCGAGAGAAATGGAAATAAAAACAAAAATAAACAAATGGGACCTAATGAAACTTCAAAGCTTTTGCACAGCAAAGGAAACCATAAACAAGACCAAAAGACAACCCTCAGAATGGGAGAAAATATTTGCAAATGAAGCAACTGACAAAGAATTAATTTCCAAAATTTACAGCTCATGCAGCTCAATAACAAAAAAACAAACAACCCAATCCAAAAATGGGCAGAAGACCTAAATAGACATTTCTCCAAAGAAGATATACAGACTGCCAACAAACACATGAAAGAATGCTCAACATCATTAATCATTAGGGAAATGCAAATCAAAACTACAATGAGATATCATCTCACACCAGTCAGAATGGCCATCATCAAAAAATCTAGAAACAATAAATGCTGGAGAGGGTGTGGAGAAAAGCGAACACTCTTGTACTGCTGGTGGGAATGTGAATTGGTTCAGCCACTATGGAGAACAGTACGGAGGTTCCTTAAAAAACTACAAATAGAACTACCATATGACCCAGCAATCCCACTACTGGGCATATACCCTGAGAAAACCAAAATTCAAAAAGAGTCATGTACCAAAATGTTCACTGCAGCTCTATTTACAATAGCCCGGAGATGGAAACAACCTAAGTGCCCATCATCGGATGAATGGATAAAGAAGATGTGGCACACATATACAATGGGATATTACTCAGCCATAAAAAGAAACGAAATTGAGCTATTTGTAATGAGGTGGATAGACCTAGCGTCTGTCATACAGAGTGAAGTAAGTCAGAAAGAAAAAGACAAATACCGTATGCTAACACATATATATGGAATTTAAGAAAAAAAAATGTCATGAAGAACCTAGGGGTAAGACAGGAATAAAGACACAGACCTACTGGAGAACAGACTTGAGGATATGGGGAGGGGGAAGGGTGAGCTGTGACAGGGCGAGAGAGAGGCATGGACATATGTACACTAACAAACGTAAGGTAGATAGCTAGTGGGAAGCAGCCGCATGGCACAGGGATATCGGCTTGGTGCTTTGTGACCGCCTGGAGGGGTGGGATAGGGAGGGTGGGAGGGAGGGAGACGCAAGAGAGAAGAGATATGGGAACATATGTATATGTATAACTGATTCACTTTGTTATAAAGCAGAAACTAACACACCATTGTAAAGCAATTATACCCCAATAAAGATGTTAAAAAAAAAAAAAAAGAATAAGTCAGGTCTCATTCCTCCTCTGTCCGACCCCCTCCACGGGCCCCAACTCACTCTGCGTGAAAGCCAGTTTCACCAAGCCTTGACCGACCAGCACAGCCAGCCCCTGAACTCTGGCCTTACCCTACTGCCCCTTCACTCACTGGGTACCAGGTACACTGGCCTCCCGGGCTTTTCTTGATCCCAGCAGGCCCACTGCGGCCTCAGGCCCTTTGCGCTTGCTGTCTCTCCTGCCTGTATCACTCTTTGGCTTATTTCTGCATGGCTCATCCCTTTCAATTCTTTGCTTGAATATCATCTTCTCAGTGAGGATTTCTTGATTTCCTCTTTCAAGATGGCACCCTCATCCACCCAGTGCTCCTAACCCCATTCCTGAATTGTTCGTCTCTCCCCACTAAGCTGTAAGTAAGTTCCATGAAGGCAGAGATGAGTCCCTTTTGTTCCCTGGAGTGACTGCAGTTCCTACAACACTTCCTGGCCCGTGATGACTCACTAAGCTTTTGTGCATGTTGTTCAGACGCAGTCCCCCAAGGACAGCAGTCATGGCAGGGATTGGGGTAAACCCCAGATTCCTCCACTGGGCTCCCCCCACCACAAAAGGAGCAACAAGCACCTTCCTCGGCCTCCGGGGGGCCGTGAGCCCCTGTCCTGCTCGCCACACCCACCCTGGCCCAGCACTCACCATCCACTGGATTGAGGTAGTCATGGAGATGGGGTGCACTGGCCGCACCCCCGCTCTGCATCAGCAGGTCCCCATATGGCGTGGGGTGGCCTGCCATGAGGGGCATCTGGTGGTAATAGTCTGAGGGGTTGGTGCTTGAAGGGGGGAGGCCAAGCAGCCCCCTCTCCTTCAGGTGTTCGTGGGCAACTGCGGGCAGGAGGGAGGGAGAGGAAGAAACTGTCAGAACCCGGCCAGAAAGAAGAGAAACATGCACCTGGCCCGAGGAGGCCCCTCCGGGCCCTGCAGCCCTCCCCTGCCCTCTGGGTCCCTGGGTCCCCCTCCCCCGCCGTCCCTGGTCAGGCTGGGGCGGGGCTGTTTCTGCTGATGGGGCAGCCAGATCCCAGCCTGCACATTCCTCCACTTGCTCAAAGCCGTAAACAACTGCTTCCTTCTCCCAGCCCCACAGATGCCCAGAGCTCCAGGGTCCGTGGTCCGGCACAGTCTCCAAAGGAAAAAGAAGATGAAGTCGGAGGTGCCAGGGTGGCCAGACAGCTGGGCGCCAGGTCAGACTCACCCAGCACTCGAAGTGGGATGGCAGGCGAGCGCTCGCCCGCCCTGGCCACCTGTCAGAACCTGGGCGGGCGGTCCACCTCCAGTCCCGCACTCAGCCCTGCCGGGGCTTAGCAAAGAGGCCGGGAGGATGAACTTCAGAGTACCTTGAGGGGGCCTGGCACTCAGGGGTGTGGTGTTAGTTAAAGGGGGGCTTGGAAGCCAAACATACCCCTCAGGGGTCCTGGCTTTTACCAGGTGTGCAAAATTAAGAAGGTGCCACCTCTCTGAGCTGGCTCAGTTTTCCATCTGTAAAATGGGGGTAATAATACCCACCAGTCAAATTACTATTAAAAATGACAGGGCTTCCCTGGTGGCGCAGTGGTTGAGAGTCCGCCTGCCAATGCACGGGACGCGGGTTCGTGCCCTGGTCCGAGAGGATCCACATGCCGCGGAGCGGCTAGGTCCGTGAGCCATGGCCGCTGAGCCTGCGCGTCCGGAGCCTGTGCTCCGCAACGGGAGATGCCACAGCAGTGAGAGGCCCGCGTACCGCAAAACAAAAAAGGTATCATCAGCCAACGTTGTGCTGGGCGTTCCACTGGGTGGGTGCAGTCACAGGGCTGAGGGGATAACATCCACTCTCTGGTTCCACTAGCATCACACCATGAGCTGATCCCCTCAGCAGATGAGGACTCTGGCACTTAAAGAGATAAAGATGTTGCCCAAGGCCACACAGCAGGGAGTTTGAATCCAGAGCCCGGGAATTGGCCTCCTTGCTATTAGTCTTGGCAGGTGTCAAGGGAGATGCACACAGTCCGGGCAGAAGGAAGCAGCTGGTCCGTGGAAGCCATCACCCTCCCCTTCCTCCTCTCCCTCTCCCGCTCTATCCTCTAGGGACAGCCCTAGCCTGCAGCCCCGCGGCCTCTGCCTGGCCTGCCTGTGCCTGAAATGCCCTCCCCTCCCCCTTCTTGCTTGTGCCTCTTCGCTGAAGCCTTCCTTGAGGGCCCATTGTTCACACACACACACACACACACACACACACACACACAGAGTCTGGTCTGGCGGACCCTGCCTCTGCTCCTCGACCCTGCTACAGACGTCTCTCAGGGCCCTCCCTGACGCAGGCCTCGAGGGGACCGCCCCATCTCCGTGTGTATTAGTTTCCTCGGGCTGCTGTAACAAGTTAGTACAGGCTTGCTAACTGCTGCGAAAATGCATTTTTATTCTCCCTCAGGTCTTGAGGCCAGAAGTCCAAAATCAAGGTGTCAGCGGGGCCACCCACTCTGGAGGCTTTAGGGGAAAACCTGTTTCTTGCCTATTCCAGCTTCTGGGAGTTGCCAGCTTCCTTGGCTTGTGGCCACATCACTCCCATCTTTGCGTTGTCTTCTTATCTATGTGTCCCTTATAAGGACACTTGTCATTGGATTTAAGGCCCACGTGGATAATCCAGGATGATCTCTTCAACTCAGAATCGCCAACTTAATCACATCGGCAGAGAGCCTTTTTCCACATGAGGCCATGCTCTCGGGTTCAGGGCTTAGGACGTACATGTATCTTCCTGAGGGCACCATGCCGTCCGCTGCACCACATGTGAACTTCAAGGCAGGAGCAGTGTCTTGGACCCTGGCCTGCACTGCCAGGAGAGGCTGGGGAGCTCCGGTCCACTTCCCGGGAGACACGGGCTCTGTGTGGATGTGTCACACCCTTTGGCGCGTCCTGGATTGGTCGCGGCCACTCAGGGGCCCACGCAGAGTTCAGGGCCAGGAGCAGTGGTGAAGGGCCATTTCTGAATGGCCCCATCCTGGCTGGCCATCTTCATGTCTCACGGCTGCAGCCATTCACCTTGTCTGGTTTTTCTTTGTGACTCTGCCCTTTTCTGTCTCAAATGAATTGAACAGGGTTGCCATCTGACTGAGCTGGGCCACTCAGTATCCTCTCGGGAGGGACACAAAGTCACTGGTGGTCACCCCGGAGCCTTGGGGCTGGGGTCCCGTTTAGAGGCCATGCGTTGACCTGCCAGAGGTGTCGACAGAAACCTGCCCAGCTCTGCCTTCGTTCTGCTCTGGGGGGGGGCCCTGAGACACCCCGATACAACACCTACTCTGCTTAACACCAGCTTCTGCAGACTTTGGCATCTTGCAACCAAGTAATTCTCACCTAAGATAGGACCTCCATGAATAAACAGATGTCACCATTCTTATTATGTAATTTGCATGCCAAGGCTGTTTATGAATAGTGCTTTTTTTCATAAATTTATTTATTTATTATTCATTTTTGGCTGTGTTGGGTCTTCGCTGCTGCGTGCAGGCTTTCTCTAGTTGCAGTGAGTGGCGGCTACTCTTGGTTGTGGTGCACGGGCTTCTCATTGTGGTGGCTTCTCTTGTTGTGGAGCATGGGCTCTAGGCACGTGGGCTTCAGTAGTTGTGGCACGTGGGCTCAGTAGTTGTCGCTCATGGGCTCTAGAGCACAGGCTCAGTAGCTGTGGCTCGTGGGCTGTAGAGCGCAGCCTCAGTAGTTGTGGCACATGGGCTCAGTAGTTGTCGCTCGTGGGCTCTAGAGCACAGGCTCAGTAGTTGTGGCACGTGGGCTCAGTAGTTGTGGCTCACGGGCTCTAGAGCGCAGGCTCGGTGGTTATGGCACACGGGCTTAGGTGCTCCGTGGCATGTGGTAGCTTCCCGGACCAGGGCTCGAACCTGTGTCCCCTGCATCAGCAGGCGGATTCTTAACCACTGCGCCACCTGGGAAGTCCTACGAATAGTTCTTTAATGAGCGCAAAAACCAATGCACCCCTGGTTCCCTTGTCTTGGACCACTCATTTATCGAAAGACCTACTGTTGATGGGGGGCAGGGAGGAAGGCCAGCCACTGACCATCCCACGGACAGCAGCTGAGGAATGACCAGCATTAGAGTTAGCATCCCTCCCCCCACCCCGCTGCCCCAGGCCCTCCCGACTCACCGTCCGCAGGGCTGAGGCCCCTGGCCGCAGAGATGGCGGGGTGCGTGGGGCTGCCGTGCACAGCGCAGAGGTACTGCTCCATGTGGGAGCTCACGTACGGGTGTGGGGCGTTGAAGGGGGACTCCCCAGGGCCGGCAGGGTGTGGGGAAAGTCGGATCAATGAGATATCCGAGATGACCGGGCTGCCACTCAGGGCGGGAGGCCTGCAGAGACAAAGGGGAACATTTTAAGAAGGTGTGGCCCACCCAGGAGGATGCCCAGGGAACCCCGTTAAGGAGCAGAACCAAACGGGCGGCTGCACCTTTATTTATTCGCCAACATTCCCTGGTCACCCTCATACAGAGTCTCAAATCTCATACACTAGCCAGGAAATGCAGATGGAAAGCTCCCGGGGCTGGTGCAGCAGCCCACCCACCCGTCTCATGTTGGTGATGGAATTCTGCACACACAGAGCTGGATGTGCTGGACCACAAGCTCGGCAGGCCACACACCTCTGCGAGTCGTCGCCACTGCTTCCCCGGTGCCCGCTCAGGAGCAGACGCATTAACAAGTAAGTCTCCGAAATGGACGCATGCCCGCATCCTACCAACTGGTATGAAAACAGGCCATGAAAACACTAACACCAGGGGGAAGATACAAAGAGCTCATCTTCCTAACAGAACTGAGGAAAAGAGAAATCAGGAGATGCCCTGAAAGATGGAGAATTTGGGGCTTCCGTGGGACAATCCCTGCAGTGAAGCACTCAGCCACGGGATCGGCTGTAAAAGAAAAGCTCAGGATTCAAGGAGCCTTTGGAAACGCTGAGCCGTCATGAAAATTTTGGAATACCGTTCCAGCTTTCCTTACATGGAACTCCTTCTCATGTTCCCAGAGTATCCCTTCTCTGACGCCCACTGACCATCGGGCACGCAGCTGGCGTGGTCCCCTGGGCTAGGGCTGGTGTGGCCGCGGCCCATTTCTATGGTCAGCCCTGCTCAGCTCAACAGAAGGACAGGCCTGCTCCCCGGGGGCCTCCAAGCAGCTGTTAGCAGGTTAGTTACAAGGGTATTTTGAGGTCATCTACTCCAAAACTTGCCCATATTAAAGTAAAAATCAGACTGGGGGGAGCTGCTGTGAAAGCACCACTAAGTCCCTGGAACCAAATCTAAAGATTTCATTTTCGATTTTTCAGAAAATAGGGGCCTCTCTGTGACTTGACACAGTGCAAAGAATATGTGTTCAAATCAGACCAACCTGCATTAGAATCTCAGCCACTATGGAGAACAGTATGGAGGTTCCTTAAAAAACTAAAAACAGAGCTACCATATGACCCAGCGATCCCACTCCTGGGCATATATCCAGAGAAAACACTAATTTGAAAAGGTACATGCACCTCAATATTCACAGCAGCACTATTTACAACAGCCAGGACATGGAAACAACCTAAATGTCCATTGACAGAGGAATGGATAAAGCAGATGTGGCACATATATAGAACGGAATACTACTCAGTCATAAAAAATAAAGAAATAATTCCATTTGCAGCAACATGGATGGCCCTAGAGATTATCATACTAAGTGAAGTAAATCAGACAAAGACAAATACCATATGATGTCACTTAAATTTGAAATCTAAAAAAATGATACGAATAAACTTATTTACAAAATAGAAATAGACTCACAGACATAGAAAACAAACTTATGGTTACCAAAGAGGAAAAGTAAGGGGAGGGATAAATTAGGAGTTTGGGATTAACAGATACACTCTACTATACATAAAATAAATAAACAACAAGGACCCAGTGTATAGCACAGGGAACTATACTCAATATCTTGTAATAAACTATAATGAAAAAGAATCTAAAAAAAAAAGAATATATATATATATATATATATATATATAACTGAGTCACTTTGCTGTACACCTGAAACTGATAGAACATTGTAAATGAACTATATTTCAATAAAAATTTTAAAAAAGAACCTGAGCCTTCATCAGCTCAGTTACTCTGAGCAAGTAACTTAACCTCACCAAGCCTCAGTTTCCTCATCTGTAAAATGGGGATAACAACAGTGCCCATTTCCTAGGGTTGCCATGAGGATGAAATTCCCCCAAATGGTGCCTGAGACAGCCACCAGTCAATAAGTGAGAGTTGTTATTACAGCATTAGTACCACACTTTGAGGGCAAAATCCAGATGTGCCTGGGAAGCCCTCAAAACCTTGACGTCGGCTGTGTGAAAAAGTGCTGTGAGAACCGGTTACTTCAGAGAGGGCATGACTTGTCCATGGGCTGGAGCACACCAGAGCTAATTACTGATTATGTGCAACAGGGCATGAAAACTGCGCTTATGACACAGTGCGAACCAGGACCCAAACAGGTGACATCCAGATGTCTTAACATCTGGGTCACACAAGCTCCGTGCTCAGAGGCCGCTCTACAGGCCTGGGTGTATGCATTCTGCTACTTTATTTTCGAGCTTTTGCAGATGTAATTGCAACGGATGTGCTGATCCAATGGACCCGCCGGGGCACTTCCACGCTGTGCTGTTTTCAGCCATGCCAATTCTTGGCCTACCTGTACCCTATACCTCGTCAGGGCAATTCCTTCTCTTCCCTGCAAGCCTGGGTCAAGGGACCCCGGTGGTCAGTGGTGCTCTCCCTGAAACCCCTTCCCCTGACATGAGGTCTCTGCTCCCCCTGGGGGGCATGGTTCCCATCTTAGGTGGGCAGGTGTGTTTCCCAGGCAACCAGGGAGCAGGGCGTGTCCCAGGCACCGCTGCATCGAGCATCTGGCAGGCAACTGTTATCCCGCAGGTGTTCAGAGGTATCTTCAGAGCCAGTGATGGTGACACATCTGTGAACCAGGCACTGAGCCTGGCAGAAGGGAGCCTCTGCCATCAGTCACAG
The DNA here is from genome assembly GCF_951394435.1 of Stenella coeruleoalba. NCBI lineage: Eukaryota > Metazoa > Chordata > Mammalia > Artiodactyla > Delphinidae > Stenella > Stenella coeruleoalba. The sequence continues at coordinate 2,294,026 of NC_137151.1, read as the reverse complement.
CCTCCAGCTATCCTCACTCACAAGCCGCCATTAGAGGCCAGGCCACCTGTGAGGAAACTGCACTGGGTGCCAGGGACCAAAGCAGTGGCTCCGCTTTGGGCCACAGAGGCCACAGGGGAGAAGAGTGAGTAAGCGATGCGTCTCCTGTCCCGAGAGCCTTGGTCCACCACTGGGCACTCAAGGCAGGGTAGGTTTCAGGGCCCACAGGATGCTGGCCAGGTTCGAGGGCAGGGCAGCCTGGCGTTACTGAAGCTGGTGGCCCTAAGTGGCCTGGCCGGGCCTCCCTAGCAACACGTCACCCTGTGGGGTGCAAGGACCACAGCTAAGGCCCCACAAGGCAAGCCAGTGATTATGTGGGGATTTAAAGGAACACATGGAGGGTACACGGTGGCCCTGGTCTGTCCAAGGCGACTCCCATCCCACCGGCCAAACAGGAGGCTGGAGGGGGTCTTGTCGTGGCAACGTGCACCCCGCTGTGGGGCTGCCTGGCGGGGCCGGAATCAGTGCAGCCTCAGCAGCTGGGCCCGGAGGTGGCAGGTGGGGGCCGAGTCCCCATGCTGAGAAGCTGGGACTTTTATCTCTACACCTCTGCCACCACCCTTTGGAGGAGAGTGACCTCTGTTATCCCCTTGCCATCACATTATTCTCCAAGGAAAGGGAGAGGAGCTCGAGGTTCTTCCAGGCCACGCCCCTCCCCACAGGGATGCTGACTTCAGAACAGCAGCCCGTGATGATGGCCAGCCTGATGGCCGCTGGGAGGAGACGTGAAAACTCTGGCACCAACAATGCACCTCACCCACGAGGGCTCTGGGTCCAGAGACGGAGGTCACCCCACAAGCCGTGTGGCCAGAGACGCAGGCCGGGACTCAACCCAAGCTGCCTCACTGCCGGGACGGTGCCGCCCTCAGCCCAGGCTCTCCCTGCCCCAACAGGGAACAGTCGGGGACTCCTTGTCCCCTTGGTGTGACACAGCAGAAGCTCGGAGAGGCCACTGCCTGCCCCTAAGCAGATTCGACAGGGGATGGCCGTGAGGTGGGTTAGGTAACAACAGAGCTGATGAAAGGGTGCACAGAACAGCCCCTGCCCTTCCGGTTCCAGGCCTGGGAGTGGGGTCTGGGCCAGCAGAGCCTCCCAGGGGGGACAGAAGCAAAGGTGAGTCCTGGCAACGCAGAGCACAGCTGGGTTCTGGAGCCTGTCCGGGGGGACCCAGGTCGGCGTCCGGAAGCAGTGGGACAGGGCCAACCCCGATCCTTCCCACTTAGCTGGGTGGCCGCGGCCAGGATGCTGTTCCTCTCTGGTGCCTCTCCAGGAGGTAGACAAAGACCAGCGCTGGGCACATCGTAGGGGGTTCACAGCACTAAGCCCCTTCCCTCCCTTTTCAGCAACAAGCCAGCTCGGGGTGCGCAGTGTCTGCTGACCTGGGCCTGCGGGACCCAAGACAACAGGCCCATTAACACAGCTACAGACGACTGTTGAGACACCTCCTCTGGGAAGCCTCCTTAGATGTCCCCTCTGCATGGCACCGCTCAGCTGTGCCCTGACCTGGCATTTCCGTAAGACTGGGTGCCAGCTGCCACGGGGTCACATGCATGTATTTCGTTTACTAATCTAAATTCAGAAATCCACAAAGTAGGCACCTTATGCCCATTTTACAGATGAGAACACTCCCAGAAAGGCTAGGTCCCTTGCCGAAGGTCACTCAGAGAGCAAGTCTCGGAACCACAACCAATCCAGGCGGGTCTGGACCCGAGCCTGTACCTGGGCCCGTCCCCTGGCAGAGAAGCGGGTGCTCTTGACGACTGCGACGTTTTGTGAGCGAGCGGGGCTCTGGCGGGTGCAGGATCAGGGAGGTGGCGGCGGCACTGGGGAAGAGAAGAACTCACCCCCCCATCCCCCGCCCCGCTCCAGCTCCCTCTATCCTCACCCCCACTCCCATCCCATCACCACGCACAATCAAGTCAGCTTTCAGGAGGGAGACGGAGCCTCTCCCTCACACTGTGTTGTGAAGGACTGATAGGCTCCAGGGTCACAAATGTTCCAGGAGACTGTCATGGTAACAGACCAAACAAAGCCGAAGGAATGAATCTCAAATGGCAGAATTCGAAGCATTAGGAATGCATCCGAGGGACCAGGGGCCTTCCCAGCAGCCCTGAACTCACAGCAACACAGCCACCCTTCAAGGCTGGTCCTTCAGGGACCAGAGCTGCTCTTTCTTGGACGCTTGCCCCATCCCGCCTGACAGACAGTCCCCACACAGGCGGTGCTATCAGTGCTGGGGAACCAAGAACAGTGCCATCGGACCTACCAGGCAAGGCAGATGCCGTGAAATCAGAGCTGCTGCTTCAGGCCACCCCTCAGCCACAGCCTCCCTTTCTTCTTCCATTTCCACGCTGTGGGCTGCGGGATCCCGACCCTGGTCTTAGCCGTGGCCCATCCAGGCCTTGAATTCTGGCAACTGGGCAGAGACTCAAGGAAGGGACCTTGAGGATGGGAGGAGGGACCAGATGTGTGAGCTCATTTTAAAAGATGGTCACATTCTCCCGGGCTGTAGGCACACACGTGTGCATACTCACACGCTTGCAGGCCTCAGTCAACCGGACCGGCAAAGTCAGCCTTTCTGCAGGCTGCTCGGTTTGGACACTACCTTTATGCATTGCCTTCTACCCTTCGGTCCAGCTCTGAGCTCGTCTGAGCCTGACTCTATCAACTGTTTCTTCCCATATTTGTTAATCTTCCCAAGAAAATTGCCCCAAGCCCTTGCTCTGTTCCCAGCGACCTGTAGGGAGCTCAGAGCCCAAGTGGAAGAGGCACAAACAAATCAGTTTAAAGATTCCAGCAGAGGAACAAATTCCCTAACTCTGTCTGAAGGTTCCTCAGAGGTGACCTTGAGCGGGGCTCTGAAGGATGAATAGGAGCTCATGAGCACATTGCAAATAAAGGAAGCAGCAAGTGCAGGGAAAGGCTAGAGCATAAGAACGTGTGTTTGAAGGTTATATCTTGGGGGAAGCAGCAGAGCCCAATCTGCTGCTGGGTGGGCGATCTGTGTTGGACCCACTTCCCTTCTTCTGCTGTGGGTGGGCGACATGTAGCCTGTGCCCTGACGATCAGACGTTCCATATCCCCGGGCACCATCAGAGATGGGCATGTGCCCCAGACAGCCCCTTTGGCTGAAATCTTTGGGAAAGAAGTATGCTCTGTCCACAGAGGTTGCTGTGTGGGTGGAGCCACTGGGGGCCCTGAAGGGAGAGGCCAGGAACAGAGATGATACACAAACATCAGAGCTGAACGCCGTGGAACCAGTTTTTTGAATTGAGCCCCTGGAGAGGGATCTGGCTTTGCCAGAAGCTGGTACCCTCGGCCTTTTCAGTTCTCTGAGCCAATGCATTTGTTTGTTTGTTTCAACCAGTTTCAGCTGACTTTTTCTGTCTTAGGCAACTGCCAGGGCCTGTCAAGGCGAGCCTTGACTAATCAGCCTTCCCCTACCCGGAGTGATCCAGCGGCCCGGCTTCCCGCAAGGCAGACCGGATCCGTAGTTCCTTGGGCCTGTGCACCCTCTGGCCTGCAGGCATCCTGTCCATAGCTGCTGGGCGGCACGGGCAGCTGTGCTGGCCCTTCCGTTTGTGTGTGTGTGTGTGTATGCGTGCACGTGTGTGTGTGTGTCCTTCTCCCTGGAGGCAAGCCCAGCAAAGGGCCTCTCCTTAGCAGGTTCTTTCCTGTTTCCCTCCCTCCCTCCCTCTTGGGAGGGCCCTGCCGACCCCCCGGACAAGATTTCAGGGCTAGGCCACCAGCCGGGCGAAGAAAGGAGGAAAAGGGACCAAGCAAGTGCAGACCTAGCTGGCCAGTTGCCGTTCCAGCCTAAGTGGGCGCTGCCGGGGACGCTATTCCTGAACACGTGGTCAACATTCGCTGGACGCCAATGGCGTGCGGCATGTCCAGCAACTCCGCAAGGCAGGTCGTATTGCCCCCATTGCAAAGAGGAGGAAACCCGAGGCTCGGGGCCGTTAGGAGCCTCGCCCGAGGTTGCAGAGCTTTAAGGGGCCGAGCGCCTTTCTGACTCTGGGAAGGCAGACTCAGCCTTCTGACGTCCCCAAGAGCGTACGCACGGACAGGCAAGCTCCCGCCACAGCTGTTTCTGCCCCTGACAAGCCCAGCCTGGTGTCCCTCTGCAGACACGGCCTCAGCTGGACCCTGGGGGCAGGGGCGCAGGTGGAGGGGAGCTGCTCACACAGGCGGGCAGAGCCTGGACTCTGGGCGTGAATTGCGGCTCTGTCCCTGCTTGTGGGCCTCAGTCGTGCTATCCGCCCCCTGGCTGGCAGGATGGGGCGGCTGGGAGAGGGAAGGAGCTCAGTGTGGAAAGTGCATGCTGCGCTCCTGGGTGCCTAGTAGGTGCTCGGGCTGTGCCCACCGTCTCTTTTCTTAGATTTAACAGATGAGCAAATGGAGGGAAGTCAGAGGGAGGCGGAGTGGCCCCAGCCTGCGTCCCCCAGCGTTCAGCCCCAGGCCCCTTCCCATGTGCTGGCACAAAAGTTTTGCAGGCAGATGAAAGGGCAAGCCAGGGCGCTGGGAACCCTGCACGTCCCTGTGTATCTCAGCCTGAGCTGGCTGGGCCTGAGCGAGCACGCCTAGACCCTTGAGGACGGGCACCATCCCTGGGCGCTGGCCCGATGGGGTGCGTTGCTAGAGGGCGTTGGCTTCCGCCAGGCTTGGGGGTGGGCTGGGGGGGCAGAGTGAGCCTTCACTGATGGGAAGAGTTGGGGGGCATCTGACCCCCAGCACAGCCTGAGCCAAGGCGCGGGGGCAGGAACCAATGTGCTCCTTAATTCGGGGAGAGGAGGGGACAGATGTGCAGGGATTCGTGCCCCTGGCCCCCACCCACTGCGCCTGTTTGGAGAGGAGGGAGAACAATGCGGTGCTGACTCACCCAGACTCAGCACGAGCTGTCAGGGCAGGATCTCCTGCGCCGGGTCAGCGGCTGGGAAGAAGCACCCTTGGCCACCCAGAGGCACTCCTTCTGGACGCTTTGTTCAAAGACCTTTTCTTGTGCGGGGCAGTAGGGCCAGAACAGGCAGGAATAAGGCCTTCACATCCCATTTCACAGACAGCATGACTGACACCCAAAGCGACAGTTGGGACAGCCACAGCGAGGTCGGTGGGAACAGCAGGACCAGAACACTGAGACCCGGGCGCTGGGCATCACCCTCTCCTCGCCTGGTCCAGGGCCCTGGGCATCACCCTCTCCTCGCCTGGGCTAGCGCCCTGGGCATCACCCTCTCCTCGCCTGGTCCAGGGCCCTGGGCATCACCCTCTCCTCGCCTGGGCTAGCGCCCTGGGCATCACCCTCTCCTCGCCTGGTCCAGGGCCCTGGGCATCACCCTCTCCTCGCCTGGTCCAGGGCCCTGGGCATCACCCTCTCCTCGCCTGGTCCAGGGCCCTGGGCATCACCCTCTCCTCGCCTGGCCTAGGGCCCTGGGCATCACCCTCTCCTCGCCTGGCCTAGGGCCCTGGGCATCACCCTCTCCTCGCCTGGTCCAGGGCCCTGGGCATCACCCTCTCCTCACTTGGCCTAGAGGTGACCCACGGCCCTCGTGGCAGCAGGAGACCACACACCTGCGAGGTCCAGCACCCGTGCCCCGCTACATCCCACGTGCCCCTGGCGGCCCCCTCTCTGGTCCTGCGCCCTGCCTCACTCACTTCTCACAGCGCTGGCCCTGGACGCCTGCCTGTTTCTCCACTCCTCTACTTCTCCTCTTCATCCCCACCCTGTCCCGGACACAGAGGATGGCTCCTTCCCTGGACCCTGGGCACGTCCATCTTGGCTGGTCATGTGGCGATGAGCTCACATGGGGTCTGTCTCCCCTCTGGAGAGGCAGCCCCAGGCGCAGGCTGTAACTGTGGGGCGGAGGCCGGAGGGATGCGGCCACAAGCCAAGGAGTGCCAGCCGCCCCCAGAGGGTGGAAAAGGCCAGGAAGCGACTCTCCCCCAGAGCCTGCTTTGGGAGCACAGCCCTGCTGACATCTTGATTTCGATCCAGTGATACTGTTTGGACTCTGATCTCCAGAACAGTGAGAGGATACATTTCTGTTGTTTTAAGCCACGGAGTTTGCGGTAACTCATTAGGAGCCAGGAAGGTGTGTTGTGCCTATTGTGCTGGGGTGGAGGAGGCCTTTGGGACACAGCAGGAACTGCGGTCATTACTGTCACATTTCTTCCGAGAAGGTCAGGTCTACGGGGAACAGGGCCGGCGTGTTACTTCCTGGAGGAGCCCTGCACCCCCCAGTGGGTGCTACATCAGTGGCCAGTGGGCAAGGAAGAGGGAGGAGCTCCCCTCCAGGCTGGGAGGGCACCGGAGCACTAGGTCCCATCCCCCACGTCACAGGGCACCGTCACAGGGCACTGGAGCGTGCCTTCCCGACAGCCGCCCAGATTACACGGTCACCAGCCTCCCTTAGTTTAGCTGAGCACGCCCTGCACACACCCCAACACACCCACCCTGCCCACCCTGGGGACCGTGTGCTCGCACGCACCGGTCCTGCCTTTGGGCTGAGATGTACCACCCACCAGGATCCCAGGGCCATGGGCGGGGTCGGCGGGCTCAGCGTGGGGAGGCCAGGACCCTCTGCTGTTGCCAAGCCGCTCAGGGCCAAGCATGCACTTTCACAGACACACCGGGCAGGTGGCCTCGGGCCCACTGATGTGCCAGAAAGCAAATGAATTCCCCAAAGCTGGCCTTGCTGCTCTTCCCCAAACTGGGGCTCCTCAGCACCCGGGAGGCAGGGCGGGCACGTGTCTGCTTTCACAGGCACCCTTGCATGGCAAGGCCACTGCCCTTGGCCTACGAGCAGATAGGAACAGAGCTCCATCGCGCCCCGCTGGGTGGAGTTCAATCTCCTCTCCAAGGCTTTTTTTAAAATAAACTTATTTATTTATTTCTGGCTGTGTTGGGTCTTTGTTGCTGCGCGCGGGCTTTCTCTAGTTGCAGCGAGCAGGGGCTACTCTTCATTGCGGTGCGCGGGCTTCTCGTTGCAGTGGCTTCTCTTGTTGCGGAGCACGGGCTCTAGGCGCGTGGGATTCAGTAGTTGTGGCACGCTGGCTCAGTAGTTGTGGCTCGCGGGCTCTAGAGCACAGGCTCAATAGTTGTGGCACACGGGCTTAGTTGCTCTGCAGCATGTGGAATCTTCCTGGACCAGAGCTCGAACCCGTGTGCCCTGCATTGGCAGGCGGATTCCTAACCACTGCGCTACCAGGGAAGTCCCCTCTTCAAGGCTTTTGTTTGTTGGTTTTGTTGTTTCTTGCTTGTCTCCTTTTTTTTTGTATATGAAACTGTACCTTGGCAAGGTTGCTTACCACCTTTTTCACACATTAATTTTAAAAGTTCCAGAAATCAAGTCCTTTTCAAAATATACTAAGGGGGTTTGCAACTGTAAAGAGAGGTACAGTGAATCCTCTTGGAAATCACTGGAGAATTGCCTCTCCCCAAATCAGAGACCAACCTGCACATTCTGGTGCATCTGGGCTGCACCCTGTCCACGTGGTGAGGCTCTGAAAACCAGCAAAAAGGACACCTGTCAACAGGAGCTGGACCAAAGCAGCCGGCCATTCACGGATTTTGTTCCTGTTGTCATGCATCATTCCCTCTGCCAGCCTCAGAGTATGGGCCTCTGACGATGCTGGGTGGGGAGCCGGAGGTCGGAGGAAGACTCGGCCAGGACCCTGCTCCCAGGAAGTGGGGCAGGTGGCTGCCAACCTGACTGACACGTGCTGAACGAGGGGTGTCTGGTCAACCCTGACATCCCGCTGCCTTTGAAGCCCCCCTCCCAAGCACAGATCTCAGCAAAGGGCATGAGTGTCCATGAGGCCGTGGTGATGACAAGCTGTTCGGAAAAAGACACCCCCACAAAATCACAAACGCTGGACTATGTATAAGAGCCAAGACATGGAAGCAAACTAAATGTCCATCAACGGATGAATGGATAAAGAAGATGTGTCACATATATACAACAGAATACTACTCAGCCATAAAAAAGAATGAAATAAGGCCATTTGCAGCAACATGATGGACCTAGAAATGATCATGCTAAGTGAAGTAAGTCAGACAGGGAAAGACAAATACCATATGATACTGCTTATATGTGTAATCTAAAAAAATGATACAAATAAACTTACCTACAAAACAGAAACAGACTCACAGACACAGAAAACAAACTTATGGTTAGCAAAGAGGAAAGGTGGGGGAGGGATAAATTAGGAATTTGGGATTAACAGATACACACTGATATACATAAAATAGATGAACAACAAGGTCCTACTGCATACACAGGGAACTATATTCAACATCCTGTAATAACCTATAATGGAAAATAATCTGAAAAAGACATATATGTAACCAAATCACTTTGCTTTACACGTGAAACTAACACAATACTGTAAATCAACTATACTTCAATAAAACAAATCACCATGCTGGGACCTCTGGGATCAGGGAGGGAGCATGGACACTGACTGCAGCCTACAAACAGTATACAAGGTGCTGGAGCAGAGAGAGGGGTGGGAAGGAAAGGATTCATTCACTCTGCTGGGGCAATCTGAGAAGGCTTCCTGCAGGAGGTGGCATCTGAGCTGGGCCTCGACTCTTACAGAGAAATGGAAAGGAGGCAGTGAGTGGTGCAGGCTTGGTGTTTTGAGACAGGAGAATAGCTGAAAAAAGGGTGGGTCAAATCGGGGAATAGGTAGCAGAGTCCTAGGGCTGAAGGTCAGACCAGACAGCTGGGTGGGGGGAGAGCACGTGGGGAAAACCATGAAGCAAATGTTGGTAACCTGAGCCGGGTTTTAACAGGACCTTCCCGTCACCCAACACTTCATCATGGGAGCAAAGAGACTGTGCACAGACTGGGAGAGGATATTTGCACCAGAGATAACCAACCACAAAATGAGTAGCCTTAATATATAAAAAGCTTAGTCAAATCAATAGGAAAAAGACAACTCCATAGAAAAATGGGCAAAATAGCTGAACAGGCATTTCACGAGCAGGAAACATTATTGGCCAAGAAACATATGAAAGGATGTAGTCAGCATCATCAGTGATATGGGAAATAAATCGAATCACAGGAGATGCCATTTAAGCAAAAATTAAAATGTGGATGACACCACCCTGATAACAAGGGTGCAGAGCAGGCTGAGCCCTCAAACACTGCTGGTGGGAGTGGCTCGGCAAAAAATCTGGCAACATCGAGGAGGGTTAAAACGTGACTCCCCCATGACTCAGCAATTTCATTCTCAAACACACATTTATTCTAAGGAATGGGTGGTACGTGAGTCCCGGAGGATGGTGCTAGAGCTTTCACTGCAGTGATGTTCAAAAGAGCAAAAGCACAGACGCATCCCAGGTGCCTGTCAGTCCAGACTGCTTCAGAGCAGTGAGGATTAACGAATTAAGAGCCCCACGCACCAATGGGATGATTCCCTGGAACATTCCATGACCTGTGAAAACCAGGTTCCCCAAGAATCCATCTGCAATGATTCTATTTATATAGAATAGAATTGCTCTATTTATATAAAGCACACAGAGCAAACCCAAACAATGTATTATTACAAGAGTTAGATATCAGGTACAACTGTTACAGACGCAGGGGGTGATAACTCCAAGTCCCAGAAGGTGGTGGAGGGGGAGTCCCGGGGCAGGACCCTGGAGGGCCACACAGGGCCTCAAAGGTGCCGGCACATCCCCTGTTCCCAGGCAGAGCAGGGGACAATGGTCATTAATACTCTTTACATCGTAACCATGCATTTACTATCCTTTTGTATGTCTTCAGTGTAATAAGATCAGATTTTTAAAAAGGATGGATGGGTAGAAGCTGGCCTCTGGTAAGAAGCTGGCCGAGCGGACGGGGTTCTGGGGTGGGGAGTGGAGAGACCACAGGGCTGTTGTGGAGAACCTGTGTGGGCTGCCAGAAGGGTTTGAGGGTCCAGTGGTTGTCTCCGGGGTCACCCAGTGGGCTCACCTTGGCCGCTCCAACTCTCTGCTGCCAGGTTCCCTCCCAGCCAACTCTGCTGCCAGGTTCCCTCCCAGCCAGCCCCAGACCCTAACCCTAACCCTAACCCTAACCCTGCTCTGTGACCGACACACATCTGTATACACATGCAATCCTTCCGACCCTCCACTCACCCCGTTCCTATCCCAGACATGCACGTTCCGCCAGACCTAGCTGAGCACCAGCTCTCAGCTGTCACTCCCCGAGCAGGGCAGACCCATAATAAAGAAATCACTGTGTCCAGCTGATGAAGAGCAGATTTCTTACTAAGTAAACACTGATGTTTTGGTAGGGAAATTAGGTTATAAAATTGCACCTACAAAGGAGGCCATACAGATGGACTTGGTTAAGCTCTAGCCACACAGGCAACGGGGGTTAATTCAGTCACCCACCCTTTATCACACTTTCTTCTTCTCGGAGCACAAGGATGGGAATGTGATCAGTGTTTTCAAACATACAAATCCAAAAAAGCAGAAAAAACAAGAGTAAGTTATCAAGGAGCCTTTTCTCCTAGCAAAGGGATGACTTGTGCAGAGCTGGGGGGTGGAGGGGAGGTGGTGGGCTCCAACCACCTGTCTGGGGAGCCGCACCGATTAGCCATCCTCCGTCCAGGTACCTGAGGTGTGAGCTAGCCTCCGGGTATGTGGGTCCTGCATCTGTAAGAGCAGACACCCTTGGCTGAGCACAGCTGAGAAGAATCTTCCAGAAAGTCACGGCTTTATGGGGACGGTCCCATCACAGGGCAAAATGCAGGGCGCTGGAGGGGGAGCCACGGATGGGAGTGAGACACTTGGTCTTGGGGTTGGGGGAGGGGCTTTGTTAGGCTTCCCTAGGGGTCTGAGCTTAAGCAAGGAGAACAGGCCTGGGCGGAGGGTGGGCTACACGCAGGGAAACTCCTCCACGGTGAGAATTCTTCCACTCTGGCCTGGCCAGCCAACGTGGTGTGAGGAATTTCCTTTCCTGGATGCCTGTCAAAATGAGATGGATAATCCCAAATAGTTTAGATAAGACATCTCGTCTTCTTAGAGGGGGGTGGGCTATCAATTTCTACCCAGCTTTGGTGTCCATTAGTGTGTACTTCGAAAAGCGTCCGGGAGTCGAGGCCCCTCACTGGAACAAGGGCAACTCTGGGGCTAACAGTGGGATGGGCAGAGGCAGGCCTCTGTGCCTTCCTGCTGACACATGCTTTCCGCTCCTGGTTTCCTGGTGCTCTGGGTTCCCCCGACCCCTCCTCTCCCACCTGCACACCACTCTGTAACCGCTTGATTTCCCCCACTCCCCCTCCCAGGCCACGAGCTGTCTGTGAGTACCCAGACTACACCTCCTTGGACCATATCCCCGGTGCAAGGCTGGCACATCACAGGCACTGGGTGAGTGTCGTGAAATGAACAAGTGCTAAGAACTTCCCCACTGAGTGAAGCAACAAGTAAACGCTACTTTGCTTGTGTGGGACAGGTCAAGTTCACATTTCAGAAATACAGCTCCTGGAAGGGGAAAATGAAGGAAGGAGCTCACATGGTGCCAGACATATTTCTTCCCCGTGGGCCCTAGGGCACATAATTGGTGTAGCAATGCTGGCTGCATTGATGGAGGCTTGGAGAATGGCTGCAACAGGACTCAGGGGCAGGGCACTGCTCACGAATTCTCTCAGCCAGTGCGGACCAAGGCTGGCAGGAGTGACCCCGAGTGACAGCACTCGGGACACAGAAAAATCCAGCAAGAATGAATTAGGCTCAATAAATGGATGCATTCTGGGCACCGGCAGCAGCTCCCACCCGGAGTGAATGACACGGACTTGGAGAGTGGGAAAAGACCCCCCACCCCCACAAAGGCCAATCTGTCCACCAACACCTGAAATTATACTGTTAGTGATTAATTCCTTTGGATTGATTATAGCAAAGATAACACAGCGTAGCCCTAAGACCTACAATGAGATGCCTCTTCCTCTCCAAGGATAATCACAGCATAGAGAAGAGCTCAGGCTTGAGGGTCAGATCTCACTTTCTGGCTGAGTGATCTTGGCAAGCCCTTAAATTCTGGAAAGCTCCAATTTTCTGCTCTATGAATGGGGGAGAATATCACCCACCTTACAGGGCATTGAGAGGACTGGATCTAATATCATCTGCCCAGCACCCAGCAGAGTGCCTGGAATGAAATGTGGGTTTCCTTCTGGTGTCAAAAGGAGAGTGGAAAGAGCAAGCCATTGTCCAGCAATCACTGGGCACCAGGACCTGTCTTCTGTGCTTTATACTCACTCACTCACCTAATTCTCACAAGCGCCCCATGTGGGCTTACTGTTTTGTCTCCATTTTAGAGATGGGGAAACCGAGGCTCTGGAGGTTAACAGCCAGCCCAAGGATGTCAAGGGTATATAGATGGCATAGGACTTGAACCTTGGCCCCACCCTGTTCTCCTACATCCTGCGGGTGTGGGATGGGAACTGCCCAAGATGACCGGGGCCCAGCGGGTCCGGAGGGGAACCAGAAAGATCACCTCTCAACCCTGTAGGACCTTTCCACCGGGCAGTGCCTCCCCACGCCTGCTCTGTGCACCCTCCCCTGCTGTAGGCCCGCCTCATTTCTGCACATCAAGATTTGCTTCACTCCCGGGCCCCTCCTGCCCTCGGCTGACCACACGGGCGCTCTGCAAAGCCCAGAGTCACGCAGCAACCCTTCTGCGAGGGCGCCGTTCAGCAAACATCAAAGAGTGGGCCGCCTATCAGACACGCTCCTCATTAAACTTTTACGGACGGATTCCATTATAAATGAGCTGTCCGACCCACGCCGCTGAGCACGATCCTGGAGCTGGGGATCTGAAGCTCTCAGAGGAGAGAGGCTTCTGTAGAGGGGTCGGGGCGGAGAAGAGCCCTCTAGGGTCGAGCTACCCGGGTTCAAGTCCCCGCTGTGCTACTTACTAGCAGAATGTCCCTGGAGACAGCGGTCACCCTTGCCATGCCTCAGTTTCCCCACATATCCAGCGGGAGTGACATGCTGCCTTTCTATGTGGTGTTGATGAGGGTCAGGTGACATAATCCAGAGGGCTGGACACAGGCTGCCGTGGCTGCATCTCAGTTAGTCTGAGCCCAGCATCCTGCCGCCCAGAGACAGGAAGGGACGTGCCTGGAGGCCTCTCTGAGGGCCACGCCCATCACCGGGAGCCAAGGCTCCACGTCTATCTGTCACTCGGCCCTCAGACAGCCGAGGGAGGAGGGCGAGCTGCCCTACAAACTGCACAGTCCTGGGCTTTTCTGGGCTCCCTATCCACCTGCCGAGCAGTTCCTCTGAAGATGCGGTCAGCCACGTGGCTTTTAAGGAGCGCTCCCTGGAGACGGAGAGGCAGTGTGGGCCGAGGCAGGGGAGGACAAGGCCCCTGGTGGGCGACCGGGAGGCCCCCAGCATCTTGGCCCGGGATCCAGGCGGACAAACATGCCCTTTGGAAGTTTCCTCCTTTCTTCCATCTGTCGCTTGACAAAAGCACGCACGTTTGCAGAGGGCAGAGAACGGTCTTCTCGAAACACAAACAAAGCCAGTCCTCTCTGAACCGTGAACCTGGCGTGTTGGGCCAAGAATCAAGAAGAAAATCTTCACGTATCTTTCTGCTCCCCTCGGTGGCTGGCTGAGGACAGAGCCGTCAGGGGCCCAGGACGACGCAGGTGAGTCGCAAGCCGAGCCGACTGCGTGTTTATTACTCTCACGACGAGCCGGTGCCGTTCTGATGGAACACTGACCTTGGCAAAAGCCATCTTCAAATCCCCTCAGACCTGACCGTTCATGAGCTCAGCCAGCAACAGCCAAGAAACTACCTTCTTGAGGGAAGCGGGGAGGACCATTCCCACTGATATGCAGTCGCCAGGACGAGGTAGGGTCCGGCCATCCTGAACAGCTCTGATGGGGGTGGGGGGGGACAATGTACACGCGTGACGGAGTGGCCAGAAGATGGTGGGAAGCGGAGGCCTTCACACCCACCAGCTGGCACTCCTTAAAGTACCTGGGACTTTAAAGTACGTGTGGACTTTTCAAGAACTGATGGCTAAGTCCCGGAGCCATCTGTCCCAGCAAGAGCCCTGCCCCCTTCCTTCTCCGTGCAGGGTGGCCTTGGCTGTGACGGCTGGAGCACTGCTCGCCAATTACAGCTCAGGATCGGGTGAACTTCAGGTCCAGAATCCAGGCAGGTGCTGGGGGTCGTGTATGTCAGAGGTCAGGTATGGAGACTGGCAAGTGGAGAGCGGCGGGGGACTGTCCTCCCTACGGTTCAGATGCTGTGGCCATCCCCTTCCCCCACCCCCACCCCCCTCCAGCACGCACACCTCCTTCCGCAGACTGAGAATATGAAGAGATTTAGGTCAACTCGTGGGCATCTGTGAGTGGGTGATGAGGCGGAACCAGGGGATGTTTAACACCCATACTGCAGAGTTGTTATCATGGAGAGAATGGGCTAAAAGCCTGCGAGCTCTGACTCTGGACAACCAAAACACAGCTCTGGGCCCGCTTTCTTGGGTATAAAATAAGCAGGGTGGCCCCTAACTCTGGCCTGTGGGTGTCTATAAACAGGCATATTCCCAGGCCTTGCCTTAGCCTGAAAGAGCCAGAACTTCTGGGGTCGGGGCCTGGGAATGTGCATCTTTCAGACACACCCTAGTTCAGATTTTCAGCCAGGTTTGAGAACTGCTCCACGAGTTGGTGTCTCTAACCCTTCTGGGCTGCGAGCAGTTGGAATTGGTCCTCTCTGAAGCCCCAGGGCAGGGCTCGGATGGGAAGGACCTCACAAGCAGGGTGAGGGGTTGAGATCTACCCAGTCTCCTGCACCAGGAACACAAGCTTCTACCCTCCCTGCAAACACGTGAGTTGGTCCTGGCCCAAGGCAGCCCTGACTCCCGCACACACCAAGGAGGTAGGGGGGCTCCAGCTGAGGGCCCTACCGTGCCCCGCCTCAGCCTTGGTCCCCACGTTACCCGCTGAGCCTGTTTCCAAGGGGCAGGGGCAGGAGGGGATCCAAAGAGCTGTTCCCTGCTAGCGGTTACCAGGTGATGGAGAGACTGCAGGACATTCTCCCCTGCCCTTGAGAACGGACTCTCGGAGACTCAGGAGCACGTCCCCACGGAGGGGCAGGGTCACAGGAAAACCACACCTGACCAGCAAGAACATCCCCCAACCATCTGTCTCCCCATCACCTGTGATTTATGCAGGTGACAGGTGCCGCTCCACGAATCCAGTGTCATTTACCCTTCTGGAACCATCTGAGCATTAGTAAGCCATGCAAGGCCGGTGGTGGGTTTGCACCTCCAGGAAGGTAGCTCTGGAGAGGGCTGCGGGGTGGATGTCTAATAGGGAGCCGTCCAGATGGGAGGTACGGGGTGGGTTTCCACACCCTGGACCCACCGCCTGCTCCGCCCCCGTGTAGCTGCCTGTCGGCCGGTGTGCGGGCAGCCCTGGCCCGGCTCCTCCTCTGTCCCAACCACAGCGACAGCTGTAGCCGGTGTCCTTCCCACGACCCTCCTTCAACAGCTCCTATGGTTACCCTGAAAATGAACCGGTCCACTCCCCCTCTGCTCCTGGTTGCCAAAAGGGTAAAGTCCAAATTCCTCAACTGGGGGGAAAAGAAACTCCTCCTCCCGCCATCCCCATTCTCCACCTTCCCGCAGCACGGCCCCCAGACAGCATCCTCTTCCAAGGTCACGCCACGGCCTGCTTCTGCCACAATGAACCTCCTTCTCTAATAACGACAGTAATCACAATCCTCCTTAACACCTACTGCATGTTTCCAAACTGTTCTAAACGCGCTCTTCCTATCACCCCATTTTCCAAATAACTCGGTAGATGGGGTAGCTACTATTATCATAAGCTTTCACAGATGAGAAAAGAGGTTCATCCGTTCAGGCTGGTCAGGTAGTCACATCCCAAGGCTGCTGCGTCCAGCGCTGGGGTTCAAGCCCAGGTGCCCGGGCAGGGCCGGGGGCGGAGCGCTCCGCCCGGAGTCACGCCCACCGCGGCCAGGCGAGCCAATGGGCAGTGGCCCCGGGCGCCAGCAGTCGCAGAGGCTCTGGCGACAGGACGGGAGACGACACCGCACGTCATTTGCTGCGCAATGTCTGCGTGATTAGACGTGTTTGGCGCCGGCGAGGAGGAGTGGCTACAGCAGGGGCTTGAGGACTCGGGCGCTGCGCCAGGCTCCGACCACACTGACCACCGAAGCCACAGCCAGGGGGCCCGTTTTCCTCCCAGGCTTTATCCTGTTTCCCACCTGGGGCACCCACCTGGGGGGATGAAGGGGTGGGCTTTCCAGGGCCCGAGGTTAGCCCTGAACACGTGCTGTGTCCCTCCTGTGGCCCGGGCAGGAGCCAACGGCCTCCAGGATAACGTAGAGTTGCTGGGAGCGCACCCCAGCCAGAGGCGGGCTTTGGGGGCTGGGGGGCTGGGGTGCTGGGCCCCTCAACACTGGAGCGGAAGCAGGCAGGCCTACCGTGCAAGGGTGACCTGGGAGGGTCAGTGCACCCCTCTGGGCCTCAGCCTCTGCATCGGTAAGATGCATACTACAGCCCCATGTCACGGCGCCGTCAGGAGGGGCACCTAACAGCACACGACCAGGCTGCAGTGCAGAGCCTGGCCCCTGCAGGCCCTGCACAAATGATTGACACCTTTTATTGTCTTCTGCTGGGTGATGCCAGACTTGGCACTGGGGCTTGGTGATCACACATGAGCCGAATAATGACATGCAGAGATGTCCGTGTTCTAATCCGGGAACCTCTGAATGCCACCTTCTATGGGAAAACGGACTTTGTAGATGGAATTGAGTTAATGATTGTGAGACAAGAAGGTGGTCCTGGATTTCAGGGCCCTAGAAGCAATCACTGCCATCCTTATAAGAGAGCCAGAGGGAGGAAACTCCTGCAGATGAGGAAGAAGTAGATGTGAGAAAGAAGCAGGAGGCAAAAAGGCGGTGTGGTGAGGGGCAGGGATCACAGGCAGCCTCCAGAAGCTGCAAAAGGCAAGGAAATGGATTCTCACCAGGAGCCAGAAGCTTCCAGGAGGAAACCAGCCCTGCCAACACCGTGATTTTAGGCCCAGAAGACTGACTTCTGACTTCTGTCCCCCACAGCTCTCTGAGGGTACATCTGCATCGTTTTAAGCCACCAAGTTGGAGACAGGCAGTTACAGCAGCAGGAGACAGCCCTACAAGTAAAGAGCCATCCAGGCCAGTGAGTGACAAGGCCATTTCCACAGGCCTGCTGGCCAAGCCAGCCCTCCCCTGCTGCCTGCCACCTCCACTTCCTGCTTCTCTGGGTGCCCCACCCATTCTCTGTCCTTCACTGGCCAGGAGGGAAGCAGGCCCCGGGATGGGACATGGCCTGTGTCCAGTCCTGACCTGGGGAATGGCAGAGCCTGGAGAAAACTTCGGGGTGGGGGCCACCTCCCGGCCACAGCTCTCTACTAGCTCGGGGAGTGACAGTACTGAGGGCCCCTGACTCAGTGCCAAGGTCCTGCCTGCAGCCGGAGCATCTCGAGCCTGTAATGTGTGTGTGATGTGTGTAATGTGTGTAATGTGTGAGGGCTTCCCTGGTGGCGCACTGGTTGAGAATCTGCCTGCCGATGCAGGGGACACGGGTTCAATCCCTGGTCCAGAAGATCCCACATGCCGCAGAGCAACTAAGCCCGTGTGCCACAACTACTGAGCCTGGGCTCTAGAGCCCACGAGCCACAACTACTGAGCCCACGGGCCACAACTACTGAAGCCTGCACGCCTAGAGCCCGTGCTCTGCAACGAGAGAAGCCACCGCAATGAGAAGCCCGTGCACCGCAACGAAGAGTAGCCCCTGCTCGCCACAACTAGAGAAAGCCCGCGTGCAACAACGAAGACCCAACGCAGCCAAAAATAAATAAATAAATATATTTAAAAAAACCCCCAAACAAACGGTGGGCCTATCCTAGAGTCTCTGACTCAGCAAGTCTGGGCTGCAGCCTGAGACTCTGCATTGCTAGCAGGCTCCCAGGGGAGGCGGCCCGTCCAGAGGTTTGGGGGCAGTGCCCTAACAAAGGGCTAGATGAGCTTTCATGAAGGAATCGTCTGGACCCATGCAGGGGACCTGTGGTCATACGTGTGCTCCCAAGAGCGAAGCCAGCATGTGGCCGGGGGCCAGGGCTCAGGAGGCAGTAATTAGATTTCAAACTCTCTCACTCCCTCAGTGGGGGCCCTAAGGATGAATTATTTAACCTCTCTGTGCTGCCTCAGTTCCTGCATCTGTAACGTGGGGCTGACATGAAATGCGTATCTTTTAGGGTTGAGAGGATTAAGTAAGATGAACACAGGAAGTGCTTACAGCAGAGCCTGTCCACAAGGTCAGAGTTATTTCAAGAAACGGCAGTCGTCAATGGTGACGTCTTCTTACATCTCTGTCGTTGCCCCTAGGTATGTGGGGACACGGGAGCCAGGATGCTCCCCTGCAGTGATGCACACCTGCCTGCACGCTCCTCCAGGGAGCTCTCAGCAGTGTGCATGTCTCTGACCAGCACAGGGCCCCTTGCGAGGAGCACTTCGCTGCAGGCCTGCCGTGCTCAGGATCTGTGTCATGGAACCAGCCAAACAGTTCTCAAGCAGAAAATCAGCCACTCCAACCCCTTCCTGGAAAGGGACTCAGCTCCCTTGATACTCATAGGATTCTCAGATGCTACCAACTGAGCAATTTTGGGGTGATCTACCAGCTCTTAAGAGTATGCACCTTCCAGAAGCCGCCTGAGCTGTGGTCTCAGCCACCTGCAGCTGGAGAAGTGTGGGAGGTGGGCAGAGGGCGGAAACGGCCCCACCACCCACCAGGGGGACACAGGCCTATCAGCCGCAGGTCCTAGTCAAGTGAGAACCAGCTACGTGCACCAAAATAAAACGCAAAGATCCCAACATGTCACGGGGACAACTTGAGGGGACTCCCAATGCACAAATCTGGGACAGTTTGAACAACACAATAAACAGTGACAGCAATACAGTATAACTCACAGAAGAAGACAAACATCCACACATTGATTTGACACAGATAAATGATCAAATAAATAGAGAAATGGGGGAGAAGGGACAGCTCCTCCTTACAGTAGAATTCCAATTAATAAATGTGGAAGGAATCACGGAAATAGAAAATCATCATTTGGCAAATACTAGACGTTACTGTTTTGGGCAAGAATCAACAACGGATGTTCAAGTGAGTAGGGGAAAATATGATGAGAAATAGGAATTTACATATTACCCAAGTATTGTCCCACAAGGAACTTGTAATTACAAAGGGATGAACTTTAAAGTGGAGAAACCCAGCGGACGTCACCGTAAGCAAATGATCAAAGTTAGCCATCTCCAGGGATGAGAAGTATGGTCGTCATAGGCCCCGACATGATGCACTAAGAGGGCACAGCACCACTTCTATGGGAGTATCCCCCCAGTGCATCGTCTGAATTTATCAGGAGGCAACACCAGGCAAACCCAAATCGAGGACATTTTATACAGTAACTGGCCTTTCCTCTTCAAGTCTCAAGGTCATATGTAAATTTGTGCAGCCACTTCAAAGAACGGCATGAAGGTTCCTCAAAAAACTGAAAAGAGAGTTGCCGTATGATCCAGCAATCCCACTCCTGGGCATATTTCCGGACAAAACTCTAATATGCACCCCAATGGTCATAGCAGCACTGGTTACAATAGCTGAGACACAGAAGCAACCTAAGTGCCCATCAACAGATGAGTGGATAAAGAAGATGTGATACACATATACAACGGAATATTACTCAGCCATAAAAAAGAATGAAATAGTGCCATCAGCAGCAACACGGATGGACCAAGAGACTGTCATACTTAGTGAAGTAAGTCAGACAGAGAAAGCCAGATACCATATGATATCACTTATATGTGGAATCTAAAATATGACACAAATGAACTTATCTACGACACAGAAACAGACTCACAGACACAGAGAACAGACTTGTGGTTGCCAAGGGGGAGGGGGTGGGGAAGGATGGAGTGGGAGTTTGGGGTTAGCAGATGCAAACTAGTATATAGAGAATGGATAAACAACAAGGTCCTACTGTATAGCACAGGGAACTATAGTCAATACCCTGTGATAAACCATAATGGAAAAGAAAAAGTGTCAAGGTCATGAAAGGCAAGAGAGACTGAGCCATGTCCTGGATTAAAGATGACAAAGGAGTTATGACAACTAAATGTAAGGGCTAAATCCTGAACATAGATAAAAAAAGGACATCCACAGGCAACTGACCAAATTTAGATAAGATTTATGACTTAGTTAATAACACTGGACCAGTCTCTGGTTATGTAAGAAGTGAACATTTGAGGAACTGGGTGAGGGTATACGGGAAGTCTTTGCACTATTTTTGCAAATGTTTTATGTCTGAGATTATTGCAACATACAAGACCTCTTGAAAAAGCACACAGAAGTCCCAGATTTGCCTTGTCTGGGGTGAGCAGCGGGTGCCCCAAAATAGGAGTCACCTGCCCCCCTCTCAGGCACAGGGCTTTGAGTATAGTGGGGTCTCAGTGAGTTTTGACTGACTTTACTCCAGCGGGAGCTGGGAGAGGGAGTGGGGGTCTGCCTTCAATGGGTGGAATGCATGGAGGGTGTCGATGGCTCTCAGAGCAAAGCTCAGAGCCCGCTGGACAGAGTGTGAAGACACCTCATTCCAATGCTACAGTGTGGTAGGAATCCAGGGAAGGACCCCCACTCAGGGTGGGCTCCCAAGAGGAGGTGGCCCCTGAGCTGAGGCTTCGGGACTCTGGAGGAGGTGGTCAGGAGGAGGGGCCGTTCCAGGCAGGTGGGGCAGTAGGGGCTGAGACCCAGGTACAGGTGGGCTAGAACCATAACGGCAGCTTGGTATGGACAGGTTGGGTGTCTGGGTCGAGAGGCGGGTGTGGGGCGCAGTGGAGATACAGGGGGTGGGGTGAAGGATTCAGCCTCTCTCCTGGAAGCAAAATGGATGAGGTAGCAAGGGGTCAAGTCTTGGAGTCATAAAGACCAAGAAAAGTGACATCAGCTACGGGCTCCGAGACCCTGGGTGGGAGTGGAGAGGGGCAGGAACAGGTCTGGAGAGAGACACACAGGGGACACAAGCCTTCACTGGGGGGGGGGGGGGTGTTAGAGCAGGGAGTAGGAAAGGCCCCAAAGAATAACCTTGAGCGTGTCCTTATCAGTAGGGTTACCCTGTAATTCACTGTCCAAACTGGGATACTTGAGAGCATGAAAGGGGGGCGGGGCACTATGAATGATTATGTTGGGACAACGTCGATCCAAAGTCACGGTACTTATATGGGGACTTTGGTCTGCAGGGCGTCCTCACTGCCTGGATGGGGGAAGAGCCTCAGGGCGCTTGTGGACACACCAGGACCCCCTGCATCCTTGGAAGCCGTGATGTGGCAGATGGGTGCGCTTCCTTCTCAGGTAACCAGAGGGGAGCTGGGGTTCACACCCCACAGTCCCCCTTCACACCGGGTCAGCGCACTCCAGGATGACAGAGGTGGACGACGCTGATCAGGAGCTCGGACCAGAGGGACGGAGGCTGGGGCGGCGGGCGGACTTACCCGTGCACACCGTGCACAGAGTGAGGCTCGTAATGGTACCTTCCCTCCTGGTGTCGCATGTCAATCGGGAAGGGGGCGTGGAACGGTGGCAGGAGATGAGTCGGCACTGCGAGGGGAGAGAGAAACAGGACTTCAAAAACTTTTCCCCTCCCTCGAAAAGCACTTTTCAAAGGGCTTTAAAGCTCAATGAATTTCAGAGCAACAGCGCTCAGGACAGGGGGGCTCCGGGGTGCCTGGCTATCACACACCCACAAAGGGGGATGAATAAATAATCAAAGTCAGCCCGGGAACCCTACATCCTTCACATAAAAGACCCCCAGCTGCGCTCTTGACAAAGACAAGCAGCTAAGCGCTCTTTGAACTCGGGGAGATGACAGACTTGGCCACAAATCAGGGCTGACAGAGCCGACAGGCTTCTGCCCGTCCTGGCCTTGGCCGGGTGTGGCGCCCGCAGCCCCGGGGCACGGCCTCCGGACGCTGCGGCCCCCCACGCTGGAGACACTGACCTAGAACTGTCTGTGGAGGCAGGGCCAGCTCCCGGCTGCAGCCAGCCTCAGGCAGGCCAAGTGCCACAGAGCCCCGTCCTGCGGGCAGCCCACAGTGGACACTTCTGTGGGTCTGTGAATGCTCCAGCTCTCAATATGCATTACGGACCCCAAGTGCGTTGGCCCCCGGGATGCCCATGCCGACACACGAGACCTGGTTGCCAGAGCGCGTCAGCCTCCTGTCTGCACTTGGCCTGTGCAGATCATGACGCTTGTAAGGAGGCTCTTTGCTAATTTAAAAAAAAAAAAAAATTCCTGGGTACCCTGGAGGCAAGCAAAATTATAGGCCTTAGGAAAACAAGGCTCTTTAAAAAGTAGTTACACGGGGAAAAGGGCTAAGATTTCTCAGTCAGCTCTTGCTCAGGCTGAGGACCACAGGCCAGTGAGGCTGACTGTTGAGTCTGAATTACTCAAGAGGTTAAAGAAATCTGGTGGGTTCGTTTTCCACACATACAGGTCAGCTGACTGCCAGGCCTATGGTGGTAAATGCACACGGATGATGTTGCCGACTGTGTCTGTGCAGCAGATCCTGGTATTGTAAGCGCTACAAATTCCTTTTTGATTGTGGTCAAATACACATAACATAAAATTTACCATTTTAAACCATGGTTAAGTGTACAGTTGAGTGTGCTACCACCATGCATCCCCAGAACTCTTTCCATCGTCCCCAACTGAAACTGTCCCCATTAAACACCAACTCCCTCTCCCCCTCCCCCGGCCCCTGGCGACCACCACTCTCCTTTCCGTCTCTATGGATTTGACTCCTCTGGGGACCTAGTATGAGTGGAATCACACAGTATCTGTTGTCTTGTGGCTGGCTGATTTCACTTAACGTCCCCAGGGTTCATCCACTGTGGCATGTGTTGAATTTCCTTTTTTTCTTTAATATATTTTTATTGAACTACAGTTGATTTACAATTGTGTTAGTTTCTGCTGTACAGCAAAGTGATTCAGTTATACATATATATATATTCTTTTTTCTATTCTTTTCCATTATAGTTTATCACAGGATATTGAATATAGTTCCCTGTGCTCTACAGTAGGACCTTGTTGGTTATCCACCTATAGGTAACAATTTTTATCTACTAACCCCAAACCCCCAATACATCCCTGCCCCACACCCCACCCCCTTGGCAACCACCAGTCTGTTCTCTATGTCTGTGAGTCTGTTTCACAGATAAGTTCATTTATATCGTATTTTAGATTCCACATATGTGATATCATGTGGTATTTGTCTTTCTCTGTCTGACTTACTTCACTTTGTATGATAATCTCTAGGTCCATCCATAACGCTGCAAAAGGCATTATTTCATTCTGTTTTATGGCTTAGTAGAATTTCCTTTTTTAAGGCTGAATAATATTCATTGTATAGATATACCACATTTGGGTTATCCATTCACCTGCCAATGGACACTTGGGTTCATCGCTTATGAATTTTTAACAAGAGGAAACCTTCCTCCTGATGTTTAACCTGAATTTTTACATATTCAATTTTATCTTCCTAATTCCACAATCCTGACACCCTCCACGGTGACTGGGAATAAAGAAAGCAAATCCTCTCACTCTGATTAAATCAATTTGCCAAACCCTGACTCCACAAATCTTGGGCTCCGAGGAGACCTGACACTGGTGCGTTGCCCCATCCGTGCAGTCGGGCGCTCCCTTCCGGGGCTGGTGATTGTGGGAATGACCACCTCTTCTCCCCTTAGGCCCGTGTCCTCTGAGGAGGTGAGGCTGGGCGTGCAGCTGTGACTCTGAAAACGGTGACAGGAGGACCGGCCACCCTCTGGGAGTCAAAGCTGCTGCGCACCAGCTGCCTGGCTTCAGGCAAACTCCGTTACCTCTGCATCTCCCTGTGTCCATCCAGAAACAAGTAACACCAACTACTCTTAGGGTTGCCCTGAAGATAAAACATTCCTGCCGAGAGGTGCTTGTGCACATAAGAAGCACTCTGTACGTGTTACTGCTGCTGATGACAATTATTACTAATGTTTGGAGCCCCGCAGTCCATAATCCATTTACTGGCTGTGGGGCAGGGGACAAGTCACCCTCTGCTCCCTGCAGACCCTGGGGAGGGCGGAGGGCCTGCTCGCCTGCTTACAGCCTGGGAGACAAAGTGGACTTCCCCAAATCCCCAGGGGAGTCAGCAGGGAAGCAGTACTCACCTCCCCAGACCTGCAGGAAAGAGCCTTTATGGTTTTTTTTGTTTCTGTTTTTTTTTTTAAATGCAGCCAGGCAGACCAGATTACAGTATTGTTAACAAAATAAACATCGTTTGCTTTTGTCTATTCCTGTTTCCCTGCATATCCAAAAGCCGCCTGAGGCAGCCAGGGTAGGTGTTACTGTGCCCATTTCACAGATGAGGAAATGGAGGCCAAGGGTGATTTCAGCCCAAAGTCATAAGCTGAAAGACAACAGAGCCAGGAGGGGAATCCAAGGCCCTGGATGGCTGGGCATGGGCTTTTCCCTCTATACCACCCCAACAAACACTCCGAGGCTCCCTGAGTGCAAGGGTGATCCCGGGGTCTTTCTGTCCCGACCTTGCTTATGTGTCACATTTAACAAGCGCTCACACAGCACTGGGCCCTGCTCTCAGGGCTTGCAAACAGCAACTCCTGGGTCTTCACTGCAAGCTCAGGCTGCACTCACCCCAGAATTCCTAGTCTTTCCACCGATCATTCTCCAGCGCCCTGGGATGCTCCTTCCCCTGATCTCGAACCTGCAGAGGTTGAAGGGGGTCCCCTGAGGCCCCAAGAGCCCAGACCTTCCCCTCTGCCCCACCAGCTATAGCAGTGCTCTTCTCAGAAGTAATGCAACTTCATCCAGGTCTAAAGAGCAATAAAACCCCCAGGAAGGAAGCGCTCATGGTAGCTGACCTGGCAAACATGAAGCGGACATGGCACCGAGGTCACCAGGCTGCTGCACAAGACCAGGCTGTGCGTGTGTGTGCGTGTGTGTGCATGTGTGCGTGTGTGTGCACGCACGAGAGGTTGGGGAGGAGGACCCTGGGGCTTCCCGGCATAAGGGACAGCCGCCTGCAGGGTCCTGCTGCAGCTGGGGCTGCCCTCTCCCTTCTGCCAGGTGCTGGGGTGCAGCCTGTGAGCTTACGGGGGCAACGGCTTCCTCTTTCTCAAGTCAGGGCCGCAGGGCAGGACTTCCCTCCGCCCTGCTGCTCCCAGGATGGCTGACACCCATGGAACGAGCAGGCAGCAGGGGCTCTGGCCACACACCTGCACCCCACCCTCACTGGCTTGGGATCCTCAGGACGAGCCTGGGAACTCGTGTCAGTGGTTCCTCCCATCCGGGCAGGGATGTGTCGGGTCGGCCGGCAGCTGGAGTGTGGCAGTCCCCAGCTGGGTCAGGAGGGGACGTGCCTCGGTGCTCATCCTTAGTGACGTCAGCTGCCTCGTGGGGCTTTGCTTATAGCGTCTCGTTTAGTTTGGCCACTAACCCTGTCCTTATCCCCATTTTTCAGGAAAGAACATCAAGGCTCAGAGTGGCATGTCTGTACCTCTAGGTGAGCCACAATCAGGCCGCTGGTGACCGCTGGTTTCACTGTCTCTCTGCCCTCATCCCCGTGTGCTTTCCTGGAGCACAGCGCCTGCACAAAGCTGGCCCTCAGCAAACAGAGCCTGAGTGCGTGCTCACTTCCTATCCAGCAGCTCCCAGTGTTGGTCCAGGATGGGGCGCCATGCCTCCCATCAGGCAGAGTCCAACCCGGGGACCTGCTGTCTGGACCCCTCTGCCCACCTCAGAGAACCACCGGACCATTCACGTCAGGGGGGGCTACCTCTGGGCACAGTCACTGTAGGAACAGCCATTCATTCATTCGTTCACTCATCCGCCTGTATCAAGTGCTTGCTGTGTAGCAGCACTGCTCCAGCTCCTGGCAGGGCGGGCACAAAGCTGCCGCCACAGAGCTGTAGACATTGCTGGAAGAGGGCACAGGAGCAAACCAGAAATACATTAATACCCTCACATCAGGGCGCTGAGAGTAGGAAGGAAACCGAGTCGGGCAGGGAAACAGAGGGGGCTTGGGCGACGCTGGAGAAGTCAGGGCTCTCCGAGAGAGGGTGCGCCTGGTGGGGCGAGGCCAGCGCAAAGGCCCAGAGCCTGGTGGGGGGAGGCTGCGCAAAGGCCCAGAGCCTGGTGGGGGGAGGCCGTGCAAAGGCCCAGAGCCTGGTAGGGGGAGGCCGTGCAAAGGCCCAGAGCCTGGTGGGGGGAGGTCAGCGCAAAGGCCCAGAGCCTGGTAGGGGGAGGCCGTGCAAAGGCCCAGAGCCTGGTGGGGGGAGGCCGTGCAAAGGCCCAGAGCCTGGTGGGGGGGAGGCCGCGCGAAGGCCCAGAGCCTGGTGGGGGGAGGCTGCGCAAAGGCCCAGAGCCTGGTAGGGGGAGGCCAGCCCAAAGGCCCAGAGCCTGGTGGGGCGAGGCCACGCGAAGGCTCAGAGCCTGGTCGGGGGAAGAGCTTGGTGATTTCAGCACAAGGCCACCTGGGCTGGAACAGAGGGGTGGGCTAGGAGGTCCTATAAGCCCGGGCAGCGGGCTCTGGGAAAGACTTCGGGATTGTTTTCTGGGAGATTTGGGAGGCCCCCGGGGGGTTCTGGGTAGGGAGTCACGTGCTCTGATGAAACTTTTCAAAAGGCCGCACGAATAGAGTCAGGCTGAGGGAGGCCGGGCATGCGTTAGCCAGGAATCCCAGGAGAGCCCTGCCACCCGGCGGCCCTGGGACTTCGGGGACATTCTGTCCCCTGTCTGGGTCTCACATTATCCTTTCGTACAACGGGGATTAGATGATCTCCAAGCGCCTTCCTCCCAGATCCTGCTGTTTGTGAAAGGTCACCCGCTCCCCGGGGAAGAGCCATGCTTGTCCCAGATGGTGACTCAGTGAGGCTTTAGGAGGGGTCCTGAGCAGGTCACGGGTGGTGGTGGGGGGCAGGGGGCACGTGCTGGGCACTGCTTCCTCTTTATGGTCCTGTCTGCACAACTCACTGACCTAGCGGCCCTGCTGAATCCGCTCAGCCCCTGGCCCCATCACCTAAGCCAACCGTCTCTGGGACCAGCTTTGCACCACAGGTAAACTGAGGGATGAAGGGTGACGCTGGCTAATCTGAAGACTCAGGACCCTCTCAGACCAGCATGGACCCCTGCCGGCCCCCACGGCCCTGATGGAAACATTCAGCGGGGAATGCTCTGCCCAGAGTCGATCGGGCAGGCCAAGGAGGCAGAGGTCCCACTCTGGACCTTCTGCGAGACAGCACGCCACCCAGAGGCCAGCAGCGGCACCCAAGGAACATAACGAAGATGAACGGAAAGAACAAGGCGGCCGGCCTTCCAGAAACGTACTGAATGGGACCCGTGCACACGCTGTTTTCATTGTGGCCTCTTTTTTTAAGTAAAAAAAAAATCCAAAGTAAATCATGTCCTTTCAGCATGATGGGGGGGAACACACACACACACACACACACACACACACACACACACCCACCCACCCACCCACCCATATGCCATTTCAAAGAAATGGCTCTCTTTTTAAGTTTCTGAGGAGGAAACTCTAAGATGGGAATTTTCTATGGATCTCCCTGCCCCCTCTGAAAAAAATGCACATTTGGTTTTGATCCTACACAGAAAGACCAAAAGTTTAACAAGCTGACGATGGTGGCGTGATGGCTTTTCTTTTTGAAACCCCAGGATTTTTCTGCACTAAGGTTTACATGCTAAATGCTCCTTGGCTGGTGGTCCCAGGGGTGAGGGCACGTTTGTGTGAGGAGTGTCCTTGGTATAAGGATCTCACTGTGTGAGTAAGCAGGACACTGAAAGGGGACAAGGGGGACCTTCCCCTGGAAGGCTGGCTCTAGCGGATGCCCCGTTAATGACAACCCTGGCGACTTACGGACTGACGGGATGGGGTGGGGGTGGGAGTGGCAGCAGAGGGTTCCGACAAAGAATCAGGAAAACCGGGTCATCAGAACACGACCAGGCAGCCAGGGCAGCAGCTGGAGGAATTCTCCTTGGATGAAGTCATGTGTTGCTACCACGTGGAGATGCTGCCCTGAGGACTGGGCTCAGAGACATACACAGAGGGGCCGGCCCGGGGGAAGCAACCATCTCCTGGGACGTGTTGGGGGCGCCCCAGCCCTCCGGGCTGTCCAGTCCCTAGAGATCAGCATGGGTTCCAGTTATGTGGCCATTCCCATCAAGACTACAGCAAGGTGACTTCCCTGGCGGTCCAGCGGTTAAGAATCCGTCTTCCAATGCAGGGGACGGGGGTTCGATTCCTAGTCAGGGAACTAAGATCCCACATGCCACAGGGCAACTAAACCCAAATGCTGCAACTACTGAGCACACGGGCCACAACTAGAAAGTCCATGCAGCACAACTACAGGGCCCATGTGCTCTGGAGCCCTCGTGCTGCAACTACAGAGCCCACGAGCCACAACTACTGAGCCTGCACGCCACAACTAGAAAGAAGTCCGCATGCCGCAATGAGCCCTCATGCCACAACAAAGATCCCGCGTGCCGCAACTAAGACCCAACGCAGCCAAAAAAAAAAAAAAAAATACCATAGCAGGGAATGAGCTCAGAGCACACGGGCTCCAGGCCTGGGACCAGGGAAGAGATGGGTGTCTGCGAGAAGAGTTGTCCAGCCCTGGCACTGACCGAGGGAGGTGCAGGCGGGAGTCTCTAGAAGGAGGCCTGGTCCTAGCCCGATACAGGGCTGAGTTACAATGAGGCACAAACACATCTGAGCGCAGCCCGTGGGGCCCTGGGCAGGAGGCCAGGGGCCAGGGCAGGGCACCGATCCCTGTCCTTCTCGGGCAGCTGACCATGTCCCGGGGTGGCTATGCAGGAGGCTGCGGCTGGGGCTGCGTCAGGGACAATCTGCTGGGTGCCGAGATGGAGCTGAGATGGAGGCATGGCTCTGGGGACCAGGAAAGGGCTTCTTGTCCCCCCATTTCTGCTTGGGACTCCCCTTTCATGACTAATTGATCACATTCTTGTCCTCTATAATTCCTTGCATCTTAAGAAATATCCTGTGCAACTGTTTCACTCTTTTTCTTAAAAGCAAATGGACCTTGGGGAAGTCACAAATTCACACTAATGTGAAAAATTCACGGATGACTTACCAGGTCACTTCCCCCTAACTGAAGGACCCAGGCAGCAAGAAAAATCTGTATCTTTGGAGAAGGGGCTAGTGTGGAGGAGAAGGAGAAAAAAATGGCAGACGAGAAGGCTTGAAGTCAAGCATAGTGAACTTGACAGCTCACTGAAATCCGCCTTACCCCTGAGTTGCCCATCAGTCAGAGGACAGTCCTAAAGGGATGACCTGTCCCCACGGCCTAAGGAGCTTGGGATAGGAGCAGAAAGCATGTGAGCCATAAATCCAGACAGATCTGGGTGTGAACCCCAGTTTTGTCATTTGCTAACAAGGGACAAGGGCTCCGAGCCTCAGTCTTCATCTGTAAAATGGGATGACACACACCCAACTCTTGGGCAGCCTATGACAGTGTCTGCACAGAGCAGGAGCGCGGCAAGTAGGAGCCCCCTTCCCCATCACTGTGAATCTCAGGAGAGGTGAACAAGCATCACGGAGGGACCTTTTCTGTAATTCTTGGGGTAAGAGACCCCGAGATGCATCCAGCTGGATCTCAGATGCGCTGCCCATTGCTGAACATGCCCGCGACGGGAACCGTGGCGTCACAGAGTGGGGACAGGCAGAAATGACGGGCCATGGGCTTCGGGGCGCTGAGGGAACATTCTTCTACGATTTTATCCCTGCTGAAGCCACCCCATTGCCACACGGCTCACTGGCAGGAGGCTCAGGCCGGCTGCTGCAAACTCCAGGGCTCCCTGCCGTTCATTCCCTAGAACCTGTGCCGTGCTGCCCTAGGTGAAACAAACACCGGAGGGAATTCGCAGGTGGCCGGATGGTCCAATGAACAGCGTTGTGAATTTTGTTTAAAAGGCAGCTTTGGAGAATCGTATCCATCCTTTCCTCATGTGCCTTCAGCCAGCCACGTCATCCTGTGCTGTAGCAGCCACTCCGCTCCCGGGAAAGGCAGTGGCCAAGAAGCCCGAGGCCGAGCGGTCCCAGGCAGGGGATGGCTCCCCTGTGCTGGGGGGCGGCGGTTCAGATGACCCAGTTTCCTGGCATCAAACCCCGCTCTCCCCTCCCGGAAGCGAGGGGGGAATCGACGGTCCGGACAAGTGCACCTCTGGGGAGGACTCTCCCAACAGAGAGAAGGTCGCTAGTCTCCATTCCACCCTGAATGCCCACCTTGGTCAGTTAAACTGTTTAACTCTTCAGGGAACGAGAAGGTGAAGATGCTTGGCAAGAGAAGAAGCACTGACGGTGTAGGGAAGGGATGGCGAGCCGCACCGTTACCTTGTGCCCCAGTGAACCCGGGAGGTCCACCAGCCCTCGAGCGGTTACTGGACACTAGCTCGTGGCCTGTGCACAGCTAAGGTCGACGTTTCAGCCATTGAAGCGGGGCTCCTCTGGAATCCCACACCCGCTCCCATCCCTGTGGAGATCCCAGGACCTCGCCCTTGGGGGAGGCGGCGCTCACGCCTTCCCGGAAGATTCCAGAGATGCCGGCACCAGCTCCAAAGAAGAGACTGGATGCTCCCTCCCGCAGCACGCAGGTCTGACCCAGGGACACGATGAAGGTCGGCACATGACCCCTCTAGAACGGCCTTGACTTGCACCGGCTGCAGGCCCCACGGGTCCAGCTCCTCAGCTTTCTCGGGTATCCAGACTGGAGCTACACACCACGCCGCGTGGAGCTCTCAGCTCTGGCCCATCACAGCCCGGAAGGTGAAAGTCACACCCATGGCGCAACGGCTTCCCCTACTCTGTCCAAATAGGGGGACCCTGCTCGAGGGCCCTGGAAGCTCCAGAGAGCGAGGAACAGCGTTCCTGCCCACAGGTAGTGCACCGGGCACCTCGGTGGAGGCCGCCTGCAAAGCTGGAGAGGCTGGCCCCGTGGGATTCAGCGGGGTCCACGGGCACAGCTGTCAGAACAGCCTCAGAGTCAGGGAAGGGTCATTTCCGTGGGACCCAGAGCGGCCGGGAAGGCTCCCTGGAGGAGGTGGTTTTGCAGCTGGGCCCTCAAGGGGCCAGGACTGGGAGAGCTGGAGAGGATGCTGGGTCCTTTAGGCTGGGAGGCAGTGTGGACAGAGTCCAGAGGACTCACTAGTGCCCTGGCACGGAGCTGTGTGCAGTGTGGATGCTGGCCCAAACCACGTGGCCTCTGCCGTATATTCAGGATGAGGGATGCCTCTCTCTGGGACCCTCTCAGGGATTCAAGGATGCGATACACATAACAAGAGACACACCTATGAGGCACCTACTTCGGCGCTAACATCAGTGCTTTTCAGACCTGAGAATCACCTGCAGGCTTTGTTAAAACCCCATGGCTGGGCCCCACTCCCAGAGTTTCAGCCTCCGTGGGCCTGGGACAGGCCTGAGAATCTTCATTTATAAAACGTGCCCAGGCGATGCTGACCAAGCTTGCCAGGGACCACCCTTGGAAAACGATGGGCCTAGATTATCCGTTTTACCGCTGTAGCCCCAGAATTCCCACTGGCACCAGTTAAGTAAGAGATTACTTCTCACGTTTCTGCCTACTATGCATTGTCCTGGCTGGAGAACATTTGCAGCTGTAGAAACTCGACATGGTTGATGAGAGAGATGGCCCTGGGTGTGACATCTGAACCCCGGGGACCACCACGCTGCCCCATTTACCAGGGCTTCTGAATATGGCCGGAGGCTCATGAGGAATGCAACCCAGCGACTGTGCTTTTCCAAGTACAAGCACAAAGGTGCACGCAGGGCTGAAGAAACCACGTGGAGGCCCCCGTGCACACCTCCCTTCACTGTGGGTTCTCAGTCCACTTTCAAACCTGGGCAGTTTCAAAGGCCAGCCCTTCAGACGTGTGGACTTACATGGCCACGGCTTCTCCCAGTGGGAACCAAGTAATGGCCGAAGCATCCGAGCTGGGAGGCAGGACAGTGCAGACAAGTCCAGGGACAGCTTCCTTCCCAGTGGCCAGGCCTTATGCAAATGGCACCATTATCCCCAGTAATAAGCCCCGCGACAGGCTGCATCCAGAGCCTTCCCCATGCCTGGGCACTGCCCCACAGGAAACACTTAATAAGAATAATAATATCCTGACTGGCACTCCAGAGCATGCAATTAAAAAGAGTTCTTGTCTCACTTTGGGGGGAAAACTAGTGGGGGGAAATTAACATCAGACAGGAAATTCCAACACTACAAGCTGGCGGGTGTCCGGCAGGCCCGGAGGCCCAGGCCCACACAGGGCTTGGCAGGACCAGGGCGGTGGCTGGGCCCACAGCACAGCCACGGGCTGGCCTTTCCAAGGTGCTGCTTGACAAAATAGGACAAAATAGCTGGGCTGGGCCAGCACGAGCCACTCCACGGAGGGGAGGGCCCTGAGGCTGGTCTGGAGGGTGGGGTGGGCAGGCAGAGAGGCGTGCACAGTCCACGGCTGGACCAGACTCCCCGGGGAGAGGCCAGACGCAAATGCCACGTGGCCCGCACCGCAAGGAAGCCCGGGCAGTCTTGGGACCTGTCTCTCTCCGCTATAGACTGAATGTTTTCGTCAACCCTAAATTCTCATGTTGAAATCCTAACGCCTGATATGATGGTATTTGGAGGCGGGGCCTTTGGGAGGTGATGAGGTCATGGGGGTGGAGCCCTCACGATGGGATTAGTGCTCTTATAAAAGGGACACCGTGTCCCCTTCCACTGTGTGAGGACACAGTGGGACGTGGGCAGTTTATAAGTCGGGCAGTGGGATGTCACCAGACACTGAATCTGCTGGCGCCTTGATCTCTGATTTCCCAGCCTCCAGAACTGTGAGCAATAAATGTCAGTTGTTTAAGCTCCCCACCAATCTCTGGTGTTCTTGTTACACAGCCTGCGCTGACCGAGACACCTGCAGAGGGCGGTGGTAAGCTGAGGGAAACAGGCCACAGGAGGCCAAGAGGACCTGCGCCAGAGGCCTCGGGGTTGTGGTGAACAGCAGTGAGGCTGCAGCTGACGCCCTGGCCCAGCGGCCCCACCGCTGATGCACTTAACCTCCCGGTGCCTTGGGCTCCTCATCTGTAAAATGGTGGTGGTGACAGGACGGAGGTCAGAGGCAGGCACGAAGCAGAGACCAGCTAACATGTCAGAGCCTGTGCAGGCCAGGCGCAGAGTGGGTCCCCAGCAGTGCCAACCTGGCCATCTCCACAGACCTCCTGCCCCTTCATTGAGGGCTGGGAGATTGGGGGGATCTCCAGGGGGACCCTGGGGAGATCTCTGCTGTCGTAGAGAAGGGAGGAGTAGCCTGCCTGTCGGGGTAGACCAGTGGGGTCCCACATTACAGACTCTTAAGATCAAAAGAAACTTTGGAGAAGGTCAAGCCCAATTAAATTTGAAAATTGTCTTGGCCACAGAATCTGTCCCAAAGAAGACAATATATGCAGAACCCCCAAATCTACAATAGATTTGAGACCCAGGGGCCTGTGGCTCCAAAGGTGTCCCCTGCAGCCCTCTAAGGAGCCTTGCAGAAAGCACGAATCCAGCCCGGGGTCTGGAGAGGAGTGACCGGTCCCCGTGCTCCTTCCACCTGTTCCAGAGGCTGGGGCGGGCCGGGTGGCCCAGGACAGATGCAAGCTTCCCAGTGTGGACCCCATGCTGCACGGGCTCACCTGCTGGGACATGCCCTTGACTTACCTGCCAGCTTGCACCAACAGCCCCGTCAGCTGGCAGCTTCGATGCTGTCCTGTCATTGTCTGAAAAGCCCACTTGTCACGGGGGCATTGAGCCCTTTCAGGAGGACGCCTATGCCACTCCTCTGCCTCTTCCCCATGGGTCCCCGGGGTGTCACCTGCTACTCTGCTTCCCTCCCAGCATCTGCCCTTTCCTACAGAGCTCCAGCAAAAGATCCGCCCAGTCTGTGCTTTGGCCTTGACTCCCACCCTCCCGAGAGCACCAAGAGAGCCTGGGGTCACTCTACTGTGGATCTCAAGCAGGCCACAGCATCTCGTCCCCACCAGGCACTGGTGATGCTTCCCCAGGCTGGCCAAGACCCCCTGACTCCAGGGCGTGTTCTGAGGCAGAGCCTGACAAAGCCAGCCAGCGAGGTTCCAAACCAGGCAGTGGAATCTGCTGTGAGAACAGCCTCCAAGCACCTCCAAGCTCTGTGGGCGGCACTCACTTTCCTGCCGTGGACGGCTCGTTACAAATGCTTTTCGGATTTCCCTGGCAGTCCCGTGGTTAAGAATCCACCTTCCAATGCAGGAGACGTGGGTTCGATCCCTTATCAGGGAACTAAGATCCCACATGCCGTGGGGCAACTAAGCCCGTGTGCCACAACTACAGAGCCCACGCGCCCTGGAGCCCGCGAGCCACAACTAGGGAAACGCCCGTGTGCCTCAATGAAAGATCCCATGTGCCGCAACTGAGACCCCAGGCAGCCAAAAATAAAATAAATAAAAGCAAAAAACGACAATAACAAAAAACCCAAATGCTTTTCATTCCCTCACTGAAGCAGACCCCTAAGGACCACTCCTCGGAGACCGTTGTCAGAAGGGTCCCGATGATTATACCTGACTCAACAGGGTTCTTTCCCTTCAAACCTCCTCTACCTAAAACGAGTCTCCTCTGCTGTCCTCCTGTCAAGGACAGCCCTGGCCTCACAGATGTGTGATGCAGGCCACCTATGTTACTTTAAATGTTCTAGTAGCCTCATTAAAAACAAACTAGAAAGAAACAGGTGATAATTTTCATAATACAATGTCCTTGGCCCAGTCTATCAGAAGTATTATCCTTTCAACATGCAAATCATGAACCTGATATTTTACTTCCTTTTCTTTGTACTAAGTCTTCCAGGTCAGTTATGTATTTCATTGACAGCGCATCTCAATTCGAATCGGCTCCATATGAAGTGCAGGACCGCCAGCATAGCTCGTGGTCACCTTACTGAATGACCCAGGCCTAACCAGGTATCATTACTGGACTTTGCTTTTGAGTTCCAGTCTGGGTGAAGCAAAGTCTCATCGATACATTATGGTGATGAGCGCGCTCCCAAACCTCAGTCCTTCCTTGCTTCTGGATCTGAGCTCCCTGCAGACTTCTATTTATTTGGTCCTCAAATTAGCCGCCTGACAAGCAGTTAATCTTCCCTTCGTTTCTCCTTTGCTTGCATCCGTTTAAGTCACAAGTGCTCCCAGGCTCATTCCTTCCACACCCTTTTTTGCTTGTTTATCGTTTTTTTTAATCTGTTGACTTTATTTCGTTATTAAATGTTTTTATGGAAGTATAGAAGATTTACAATATTTTATTAGCTTCAGGTGTACAGCATACGGATTCAGTGTTTTTCCAGATGATACTCCTTTAAATGTTATTACAAGATAATGGCTATAATTTCCCTATGCTATACAATATATCCACATTATCTACTTTTTAAATTTTTTACTGAAATATAGTTGAGTTACAATGTTGCATTAGTTTCAGGTGTACAGCAAAGTGATTCAATCACACACACACACACACACACACACACACACACACACACATTCTTTTTTTACATTTTCTTCCACTACAGGTTATTGCAAGATACTGAGTAGAGTTCCCTGTGCTATACAGTAGGTCCTTGTTGGTTGTCTATTTTATATACAGTCGTGTGTCTATGTTCATCCCAAACTCCTTCCACGCCCTTGACCCGCAGGGCCGAGCAGAGCAAGCCTGCAGCGCCTCCCTGAATTCTGCCCTGGATTGCTGCACAGTGCCTCTCCTGTTGGCTTGGGCAGGCATTCTCAAACAAGGCAGTGGGCAACTGGACTCCTGAGAGCCTATGACAATTACGAGGGTCCCCAGAAAGCAAAGCACACGCAGGCAGCGGTGCAGGCAGGGCTGTGAACAAACACTGGCTGAGCCCCGTAACACCTCCAGAAGCCTGGCTCCCTGGGGAGCACCGGCTCTGCGTGATTCTGGACCCAACTGTCTGAATGATGGTCCCAGCATATGCCATTCCCGCCGTCCCTCCCTACACACTGGCCCACAACCTTCCACTACTGCGTCCAGGGGACACTGGACGTCCACCCTGCAGGACTGTACCCCATCCGTGGAACCCCAGGAAAAGCCCATTCCTCTGATTTTGCTGGTGGAGAAACAAACACAGAAAACACGGCCTCATGACCCGACCCACTGGCCCTGAGCAGGGCCCAGAATCTTGTTTCCTAGAAGGAAACTCTTCCTAGAGGACAGGCAGGGAAAAACTCCAAAGGCTTCCCGGACACCAAAAAACCTCTTGCAAAACAATATTCTGAGGAACTAAGTGTGTGAATTAAAAGCAGACGGAGTGTACTTCCTTTAAAACAAACAGGGTTTAACATCTAGGGGCAAACTCCCACACACAACGTGTTTGGCGGATGGAGAAGCCAGAGCTGCCCTTGCTACAAATCCCAGAGCAGTCTGGCCTCTTCGTCCCATTCAAGGTGCTGTGGGCAACGGCCCTGCTCTGTGGGTCCAGCTTCACCCAGCCAAGGGGACCCAGAGGAGGGATCCCATTGCTTGGGAGGTGGCCCCCAGCTCCTGCTGTCACAGGCAGAATGGAGTCCAGGGCCTGGCCTGGCACTCCTCTGACCCCACCCCCAGGATCAGCCGGACCTCTACAGACCTCAGAGAGCTCCCAGCCCACCACCCACGCTCACTCTTCTCCTCCCACCAAGCCCATCTCCTGCTTATCAGGCCAACGCATGCTGCCCCAAACAAATCCAGTCTGAGACAGGCTGGGACCTGGGACCTGGGACCCTTTGCTGCAATGCCTGCACCTGGACAAAGGTCTCCTGGAGCAACAGATACAAAGAAACTATAAGGGACTAAAAGTAACTATGCGCATGTGTAGTCAGGGCAAATTAGGGACAACAAGATACAAAAAGACCAAAAACGCAACTAACACTTCTGAAGAGCTGGGAGCAAAAACAAGGTGTCCGGAGCAAAAACGGGGTCCTGCGCGCATGCCCCCTGCACTCAACCCCCCCAAGGGGGTGGGCAGACCACCTAAGCCACCCCTCCAGCCGGACCCCTGGACACACCCCTACCCTCACCCCATATAAGGAACCAGCCCGCCCCACCTTGGGGAAGAGCAAAGGGAGCTTGCTACTTGTTCTGGCTCCCCCCGCTGCTGCAGCAGGGGCCCCAATAAAGCCTTGCCTGGATCTCCTGTCTGGCCTCTAGACAATTTCTATTGATTACCGAGTCTAAGAACCCTGGTCGGATCAAGATCACATGTGCCTGTGATGTTTCCTGTTCTCCTGCCCCCTCCCCAAATCAGGCAGAATATATGCCCTCTGGACCATTTCCCCCAAGCCAGAGTCGGGTGCCTGGCACGGCGGGAGGGCGTGAATAAATGAGGGGGGAACGAATGAGGGAATCTTCTCACTCCTGGAAAAGAGACTTGAGGATAAGAAGGGGGCCCATAGCTGCCCATGTTCTGCATAAACTAACAGGAGAGAAAGTCGTGCGGCACCGATGGGTAGCAGACGAAGCAGTGTTAGACACAGGAGGACAGGACGGCAGCACCAGGCAGGGCAGCATCAGACAGAGCCATCGTAGCGGACGTGGTAGTATTAGAACAGTAGTCATAGGAAAAGCCGGACAAAGGGTCAGCTCATCAGCTGGGGCCCTCCTCAGAGACTGAAATCGAAAGTTGTTCTAACAGCAAATGCACCAGGCTTCCTACATGCTGGAGGCTTCCTGAGTGTGATTTAATCTGCATAGCGTTTGATAAGGATTGCATCAGCATCATCTCCATTTTACAGGTGAGGGAACTGAGGCACAGAGAGGTTCAGGAGCCTGGCCGGGGTCAGTCACACAGCTAATCAGTGTCACAGCCACCCAGGGAAACTCCAGCCACGTCCTTACGGCCGTGACAGGGCAGTGAGAGCTCTTCTGGGACCATGAAGATACGACGTGAGCCAAGGAGGAGGCCCAGGCGGCCTGGGGCGGGGGCTTCAGTGTGACCAGAGCCACGGTGTGTGATGGAGGAGCGGGGCACAGGTGACCCGGGAGGGCAGAGTCGCGGGGCTGAACGTGGTCTTTGCACTTTGTCGGTGGCCTTTCCAAAAGTGGACTGAACCCCCCCCCCGACCCAAAATGGAAGTATTTCCCGCAGCTGCTTCTAAGTGCTACCCAAGGATCCAGCAAAGTCTTGGGGGCGAGTCCGGGAGGGACCCACGAGAGGGGGTTATCTGTTTTCCCCAGCTGTGTTCCTGGGGCCTGCTAATCACCCCCATGGATCATTCTGCCAGGCTTGGAAGTGTGCTGACCGGCGTTACAAATGGGCCCCTCCCTTGCCACGGCTCGGTGCCTCACAGCCTTCGCAGGGTGCGCGCTCTCAGTATGCTGCGAGTGTAAACAGGGCGGCGAGGGTGGCAAAGGGCCCAGCCCGGGTCCCCAGGGGCAACTACAGTTCAGAAAAGGCACCCACCTGGTTTTGTGCTGATTAATCATGGCCCCTCTAAGAGCCCTGCTTAACACAGGAGTTTGTCAAGATGAAGTAACTGCCCTAAACAGAAAGTGTATTATCTTTAAGGCCCCGCTGACAACTGACTGTGCTGGGAGATGGGGTGATGGATGTCTGTGACTCCTGCCAGCATCCCTCCCCCGTCTGCATAAATTAAAATAAATTAAAACGCAGCCTGTGATTAGGAGGGGCACCCCTGCACACCTGCCAAGGGACAGGGTGGCTGAGGGCCCTGCCATCAACCCTGCCGCAGGCCTGGGGGGCCGCTGGGAGACCCCAACTGCCTGTTAGCATTACAAATGGCTCCGATAGGCAAAGGTCCCACGGCAGGGGTGGACCAGATGCCCTGCAGGATCGAGGATGGGACAGGACGGCTGGAAAGAAGAATCCACAGCCCGGGGAGACTGCAGGTGTCATCAGTGGCCCTGGAGGCACCCAGAGGTAAATAGGTGGACGCCCTCCCCTCCCAAGGCCAGGCCGGTACTTGTGCGCTGCGGAGAAGCTGTCGCTATGGCTACAGCTGGGAGCTCTTCCATCAACTGCTGCTGCCCACCAGCATGAGGACCAGCAGGTGGCCTGGGAGGAGCCAGCATCCCCGTGCGCAAAGTGGGTGTAAATGAGGTGCACAACCCAGCAGCCGTCCTCCTGCTGTGAATGGATGTGTGTGTTTTCACTCTTCTGAGCATCAGCTTCACAGGCTTGGAGCCGTGAAATCCACAGCCCTTCTCCAGGGCCCTCGGGTATTTCACACTCTCTCCAGAGGGCGCTCTGGAAGAGCCACATGCAGTAGGGATACAACGGACAGGGCGGGGCCGGCCGGGCAGCTAGGAGGGCAAGCGGAGCTTAAAGTGGGGTGGGGGACAACAGGGCCACGTTCGGGCAGAGGCGAGGGGGCCCGGCTGGGTTGGGAGCACCAGGGGGGCTTCCTGAGTCTGGGAGGCACCTCCAGGTGACCTACCTGTGGGACCCTCATCACCTAGTTGGCCAAAAGGCGGAGGGTGTGTTTATTTCCAATAAGGACTGACATCCTGGGGTTCGTGGAGACACAGGGGACTGGGGCCGGGGGACCCTCGCAGCCACTCTGCCGGGGGTCAGATTGTTAGCACAAGCCGACTGTCCCCCACCGGTTGGAGATGTCCTTTCAGGTCAGAGGAGGAGGGCACTCTGGCACTAAGCTGAGCCCCCGCCCCCTGCAGGCAGTCTGCGCCACCAGCCATAAGCTGAGCACTGCAGTGAGCTTCCTGGCGGCTGATTCCCCTTCCTTTCCGGGCAAAATAAGATTCTCAGACCAAAACCCCCCACCCCAAATCTACCTCCAGGCCAGACCAACAGCAGCCCGAGCCAGGAGCTCGGGATAAGAAGGGATAACGTTGGTTTGCCCCAAACCACCGCTCCAGAGCAGATGCCATGGAGCTGGGCACCCCTGCTCCCTTGGCCAACCACTCAGGCCGAAGCTGAGTGGACAGACCACCAGACCAGGACCTGAGGGCCTCCCTCATCAACACGGGGCGACAGCCCACTATGGATGGTCCCTGCTCACCCCACAGTGCCGGGGGACAGGTGATCATGTGGGGTCCCACACGGAAACGAGGCCACGACGTGCCATCCACACCGGCCTTCTGGCCACCGCGCACCCCATGTCTGTACTGTTCACTGTAGTAATAATGTTGTTTTTCCACGCCCAGAAGTCCAGTGGTAAAAACTCAAATGAGTATCAGTTGAATGACGTACACTTACAAAATCAGTTTTGAGTGCCACTCCAGGCATAATTCTGTGCACTTGACATTCATGTTTATTTTCCCTTACATCAACCCTATGTGGGGGAGGGGGCACTATGACTGCCCCCATTCTACAGATGAGAAAACTGAGGCTTGAAGAGTACATAACTTGTCTAAGATCACACAGCGAGTCACAGACAGGAAAGAATTTTAACCCCTGTCTGCGATTCTAGAGTCTAAGGCTTAGCCACCCTTGCACTCTGCCCATGTCGTGACTGCTTCCTTACGACAGTGTGGCTGGACAAACGGAGAAGCTCAAGTCCCTGGCCGCAGAAAAGGCACTCCCCGTGGCCTTCCCAAGGGAGGCCACGTCCACTCAGAGTCCTTGAGGGAGTCCAGCTCCCCGTTCTGTCTTCTCCACCATATGACACGTCTTCAGCTCCTGGGCCCAGGCTCTGTCCTGGAGATGCGGGAAGGAAAACGCAGCAGCCCTGATCTCAAGGATCTGCCAGCCAGTGGGAGACATTCAAGGCAACAGGTGACAGGTGAGCGAGGAGGGGACCAGGAAGGCACAGAGATGAGAAACAGCAGGAGTGCTTGGTGTTGTCACAGCATCAACAGCAGGGGAGTGGTGGTGGGGGGGGGGGCTGGGCATGGCATGCCTTACAGGATGTTAAGGACACTCACTGGGCGTTATAAATTGGTGCAGTCACTATGGAGAACAGTATGGAGGCTCCTCAAAAAACTCAAAATAGAGCTGCCATATGATCCTGCAATCCCACTCCTGGGCATATATCCAAACAAAACTGTAATTCAAAAAGATACATGCACCCCTATGTTCATAGCAGCACTATTCACAACAGCCAAGACATGGAAACAACCTAAATGTCCATCGACAGATGAATGGATAAAGAAAATGTGGCACATATATACAATGGACTATTACTCAGCCATAAAAAAGTGAAATTTGGCCATTTGTAGCAACATGGATGGACCTAGAAATTATCATAGCAAGTGAAGTAAGTCAGAAAGAGAGAGAGAAATACCATATGATATCACATATGTGGAATCTAAACTCTGACACTTACCTACAAAACAGAAACTGACTCACAGACATAGAAGAACAGACTTGTGGTTGCCAAGGGGGAGAGGGGGTGGGGAGAATGGACTGAGAGTTTGGGGTGAGCAGATGCAAACTCTTATACAGAGGATGGATAAACAACAAGGTCCTACTGTAGAGCACAGGGAACTATATTCAATATCCTGTGATAAACCATAATAGAAAAGAATTTTTAAAAAAGAATATATATATATATGTGATTCACTGTGCTGTACGCTTGAAACTAAGACAACATTGTAAATCAACTATACTCCAATAAAATAAAATTTTTTAAAAAGGACACTGACATTAGCCTGCTGGTCATGGCGAGACAGCAGGAGGTTTTCTTCATGGGAGCCACGGGGTCAGATCTGCATTTGACATCCAAGGGCGCGGAGGATGGGCTGTGTATAGGATGATGCCGGAGGCCAGGAGACGGACTGAGCAGCAGACCTAACCTTGGAGGGATGGCAGCGGGGGGCAGAGAGGGGACAGGTCACAGCCAGTGCAGGCTGCAGGGTGCGGGGGTGAGTGAAGAGTGAGACAGGTCCAGTCGAGCATCCTGGGGCTGAGATGGGTGGTGGTGTCCCCAACTATGCGAGGA
Organism: Stenella coeruleoalba; assembly: GCF_951394435.1. Classification (NCBI taxonomy): domain Eukaryota; kingdom Metazoa; phylum Chordata; class Mammalia; order Artiodactyla; family Delphinidae; genus Stenella; species Stenella coeruleoalba. The sequence goes on along the minus strand of NC_137151.1, from coordinate 2,251,937 downwards.
GACATGGGAGAGAAAGGCTGCTTTGAGAGCCAGAAAATGGGTGGTTTCCGACCAGCTGAGTTTGAGATGCCCATGGACCGTGAGGACGGCAGGGAGGGCACATCCAGGGACTAGTTGTAGAAATGAGGCCTGAGCTGGGGGACAGCTCTTGGAAGAGGCTGTGATCTGGGTGGTGGCTGGAACCCTCAGTGAGAAAGTCGTACAAGGCAAGTGTGTAAAGACAGGCGGCGGGGGTGGGGGGGTCGGGTGGCACAGAGCCGGAGTCCGGAAGCTAGGCTGTCCGAGCTGTCTCTTGCTCACCCGGCCCCTCGGGCTTTCTAACGCTGAAGCCAAGCCTGTGAGCTGCTGGCCTGGGTCCTGGGTGCTCTGCTCTGGACCCAGCCTGCCTGGCATCCTGTCCGGGAGCAGGGCTGACCCCAGGGTCCAGCGGGCCTCATCACCCACGCGTGGGTGCGGGCCAGGAGAAGGAAAACCCATATGCAGACAGGACCCTCGCCTCCCCTGGGTCAGGGCTCAGGAGCCCCCGTCATGCCCAAGCCCCTGACCTCCTACTGGACCCACGCGCCCAGGCTCTCCCGCTGCCTCTGTGCTGCCCGAGCCCAGGGCCTGACCTGGCTCCCAGTGGATGCCGATTTGGGAGGCTGGGCAGTGAGGGGCCCTGCCCACGGTTAGCGCAGCTGCCTTCTCAGAGAGAAGTCCCGGCCCTTCTCTGGACCGCACACCTCCATCCAAGCCAGCAGTGGGCTCAGGAGGTAACTGGAGCCCAGCAAGGGGCAGACGGGGGGCAGAATGTGCTGGTGCACTGACACCTGGATAGAAACTCGGACTGGGATGGGGGTGGATGCAGCCCACTCCTCAGCAGTCCCTGGTGACCCCAGGAGACAGCCACACCTGAGTCAAGCCCCTACACCACAGAGTGTGTTCAGCATCATGATGGGTCTCTCCTGAGCCCGCCTTGAAAACCTGTGTTCCCACCGAAGAGACCCCCAGAGGCAGACAGGTAATCTTTCCTCAGCCTGATTTGCACCACAAGCCCAGGCCCTGGAGCAGCCCCGGGGCGGTGGGCAGAGTCCTGGCCAGAGCAGCCTGGGCCTCTGGCAGTGACCCAGCTTCCAAACAGAGTGAGAACTCATCCCCGGCTCTAGGTGTCCAGAAAAGAGGAGGGTTTTGGTCTCCTAATCCCAGCTCTGCAACTTTCTAGCTATGTGACTTTGGGCAAAGTGCTTAACCTCTCGGAGGCTCAGCCTATGTAACTTCCTTCTGGTGTAGGGTCACTGGGGGAGGTCAGCGAGCTCACACAAATGGAACTTCACGGCCTAGCTGGCTGTCAGCACACTTGCCCCTGGGGGAGCGGCCCTGTCACCCCCGAAGTTGGCAACTGGAGGATACACAAGGGAGAGCAGAGAGCACCTACCCGATTAAACCGCGGGGCTACCGAGGAGCCGGCGCTTTCCCTGCCAGCAGCAGGCAGGGCTGAGCTTCCCCTCCCCTTCTCCTTCTTTCCCTCCCTCCTCCTTTGCAGGAACTGAGCCCCCTTTTATAGCCCCTCGTGGGGGCCCTGGGGGAGCCTGAGGCTGGCAGAAACAACAGCTAATACTTCCAGCCACATTTACTGAAACCTTTTGACACGGAGGATATTTTTATGAGATAAGTGCCCTGTGTCTGTATCAGCTGGCAAGTTTCATTGCTCACATTGCAGTCCTGCAAAAAGCCTTTTTCAATCACTGTCTGCGACAACGATAAACTTTAATGGCTGAGGGAGAGCCTGCAGTGCGGGCACTTTCCATCCTTCCCGGGCCCCCTCCTGGCCGGCCGCAGACCCCACCCTCCCCGCGGGGCCAGGGCCCAGACAGAGGGGCAGACAGCAGGGAGGCCATCACCCCTCTGCCCCCTGTTCCTCAGCCTCAGGGGATCGCAGGGTCTACAAGCATATTCGAAACACCAGGGAATTAATAAACGCCAGTGCCCAGCCCAGCTCTGGCCAACAGAGCCTCTGGGGCGGGCTCCCAGACATCAGCATTTTTGAAAGCTCCCCGGGGGATTCCAAGGGGCCGTGGGCCTTGAGAACAGCTGTGCACCTTCACACGACACCCCGTCCTGCACCCAGGAGGTGCTGGGCGGGCGTGTGGTTCTGTACTGGATGGTTCGAGAACCAAAACCCAGAGGTCACGAGGTCACAAGCAGAGCCAGGAAGGGACCTGCCCTCAGAGCCCAGGCCCCTTGCCCTTCCAGTCTGAAGGGGTCGCGTTTGAAATAAGCATCTGGGTGGAAGGCAAGGTCAGTGTTCAGGGGGTGAGGAGGAACGAACGGACGAATGGCTTCCACCTACAGGAAGCGCGTTCAACCGTCTCGGTGTCCTCCGGGTAGGGACGGAGCTTGGTGTTCCTGAAAGGCTCACTTTCCAGAAGCATCGGATCTCAAGGCAGGCAGGGCCGCCATCCATCCTCATGGTCACTCCTGGCACCACTCACAGAGCTGTGCCCGTTGCCCATGGCTCTCCTCACGGGTGAACGCACCCCCGACACTGAGGTGGGCGGAGGACGGCCCCCTCCCGCCCCTGTGTCACAGTCGAGGCTGCCGTGCACCTTGCCCTCCAATGCTCCCCACCCTCCCTTCCCACCACCCCTACAGACGCCCCCACTCAGCGAGCCCCCGCTTCCCTGGCCCACCAACACCCTCTCGGTCACACCCGTCTCCTTCCTGCCCTCTCCCGTGGGTTCTTCTGTCATAAACCCTCTGGACCCTTTGGGAAGAGCAAATTTGGGGCAGATAGGCAAGAAGTGGGCAGAAAGCAGGAGCATCACGGGGCCGTGGATGTCTCCCCTCCCCCTGCATTACTGCCAGCTCTGGGGCCTCTACGGAGCAGGCTTCTGGGTTTCTCCAGGGTGGACAGACTCTGCGTCCCCTGCCCGTGAAGACAACGTGCAGACGTGAAGAAAGGAAAGGAACCTAAAGACCAGCCAGGGCTGGGGGACCCATCCTCAGCCAACCTGTCTTCCCGGGCCAAAGTCAACGGTTCGAGGGCAGAAGATTCTGGGAACGGCCAGACCCAAGAGCTGGATCCCAGCTCCATCACTGAGGCCTCTGACGGGGAGAGCTGCCAGCACACAGCACCCAGCACCAAGAGGCCAGGGGCCAGCTTAAAGTGACCCCGAATTGCCTGTTTAAACCAAACCAACCCCAAACCTGAATACTTTCCCCTGGCTGTCTGGCCCCAGTTCTGCCACAGAGAGCTGGCCTCAAGAAATCCCTCCTTTGCCGTCCATTTCTTGGGTCTCACTTCCTTTCCCGGGCCCCAGCTTGAACCGTGCCTTACACACAGAGTCTCAAAATGAACCCCTTCTGCAACTTCCAAATATACTCGCAAGCTGCACCTGTCCTCTTCCATCCATCATGACAACAGAACGCATTTCTCCTTGGGAGACGGAAAAAAGCCCAGCACTGGGGACCAATTAAGCCTTGCCTTTGAAATCATGAGGGCTGCAGACTACAGACGGTGAACCCCAACCTCTGGCGCAATAGGAACCAGATGCCACGACCGAGAAACACACAGCATCCCGTCACCAAGGTCCAGCCCCGAGAGGGACGTTGGGGGGTGGGCAGCACGGACCCTCGAGGGGCCCTGGCTGATGTCATAGCCCAGGTTCACGGCACCAGCTGGGATTTTAACGTGAGCCTTCACCCATGACAAGGAATGAGGGCCTCCTGACAGCCCCTCCAGCAGGCCGCGCCTCTCACTCGTCACTCCTCCTTCGTCCGTGTTTTGCGGGCTCTCGGAGATCTGGCTTAAGCTCTAAATCTTCCTTCCTTGAATACTCAAGCCTGAAGGGAACGCGTTCTCTCCCACGTGGGGACTAGGCGGGCTGCAAAGATACAGCCTTGACTGCAGAATGTCCACTGCTATTAACCAGACTCCTCCTTCTCTAACTAGACAGCAGGCTTTTCTTGCTATCGTGTGTTTTCTCAGCAAGCCCTCTCTAACCACATGTTAAATGGCTGCAGTGCTGATAGTGTTAGCAACCAGTTCTTGGAGTGAGGGGAGGCCTGGTTTGCAACATGTGCCAATTTCTGCAGTGTAAAGGCTCTCACCGTGGCTGAATTCAAGCTACCAAGGAGTGATCACTGAACCGGGAGTTGGGAAACGTACAGAACTGGCTCCCTTGAGCTGGCGTGAGCGGGCTCCAGCAAGACTCCACCAAGCTGGGTCTCTACAACCTTCAAAGCTTTCTTAAGCAAGGACTTTCTTCTTTTGTTTTTGAAAAATAAAGACAAAAACGTCTTGGTGTCCTGAAAATTAAATAATACTATTTCCGACCTAAAATAATTAGCAAGATTTTTTTCTTAATGAGAATACGCAACGCTAGAGAGGGCATTTTGAGGCACTATGTTGGAAATGACTGCTAGAAATAATTTGGAAATACATCTCAAGAATCGTACCCTTCGACTAGGCAACCCCACCTCTTTCCTCTACTCCAGGGTAAAAACCTAAGTGGTGAAAAGTGCGGGCACAGAGGTTTTGATCACGGTAGAACTTACAATACCAAATGATTGTGGGCAGCCTAAAAGTTTACTGAGGCAGAAGTGGTTTGATTCGGCCTCAAATCAGCCTTCAAGATGATACCACAAGGATTTGATCATAAATAATAAGCGGCATGCTCGTGGTTGACGTCCCCTTTCTGAAGTGGGGTTCCCCTCCTTCGCTGTTGGTGGGAATGTAAACTGGTGCAGCCAACTGTGGAGAACAGTATGGAGGTTCCTCAAAAAACTAAAAATAGAGTTACCACATGATCCAGCAATCCCACTCCTGGGCATAAACCCAAACAACAGTATAATTCAGAAAGATAAGTGCACACACCACCCCCATGTTCATAGCAGCACTATTCACAGTAGCCAAGACATGGACACAACCTAAATGTCCACCAACAGATGAATGGATAAAGAAGATGTGGTACATATATACAATGGAATATTACTCAGCCATAAAAAAGAATGAAATAATGCCATTTGCAGCAACATTAATGGACCTAGAGATCATTATGCAGAGTGAAGTAAGTCAGAAAAAGAAAGATGAATACCACATGATATCACTTATATGTGGAATCTAAAATATGACACAAATGAATCTATAAAACAGAAACAGATTCACAGACACAGAGAACAGACTTGGTTGCCAAGGGGGAGGGGGTGGGGGAGGGAAGGATTGGGGGTTTGGGATGAGCAGAGGCAAACTATTATATATAGGATGGCTAAACGAAAAGGTCCTACTATAGAGCGCAAGGAACTATAGTCAATATCCTGTGATAAGCTATAATGGAAAAGGATATGAAAAAGAATGTACATGTATGTATAACTGAGTCACTCTGTTGTACAGCAGAAATTAACACAACCTTGTCAATCAACTAGACTCCAATACAAAATATGGGTGAAGTAAGGTTCCGCACACATTACCCTCCTCCAGGGGGTCTGGGCAGACCCTTGCTCTCCGGTGCTCAGCAGAGGCTCTAGCTGGGGGCTGGGGCCATGAAGACCCTCCTGGAGGATGCTGCGTCTCCACCTGAGCCCTGAAGTAATGGGTTGGCCAAACAGATGGGATAAATCAATGCCAAGGATGCTGTCACCCCGGGCAATCCCTCACCACTCAATTTTCCTGTGAATTTAGCAGCTCTGCGTGGTTTTTAAGAACCCAATTGTATCCTGACACTTTTTAAATGATGTCTCTTTACATCCAGCCATAATTTATCTTTTACTTGGGAGCAGCTCAACTTCCATAACCATTTTGGGGGGGAAAAACCCCATAGTGACTTCACTTAATTTATAATAGTCTACACTCAGTAAAACAGAGATGACAGAGGTTTGCCAAATGTGGATTTCATGTCAGCGGCTCATCTTGGTAAAGCTTTAGTGGCTTTATTTTGAAAGAAAATACACATTTAAAAACTGTTTACAGATTTGAGTGGGGGTGAGGGTAAGTGTGTGGATGTGTGAAGAGGAACTCACTGGTGCAAACCCCCAAAGCTAAGATGGATATTCGTCAGGCAAAAAGCCTCTGGGGTTTTTGTGACCTCAAAAAGAAATGTAAAAGTGATTTCAAACTCTAGAAAAGTCCAAAGGGATTTGAGTGATAAGACAGATGCTCTGAGGGGTCTTTACTCATCACTCTCAAGGCACGATGCTGAACTTGAACTTGGGGGTCAGCAGGTGCGGGGATCTCCCCCGGGGCCTCCTCCACCATCCTGGGCAAACCAGCCAACACACCTTCCACTTTTTTGATACAACGATAGCCACCCATATCTCGTGGCTATTCTACCTGGGGCTGAGTCAAAAGACGGACAGCAATTAATTTTCATCCAAAGCCTCCAAGGCCGTAGGCAATGTCCTCTCATCTTGTTTCATCCGCACAACGCTCCTGGGACTGGGTTGATCCTCCCGAATGCACAGACAGGAGACCAAGGCTGCGCTCGCTCAGGTCCTGTGTGCAGGGTCACCAAGCTAGTGGGTGAGTTGCTTTGAGTTCACGGAGACCATGACGATTGGGTTTGCCAATTAGAAGTGACGTTAATACTTGGAAATCGCCTGTCTTAGGCCCTGCTCCTCAAGGTGTGGTCCAACGCACTGCACTGGCAGCCGTGGTGTCAGCTGGTGTGTGTTGACAATGAAGCCTCCTGCGCTCCACGCTGACCTACGGATTCAGAAGCTAAATTCAGCAAGATCCTGGGGGTGATTCGTCTGCACACTGAAGTCTGAGAGCACCGGTGAAGGGTTATAGTCAGTTAAAGAAGGAGCGAGAAAAGACAGGAAAGGAAAAGTCAGCAGCAGCAGCAGCAGGACACGGGGGAAGGGATTCGAGTGGCAGCGGGGGCAGCAAAGAGGCCGCCTTCATCCAGCTCCCCAGAAGCTTCTGCCCAGCCCTACTTGGAACCCAAAGCGAAGCACGCTTGGCCCACAGTTCTCAGGGTGGCCCCACACGCTCGGGCATCAGCCCAGATGCAAGAAATCAGGAGCTGCAGCTCAGCAGCTGGCGTTCAACAAGGCAGACACAGAGTCGGGGCACCAACCCCACAAAGGGTCCCTGGCCCTCCCAGAAGCGCTGACTTTTCACTGCGGGCCCACACCTGGGCTGGACACCAGTAAGGAAAACAGCCTGCATTTATGCTCCCCAGGCAGGCTCATTTCTAAGGCATATTTTCATCCAGGACCTCACTTAACCCTCACAGCCGCCACAAGAGAGAGGCAACATGGGCCCTGGCATTCCTGTCGAGCACATGGGAAACCGAGGCCCTGTTATGTCCAGGTCCAAGCCGGGCCTGGGCGGAAAGCGGGTCCCCGGGCTGCAAGCGCCCAGCCTCCCCTGTGTCTGCTATGGCCACACAATCGCTCTCAGTTTACTGCCAGTTGCAGTCACACAGCCAAAGAGGCCTTCCAGGACCCAGGAGGGTGATGGTCCCACGCTGGTCCAGCCAGGAACATGCTCAGGGCAGGGAAGGGGGGGCGGAACCAATCCATCCTCTGGTGCCTGCCTTCCACAGCTGCAGCCTGAGGAATAGTGTGTGTGCGTGTGCGTGTGCGCGTGTGCATATGCGTGTGCATGTGTGTGTGTGTCTGTCTGTCTGTCAGAAAGAGAGAGGACACATTTCCAAAAACAGAAGCAAACCCCTAAAGTGAGAAATGTGTTTTCCCTCCTATTCCAGGGGGTTTGCTTCTGTATTACAGGGATCTGCAAAACCCATCTCCCACCAAGATGACCGCTTGTAAAACTCAAAGGCACAAATGAGGCCCAGCTGCAATTTCACTCACAGTGAGCCGCAGGCAAGAGCTGTCGCGGGGGGTGTGTAGGTGGCCTGCCAGCTGGAAGAGGTTCCAGTTAAGGCCCCGGAGTTCAGTGAAAAGATACAAACGTGTACACAGCTGGGTATCCCAGGCCGAGGGAGCGGAGAGAGGCCCTGCTCACCAGACACACCCTTCCATTCGGCCCCATCTCTGGAGGTGCCGCAAGCTGGCTGTTGCCCTGGATCTGGGTTAGAAGGGCACGAGCATGCGCTGGTCCGGCCGCTCGACCTTCCGTCTGGGCTGGGGAGACAGCCGGCTACACCGACTGCTGGCTGTGTGATTCGGGGCAAGTTGCTTTCCCTCTCTAAGCCTCCGCTGCCTCATCTAAAGACTAGTAGTAGTACCAGGGTGGTGAGAAAATGAGGCTGTCTGTGTAAAATGTCAAGCTCCATCACTGTTCATCTTCCCCTCCCTAAAGCCGGGCTTGGCGCTGGGGAAAGGAAGACAAACCCCCCAGAGTTAAGAGCAAATCTGAGAACGCATCGCCCGCGTCAGGGAAGCCCTCGGGTCCATCCACGTGCATGGACTTCCGCCAGTGCTCCAGTTTTAAAAGCTTGACATTTACGTCGATATTTATTTTTCACTGTAAATACAGTCTATGTTTACAGAGACATTTCTTTTCCTCTGTAAACACGGCAAATGTCTAGGGAAAATATAATCCCAAACTCACAGGAATGGAATGATTTTCTTTATCATAATCTTTTTGTTTTTTTAAATCTACTCTAGCAGTGCATCATGCCGTTCCATTTTACTCTCATTTGGAAGCAGGGGGTGTGTACGGGAAGTGCATCGTGCATTGACAGTAAGAAAACGCGACAGGTAAAGGGATCCTCATTGGGAAAATAATACTGCATTTACTTTTCTGAACAGCAGAGGCTGGAAAGGTAGAAATCCCAAGGCTCAGCACAAGGACCAGTCTAATTGGATATGACGTTGCCGTTGAAGACAAAATGCCACTCCACTGGGTGGAATTACCAGACGACTTCATGAAACTGAGTGAGAAAAGCCTCGTAAAATTTGAGGACCCTAAAGACAAAATCAAAGTATACATGTATAGGATCAAAGATATTATCAGTTCAACCTAAGAGATTATCAGTCAAACCCACTCACTGTATCGACAGGGAAACTAAAGTTTCCAGCCGTCACCTGCCTTCCAGAGATCACAGATGCTAATGGCAAAGGCTGACAGCTCATTTCCTTTGTTGTTGTTGTTTGTTTTTTCCAAAATATTCCGGGCCGGGAGAAAGATTGAGGAGCGTAAGGATGGAGCCCTATTTCCGCTCCCAGGAAATAAACTCAGGGAGCTTCCTCCCCTGAGGCTGCGGCTGACGAGATCAGCAACTCTGGATGCACCAGTGGGAGAGGTGCTTGTGGGAGAAGCACCCTCGTTTGGGGTGTTTGGGGGTATCATAACAGAGGAGAGTCCTGGTCTCCTGTTTCTGGGGCCTCTGCTCACAGGACAGCCCCCAGGTGCAGGCTCCCTCACTCCTGATCACAGGCCACCTAGGATGGAAGGGGACAAAATGCCATCGGTTTGGAGTGCAATTTTGCCCTGGAAACTGACGCTGTCACCATGGCACCTTAAAGCCCGCCCTGAAAGTCTCATTCTTCAATAAGGAAGGCCACCTCCCTTGCCTCTGTAAATACACGCCCTGCCCCAACTTGGTCAGCCTGGCTGACACTCCCGCTCTCAGGACTCCCCTGCCCGCCCCACACCAGCTCGGGTGGGGAAGACAGGGCCCCTCTGGACCCCAAACAGCCCCGTGACTCCCCAGAGACTCTCCCACTGAGCCGCCTCAGCTCCATGAGGTCTGGGACTAGGTCTGCGGTGGGGTGGCGGCTGCCTCGGGGGGGGGCGGTCCTCAGTGGGGGACGGAGAGGGAGGGCTGGGAGGGGGATGGGAGGAAGGGAGGGAGAAATCTGAGCCACAGCTGATGCTGAGAGGTACAGGACCAGGTGTATCTGGGAACCCACCTGTCCAGACTCTCACAGGGAGGGAGAGGTGGAGACGGGGAAAAAAGCAGACATTGTAACTCTTAGCTAGGTTCTTAGGTTGAACCACATCCCTAGAACCTGCCCACGGTTCAGCCTCCTGCCATCGCTCATGTGCTCTCTCCTGGCCTCGGTTTCCTCATCCGGATCACAGGAGGGCAGAGCCCCATCTGTCCCACCAGGAGAGAGACAAGGAGTACTGACCTCAGAGCCTTTTGCATATATCGACAAGTCACTGTTGGAAAACCTCAGCAGTCACAGAGGGATCCAATCATTTATTTTACAAAGAGGAAAGCAAGGGGTGTGTGTCTGGCCTCCCAGACCTCCACTTCCTTGAGGCCCATCCTGTCTCGCGGACACTTAGTCAGAAACGCATATTTCTTCTTGATTAGATTTTCATCCCAGTTCTGAAAAGAAAATGCTTAACTTCCCCTCTCCCCCTCCCAACACTGGACCACTCAGTGCCGAGTCCAAGCAAAACTTTTCTGCTCCATATTTATAGCCAAGTTTGCGTTTCCAGGGTTTTTTTCATCGTTACTGTTGTCCTTTTCCTCCCAGTTTCCCAAGAGGAGAGAACCGTGGGCATTGCAGCAGACAGAGACCCAGGGCAGCCTCGGGTGGGGGTTGTGAGAGGTCCACAGACTCGGGGGCCGGAGCCCCTGCCGGGAAGTCCCTCCCTCACTGTCAGCCGCGCCCTTAGGGAGGGGCCCACCGAGGCCGAGAAAGCAGGACTGGGCTTATTCTGGAGGAAAGAGGCAAAATGAGGGAGTGTGGATTTCTCTGTGTGGGCTTGAAACCAGCTGATGCCCCCTAGCCATCTTCTCTCATTTTCGGTCTCTTGATGATGCTGAAATTCCTCCCCCGCCAATCCCTACCCGATCCATAGGTTAGCACCATGGAGATCGGTGCCCCTAGCCCCTACCCCCTAGCAGTAACGGTTGACCCAGCAGCACTGGTGCTCTAGAAACAGAGGGAAGGGAACAGAATGCAGGAGAGGGAACAGAGCAGGTGCTTCTAAGCGCTAGTAAAGGCCTCCAGGGCACAGTTAAAACCTAGCCCTGGCCAACCCAGCCATCATGTGGGCACCAAGAAGCTCTCCTTCCTAAAAGGCCGGATATCTGCCACCAAGATTGCATTTAAAAAATAAGGAAAATGAGTTGCAATCGGAAAGCGTTTAGAGGGACTCCCCTGGTGGGGCAGTGGTTAAGAATCTGCCTGCTAATGCAGGGGACACGGGTTTGAGCCCTGGTCCGGGAAGATCCCACATGCCGCGGAGCAACTAAGCCCATGCACCACAACTACTGAGCCTGCACTCTAGAGCCCCCGAGCCACAACTGCTGAGCCAGCGTGCCACAACTACTGAAGCCTGCGCTCATAGAGCCCGTGCTCCACAACAAAGAGTAGCCCCCGCTCTCTGCAACTAGAGAAAGCCTGCACACAGCAACAAAGACCCAACACAGCCAAAAACCAATATATTTAAAAAATAAATTAAAAAAAAAAGAAAAGAAAAGAAAGCATTTAGAACGGATAAACAAAAAGGTCCTACTGTAGACCACAGGGAACTATATCCAATCTCCTGGGATAAACCATCATGGAAAATAATATAATATATAATATAATATAAATATAATATATATGTATATATAATACATATATTATATATAATGTATATTATATATAATATATATAATATATTATATATAATATATAATAAAATAATATATAACTGAGTCGCTTTGCTGTACAGCAGAAATTAACACATTGTAAATCAGCTATACTTCGATTAAAAAAATTTTTTTTAATAAATAAAAAAAGAAAGCACACAGATGTGGGAAGCAAGCAAATGCTCGGGAAGAACCAGGAGGGCAAATGAAGCTCAAAAGTAAGACCCACACCCTTGCTGGCAAGTCGGGTTTTCAGCGGTCAAGAGAAAGGAAACTTGAGTGATGCCCCCAACTCAGCTCGAGCTGTTGCATAGCCCCAGGAGGACCCCGGCCACCCCTTTCAAGACTTCTGTCCCCACAATGGGCCTCCCTCGGGCCTCAGCCTTCTGCGGTGATTAACATGCAGGCAGCGCCGAGCAAGGACGGGAATTTATTCTGCAGGGGACGCCGGAAGGTGCAGGGGGTCAGGTGGCCCCTCGTTAAATCACTCTGCTGTCAGCCCCACACAATTCCTCTCCCCTTAGGCTCAGTCATTACTTGGGTTTATGCAAAAGAAACAGCTTTGCTGAATATTCCCCCAGACGGGGCCCACAAAGGCCTGGGCTAAGGAGGCCGAGGGCATCCAGAGACCCACAAAAATGTCTGCCCCCTTGTTCGACGGCTTGGGTCCGGGAGTTTGGATGTGTCCTGTCCATCTTTTCTTAGTCTGCTGCAAGTTTTCTTTTTTTTGCTTTTCGGTTGGTTTTGTGTTCAGCTTTTCTTCTTTCTTTTTTGGGTAATTCCTCCCAAGACGCTGCCATGAATACTGTCAACTTATTCTTGCCTGGCCCTGACTCACTCCGTTCACTTTCTTTCTTGAGCTATGCAAGACTTACAATCCCCACTTTTCTATAGGGGAACTGAGCCATGAGAAATCTCTTATAAACGCTCCCAGAAAGGAGCTGGTTCTCAGAATATCCTTCAAGACAGGCTCGGCGGCCGGCGGCTGCAGCGGCGGCGGGGGGCTATGGGCACCCAGCAAGAACCCTAATTGTCCCGAGCCACACACATACCCCGGGCGGGCCAAGGAAGCCGAGGGGCAGGCCCACCGCGTTTTGAAAACTACTCTTCCTTTCTTGGGGGGCTGAATTTGCCTTGAGCCCGCCTTTCCCCCCTACTTCCGTCCACCAGCAAAAATTAAAATAGAAACATGAAAAAGAAGCTTCTAGAAGCTGTGGCAACTCAGCCTTCCTCCCAAACTACTTGGGGACAGGCTGGGCTACTGAGATATCTGAGCCGATCCCTCTAAGACACCTTAGTTAAAAAACTAGTCACTGGACTTCCCTGGTGGTCCAGTGGTTAAGACTCCACGCTGCCACTTCAGGGGTGCAGGTTCAATCCCTGGTCAGGAACTAAGATCCCACATGCTACGCAGCCAAAAGAATAATAATAATAAAATCAACTATGTGAGCGGGTGGCAGGAGCTGGGCTAGGCAGGGGTCATGGTCCCCGTTTTGCACACGAGGAGGAGAGACCGAGGCATGGCGGATAGGCCCACCCCACTGTTAGTGGTGGGCTACCCCACCTGGTTTCAAGTCCACAGTGCCTGCTGGAGAAGCAGTACCAACCCCATCTCGTCTGGGTACCCCAGAAGTCGACCCAGAGACAAGGACGTGAGTCCACGGGGTTTATTTTGGAGGTGACAGGCCACCTGTACGACACCAGGGACAAGCAAGGGAAGGAGGTTAACCAGGGCATCAGCACACTCCCTACCCCCCAGGAAGCCAGGCTTAACACGGCAGGGACGCTCTGGGAGCAGTGTAGACGGGACCGAGGGTGAGGGAGCTGGGCACTGATACACCAGTTCTGCCACAGCCACTCGTGAGGCACAGCTGTGGGTTTCAGGGGTTACTTCCTGGAGCCCTGGCCTGCCACCAGACAAGCAGCAAGAGAAAGCTCTCAGGTGCCAGGACCCAGGTCAGGAGGCGGTAGGAAGCTGCCGCTAGCACTAGTGGTCTAGTTCTAGACCAGCACTAGAACCCTCCCCCTGCCGTCCCCTTGCTGGCTGCGATGCACACAGCAGGCTTCACGCGCCCACTTCCCCAACGTGCAAATAGAGGCCTGTGCACTGCCCAACACCCCACAAGGCCCTCCTGGCTCCCTGTGTCACAAAACCAACACTGAATGGACCATGTGGGTCCACGACCCAGACCTCAGCCCTCCCAGACCTGGGTGGGGGGCGGGGCTCCAGCCCACCCTCCACCTGCTGAAACCTCTCCTGAAACAAACTTCCCCCTTGTGAGGCAGGAGAACGTTCAAGAGGTCAAAGCCAAGTTGAGGTCACTGCGACTAGAGTCAAGAGGTCAAATCTTCCCTTCCCTCCCCTCAACTCTCAGTGGGGTGGGCTGGGGAAGACACACACAACAGGACAACACTTTAATAAACGCCCACGTGGACTGTTGGGTTAAGCAGTCCAAGGAGGTAACTAGAATTTGCAGAGTCAAGCAAGAGGCCAGGAGGAAGACAGTCCTGCAGGGTCGGGAGGGGACGGGGCCTCAGTGGGGTCTGGTGCTGGTCATCCATGGGGGTGCGGGGGAAAGAGGGGGCCCCATTCCAGGAGTCTGATGTTGAATATGATACCATCCCTCCATCTTCTGATTCTCCCAGTTTTACTGGTACTCCTGCGTGTGTGTGCACACACACACGCACAGGCTGGTGTATCCACCACCTCGGTGAATGGCCCCAATACCACAAGGATCCTTCATGTGCCCTTTTACAACCACGCCCACCTCCCTCCCACCCTCACAGGGTGTCAGGTTCACCCTGACAACCACTCAACTGTTCTCCATCACTAACAGTTTGTCATTTCAAAAATTTTGCCTAAATGGAATCGTACAGTTTGTAACCTTTGAGGATGGGCTCTTTCACTCAGCATCCTTTCCCAGAGATTCATCAAAGTTAGCGTGAATATCAAGAGAGTGATCCTTTTGATTGCTGAGTAGTATTCCATGGTACGATGGACCACACTTGATTCACCCACTGAAGGGCACCTGGTTTGTTGGCGTTATTACAAATAAAGCTGCTAAAAACATTCAGACACAGGTGTTTGCATGAAGCTAAAATTTCACTTCTCTGGGATAAATGCGCAAGCGTGCAATGGCTGGATCATATGGTATGTACACGGTTAATCTGGTAGGAAACGGCCAGACCCTCCTCTCGAGTGGCTGCACCACTTTACCTTCCCTTCAGCAAGCAGTGGATCCAGTTGCTCTAAAACCTCACCAGCATTTGGGGTTGTCACTAACTTTTTATCTTAACTGTTCTGATAGATGGGCAGTGAAATCTCACTGCGCTCTTAGCTAGCGTACCTCGTGCTTATTTGCCATCTATATACATTCACTTTGGTGAGATGCCTTTTGCCCAGTTTCTAATTGGATTGTTTCTTTTGTTACTGTCGAGTTTTGAGAGCACTTTATATGTTCTAGGTAACAGTCCTTTGTCAGAGACGTGGTTTGCAAATATTTTCTCCCCGTCCATAGCTTTCATCCTCTTCACGGGGTCTTTTGAAGAGCAAACTTTTAAATTTTTGGTGAGGTCCAATTTATTGTTTGTTTTTTGTCCTTTTGCAAGTCATGCTTTTGGTGTCCAAATCTTGTGCCTGGCCTGGATCCTGAAGACCATTTTTCTCAAAAAGTCTTGTCGTTTTAGCTTTTACATTCTCGTGGTGTTTTGATTTCTCATTCCCTCCTCGGGTGAGGAAACCTGCAGCCTGTGAGGTGGGCAGTATTCTTTCTCCACCTCTACCTGCCGACCACCTTCTAAGGACTGGTTCAGGTGGCTGACAAGGTGGTAGGACAGATGAGATGCAAAGAAAAAGCCGTTTAAACTCCCTTGGGACATCGTAACAGGCTAAACTAGCCCCCACATACCTTGGTCTTTACTCAGCAGGCTTTTGTGATAGGCAGGACCAGAAAAGGGCTGCATGAGAAGAGACATTTTCTTTGTGGCCCCCTGGGGACAGGTATAAGTTGCGCTCTTCTGTTCCCCTGGGGACCCGACCTAATGACCTCACAGCCACCTAGCCTGGCCCCTCTTCACTGCACCCTCCCCACCCCAGCGACAAGGAGACTTGGTCCCCACCTGGTGCTGGGCTGGCAGCTCAACTGAGTCCATTTACCAGTAAGTGGAGAGAAGGAGGACCATGAAGTCTGCTAACTGACAGGCCCAGGAACGCTTGGGGCCTCTGGAAAGAAGGATCCACTACCGAGGTCGCTCTCTACTACTGGCTCGTCTGGGTCACCTTGAGCCCCGCAGTGGAGCCCAGATTCCAGTGGTGACTTGTAGCCCTGAGCTGGACCCCTAACAAGTGGCAACTCTGAATAGAAGCCCGTTCCAGAAAATGGGCATCATTGATGATAAACAGCTTGTATCACACAGTTCTGACTGTGATGAAAGAAAATCCCTGATGGTTCTGAATGTAAATTGTCATTTAAAAAATCTTACCACCCTCCACACCCAAACCCAACCCAAATGCAGGCACATCTATATTGAACAGCAGGCTGCCTAGGGGAGCGTGGCCTTGTGGTCTGTGTCTGCTGCCCGCCCTGCCCTGAATCTTAGGGTCGAAGTCTTTTGTGTCTGAAGAGGAGAAAAGGCAATGAAAAATAAGTGATAAAACTTCGGGTCTCACTCCTAATGCTCGGCCACGATGTCCCATTAAGAGGAGAACGAACCACCACCAGGCGTCACAGATGTCCCAGAAAAACACCCAAAATGAAACCCCTAACACCTCTTGCCTCGCCAAAAAAGACAGCACAGCGCTGGATGGCAGGGCATTTTGGAACTGAAAGTGTTTATCCCGGCGGAGGGGGGTCGGGGGTGGGGGCTTCCCCACAGTGAGCAAAGCCCCCGGCTCCCACCCCTGCCCCACCCCCCTCTGGAGGCTCTTGACAGCAGCCCGCCAGACAGATGAAGGCAGGTGACAGGGCAGGGGCTTAGGGGGGCCTACGGGGCTGGACTGGAGGAAGGCCACTCCAGACCACTCTGCAAACTTGAACTGAGCCGCAGCCCCCAGAGCTGTCCACACACCAAGAGCCCGCAGGCCAGGTCCTGTTCGCTGCGTCTGAGCCGCTGCTGTCCGGCCTCTCCCTGCCCGGGAGTGGACTTCCCGGGTCCCTGTCTGAGCGAGCAATAAAAGGGGCTTGTGAACGCACGTCCAAAGCTTCGGAGCCGCCTGTCATATTGATGGAGCACCGCGCCAGGAGCCCAGCCCGCTGGAGGACCTGGGCAAACGCTGGTATTAACGCTCCCCTTCCGCTCAAGGGTTTACTCAGCAGCCACTCCACTGTTTCCCCAGGAAGAGACCCCCCGACCCTGACAATCCATCAAGTGGATGCAAATCGTGGTCCAGACAAAACCAGGCAAACAGCACCCCGCTCCGGAATAATGGCCTCTGTGGGAGAAGGGCCCTTGCCAACAATGTTTGCTGTGTACACAGCCCACTAAATACCCAAACTTCTGATTAGCCTCATAATGATCTGTGTGTACCCGTGTCCTTTGAGAGGCTCCCAAGTACATGGCTCAAGTTGACTCAAGGCTAACCTCAAACGGGCCGACCTGGGCTTTGCCAACACCCGTGAGCGGCCACGCACAGCTCTCCCCACCGTTGATCACACGAGCCACTCGGAATGACAACACCCAGTGCAGCAAGGAAAAGGACGCTGTTAAGAGGGTTATAACCACAGGCTTGGTGCTCTGGCTGGAACTGATCTAACTTGCTGAGCATCAATCCAGATTCACTATGCGTGGATATTCCCAGGTTGCCCCTGGGCTGCATTCACAGATGCTCCCTCGCACAGGGGCCCCTGTGGCTGGCACTGCCCACCACTTGCGATGGAGGAGTGTTCAGACAGGGCTTCTAGGCACCTGATTTCAATGACCACAGGGATCCTTTGGGACCAGCTTCAAGGTTCGTTTGAGAAGCCGGACCTTGTCCTGGAGGGTCCCTGGCACCTACAGAGAAAACACATTGGTGTGCTGGGCGCCTGTCTCTCACCATGTGTTTCTGGAGCTGCATCTTGGGCCCACACCTCTCTTCTGAGTATGGGATCACTCTGTCCATCCCTCGCACGAGCCCTGGGCATCGTGGAGGTGACACATCCAACAAAGAAGGAGCTCGGCATCTCCTCCCCATGCACCCTCTCTCACAGGGCCCCCCATCTTGGTGAAGGCACCGCCATCCGTTCAGCTGGTGTCCTGGATTCCTCCCTGCCCGAGTCCACACACTGGACGTGGCTCGGGGCCAGCACATCTGTCACCTACCCCAGCCCTGCCCCAGTCCTCGTTATGGCTTGTCTAAGTCGCAGCTCCCCTAAGCAGTCTCCTGGCCTCAGCACTCTGTCCCGCCCATTAGGAAGGCCAGTGTGACCTTTCCCCGGTTCAGGTCAGACCGTGGCCCTCCCCTTCCTAAACTCTTTGGTAAAATGGGACCAGGAATTCCCCCTCCGTGAGGTTGGCCTGAAGAGCACAGGCTGATGGGCGCAGAAAGATCTGGCATATAATAGGTGCTCAGTAAACAGTGTGCTTTCCCTTTTTCCTTCTCTTAGAGCTACAGAGGGAGAAAAGTCCAGTTTTAACCCATGGTCCTTTGTACTAACAGAGGTTACTTGACTGTAACGACCACGGCCCACGTCTGCGCGCACGTCCCTCACATGTCCGAGGAGAGTTTGGTGCTTCCAACTCAAAGCTCCCTAGGCTTCCAGGGAGTGGAGACGATCTGATTTTGAATCCCCCGCCGAGGCCTCAAGCCTGAGTCACTCTGCCCACCTGCTAGACACCACCCTGTGCCAGCAGCCGCCTCGCGTGCTGTGTTTGTCCAAGTGGGCGCTTGGACGCTGCCTGTTGCTATGGCCTCCGCCACAGGCCTCTTAGGCAGCCAGTCAGACAAACACGGGGTCAGAAAGGGAAGGGCCGGGAAAACACACGCTGCCCCCGAAGAGAGCAGAGAGGAGCAGGAAAAGCTGCCTGCCCTGTCCAGGGATGGGAGGGAGGGCGGCCAGGCCAGTCAGAGGCCTGGTCGGGGTTTCCAGGCTGGAGCAGACAGGTGCAGGGGTACCTCCCGCGGGGCTGGTTATTTCAGAGTCTAGACACACAGAGGCTGGTGCCCCGCCAGTGAGGAGGGGCCGTCTGCGGGCCTGACGCCTGCCCCGTTCGCGGTGGGGCATTCACAAAGCCCGACCACATCCTCATCCCCACTCTCTGGGGCAGGGGTCTGATCATAAGGCCTTATGGCAATGACAGGGACGGTGTCCACAATAATGGGTGCCTTCTGTGGACCAGGCCCAGCGGCAAGTGGATACAGAGAGACAGGCCTGCCCTCAAGGCCCACAGTCCACTCGGGGCTGCAGATTCTGACAGGCAGCGTGCCCCACAGAGGCAGTGCCTATGGTGCCCCCGCAGTTCCCAGAAAGGAGAACTTTCCTGCTGGGGAAAGGGCAATCAGTGAAGGCTTCCTGGAGGTGGTGATGTTTGAGCAGGCAGTTGAAGGGCAGTCGGATTTGGATGGGCAGAAAGGTAGGAGGAGCATTTAGGGGAAGAAATGGGCAGAGAGGGCGCTGAGGAGCAGCACGGGAGGGCTGAAGAAGTGAGTCCGGGAGCCCCGTGCCAATGGCAGCAACTTGGAGGCTGGGGGTTCTTGGGAGAATCTGGTGCAGTGACCCCTCCTCCAGGCCAGTGGGGTGAGCAGATGTCAGGCCTCGCTCCAGCAGGGAGGTGGGCCAGGTTTGGGCCTGGGTGTGTGGCTGGCAGGGTAAGAACTCGCTGGCTCTGTGCAGGTCAGCGGAACCCCGGCGGCTCTTCTAATGTCACCTGGCTTAGGGGCAGGTGCACTGTGGGACCCAACCTGATTAAATCCACCATCTCAACCCAGGTCCACAGCTGTATATCTCTGACGCCGGGGAAGCGACACCACCCAGCCTGCACACAGCTTCATTTCCGAAAAGAATGTGGGAGAGCGGGAAGGTCAGGAGACAGGCACAGCCGTAAATTTGATGAAAGGTTTAGCTGGAAACCCCATTAAACCCACACACGGCTCAATGCTGGGCAATGTCCTTCCTCCGAGTCTGCTGAATGGGGCCACGGAGGTGAGGGACTCACTAAGTAATGTCCTCATTGTTTGGTGTCTCCTATTACCCAGGGGATGGAAAACCCATTACCCATAAGGTTTAGTGGCACTTGGTCCCCGGACGGCGATATTGTCCTTTCCCTGAGCCCTCCCCTTGGCCAGCATGTGCAGCGGGGCAGCCTCTGGCACCGTATGCATCCACGCTGCCATCTGCGCGGGAGACCTCGCTCTCCCACAGCCCTGGCCCCTGCCTTGTCCAAGGTGGGCACCCTCTCCCCTGTCTGGTGCGGCCTGGCCTGGCCGGGCCCGGGCAGGGGGGTGAATGTGACCCCATCTGCGCTGTGTGGCTACGAGCCCGGCGAGGGGCTGCCTGCTGGGAGCTGCCCATGGTCCCTGGGGCACCCCCTCCCCCCTGCAGAACCTCAGGCGACAGCCTTGCAAATGTACAACACAGAACACAGAGGGGCTTGCAGCAGGGTGCAAATTCCCCTGCCCAAGTCATGCCTCAGCACACGCGTCTCCTAGGGAGGGTCCGAGGCACAAATTATTTCACCTGGAAGGAAGCCCCCCGGCCCTAGACAGGGACTAGAGACGTGGGTCCAGGCGCCTCGCTACCCACCACCACCCATCAGGTGCCAGAGCCTTACCTGCCACTAGTAAGTAACATCTGTCCAAGGCTTGGCTCAAGAACCACACAAACTAGCGAAGATGACAGAATTGAGCTCACATCTCAGCTGTGCAACTTTAGTGAATTACTGAACCTCTCTGAGCCTCTGTCTCCTAGATACCGAGTCATAACGATACCGATCCTCCTGTGACTCTTGCGGGGATTTAAGGAGGGAACGTAGCCAATGCTCAACGAATCTCTGCCAATGTCACAACTCCCTCTGCAGCGAGGCCGGTCTTCCAGGTGATCTCCTCGTAGGCCTGACTAGAGTCTGCACGTTCTCGTTAGAGCAGGTGCAGATAGAAGGCTGACCCCCTTCCAGGGACTGAAGGGACCCTGTTCATTCTCTCTCCAAAATCCCAGCTAAACATACTTTATATGATGCCATTTACATGATGTTCTGGGAAAAGCAAAATTACAGGGACAGAAAACATAACAGAGGTTGCCAGGGGCTGTGGGTGAGGCAGGGGAGAGACTGCAAAGGGACAGGATGAAACATTCTGGGGGGAGAGAACTGTTGTATATCTTGATTGTGCTGGGGATTACATGACTATATGCCTTTGTGAAGATTTATGGAACTGTACACCTCAAGGGTGAATGCTACTGTATGTAAATTACACCTTAATAAACCTGACTTAGAAAAAGAAAAAATAAACACCCAGATAAGAGCAAGCGTGAGCCCAGGCGTGAGGCCAGACCAGACGTGTCAGTCCTGGAGGGTGGAGAGTAACACCCAGAACGTCTGTGGGACCCACGAGGGAACATCTCGGAAGGCGGTGATGTCCCACTGTCTGACTAGGGACAGACAGCCAAGGGAGATGACAGACAAGGCGGGGGGTATGCGGACCCTTCACCCACAAGGACGGCTGGGCCGGGCCTTGCCTCAGGGGCCTGACAGCTCTGCCCTGGGACTGCAGCCCCTGCCCTCTGCCCAGCTCTGTCTCCAACCCTCCAACTGTGTTTAACATGTTCACGGAGCTTCAAGGGAATTTCAGGGACCGCCTGCATTTCACCAGGAGACCAGAGCGGAGCCTAGGCCCCACCTTGCCTGCTAGCTGGGTGGCCCCGCCCTGAACACCACTCTCCTGCTTCCGCTTTTGCCACCCTCGCCCCTTCCTGGTGGGTGAGGCATCCTGGTGACCCACGGGGAGCTCCTGCCCCGTGATGCCCGACCTCGCCCACCCTTCGCCGTGCCCTGGGCTGCTTCTGAAAGTGAAACTCCTGCAACGGGCTCCGGGGCCATCACACACCCCTTCCTCCAGAAGTGAGTGACCCCCGCCCCCGCCCCAGGCCAAACTGTCCATCCAGAGACCGCCGCAGACTCACAGTCAAGTAAGACCCCTGAAGTCAGTTGAGCTGTTTGATTTCCCGCACCCTGTACTTGAACAGCAGTGTCCTCTGGAATCGACCAACGATGTCGGGACTTACCAGTCCATCGTTACCACCCATCTCCACGGACCTGGCCCGCTGCGAGCTCTCTTTAGATGCTGGGTCGTCAGGGGCCCTGCTCTCCCTCAGCACTCAGCACGGTTGTGCTGCCAGCTCCTTCCGCCCTCCCTTTCTCCTCCTACCTGCCCTCCCATGCCTAGGGGTGCCCTGGGGGTGGGAGGAGGGGCGAGCCTTCCTCTTGCTGGACACTGTACCGGCCTCGGCACTTCTGGGTGTGGCATGGGTAAATGACCGGGCATTGGGAAGTAGGGCCCAGAAGCTCCGAATTGAGCTGTTTTTCCTGAAAGCATCACATGCAAGGTCTCCAGTGAAAAAGTAATAACATTAATGGGACCTCTGTGCACAGAGAGACTCGCGCAGATAACTGGATTAAACATCCTATATGGTTAGTGCCTCACCCCCCATTTTACAGATGCAGAAACGGAGGCTCCGAGAGGCCGTGTTACTATGTTAACACGAGTAGCTTTTTCCACCAAGAGATGCTGCCCTTTAAGGATGGCTACACAGAATGACTCATTTCAAAATTTTCTCCTTGGGGTAGAAACATCTCTATTTCTACCTAGGTGGTAGCCGAGCTGGGTCTTGCATACAACAATGATGTCGAAAAACAATGATTCGGCACCCTAGATTTAAAAAAAAAAACAACAATTTTTTTTCAAAAGCCGTACAAATCAAATTCCGCGCGAGAAAGACATAATCTAGCCATTGATGATCTCTCTCGTATGCAGACGTCTCACTTGTCCTAACGCAACGCCCGCCTGCTTTTTCTGGAGGATCCCTGCTGTCCGGGGTATCCCAGGGCATGGACACAAACCCACAAGCTCTGCCTTTTAGTGGGGCCAAACAAGGCTTGTGTTTGTTTGTTAATAACCACAGGGTGACCTGGTTTCCCCTCCTGAGGGCGGAGCTGGGGGCCCAGGGCAGGAAGGGGAGATTTGAGACGACAGGGTAAAGCCGCAGAGACCGGACCTGGATAAGGTGGCCCTGCCCAGGCTGGGAAAGATGAGGAAGAATGAATCCGTCCCCTTGCTTTAGATCTGAATGGAAGGTAATTAAGTCTGTCCAATTCTCTAATTAAAATTCCCAACAAGTAGAACCCCCATGGCCAGGTGCTAGACATTCATATAAAACACTGGGAGGAAACCAAGCGTGTGGACAGTGGACCCTCAGCTGGCAGCCCCTCGGTGCTGCCTGTCTGCAGAGAAAAACACCCTCTGCTTTCCCATCCCTCATGCTCAGGGTCCTTAAAGAAACCCTTTCCTTCCCCGTAAGAGCCCCCAGTGGGATGAAGGTTAGAAAGTCAGGCACATCCTGCCTGATCAAGACTGTGCGTGCAGGCAGGTCACGGGGTGCTGGACGGCATCCCTGGACACTCCAATTTACTCCCAGCCTTGGACTCCTGCACAATTCGCATACGAAATTGACACATTTGAAATGCACACACATTTCTCCATATGGGCATTTTAACCGGCATTTAAAATCCTCACTGCTGAAATACAGCCAACTGTGGAAGTTCAGCTAAATGCTGAAGAAAATTACTGGTTTGCTCTGCTGGCTGAAGGGTCCCCGTCACGTGGCAGGGTGGCTCTGGTGGGTTCAAAGCTCCTCATTAGAGCAGGAGCCTGCAAACAGGGTTTAACACACTGCATTGCAATCGACGGACGGGTTTTGGTCCACAAACTCCTAAGTAGTAATTATGAGTAACCAAGTAATTCCTAAGCGGTTGCTAAGTAGTAACAGTTACTGCAGGGTTACAGCCTGGCCATTAAGTGAGTCCAGCCTGAGAACTGCCCAGGAGCCCAGATTGTGGCAGGGCTGCAGCTGGGGCAGACTGGTGAACGTGGGGTGCTGTCCATCGTCTACACAGCCTTCCTAGGCCAGCTCTCCCCACACAACACTGGGATCCAGGCTCACCCTGGATCGACCCCACCTGGAGAGACCCTGTGGCAGCCTCCGGACAGGCCTCTCTCTCCACCTCCACCTGGCACACCTGACCACCTCCTGCCATTCACCGGCCAGAGTCAGGCACACCCCCGCTCCAGACACGGCTGCACTGACCCTCCAGGCCTTCCTGACACCTGGTCTTTTCCACTAAGAGATTCCCTAATACCATATCCGTTTCCCCCATTGTTCTGCAAACTCCTCCAGGCTGGGCAATGCCTGGCCAAAGGCCTCTCGCCTAAGCCAAAGCCGGCCGTGGAAAGGCACAGGTCCGGGCACGGGGTGCACACAGAAGCCACAGAAAGTGAAGTTCCTGCCCTGGCTGGGCGACGAACCACATGCACCGCTGAGATCCAGGAGGCGACCCGGTGCAGTGCCCGGTGTGCACGCACGCACGCACGCACACGCATGCACACAGCCCCTCCGTGGATGCACCCGGACACGGCGGCAGTGCCGACAGGGCAGAAAGGATACAGAATCCGGGAGCTCAGAGGGTGTCAAGTAGAAGAAAGTGTTTTTTTTTTTTTTTTGGTATGCGGGCCTCTCACTGCTGTGGCCTCTCCCATTGCGGAGCACAGGCTCCGGATGCGCAGGCTCAGCGGCCATGGCTCACAGGCCCAGCCACTCCGCGGCACGTGGGATCCTCCCAGACCGGGGCACGAACCCGTGTCCCCTGCATCGGCAGGCGGACTCTCAACCACCGCGCCACCAGGGAAGCCCAGAAAGTTTTTTTTAAAACTAAAAAAATTAAACCAAGTTTGCTTCTTTTCTTTCTGCTACAGAATATGAGTTTTAAAAATATGTTTCATACGGTGTACATAATACTATATTCTGCTTTTAGTTTTTTATATTATCATTAAGATTCTGCATAAATATCATTTTAGCGGATTCATGCCGTCTCGTTCCATAGACGGGCATCAATTTATTTAAACTTTCCCCTTTATTCAGCCAAGTCTTTCAACACTTTACAAGTGACTTTACTGCACCCATGATTCTGCTTAGGCAGCTCGGCATGGACCTCACTGTATAAAGAGATGGGCTTACTTGGTCAGAGCCTTTACTGGCCACAAGAAATAACGAACACATTTGACTGTACAAAGGATTCTGTCTTTCTTTTTTTCTTTCTTAGGAGGGAGGAGGCCACAGTGAATATTTGTGGCTGGGGGAAGAACAAGTATGTGAGTGGTTGGGTCAGTGTGTAAGTGAATATTCATCCAGCTCTATTTTCTGAAGTTCACAATTCTTTAATTTCCCATCAGGGACTCACAGGCTCAGCCAACACTGTAATGGATCCATCTCTATCCGAACGGTTTTTCCTAGATGTTAATACAGATAATTTAAAAAAAAAACAACAACCTTTTAATAGCAAATTCCAGTATCAAAACGGAGGCAGCTGGTACAACGATTTCGGAAGATCAGCAGTAAAAAAATTATTAAAGCTGACCGCACACATACCTAAGATCCCAGTTTTACTCCTAGGTAGGTTCCCAGCAGAAATGCACACATACGCCCATCGAGACCATACAAGGGTGTTCACACGCAGCACAGAACGGCCCCCAATTGGAAACAACCCAAATGTCCATCGAGACTGGAACAGATCAGTGTATGTCAACTGTATTCACCAAAAAGGAACCAATACTATTCGCCAATGAGAATGAACAAACCACAACGACAGGTAACAACATGAACAAATCCCCCAAACATAAAGACGACGCCAGACACAAAAGTGCACACGGTGCATAATTCCATTTACATAAAGAACGAAAGCCAGCAGAGCCAAGAGATGCTAGCAGAGAAGAGCAGGGTCGCCCCGGTGGGTAGAGACTAGGAGTGGTGCAGGGGCTCCCGGATGCTGGCTTGGTCTGTTTTGTGATCTGGATGCTGGTTACATAGATGTGTTCAAATGACAAAATTTCACCACACTGTACACTTAAAATGTGTGCTCTTTGCCCTAAAAAAAGAATGAAATAATGTCACTTGCAGCAACATGAATGGACATAGAAGGGATCATACGAAGTGAAGTAAGCCCAACAGAGAAAGATAAATATCATATGATATCACTTATATGTGGAATCTAAAAAAAAAATGATGCAAATGAATTTATTTACAAAATAGAAACAGACTCACAGACACAGAAAACAAACTTATGGTTACCTGAGGGGAAAGGGGGGCAGGGGGAGGGATAAATTAGGAGGTTGCGATTAACATATACACACCACTATATATAAAATAGATAAACAACAAGGACCTACGGTATAGCACAGGAAACAACACTCAATATTTTATAATAACCTATAAGGGAAAAGAATCTGAAAAAATAGATACACATGTATGTATAACGGAATCACTCCGCTGTACATCTGAAGCTAACATGACATTGTAAACCAACTATACTTCAATTTAAAAAAAAGAAAAAAAGAGATGTTTGCTGTATGTATGTTATATCCTCATAACTCTTGAAGGATGTGTGGTCATTTTTAAACTTCATCAAAGGAGTTTTACTCAAAGGCTTTCTCAGGTGTCTACGTTCAAGCCCCGGAGAAACCAATAAAGGACACGGACATCCCCCAGGTCTGGAGGCCAGTCTCAGGAAGCTCAGACTAACACGGTATGATGGACAAGTGGGCAGCAAGGGCCTCCCATTCTGGGTCTGCGGGGGAAGCGGCCCCCATGGTCACCCCGGGGGGGCTTGGATCAAGCCTGGGGCAGATGCATCACCTGCGGACCCAGGGCCAAGGCCAAGCCCCTCCCAGGCCCCAGGCCCACTCCTGCCAGGCTTCTCAGACCTCCTGCCCTTCAACCCACTGCTGCCTGCCGTGTGAGTGACAGGTCCAGGCTCCAGGGGGTCTGAAGCTTATATAGCTGAGGTGGAGGGGGCTCTTTAAGAAAGAGACCAAATAATGAGTCTATGCTTCATCATAAGGCCATGGAGGGGGCCGTGCGAACAGGGCCCTGCTGAGGGCCTCAACAGCCTCTGCTGAGCGAGTCACCGCTCTGCTGGAACCTGGCTGCTTGCCCTGATGCTGGCCTGCCCCCGACTGCCCCCGGGTACCTTCCAGAGCCTGCCTCAGCTGGGGCCAGCAGAGCTGGCCAGACCCATCCTACAGAGCGGGGCAAGGCCACTCCTGAGAAGGCACCACCTCTGCCAGCTGGGCTGCCCCTGCATCCCTCCATCACGCCATCCCTCTGCTACAAACCCTCAGGAGACAAGCCCCCTCCCATCTGTCGTCCCTCACTTCTTTCTCTGGTGAATGTTTGAAACCCAGTGAAGCGACTTTAACATGTTCCTCTGACGACATTCGATCTCATGCATCTTTGCAGCGGGAGTGTTCTGATGAGCTTTAGGGAGAGGCTGGCTGTGGGATCAAGGCTTTGAACCCAGCTTGGTGTTCTGTGAGCCCCTCGGGTCAGGGCATGCCCTGCGGGACACTAGGGGGAGTGGCCTTCCATGACACCACCCTGAGGAGTTTGTTTTCTCCAGCAGAGATGCTTGCTCAGCCGGTAAGGCATCCTAGGTAAGTTCCGGCCAGCCCTGAAGGAGGAGGAACTGCCCCCAGACGCTAGTCCCTCTGCAAAGTGTACTGCCCATGACGTGCCCCCTGCCTTCTCCAGCTGGCACCTAAATGCTGTGTCTGATCTGCAGCTGTATATGTTTCTAGATATTGCAGTATGTGAATGAATAGCAAGGTCTGAAAACTGGGGGTGGGGAGGGAATTCAATTTCCTGATCCATTGCTCTGTGCAGGTACCGTATTTTCAGGTCTGGACAAAGCAAAGGCGCTGTAGAAAGAGCAACAGCTTTGCAGGCAGGCAAGTTCAGATGTGATCCTGGCAAACCTCACCTCACTGTCTTCATCTGTAAAATGGGAAGAATAGTACGACATAGACATATTGAGGAACAGAGATGACAGAAAGAGCCTGAAACCGCAAGGACCCAGTAAAGGTTGGCTGTTATCTTTCCAAGTTTCTCTCCTTTTCACTGAACAAGTAAGGGATGTATTCTGTTTATGGTTCAATTAGCAATGCTTCTTGGAGGTCAGCCCATGTCGGAAGGAAGAGATCTCATTCACTTTTAACTGCTGTGTATGAGTCCTCAAAATGGAAACGCCGTCGTTTGTTTAACCATTTCTGTATTGCTTAGGTGGTTTGCAATCTTTGGTTACTATAAACAATGCTATAAGGGACCTTTCTGTGCAGGACTCATGGGGTCCATGGGCAGCTGTTCCTCCAGGGTAGATCCTGAGAAGGGAAACTGTCATTAGCCACTGCCACACACCGCCAGCCCCACATCCAGCTGACACTGTACCAGCAATGGAGAGAGTGCTGTTTCCACGCATCCTGCCCTTCCTTCAAAATTGGCCGACTTCTAAGTCTTTGCCAATTTGAGATCTATTCCCTAAATGCTAAGAAGGTTCAGGGGTTTTCCTTTTATTCGAATTACATTGACATTTCCTCTTCTAGTAATTAACTATCCCTATGTTTTATCCAAGTTTTAGAAAAGTGGGACCATCTTTTTCTGTTTCATGAAGGGAACGTTCCTGCCCTTCAATTGTGTGTGGCATGTTTTCTCCCAGGCTGCCTCGTCTCTTAACTTTGTTTATGGCATCTTTTTCATACAAAAGTTTACAATTTCACTGATGGCGGAAATCTACTTTGAGATGCCTCAAACATCAGATGGAACAGAGGTAGGAAAGGGGCACAGATGGACAGACAGATACATGGTCCAGGAGAGGAACACGTTCACAGCAGAACTGGGGCTGGGATTTTCATGTAAAGTTCTTTCAGCACTGTTGAATGTTTGAAAATTCTCATAATAAAAAGGTCAGGGAAAAGGTACGCATTTTTGATATAGTCAGATGTATCCATCTTTTCCTTTACGGCTTTCACATCTGTGTCTTGTGTAAGGCTTCCCATGGCAGCCAGAGTGCCGGGGTGAATGGAGAAGTTCACTTACATAAGTTGGATTTTTAAAAACAAATTCATATCTTGAATCCATTGTAATGTATTTTTGTAAAGAGTAGGGGGTACGGATTTAATTGTTTTCTCTCTCTAACCCATTGTCTTAATTCTACCAACAGAACAATCCATTCTTCTCTGCTGATTTGAACAGCCGTCCTTGTTAAAAACAGCCTAAACTCCCAATTATACTTTTTTGTCTTTCTGGACAGAACAGTCCTGGTTCTCTGGGGTGATTTCCTCTTCCATGTGAATTTTACAATCAGCTTGCAGAATTCCATTAGAATCCTCCTGGGATGTGGACTGTGACTGCACAGAATTTATAGGTAATAACACAGGTTGGGTGTGAGGACAAGAAAAAAGACGGTGTCTGCAGAGGGCTTGGGCCATGGCTAGTGGTGCATGAACAGGAGCGGCTATTATTATTATTGCTGTTGTTGCTACAAGCAGGGAGGGGTTCACCCAGGACATGGTGCGTCTATCAAGGCTCTTCTAGTCCAAGGATACAGTGTCTCTCTTTTAAAATAATTTTCTTATCGAAGTATAGTTGATTTACAACATTGTGTAAGTTTCAGGTGCACAGCACAGCGATTCAGTTTATATATATATTATATATAATATATAAGTTCTCTTCTCTTACAGGTTTTTTACATAACATTGAGTACAGTTCCCTGTGCCACACAGTAGGTCCCTGTTGGCTCCCTACATTATGCACAGTGGTGTGCATATGTCAATCCCAGCCTCCTAATTTATCCCCCCACCCCCTTCCCCTTTGGTAACCATGAGTTTGTTTTCTGTGTCTGTGAGTCGGTTTCTGTTTTGGAAATAGTTCATTTGTGGGTCTTTTTCTTTTCTTTTTTCTTTTAGATTTCACATAAAAGCGATATCATATGATATTTGTCTTTCTCTGTCTGGCTTGCAAATTGTTTTCGAATTCCTCCCAAGCCCCTCCCCTTCCCCGCCTGGGCCACTTTCCTTCTGTGTGCCCTCCCTCCAAGTGAGAAGCATCTCGGCCACTCTGGCACCCAGGGCACCAGTCCCCTGGCTAAGACACCCAGCCTGAGGTCCTTCCTCAGGCTTCCCCCAGGTTTGGCCCACCTCTCCGGGCCCCTGAGCCCACCCTGTGCCTGTCGGGCCTGTAGCCCGCTGCAGACGCCGCAGCCTCCACTCTGCTCAGACACTGGGTGCTGACGGTGGTGGCGCTTGCCCACGCCCAGGTCCCTGATCAGGAGGCCCTGCGAGTACAAAGTCAGCGGCCCCGCCTCCACGGGTCCAGCACAGCCCCAGGCCACGGCTAAGCCTCCCAACTCCCAAAACGGGGGTGTCCTCTCCCCACCTGACGGATGAAGAAATGGGCCTGTTTCAGGCTGAAAGGGCAGAAAGCTGGGACCCAAACCCAGGTCGTCCTGGCACCCCCGAGCCACAGTCCTCCGAGTGATCGCTGGTCCCAGGGCCGACGGTCCCAGACCCAAACATCCCAAATGAAAGTCACCTCCAGGCAGACCCTTGGCTGAGCTGAGGTTCCCGGGCATCCAGCCCCCACTGTGCCCCGCTGCAGCTCCTCCCAGTTTCCCCTGCCCCCGCCACTCCCTTTTCTTCTTTGCGGGTACAGCGGCTGCCATGGTGTGCAGCTGTTGACAAACTCGGCAGCATGCTGCCTAGGCGTCTTTCAAGCCACCCGCGTCCTCCTGAGCAGAGAGATACCTCATTAGCGTGCTACATTTCAGCCCCGAGAAAACGACGCATGCCAAGAGACCATAAACCACCAGTACAAACGCGACAGGTCATGGATGATGGATGCCACCTGCAGATGTGCGACGTGGACCCTGCTTACAGACAGGAGTGCGGCCACCTCCAGGCACATCCGTCTTTTCCCAAACGCTGACGCAGGGAGATGTCGGCATAGCCTTGCTCCACGTAAATGAGGGGCCACGTCTCCCACCCACCCACCACGAGCCTCTCTCCTGATGGGTGAGCTACACTGTTCTCTGATGACTTTCAGTATTTCCAAACCCTCACTATTCTACTTTGGCTACTGGTTATTTTGATTATTATCCTAACTTTTTTTTTTCTTTTCCCCCTGCTCCAGGTCCAGGAATTTTTCTCTTCGAAAAATAAAGTTTCAGAACACGCCAGCCAATTTCTGAAAAGGGCTGGCCGGCCAGTCGAGAAATCAGACAAATGCCAAGGCAAACAGGGGCCCTCGCACAGACCCGCTGAGCCCTCACAGACTAGGCTCTGTTGGCCTGAGGGGCGGTTCTGGAAGAGAGGCCCTGTGCGGTTCAATGCCGTCACTCTGGCCCTCAGGGTGCCAGCTGGGACGGCAGCCTGAGGCCGGGAGCCCTCTGGGGTGAGGATGGGCAGGAGCTGAGGGCCTTCCCCTGTGGCCAGACGTTGGGGGCAGCAGCTCCTTCCTGGATCAGCCTCTGGACACAGCAGTCGACCCGGGCGAGGTTCTGGGCCGGCTGAGAACCCCGGGCAACTATACCAAAGGTGACCGAGGAGGCGTGAAATGCTCTCAGTGGTTACACACTCTGCAAACAAGAAAGGTTTTACGTCAGTCCCATTTTAAGGCAATGGGGAGAAAGAGGCAGCCAAATACTCAGAGGAGGGGTCCAGGGAGCCTTTGACCGCTCTCGGGATGCTCACGGCCCAGCCTCAAGCGTGAAGGTCGAAGCACTCTGTAAGCATTAAAAAGCACAGTCTAAAGATCCCTGAGGACCCCAAGGCTCTCTCAGTGGTTCCACAAAGTCAAACTAGTTTTATATTTGACTAAGATGTTATCTTTTTCACTCTTTTGCTCTCTCACAAGTGGATAGTGGCGGCTTCCAGAGGCTACCATGGAACAGATCAAAAGCAGAAAACCTAAGAGAAAGCTACCTTCTATTAAGCCAGACAGTTAAGAGGTATGATAAATTGGAAAGAATGCCATTCTTCTAATTTTTTTGTTGCTTTGGAAAATATTTTCACGAAAACGGCTTGTTTTCATTAACATGGAGTGGCTTTGTGACTATTATTTTAAGATGAGTTGAAAATATCTTTCAAATTTCTCAGTTGGAATTTCGAAAATGGTAAATATCAATAGATACAACCCCCTCCAAAAAACCTCTTTGGAGTTCTCAACAATTTTTAAGAGCGTAAAGGAGTCTGGAGACCAAAAAGTTTGAGGACAGCAGCTGCAGAATTTTAATGACAAGGGGTCATGAAGTGTGCAGGATGCCCTGGCCCATGAAAAGGTTCCAGGTTCCAAAGCAGCCAATACGACAAGATCCCGTTTTGTAAAAAAGAAGACAGATGTGTGTGTATAATGTGTGGACGCAGAAGTAGATGGCAAGCGCGTGGTCCGAGATTTCACCACGGGCTCTGTCTGGGTGGTAGTGTGGATAGAT
This sequence comes from Stenella coeruleoalba, assembly GCF_951394435.1. Taxonomy (NCBI): domain Eukaryota; kingdom Metazoa; phylum Chordata; class Mammalia; order Artiodactyla; family Delphinidae; genus Stenella; species Stenella coeruleoalba. The sequence goes on along the minus strand of NC_137151.1, from coordinate 2,219,952 downwards.
CCCTCTGGTCTGCCGTTCACATGTTACTACTGTAGGAACCAGATCAAGTGAATAATTAATGTTTAAGGTTTAGCGTCCCGTTTACAGAAAAGCCCAGGGAAGAGTAAATTGAACAAGTACATCTTGAGCCTTCCTCTGGGCTGGTACCACGCTGAAGGGTCCAGGGATGCGAATCCCAATGATACCTATGGGTCATCAGCCTCGTTTTCCAGCAGAGAAACTGCAGGTTGGAGCAAAATTGAGCATCCGATCCGTGGTCACGCAAACACGAGGTGACGCACAGCCAGGACTCCGATCTGGGCTGGTCAGTCTCCAGAAGGTTGTGTCCCTGACCACTGGCTTGGCGGCCTTCCCCTGGGCCTCCAGCCTCGAGGAGCGGCTGCGTACCAGGGCCTCTGCCCACCCCTCCTTGGCTGTGACGGCACGTGGCCCTCTCACGCTGCCCTGTGGACTTAACTCTGGTGGACAAGGGCCCAGCTCTCTTCTAAGCATCCTGAAGCCCCCGTGTCCACCCCTAGACCGGGCAGGTGGCTATTGGACAGGGTCACCAGCAGCACCTCAGCAGGGGTCAAGCCACCACCCCATCCGTGAGAAGCTCATCCCAAGTCAGAACCCAGATGCAGCCTCCGCGGCGGGGACCACCAGCCCGGAAGTGAGGTCACGGCTGAGGGGTCCCCCCTGGGCCCAGACCTTCCACCTCAGCTCCTTGACCACCGTCCCACGTGGACCTGGAGCAGGTCACAGGGCAGATGTCACAGCCTGGGGTCATGTTGTCGCCAAGCCTGGGGTCACGTTGCCGCCAACATGGAGGAAGCTCCAGTCTGCTGACCCGGGTCATCAGCTACCCACTGCCGACCGCCTGGCATGAGGATGACCTCCACGCTCCCTCCCTGCCCCTGCAGGCGGCTCCCCATCTCTTTCACCCCTGGCACAGTGCCATGTCATGCCCAGACCCTGCTCGTCCCTCTGGGCTCCCTCCCGAAAGGGCCCGAACTCTCCACTCATTTCTGAACGGGTGTGCTTGCCGTGGGAGTTGAAAAACATAATAAATGGGCCCGGCACCATGTGCAGCACCTAATTTGCAATAATATTGAAGTCTCCAACAATAACTCATTTACTCTTACAATAAATATATATATATATATAAAGACAAATTGCTACATTGAACATGCATTTTCTCACTGCAAGTAGCTGCGACCCCAGGGAGAAAGCCCTGTGCTGCTAACTAATAGTAAATCCTTTGGAAAATCATGTGTCATAATGATGGACAACCAAGGAAGAGGTATTAAATAGATTTAGAGGTTAGTAGAACAAAAGCCGTCCTTCGCAAACCCACACCTGTAAGAGCACAGATCGGCCGTGATTAGTCCTCACCTTTGGACAACCCAGGTGCACAGAGGGAGAGAAAAGTTTCTGTCCTGGGCAGGTGTGGCTGGCCGGGTGTCAGGACACAGCGGCGATGGCAGGAGGGGGCGTGGGGGAGGCCTGGGCCAGGATCTCCAGCCCTGCAAGGACCCCCGGAGAGAAGGTCTCACCTCCATTTTCAAGGAACCAGCCCCTCCCATGCATCCGCAATGCAAATGCTCACAGGGGCACGCCAGCTCAGCACAGGCACCGGGGATGCAGGGGGACGCAGTTCTCTCTTTGAGGAGAAAGCCATGACCTTGGGATAAGGAAGGCTCCCAGGGGTGTCAGTGTCAGGGCCCCTGCGGCAGCCCAGGGGCCGTGGCCTGGAGGACAGGACGGAGGGTAGGGCTGCCTCGTTCTCCTAGTTCCCCCGTTCAAGACTAGTGCAGCCATGAGTCACTCTTTCCAATCAGTTTCTCGAGGTCCTGGGATTTGCCTTCTACAGTTCAGGAGTCCTGGCCTCAAGGACAGGGGTTGACAGCCTTGTCCCAAATCCCGAGTGGCCTCTGCCTTTCCAACCATCTCTTACTGAACCTTGGGTTTCAGTGTTGGCACCTGACAGCTGCTCACTGAACTGAAAGGTGCCCACGGGTGGCATTTACTGCATGCCTGCTGGCTGCCAGCTCGGTAGGAAGGGGAGGCTCAAGGTGGGAGGATGGTAGCCCTCTGGAGCGAGGCTCTGGGAATCCAGGCACTGGGCTCCGACAGGGAGCTGGTGGCCCTCCGGCAGATGCAGGGTCTGGAGCCGGCACGTGGGGCTGGGAGGGGCAGAGACACCCACGCAGCCTCAGCACAGGGGCCCGTACTGCCGACTGTACACCCTGCCCTCCAGTGAGGGGCTGGGACTAGGCTGACACAGCTGTGGGTCAGTGTCACCTGTGAAGTTCCAGTTCGGGTCAATGTCACCGAGAATCGCACCCTGGCCGGGGTCCATCCCACTTCAATCGCTCTCGCCAGTTCAAGCAAAAGACCCAAACCAAGCTGCTCCCTTCTCCCAGGGCTCAGTTTCCTCAGCTATAAAATGGCGGGGCGGCGGGGTGGGGGACAGGTGTTGCCTAGACACTAGACGGATCCCCACAATTTCTCCCATTCATTCACTCAGCCAATGAAGGACACGTTTTCCTCTTGCACTGACACAAGTAATCCACAGCTATGAAATAACTCACTGAGACAGAGGCAATTTCATGAAAACAATGCTGCAAACCAAACCTAGCTTTTCCCCTAAGAACATTAGTCTCTCAGGCACCAACTAACACTTGGAGGCTCTGTACCCCAACCCTAGTTAAAATACACAGATGCCGGGCTTCCCTGGTGGCGCAGTGGTTGAGAGTCCGCCTGCTGATGCAGGGGACACGGGTTCATGCCCCGGTCCGGGAAGATCCCACATGCCGCGGAGCGGCTGGGCCCGTGAGCCATGGCCGCTGAGCCTGCGCATCCGGAGCCTGTGCTCCGCAACGGGAGAGGCCACAGCAGTGAGAGGCCCGCGTACCGCAAAAAAAAAAAAAAAAAAAAAATACACAGATGCCACTTAGACCCTTGACAGACTTGGCTTTAAAACACAACACTACACATTAGCCCAACATCCTTAAACATACTAGAAATTGGGAAACCAAGCAGAGAGAGCCGTTTACGCCCTGCAGTCCGGAGCCCAGGAGGGGACGCCCCTTGACCTTTGAGAACGGGCTTGCTTGCATTCCCTTCCTTCTTCACTCCATTCCTCCGACTTCAAAGTACAAATGCATAGATTTGATTTCACCGGTGCTTTGTGCCTTTGGGATTGCCAAACTGTTCCTTCACCGGCATCCCCCTTCTGGAACCTTCCTATACTTGAAGCAACACCGCCTGGTGATGGATGACTATTTTGCGACTGCTATCAGTTTACTATTTTTACCAATATATCATAAATCAGGAAGAGGAATGCTGGCTCCAACTGGGGAGTGTAGCTTTTGCTCATTACCTGGGAGGATTACAGCCATTTCATAAAACCCATTATCTAGGGAAAGGCCCTACTGGCGGGGTCCAGCAAAATTCATTTCATGCTTCAAAAGTTTGCAATGGGGCTGGTTAGGAAAAAAACCCTAAATTGTTTGGAAAGTAGGGATCACAATTTGTTTAAAAACCACAAACAGGCAAGACTGAGCTGTGTCCATTTTACCGAATGGCACTTTGTACTCAAATGCACAGGGCCCAGCCCCCTGACTGCAGGCTGCCCCGACTCACCAACAGCCGGCAGGAAGAAGCACCCCTCCCCACCCAACTCCAGGCCAGGCCACCCTCATCTTTCCCAGGCCCTGTCTCGGTCCCCTCCGAGGCCTTCTGCTGCTGGCCCTCCAGCCCTGCCTCACCGTGGCAGTCTGGGGGATGTTCCCACACTACACCCGGGCACGTCCTTCCGCTGCCCTGAGGATCGGGGTCCCAACCCTCATGGGCTGTGACATCAGGGGGCTCATCTCCTCTCCCACCTCATCTCCATCCTCCCCTGGCCCCTCACCACCTTCCAGGGACGATGACTTTTCCTCTCTCCTCCTGCCCCCTCGGAGGGTGACCACATGCTGCTCCCTCTGCCGGGAAGGGTCTCCCTCTGCAACAACGGTCCCCAATCTTTCGGGCACCAGGGACGGGTTTCGTGGGAGACAATTTTTCCGGACCAGGGTGGGGGGGGATGGTGTCAAGATGATTCAAACTCATTACAGTTACCCTGAACCTTATTTCTATTATTATTACATTGTAACATATAATGAAATCATTATACAACTCACCATAATGCTGACAGGAGGTGGAGCTCTGGCCGTAATGGGGAGCGGCTGTAAATACAGACGAAGCTTTGCTGGCTCGCCCGCCGCTCACCTCCTGCTGTGCGGCCTGCTTCCTAACAGGCCGCGTACGGGTACTGGTCCATGGCCCAGGGGTTGGGGACCCCTACTGAGAAGCACCTTTCAAGCTGACAGCGGTTGTTTCCCTACTATCCACTACCTGTGGGTTTCCAGACACTTCTCCTTTAGCATAATCACACTCTGATTTGATATGGGGTCGCATCACCATATCCCCCAAAGGCAGCCACCAGGAAGGCTTCACCTCCCTACCTAACTTTGTTTCCACCTGGCAAAGGGGAAAACACAAATGTCCCAGAGACCAGCCCACACAATGACAGGGGCTGAGGGGGCCTCTGTCCCTGCTTGTCCCTCCCCTAAGTTCCCCTACACCAGGGAGCAGTTCACAAGGCCTCAGGGGCACCGTCACCCCGACTGGAACATGTCCTCCGGTTTCAGTACGCCTGAGGGCCTCTTTCCTGGGGCCCTGAAGGCCACGCCAAGTACGGACTCTTAGGAAGCCAAAAGCAGGAAGAATCAAAAGGATGCTAAAAAAGGACCATGAAAGAAAGTCTCTTGCAGATTTTGCCAAGCCTCGAGAACATTCTCTTTGAATGCAATTTTGTTTCCTCCTCTCCTCAGCTCAACTTTTCCCAAATTCATTCCTCATGCGAACACAGCATCTTCCCAGGAAAGCTCAGCTTTAACACCCACATGTTTTTCCAAGTAACTCGGAGCTGCTCCGCAGACAATAAAGATGCTTCTCTGCGAGTCCTCCTTGCTGCTAAGACCACCGGGGAACTGCAGGGGCGGAGTCTGAGCTCCCAGACGCTCAGCTTTGCCAGGTCTCAGAAGAAACTCCGGGTTCAGAGTTCTCGCTGGCACCGGGAGAGTCTGAGCGGCTGGCTGTCGGGGGGTGGGGGGTGGGGGGCGGCTGGAAGAAATCCGGCAACTGACAGTGTCAATTTCCCTTCCACCGGCTCCCTGACAACCTAGCCCTTCCCCATCCCCAAGCAGGAGTCACTTCACTTTCGCGTTGCTTTCTCATGGGGGGGGGGCGTCCCCCCACCCCTCCCAGCTCTTTTCATTCCCTCCCCCTCCCCCCTCCCCGCCCCCAGCCAGCTCGCCGGGCCTCGGCTCAGCTCAATCTCCAGGCTTCAAACTTGGAGGGCGGCGACCCAGGGAGGGCGGGGCCGGGGAAAGCTGCAGGCCAGGCCTGTGCAAACAAGAGCGGCCGTCTCCTCATTTCCACTTGAAGCGACGCCGGAGAGCTGCCTTTCTCCTTCAACTTACCCGGCCGGGAGGGAGGGGGGACGGAGCCGCGGGACGGAGCCGCGGGACGGAGCCGCGGGAGGGGACATCAGGCGGCCGCCGGGAGGGAGGCGGGGCGCGTGAATCATTGATTACCCGAGCGGCTGGCGCGCTCGGGAGCGTTCAGGAAAGCAGCTAATGTAAAGGCTGCCTGGCCCGCGGGGATCCAGCTGCCGCTGTGGGCAGCGTGTACTCCTCCTTGCAGGGACCCTTCCCAGCCTGGGAGCTGCAGGCACCTTCCTGCTGGGAGAAGCTGCCTGCCTGCTGGTCCTCCAAGGGCTGGGCTGTCCCGGGGCAAGGGTCCGGAGCTGGGGGGCTGTGATGCCTCAGGCTCCCCACTCTGCCACCCCCAGAGAGGGAGAGGGAGCTGGCTGGGACCTAAGGGGTCCATGTGGACCAGAGGGCATGATGGTAAGAAGGGAAATGGAGGCCTGGGAAGAGAAGGTGACTTGCCCAAGGTGCCCAGCGAGGTGGTGAAAGACTGGACGGCAGGCCACTGTCCCCCTTCCACCTCTGGAAGGTTCCCTGGCTCCCTGTGGGCACTGGGAGCCACAGAGCCAGGGAGCAGAGACCCCACCCCAGGCAGGGTGGCCCTTCATACACAGAGGTCACGGGAGGATGACACCAACCCCAAGCAGCTAAAATGTCACTAACGGAGTTTGTCTTTTGAGTGTGGAGTCCTTTCCAGGCTGCGGAAATTCACTCCTCCCGCCTCGTTTCCCTTCCACAGGGAGGGGGGACGTGGCAGTTACCTTGGGACAAGCAGTGCCCATCACACACAGCTTGTGGACCTGCCAGGGGAGGTCTGCCAGCATCACTGGTCCTGCTAAGCCTCTACCCTGCCGACTCTTGCCAGGTGCTGAGCCGGTGGAAGGATTCTGTATTTTCTGTTAACAGCGGGGAGGGGCCCCCTGGGGGGGAGGTGTCAATATCATTGTCTTTTTCAGTCCTTTCCACCCCCAAAGACATGCTGTACCCTTTCCCCCATTTGATCTCAAGGCATCATGAAAAGCGGCCATTCTGTCCCCCAAAGGGAGATCCTGCCTTAAGTAAAGGGATTAACAGAAGTACAAGAGGCTAGAGATTTATCCCAGGACTGGAAAGGAGTGGAGGAAGGAACTGACCTGGAGGAGGGAGGCTCCGGAACCAGCCACCCCCTCCCCACGCCCTAACCCTCTTGGGTCCCGCTCCCCTTTAGAAGGTCCCCAACTCCACACCGCCAGGTGAGACCCCCGCTGAGTGTAACCGAACTACAGCCCTGCCCCAGCCCTCCGGGCCCTCCCCCATATGCCTTCAGGAGCATACGTGAGCCCCGAAAGCAAGACACATTCCTACACAGAAGGCGGAGGCTGTGGGACCCACGCCTAAGGTAGGAAGACAGCCCAGGCCTGCACGGTCCTCCCTGGTATCGGGAAGGAACTGTGTGTATCGCCCTCAGTCTAAGGAGGAAGAGGTCAGTCCCGTACCATAAACACCCAGTGCATCCCTCACGAAGGTCCAGACAGCGCTGCCCGTGGGCAGACGGCAGCAGGCTGGAGGCGGCCCACGTGCCCATAACCCCGGCCCCTCTTCCGACCTGCCCCGGGCACATGGCCATCCACTGGCCCCAGGAACAGAGCCCCCAGTGAGGCCCCGCACCCAGACGGGTCTCCCCTCGCAGGCCGGGCATCACCAGGGCCTCCGGATCCCAGGCCTGCACGCTTCTTCCACACTCCGAGGAGCAGGGCTTGTGCTGAGTCAAGGCTGCTTCCTGGGACAGGAGGGTGTGCAGGAGACGGCCAAACCAGATGGGACTGGTGGAGATGCAAAGGGTCAGAGGTTTGTCTCGGTCGATTACACAGAAAGCTCATCCCCAAACCTCCTGGTCAGCAAAACGAAAAAGCAGGCCCCTTCTTGGGTGGTACGGACTCAGATGGCACCACAAAGCCCACAGAAAGAAAACAAGGGAAGTGACCCAAACGTTGCCTCAGCCTCGAGGGAGCACAAGGTCCGGGAGTGGGGGGCGGGAGGGAGGCTGAAGGAACAGAGCCTCGGACCTTGTCCTGACGGAGCCCTCGCCCAGAGCGGCCACTTCCCTGCCGGTGGTGAGAACACCACGCGGCATCCGGCAGCAGTGGTGAGGGCCGGCAGGCAGTCCTCCCCAGACAGCTGAGAACTGGCCTAGAAGCTATGAGCTCAGAGCTCATCCAGCGAGATGCTTCCTGACGTAGGGCACGTGGCCATTCTGGAGCCCCAAAGCCCTACAGTCCCGCCTCTGAACATTCTAGAAGCCCAAGCTGATTTACCCAGCCTGCCCCACCTCCCCACCCCCACCTCAAAGGCTCCTCACAGACGGAAACAAGGTGGCCTGAGCGGGCAGGACCGCAGGACGTCAGTGTCCTCTCTTCCCCCCGGGGCCAGAATGAGACGGCTCCCGCCCCAACCGTGAATAACACCCCACAGACGGGGCTGCTCTCCGCGCCCCCAACCATCCCCAGATACCCCTTCCCGAGGTGTTTGCTTACCCTTTATTCAGACCTTCCACACGCAGCAATGACTCTGAGCTGGTCCTCTCCCACCAAGCTTAACAGGGCTTTAAAGAAATGTCCTTCTGTGACTGAAAAGAGCCCCAGAGAGGCCGAACGCCATGCTGTGTCTAATGCCCGGCTCAGGGGTAAGAGAGGGGACCCTCCTCCAGGAAGCCCACCACTCCCCTCCCTCTCTTTCCCAGACAGACACAGCCGGTCAGCACAGAACAGGACTCACAGGCCCGGAGGATCATTTTGAGCTGTCTTGGCCCCGAGGAAGCCATACCAGAGAGTGCAAGAGGAAAACAACCTGGCTACAAAGCCACAGCCGTGGCCACTGTGCTCCCTCGCCTACAGGGGCCACGTTCCCTGGAAGCAGCTGCCCTGCCCAGGCGTGTGGCCTGTACAGGCCCCGCGGGAGGACTGCTGCAGCCCCCAGGCCCCCAGCTGGCCTCCTGTCCCCACTCCACCCTCACGGAGCCTCCGCCTCAGAAATGGGTTCCCCTCACCCTGGACCCTGGCTCCACTGAAGCCCAGTAGATGACGGCCAAATCTAGTCACCACACTGGGAAAGCGCCTACTTCTCTGCTCTCCCCACAAACCGGCCATTTGGCTGCTGAATGGGCCTTTTCGCTGTGCCTGCAGTCCCAGCACAACACCCTCCCTCCTGCCCTCGGCCCTCGCAACCCCACCTCCTCAGAGCACGAGCCTTCCTGGCAGGGCTCCCCCGGCCTCGCCCTCTCGTGGCTTGTCTGTGCCTGCGTGGGACAGGATACCTCAGACCCTTGACTTTATTCTGAATCCAGGCTGTTCCCACTTACAAATGAGCTGTGTTCCTGAGGCTCAGCATTTTGCAAATCAATGATTTGGACCCCAGATGCATTTTTCCCATGCTGAATAATGTCATGTGAGTAGTTTTCCAGGTAACCCACAATGTGCTGGGATACTGCATATCTGCAGCTGAAACCTCTATTTTAAAAGTACAGGGCTTCCCTGGTGGCGCAGTGGTTGGGAGTCCGCCTGCAGATGCAGGAGACGTGGGTTCGTGCCCCGGTCTGGGAGGATCCCACATGCCGCGGAGCGGCTGGGCCCGTGAGGCATGGCCGCTGAGCCTGCGCGTCCGGAGCCTGTGCTCCACAGCGGGAGAGGCCACAACAGTGAGAGGCCCGCGTACCACAAAAAATTAATTAATTAATAATTAAATAAAAGGTACAATCCCCAGAGAAAGACAAATGTCATATGATATCACCTACATGTGGAATCTAAAGAAACGGTACAAATGAACCTATTTACAAAACAGAAATAGAGTCACAGATGTAGAAAAGACTTACGGTTACCGAAGGGCAAAGAGAGGGGAGGGATAAATTGGGAGACTGGGATTGACATACACACACTACTATATATAAAACAGATAACTAAGAAGGACCTACTGTACAGCACAGGGAACTCTACTCAATACTCTGTAATGACCTATATGGGAAAAGAATCTAAATAAAGAGTGGATATACGTATACGTATAACTGAATCACTTTGCTGCACACCTGAAACTAACACAACGTTGTACATCAATTATACTCCAATAAAAGTTAATTTAAAAAAATTAAAAATAGAAAGTACAATCCCCATGATGAAGCCGACTGAAAGCCATTAAGCGTTTGATTACAACAGAATAAAGATCTGTCTGTTATGTCTATTGCATCCTAGGGCTTGAAGCAAAGCAGACGGCGCATCATCAAAGCAGAAATGGTCGGGGGTGGATTCCACAGCCAGGGCTGGCCCTCTGGGGGTGCTGCAGCAGGGGCGGGCAGTCCTCAGCTGGGGGCTGGGGGCTGGGGGCTGGGGGTGGAGCGGGCAGCAGAAGTGTCTGTGACAGCCCTTCTCGGGGGACCTCAAAGCAGCCCTCGTGCTCCCGGGGTCTCCCAAGGCCCCTCCCAACCCCACGATGGGCACATCATCTTCTCACTGTCCTGCCGACCGGGGGCAAGAAGCCTTCCTCAAATTTAACGAGGTCAAGTTGTGAGTAGTCTACGCCAGGCCCTCTGGTGGTCCAGCCGCAGCAAGGGCTGTTTCCAGGGCTCTGATCATCTTGCAACCGAGGAAGCAGCTACTGTAAACACCAGTGAAAACAGCTAGAAAGTGGCCACTCCTGTGAAGCACTCACACTTCAGACCCACGGGCGACCGATGGGGGCAGGGCCCACCTCCCACTTCCCCGGGGCTGTTGGAGACCCCCTCGTTCGCCCAGAATCACGGAGTGCCCGCTCAGCACGCGCACCAGTGAAGCAGTGATGAGTGAGATGCTACGCATCTCCTCACAGATCCGAGAAGCAAAAGCTCAGTCCGCGCCTGCCGGGCCAGGCGCGCTTGGCTAGCTCACCTGGACGCCAGGTGCTCCTGGCGGACCCAGGGCCACTGCCCAGGGCTTCCAGCTCTCGCAGCTCTGGCCGATCCACCCCACGGGAGAGGCAGCCGGGCAGACACTGCTCAGCCTATCTTACAGATAAGGAGACCAGAGTGCCTGAGATCCCACAGCCGGCGTGGTGGCAGGACAGACAGAACCCAAGACTCCCAGGAGCTGCCGGAGAGCGAAGACTGCTGTGTCCCCAGCACCCAGCAGGAAACCTGGCGCAGAGTGAGGGCTGGCAGGGCGGCGGGAGAGCTGCATCCTTCTGTTAGGAGGCATCTCCACGCAGGCATGTGTTCACCCCACAAACATTTAGTAATGCCTTTGGGGCCAGAGCTCACCCGAAGTGCATTCCAGGTCTCCTCGCAGGGCTCCCGCACAGACATCTGGGCTCTCTAAGCCTCTCCTCCATCTAGAGCCCCGGGCCTGGGGGGCCTGGCTTCCCCCTGCTTGACCCCCAAGGCACAGGAAAGCGGGGGGCTTTGAATGGGAGAGAAGGGGAAAGTGGCCACAGAGAGCTCCCCAAGAGCCGCAGCCCCTGGGCTAAGGGACCATCCCATCTGGCCACCTCCCCTTTGCCATCACGCACCTGGCCTGCCCAAGACAGGCGCCTTTTCTTACTTGTTTCCTTTGGGGAGAAAGAGGAAGAAGAGACTCACACACGGGGCCACGTCACCCGTTCCGTGGTGGCTGTGCGTCTCCACGTTCCTCCCCCCATCTGGGTTGGCTCACCCCTCAGATGTATAATGAATCAGGCATTCACTCATTAATAAAAAATGACAAACGATCAGCTCACTGACATCTGCCGAGCTGCGGAGCCTGCAGACACAATCCCTGCCTAGCTCTGCGATTCCTCTGTGGTCCAGCCCTAATGAGTCTGTAGGGTGGACAGGCCGGCTCAGGAGGCTCTTAGCGCTTACCGTGCGGGCAACCAAGGACCTTTCCAGGGTGGGCTGTGCGGGGCCCGCAGGTTAAGGCCTTTTATAATCTGTATTAACAAAGGGGCTCAGCTTAGCAGGCCCCCGTGCCCCAAGGTCAGGCAGGCAGGAGAGTAGTACCGGGGCCGTGGAGAGTCAATCAGTCCCGCCGTGGTATCAGCAGTCCACTGCATCCACGTCCCCCAAGGGGCCCAAGACCCGGACGGGCTTAGAGACGAAAACATGAGACTGCCTTTTGGTCTTAAAAAGCAAGGAAGTGAACAAAAGGACTTGACAGGAGCCCAGATGGCTACAGGGTGGCTGGCCTCAGCCGTCGGCCTGGCACCAGGACCACCTCCCAGCTCTTTTCACCTTGAGCTGAATCCCAGAGAAGCCAGGCCCCGGGCAAAGGAAACACGGCAGAGGGCACCCCCAGCTTCTCCCGCCAGCCTGCCAGTACTTTTTGTGTTTTATACTCACTTTAGCACCCACTACATACGGCAGCCTATGCCCACTGCAGTGTTTTACAGGCAGCCTTGGAGCCTGGCAGGATAGCGGCGCCTTGAACACGGACAACCCTGGGATGGCACGCAGAGCAGAGGGATTTAGAGCCTTAATCCAGCATCCATCACCCGCCACCGAACAATAAATGACAGTTTTACTCCTGGGGGCATGGGTCTCGGGGCTCCAAGATTTTAAGGGCCTGGTGGTCCAGCCCCCAACCTTGATAATCACTCACATGGGTTACATCACCACCACCAGCACTACACACTTCCCGCCTCTGGGCACTGCATCGGGGGCCGTAATTAAATCAGCTCCAATTCTGACAACAATCCTGTGAGGTAGGGATATCAGCCCCCACAGTATTAGAGGTGGGGTAATTCATCCGAGCTCTCAGGAAACCGAGTTATGGAGCCCGACTCCTTCTCCCCAGGTGCCTGGCACCTCCACTGCTCTAGACCCTCCACGACTCCCTGTCAACAGTGCGGCTGGGCCCAGGCTCTGCGATGAGCCCCGGCCTGCACACGAGGGACTCTTCCACAGGACCTTCTCCCAAGGCCAGCGGGTTACCTCCAGGCCTCCCGCCCCGGCATCTGTGACCCACCAGGACGGCTGTCGGAAATGCCTGCCCCAGGTCCCTCTGCAAGCTCCACCCTTCCTCCTTCAAGTCGGCCACCTCTCCAAAGGGCCCCTCGCCACTCCAGGTCATGGGGACCACTGCCGAGTCCCACTCCCAGAATCCTGACTTTGGGCCAAGTCCAAGGGAAGCCTTTAGAGCTTTTATACATGACACTGACAGCTGGCCCAGCACAGGGAGCTCCGGGGCCTGGGCCAGAGGCTTGAGTGAATCTGAGGGCCAGGATGAAAGCAGGGAAAGGGTGAGGGATCCCACCGTGCAGATGAAGGGGCCCAGGTGAGGCAAGGTGGGACGAGGAGAGCCACACGGCTCCTCGGCGGCACTGGGACCCAAGCTGTGCCTTGAGGCATTTTGTGGTATGAAGGAGCCAGAAATCCCTGGCCGTGTGTGGACTGTAGGTCAGGAAAGGAGAGCGGACGCCGCCCTGGTCCATTCCCACCAATCCACCTGGGGGACCTCAATCAACTCCCCAGGCCTCTTGGGTCCCCACCGCCAAGCCCATCCGTTCTCCACCCTGCAGCCAGGGGAGGGCGCGTGCCTGCCGGCCACTGCAGAGACTTCTGGGAGCCGGCGAGGCATGCACTTCTGTATGGGCTTCGGCAGTGTTTACACATGTTCTAGAAAGTAGGCATGACTTTAGTAACAAAGAAGGAGCTCATCCATAGGGCTGTTTGCTCTGAGGCTTAGCTGTCTTCATTCGTCACTCACTCACTCATCCCACACAGCCTCCCAGCTCATGTTTCAGGAAACAGCTTCTTCCTGCAGGAGGTGGAAGGGGCCACATTCAGGTGCCCTGACATCCCAAGACCAAGGAAGGATGAAGTGGGGAAAACTCTGGACTCTCAGGCAGGAGGCCCTGGCTTCTGCTTTTGCAACCAACTCAATTATGACCTCAGGGTAGCACCCCCAGGACCTGAATGGCCTTGCTTGTAAAAAAGGAAACAGGTCCCTCCCATCTCTGATGTTGCCAGATGTTTGAGGGACCCAGGGGCAGGGTCCCAGAAAACAGCAAGTAACTGGAGGCTGCCCAGCGCCAGGCGACCTCCTTTATGAGTTGGATGAAGAGCAGGTTTGTAACGAGGCTATCAGCCAGGTCATCTTGGGGCGCGGGCAGGCGACGCCCCACCCTGCTGTGCCTTGGCAAAGCCCAGCCGGGACTGTGCCTGGTGCAGAGGGACTGCGCCTGGTGCAGAGGCACTGCCGGGGCCTGGAACACACTGGCGACAATCCACTGCAAAACCCGTACCTTGGGGTGGAGTCTGCCCTACGTTAAGAAATGCTTTCTAAATGAGAACTTATTTAATGGGTAATAAGTGGAATCGGGAGGAGGCGGAGGGAATTCAGGTTGTAAAACACCTGTGGGCCCCAGCAATGCGTGCCTTCCCCAAGGCTGAGGCCCCCTCCCCCCTTCTTGACGTCTTCTGAGCCGGAGCTCACCTCCGCCGCTTCCCAGGTACCAAGAGCCAGCCTGCTGGCCACCGGGCTGCACAGGAGGCCCCAGCTCGAGGGCCCACACAAGGCGCCAGGCGGAACCCAAGCCGTCCTGTCACTCAACAGCGTGTCCCTTTCACCATCCCGCCCGGGGGACGCCGGGGAGGAGTTGAGGGCGGAGCCGGGAAGCCGCCCACCTCCGCTCACAGCTTGGCCCTGGCCCAGGAGTCCTGGGCCCTCAGAAAGCTTCGTCTGGCTCTGCCCATCCCGACTCGACGAGGTGGAGTGGGGCTGTCAAAGGAGGCCTTGATCAGTCTTCGGTTCTATGGACATGGGGGAGGGGAGGCATCACCCACCAGCCACGTGCAGGTACCACGTGGAGTACATCCATTTCATTGCACAGATTGTGTACATCTTGTTTCTCGACCATAAAGACAATGAACCTCAGGGACGTTACGTGACTTACCTGAGGTCATCAGCCCCAGGAATCAATCCCACTCTCCCCTGGCTCAAGTATGCTGTGCTCTGTATGTACCACCCCCTGCCCTGAGCACCAGCAAGTGTGAACTCCTTTCCCACCTTCACCACTCTACACCAATGCCAGGCAACCCCAATCTCAAGGAATTTAAGTGTCTGCAGTAACCCTTCCATCAACCCACGAAAGATGCTTCGAGTGACTGCTCCAGGGAGAGCGCCAAGAGAATTAGAAGCAACCGTGCCTCTGAGTGAAGGGGCTTACAGTCTCTGAGGGGGTCACAAAGAGAAACAAGGAGAATCATAAGAAAATAGTAAGGAGGGCTTGCAAGGGCCAGGGGTCATGGTCAGGTTGTAAGTGCAAAAAGAGACTGAAAAAAGCCGCTGAGGTGGTGGCTGTCCACTGGAGGCTACACTGAGAGGTGGGACCTGGATGGAAATGAGCAGAACAGAGCAGGTGATCAATAAAAATGAGCTGGATAAGTGGGTGGGTGGGTGGATGGATGGATGGATAGAGGGAGGGATGTGTGGATGGGTGGGTGGATGGATGGATGGATGGATGGGTGGATGGATGGATGGATGGATGGGTGGATAGATGGCGGGATGGGTGGATGGATGGAGGGATGGGTGGATGGATGGAGGGATGGGTGGATGGATGGAGGGATGGGTGGATGAATGGATGAGTGGATGGGTGGATGGATGGATGGATGGACGGATGGATGAGTAGATGGATGGAGGGACGGGTGGATGGATGGAGGGATGGGTGGATGGATGAGTGGATGGATGGATGGGTGGATGGGTGGATGGATGGATGGATGGGTGGATGGATGGATGGATGGATGGACGGATGGATGAGCAGATGGATGGAGGGACGGGTGGATGGATGGAGGGATGGGTGGATGGATGAGTGGATGGATGGATGGGTGGATGGATGGATGGATGGGTGGATGGATGGATGGATGGACGGATGGATGAGTAGATGGATGGAGGGACGGGTGGATGGATGGAGGGATGGGTGGATGGATGAGTGGATGGATGGATGGGTGGATGGATGGATGGATGGACGGATGGATGGGTGGGTGGATGGAGGGATGGGTGGGTGGATGGAGGGATGGGCGGATGGATGGATGGATGGGTGGGTGGATGGGGGTAGGTAGATGGCTGGCTGGCTGGCTGGATGAATGGATAGACGGATGGATGGAGGGATGGAGGGATGAGTGGATGGATGAAGGAATGGATGAGTGGATGGATGGATGAGTGGATGGATGGATGGGTGGGTGGGCAGACAGGGACGTGGATGGATGGAAACTCTCTAATCAGAGCATTTCCTCCTTTCTGTCTTTGACTCTTAACCCCACCTCACCTCTCCTTTTTTCTCTCCTCCATAGCCACTCAGCTTAGATCCTGATCTTTTGCAGGTGCCCACAGAGGAAGGACAGTGGCTTCAAAGACCAAGATTCGCAGCCCCACCCAAATTGGAGCACACACATCATGAGACATTCCCCTGGTCTTCAGACTAGCACTGCCAAAAAGCATGGAGGAATGAGCTCTTCCTCTCAGCATCCCCACCCGCCCCATCTCCCGCAAGCCCCCAGCCCACACCTCTGCCTGCCCAGGCAGCTCCCCCCTTGACATAAATCAAAGGGCCCCTGGGTCCATTTCAACCCAAAGAGAGCCATTCCCTCTGGGCCTGAGAAGAAGACAGGTCGGCAAGGTCCCAGTCACCCATCAGGGGCCTGCCTATCTGGATTTGTAACCCATTCTAGCCACACAAGGCTTCTTGCAATGCTCCCGAGAATGAGGAATACACTAGAAAGCCAACAGAAGCAGCCAGGAAACACTGGTCTGCAGAATACTGGGAGAGTGGGGGGCAGGCGGGGCTTGGGACCCGGTACCCCGGAGCTCAGAAGGCCTGGGCATTCTTGGCGCAGTGGGGGTGGCCGGTGGGCCATCAGGCCAGTTCCCTCACGGTACCTGGTCCCAGGCCAAAGCCAGCCAGGCGCTGCACAGCCTACAGGCAGTAGAGACCCAAGGGAGGATGCAGGTCCATTTCAGAGCGAAGCCCCAACTGTTCAAATCTCTCCCCAGCCCAGCTTACTTTCTGTGGACCGTCCTGCCTCAGGGCTCAGGAACAGCCTTCCCAAACCCGCCACACATGGGTGTCCCAAATCCTGACCTGGGGCCCGGCATGAAGGAGCTGGAAAAGCGCGGCCGTGGGTGATGAGCTGGGCAACAACCACAGCTCAGACTCCAGGCACAGCCGCCAGAGCCCACAAAGGCATCTACTTGAGATGCTTGAGGCAGGCATCCCTGCACCCTCAAACGCTCATGGGCTGTGTCACAAGGGGAGCTCCAAGGAAGCAAAGGGAGCAGAAAGGGCGAGGAGGGCGATCATCAAGCTTCTTGGCCTGAAGTGGCAGAAAAGAAGTGAGGATGGATGGTAGGGAGAGCTCAGCACTGGAGTCAGCAGCCCAGGCTGAGCTCAAGTTGTGCAGCCGTGCTTAAGTAACAACCTCCCCGAGCCTCATTTCCCCCTTTTGTAAAATGCAGACAAGCACAGTGACGTAACTGACTTTCCCTAATGAGCTGAACGGCACACACAGCCACGACGGGTGGAGGGCTGCTGCCCCTGCTCCTGGCTGCTCCTCTCTCTCAGCACCCACGATACCCTCACAAGACACTGACGCATTTCTGCACACCCAGAACAAGCACAGTGCACAGCTCCCCGGGGCACAGGGGGTGCAGGCTAGCTGTTCCGTGGAATGGCAAAGGCCCTGATGCCCCGCTGAGGCACACAAGGTGCTCAGTACCAGTGATGGCTCAAGGATCACCTCCTCACTGGGATGTTTGTATTCCAAGCCAAAGGAATGAACCTCTAATGGCGGAATTCCAGGCTTCAGTCCCAAGTGGGCTGGGGAGGGGCAGGCAGGAGAGATGTCTGTGGGCAGAGAGGCCTTCCTCAAGCCAACCACGGAAAAGCTGCCTCGTTTACGGGCGGCCCTGCCTCTGGAACGCCGGCCCTGGCTCCCAGTGGCATTCCTCCGTCCTGTGTTGACTTTATTGGTGCCCACACGGCATGCCATCCAAGGCTGGAGTAGGGCAGCGCACCCCAGCCTGGAGGGGGCAGGGTAGGATTTCAGCACCTCCTCTGGCCTGAAGTGGCCCCAGCCAGGCCCAGTGCGGAGCTGGCCCCACGAATGGGCCCAGGAGGATGCTCCCTGCACAGGAAATGGCTCTCACATGTCTGCCCCTGCCTGACATCAGCCTGGGTGGAATACGGACAGCAGACTCCATCTGTCCTTCTCCGTCGGGATTCCATGTGGGAACGTGTATTTCTGCACGATGTGATGATATTCTCCCACCTGACCAGCCTCCCCCGAACCGGATACCCCCACTTCCCTCCCCCAAACCGGACACCCCCACTTCCCTCCCCATTGGCCTCTGTTCCTCCTTGCCCATCCGCAGTTGGATTCTCTGCAAACTGTCTTCCTAAGGCTCCACCACGGCTCTCTGCTCTCAAATGTCACTTCCTCTGAGAGGCCTTCCCTGATTACTCTCTCCTGCCCTGCTCTCTGTATCTCCTTCCCAGCAGCTCTCGCTGAAATGGTCTCATGTGTGTTTTACCTGTGTATTGTCTACCCTCCCCACCCTCCAAGGGCACAGGAACTCTGTGGAAGCAGGGACCACAGTGGTTTTGCCCACTGCCCACTGCCTGGTGGGCACTTGCCACCCTCCTCCAGGAAGCCCTCCATGGTGGGGCCTCCCACTCCACCTTGACTCACACCCAAGGGTGGGGACTGGGCCTGCCTCACCTGTGGGTCCTCTCAGGACCTAAAGAGCCCCCGACAAAGGCTTCCTGGGCAGGCCTGCATTCCAGAGGAGCTGGGTGCCCAAGCCACAGGTGACAGTGTCTGCTAGGCCTCCCCAAGTGCAAGGCCACTACCATTCCACCGCCTCTGAACTTGTCCAGACCTACTGGCTGTATGTCTGCATATTTGTTTCCTCAAAGAGTAACCCAAACAGGGCAAAATACCAGAACTGAAAAGTCCCCACTTGAGAGATCACTTCAATCCAAGCACAGCCGGGCTTCATCAACGGGCTCAAGCCGGTGGGTCCACAGCCCAGTCCGGACTTCCCTGAGTTGACCCCAGAAAGTTCCTGCTGCAAACCATGGCTCATTGACATTGCTTCATTTTAATTTTCACGATTCTTTTTTAAACTTAAAAAAAATCTAAGCAATTCTGCATGCAATGAAAAAACAAATCAAATAGCACAGAAAGGTTTATAATGAACAGCGACGTTCCCCCCCCTTCCACCCGCCGTGGTCTGGAGGCGTCTATTTATTATACTTTGAACTTTTAAAATGTTTTCTACTTTTACCTCTTCTGACAGTTACCTGGCCCTTATAAGGAATATATTAAAACACCATGTCTTGATTCTTTATCCCACGAGCTCAGTGTTTCTGACCAATCAGTTATCTCTATGGAGGACAACTCGAGTCGTGGGAAACCCGACCCCTACCAGGCAGCGTTCTGGATGAGGCCACCCTTTCCTCCCAGTAGAGCGATGACTCGACCTGCAGTCTCTCCAGTGTGTAGACTCCACCGATGCCTTTCCCCAGCTCCCCAGGACCCTCCATCCCCGGTCCCTTCTGCAATGATGCAGGAGGTGGCCACAGCGTGGACCTTGCATCACTCCCTCTGGGGGCTCCCTGCTGGCGTCCTAGCCCTTCCCTTCCTTCACCTACTCCCTTATCAGAGGATCTTTAAGGAATGGTCTAAGAAAGAGGTGTGGAAGGGAAAAGCTCTGAGTCCTTCCTGCATGACTGAAAACATCCCTCATCCCTGAGTGACAGGTAGGCTGAGAGTTTCATTGATAACGTTCCTCCTATCTGCCAGGACAAAGGCACGGTCTTTCCACACAGGCTGCTGGTCCAGAGGGTGGTACCATCCTTCTAACTGAGTAGATCACCTGGGCTTTCTGTTCTTTTGTTTTCCCATTCTCTAGAAATTTTTAGAAAGTCTCTTTATTCTTGGTTATCTGAAATTTCACAAAGACATGTCGAAATGGGATTTTTTTTCTTTTAAGTGCTAGGCACACAAAAGAGTACTTTAATGTAAGGATTTCTGCCCTTCTGATATGGGGAATTTTCTTCTATTAATTATTTTATAATTTTCTCTCATCCATTTTCTGTTCCACTTTCTGGAACTTCCATTAGTTATATGCTCAATCACCTGCCTTAATAGTCTAGCTTTCCCAACTCCCCTCTTATTTCTCTTTGCCTTTGCCTGTTTATTCTCCTTTCCATGATATTTCCATGAGTCACTGTCCATTCCTTTAATGAACTTTTTATTTCCACCATCATATTGTTCATCTAAAGCTGTTTTTTCTGGGGGAGGGATGGAGTGGGAGTTTGCGGTTAGTAGATGCAAACTAGTATATATAGACTGGATAAACAACAAAGTCCTACTGTATAGCACAGGGAACTATATTCATTATCCTGTGATAGACCATAATGGAAGAGAATATAAAATATATATATATATATGTATGTATAACTGAAATCACTGTGCTGTACAACAGGAACTATCACAACATTGTAAATCAACTATACTTCAATTTTTAATAAGCTGTTTTCCTGCTCTCTAAAAATTCTTATTTCATAGCATCCTGTTCTTGTTTTATGGATGCAATGCTTTCTCAGTTTTTCTGAGAACACCAATGAGAAGGCTCTATTTGTCACTTACATTTTCATTTCTTCTTGATTCTGTTTCTCCTGGAACAATACTCTGCCCATGGTTTATGTTGACTTTGCTCTTTCATGGAGCAGGCTTTCTCCAGATATTGGTTAAACCTTGGACGTCTATTCATTCTTAGAGATGAGACTTCCACAACGCTGAGTGGGGCTTGTCCAGTGGAAGCTTTCACTATTCCACTGGGGGATCCCTAAATGCCAGGGTGCATGAGGCTCGGCTCTGGGGCTCGCCACCCACATCGTCTGCCCTGGTGACCCAAGAGAGTCAGTTTAGTTTCTCTGCAGAAGAAGCCAATTATCAAGTCATAATTGGCATAAAAGATAAAAACCCGATCTCAGTCATTCTCCATGGGGGGGGGGACGGTCACGAGGAAGAGAGGTGTCACCTCCCATTGAATCTTCTTTAAAAATCTTGTAAAATCGTCATAATATAGAATTTGCCACTTCAGGAACTTTTAAGTGCACAATTGGTGAGGTTAAGTACATTCACATTCTTGTGCAACCATCACCACCATCTTCCTGAACTGAAACTCCATCCCCATCACACACTAACTGCCCATCCCCCATCCTCCCGGTCCTTGGCAACCATCACTCTACTTTCTGTCTCTGTGAATGACTATTTAGGGTAACTCATATAAGTGGAATCATACAACATCTGTCTTTTTATGACTGGCTTCTTTTGCTTAGTATAATGTCTTCAAGGCTCGTCCATGAGGTAGCATGTGTCAGAATTTCCTTCCTTTTTAAGGCTGAATAATATTCTGCTGTAGGTCTGTACCTAGTTTGTTTACCTGTTCATCTGCCACCCATTTCCTCTTAAAGGAACTTCGAGGAATAGCTGGCGACAGTACAGTACTGTCCTTGTCACACACAGGCAGGTGTGCAGCTCAGGTCTTCAGAGCCAGCACCCTGGCCCACTCCCAGATCCTGCCCTGTCTCCCATGTACGTGTCTATCTGTGAGCTTCCAGACCTCTCCACACAGGTAGGCGACGTCCAGGACCCGTGTCTCATTTCCCCTAGTCCCCAGATCCTCTGCGTGGGTGGCCTTGACAGAGAACTAGCTATTTTTAGTGGAAACACAGAACTGCCACCATTTTTAGCAGAAAAGGCAAAGGAGCCAAGGAGACTTCTTTTTCTTTCGACTCTTCCCTCCCCAACGTCCCTTTTCTGCCAGGTCCCTCGGCAAAAGTTGCCAAGAATAGAATGAACAATGAAAAACAGACCTAAGTTCTCGTCTCTGTCCCAAATACCCTGTCTCAACCCAAAAATAAAATGAAAGGCTGGAGACAAGCCCAGACCAGTGTCAGGGGGTCGGGTACCACACCGCTGTGAACACACTATGTGAGCATCACTGCTCCGGACGCCAGTTTCCCGGGTGACGAGATGAGGGGTAGGGTGGCATAGCCCCAGACATCACAGGATTGTTCACGGAGGAGGCCCAGGCCTCGCTGGTGCAAACCACAGGCCAGGGCCGGGGCCTCCCCTTCCCAGGACTGTCCCAGGGGCAGCTCCGTAAGTGCCATCCAGGGCGGAGAAAAGCTTTCCTCCCAAGTTCAGAGGCCAGGAGCGTCGAAGACGGGCTCAGGTGTGCACGGTGCCGGCTGCAGCGCCGCCCGACAAGCTCCATCAAGACGCAGCCTGTATGGTTCATGCCTTCTCCCTCTTCCCCTGCCTAAGCGCCTGCCGTCAGTAAAAGATAAACGAGAAGCGCGTTGCGGGGGACTGTGACATCTGCTGCGGCCCCTGTGGGTCTTCCCCCTTCCTGGGCTCTGGAACCACATGTGCTGAGGGGAGGGGCGCTGGCAGGGAGCCAGCCGCATTCTGAGCCTCGGCTGGATTAAATCAACTCCCGGGCTCCAAACAGGAACCCGCACCCCGGCCCCCCAGGCAGCAGACGCATCCAACCACCAGAATCTCCCGGCTCGCTGCGGGAGGGCGGGTGCGATTTTCACCGCTCACGTGCTGCCTCCCAATCAGAGTTCTGGGGCTCGGCGGGCCCAGACTCGCAGCCGTTGCTGCCTCTGCACGGCTGGAACCCGGGGGGACCCCGCCACCCGGATGCCCGTGGCTGTGCGCCCCCTTCTCCCTCTGACCAGCTCCCCTTCCTCCTGAGCCTCAGAGCCCCGGGCAGGGATCCGGGGAAGGGGGTTACCCTCGTGGCCCTGAGCACTATTGCCCTGGGGGCCCCTTCATTTGTAAAATTCTATTTTACACATGTACAGTTTAAAGATGAATATAACACAGGCTTCCGTACTCGTTTCTAGTCATTTACTCTCTTCTCATTTAAAAAACAATTGAAACATTTTTTAAGGGCCCCTAACAGCATCGTGGGCCCTCAGCATCATATCCACAGGGCCTAAGAGGAGCTAACCTTGACCCTGCCTGACTCCAGGGCCGGCCTGCCCTAGGGTGGCCCACTTGCCCCTTCTGTTTCAGGCCCAGAGTCCCCCAGAAACACAGGAAGACAAGGCAGTCTAACCATGACACGCCCCAAACCTGGAGACTAAACCAAACCAGGCTGGGCTCTGTCATGGGTCAGGACCCTACTGGGAGCTGGAGAGACACAGCTGAAACCTGGGCCTGTTCCAAGGAACAAGGCCCATGCATCAGAGCTGGGAACAAACACTTCTTCCGGAGAGTGGGCTCCATGCAAGGCCTGGGCTGGACACGTGGTCCACTGTCACCCTCTGAGGACACAGACCCCTCCATCTTCACAGCAACTCTGGGAAGGAGTTACCGACACCGATTTCTAGGTGAGGAAAGCGTGTCTCAGAGAGAGGCGGTGACTCACCCAAGGGAGTTATTTTGAAAGGGGCGCTGAGGTCCAAGCTGGCGTCTGCCTGGATCCAAGCCTGGGCCTCGGCTCTGCTAGGGCCAGACCCTTCGGGGGGGTCCGACGGTGCTGCCGTTCCCACCTCCTGACCTTGCACGGTCAAGGGGCCTGGAACGAGTGGGCAGGACAGGTGCCTTGGGGTGACAGGGGCTGGCAAGGCCTGGTAGAGGTGCTGGCCCCTCAGGGCCCCCGCAGAACAAGGATGGTGCCAACACCCAGAACGTACGTGGCCTCACCAAGCCACCCAGAGGCCAGGGGCCCGGAAGGGCACGAGCCAATGGAGAGCAGCCTCCCTAACAGTGCACATGCCAGGGCTCCTCCAGACCCAGCCAGGCAGGGCTGAAGCCTGTGGAGGGTTTTATGAAACCCCTTCTGAGAGCCTTTGTGCACCGGAACCCAATCCTTCTCCTCCAGTGGCCACAGCATGGAGGGTCCAGAGCCCAGGGCCACAGTGTGGCTCTTCCAGAGCTCCAGAGAATGACGCCCAGGCGAGGGGCTTTCAGGAAGGTGGAAGGCAGACAGCTCATAGCTAGAAATGACCCGCTGACTGGGGAGGATCTAAGCAGTACACCCCCCTCGAATGACAACACACGGCCAGGTCTAGTCTATGCTCGGGGCCCTGTGATGCCGGCTGCTGACCAGCGGGGAAAGGCAGAGTCACCCAATGACACTCACTCTGGAATCAGCCCGGCCCAGATCCAGCTGTGTCCTCAGAGACCACTAAGCCTCAGTTTTCCAGTCTATGAAATGGAGAAGGTTGTTGTAAAGACCAAATGAGCTGATCTGGGTAATACTCAGCCTGGTGCCCGGCAATTAGGAAAACCTAGTAATATCTATCGTGTTACACATACATTCTGGCACAGTGCGTGGAGCCTAGTAAATAATGAATATTTACCACGGAAACAGGTCTCCAGGCAGGTGCCCCCCATCCCATGATTTGAATCGGGAAACTGAAGCTCCCAGTGAAGGCCCGAGTTCGTTAGCGGTGTAACGAGAGACGTCAGCCCCAGAAGTGAATGCAGCTCCCAATGCCTGTGGGCTCCCTTTCCAGCTCTCCCAGGGAGCGCTCCTCCAGCCCCCAGGCCACCAAGGCTGGGGGAGGTGTCCGAGGACAAGACCAGAGGCACCAACCCAGCCGACCTGGCAACTGCCGTGTGCTCGTGCGTGAGCGTCAGCTGAGGTCGGGGCCAGCTTGGGCGTGCCCGGGCCTGGCTGAGCGGTGGCCGCAGGATGGGGCCTGACCGATGCAGCTCCTTGGGCGAAAGCGAGCAGGTTCCCTCCTAGTACAGCACATCTTCCCTCGGAACAACCAAAATACAAGCAGTAGCGAGGATAAAGTTTGGCACTGTTTGCTCTTCCAAAGTATCTTTTTCCCCTGTTTGTCTCACTCGCTCATCCCTCCTGGCTCTACAGGGGGCAATTCCAGGTAGACAGCAGAGGAGGGGTTAACACATGCCTCACCAGAAAGTTACAGGTGCCTCCTTTCACGACACGACGTGGGCCAAGGAAGCACCAAGGATGGCCCCTCCCAATTGGCAACTAAAGGTTTAGGGTCTGCAAAGATGGGGTACCCCAGAGGTTAAGGGCCTTTCGGGGGACAGGTTACAACACAAAATTACCTTATCCTATTTCTCATGGTGACCAAAGACACGAACTAAAACTACAACTTCCAGGGAAGAGAATATTAATTTTGGAGCTGGCAGGCATCTCTGAGAAATCACAGACAACCTTCCCATTTGGCAGGTGGGGAAAGTGACGCTCAGAGCAGCAGAGGCTGCTCCAGGCTGCACGACCGATTCGAGATGGGTCTTCTGGCCCCCCAGCGAGTGCTCTCCCGCTGCACTTGGTCATGAGTGTCTGGACAGAGGGCGGAGGCCCTCCAAATTGTTCTGCACCCTCAAAGACATAGAAAGTGGGGTTTGTACCCAAGTGGGGCTGGATTCTCTCGTTCGATGTAGATTCAGCCTAATGTCATGCGTCACCTGGAGCGGGGTTAGCAAAGTCCAGCCTGAGGGACAAATCAACCCCCGCCCTTGTCTGACTGGACCCCAGTCCTGCTCCATCAGCTACAGCCTGTCCAGGCCACTCTTCCATCAACAGCAGGGGTGAGTTGTGAGAGAGACCGTGGGTATGGCCTGCAAACACTGAGGTATTTACTCTCTGGCCCTTGACAGTCCAAGTGTACTGACTGCGGATCTAGAGCTGGGGGAATCGCAAGCACCGCCTGCCAGGAGTTACTTGGGGCTCCGCTGTGACATCAGAGCGGACCCCAGCCCCCCGATAACAGACAGCGACACAGGCCCAGCCCGGGACCACGCTGCAGGCTGCGGCAGGGCCAGGCTGCCCGGCCTCCCCCCACCGAAGCCCCTCTGACGCCCTCGGCCGGCGACAAGGCACCCGCAGCATCACAGCTCTCCTGCGACTTCACTGCGGGGACCCCAAATGCAGGGAGGGTGCCTGTTTTCCTTCTTGAAACGTTTCTCTAGACGACACAGGGGACTTAATGGCCTTCGACAGCACCTCCGATGCCCTGTTTAGAATTATTTTGATTGACAGCACAGCTCTAAGTATAGACAGATCCTGGTCAAAACCTGCCACCTCGCAGCTCAGGTGGGTCCCGGGGAGTCAAGGGGAACGGTTCAGCTCTCAACAGCCCCACCAGGGTCCTGGCCATGAATCCTGGCCGTGGGACCTCAGAAAAGTAGTAACACCCCCTGAGCCACAGCCGTTTGTCTGTAAAGTGGGGATGACGACAGGGTTGTCGGAAGGATGGGACGAGAGCATCCCAGCAAAGAGGCCGGTCCCTAACACAAGCTTCTGAAGTGGTATCACTCACGGTCACCACATCCTGGGCCAGAAGAACAGAAGCCAGGCCTTTATTTATAGGTCTGCCCCGGTGCACACGGTCGCTTATGGAAAAACGTCTTACGTTAGGTCAAAAATGAAGTTTCCACCAAATCTGATGCTCACATTATTTTCATGCCATCGGCTATATCATCTTTAATTTAGCGAGCCGACTTTTACAACAGTGAACGACTCCTCGGCTAGATTTCTACCCAGACCACGGAATGTCTAATTAGGCAGCTCTCCTGCGATGCTTTCATTTGAAATACAATCAGAATACCCTTCTTGGAATTCATTCACGGGTAATCTGTAAAAGTGACAAAACTATTTCCTGGGACTGCTACTAACTGTAATTTCTCTGAGGTGTAAGTATTGTCATTCACTCCTTCAAAAACTATACCTGGCATGTCTGTGAATGAAGGTCTTAGGAAAATTCCTATAACTGCAGGTTCAGCCCATAGGAAGCTCAGGAGGCCAAGGCCAGTCCACCCCCATGCCGGGGGCCTTGACTTGGAGCTCTGGTTATTACTTCAGAAAGTCAGTAATGCTGCATTCTACCCTACACATACTCTCAAATGTGTGAAGCACAAGACGATTTCTTGCAGTATTGTTCGAAAACAGCAGAAGATTGGAAATCTAAATATCCATCAGAGTGGGACCTGTTAAATAAATTATAGTCTGTCCATATAATGGAATACCAAGCAGCCATAAAAACAAATGAAGAAGCACTTCAGGCCTGATATGGACCAATTTCCAAGATACATTGTCAAGCCAAAATAGCTAGATGCCAACAATTGCATTAAAAAACATATATGTATGTCTGTGTGTAATTTATAGATCGGCACATGTATATAAATATTCCCAAATATATGTATTCTGTACACGTGTACATCGGGAATATCTCGCAAAGGACGTGTGGGAAACTGGTGGCATCGGTGGCCTCCAGGGAGCAGAAGCAGTTGGCTGGTGGGGAGACAGGGTGGAGAGGAACATTTTTTTTTTTACCATAAACCCTTCTTTAACAAGTGAATTTGGAATTGTGAAAGATACACTACTTCTGATAATGAGATAATTAAAAACTTAACAAAAAGCCAAAGACCTCCAACTGTCCCCAATAAAAGGTGAACTGGAGCGAGGGGAAGGGGCTGCATTCATCTTTCCCAGACCCCAGCAATAACACAAACACACACGCATTCACACTCCAACACACACACACTCACACTCACACTCCCTCCCAACTGGCTTCATCACGGACGCCATCCCCGCTGAGTACCTGGAGACGCCAGCTGGCCCGTGTCTGCACTCTTGCTATTCTGCACGGGGACTCTGGGGACAGCCCTGTCCTCACCACATTCTGGTTAGCTTGGAAGGCAAGTCCAGCTCTCCTCTGACTTTCCAGACCCTGGCATGCCAAAAGTAATGCAGTTTTCAAGAGTGCCATGCCGAGAACGGCACCTAACACACAGGGGCTCAGTAAATAGTCTATGAATGAATAAAGACAAGGAAGAAATTCAGGAAGTCATAATCAGTAATACTCCCCCCGAATCCCACTGAAGGTCACCTTAAGCCCGTGAATTCAGTGTCAGGGGAATCACGGTCACCAAAATATTTTTTTCTAGATAAGGACAAGCTCACAGAACGGTCAAGTGACCTGCAAAGATGACTCAGCAGGGCAGCGGCAAGGAGGACCCAGCACGAGGTTGCAAGGAAGCGAAATGGTGTGGCATGTAGGGGCCTTGGTCCCTGTCCAAGAAGGCTTAGTCAGTCCTGGACTTAGCCAGTGGATTTGGGAATAAGGCAGACGCCAAGGATTTCCTCTCCTGAAAACCGACCACTTCATGGGTCTTTTGCCTGGAGTGGATAATATTTACAGCTCTTTCCCAAAACATGGGTTTCTTTCTCCATCAACTTCATTCCCTACATTTCATTTTGCATATGAAAAAAAAACAGCATAGAGACTTGACAAGGTAAGCTCTCCAACTCAACAAACATAATGAATATCTATTTAGATGCACATCTGAGCTGGAGGACAAGGACGGGGTGGGCAGAAAACCAAGAGGGAATCTGGAGACCGAAGCGGGAACAGGTGAGCTGGTGCTGGGGGTTCCCAGGGCATCTCTGCAACCCACTGGTCCTGTTTTAGCAACCCTCGCAGGGAGAGGACGGGAGACCCCTGTGCAGTCAAGTCACTGGCAGGGCTACAGCTTTGGGGGGGATGGACACCCTTCAATGCCCAACAGCACGGGGACACCTCAAGACTGCCTGGGTGCCTGCACTTCTGCCTGGGAAATGGGCAGCAGATTTTAAAAGTCTCCTCTGAGTGTTAGTAACAACCTGCCTCCCTTCTTACTGAGCGATAGCTCCAACTGAAGTCCCCATGATCCAGGAACCCCCAAGCTCTGAAAAGAATACAAAGTTGATCCCACTCCTGTGTCACCCCTGAGGAACGTGGAAGAGTTAGACAGAAAACCACTCTGGAGGGAGAAAGCCTCACTCAGGCCACAGAGGTTTCCGACAGATAAATCTCTATTCACAATCTACCAAGTCTGGAATCCCACCATTAGAGATTCATTCCTTTGGCTTGGAGTACAATCCAAAATTACAAACCACATCTACACACCCACAAGCAGGAGTCAACAGATACCACATGGAACATACCAAGAAGGAAAGAATAGAGAGAACAGTGGGAAAGGCATAATGTGAAGAGACGATGGATGAAACAGTTTCCAAAACTGAAGAAAAATTAAGTATTTGAAAAGAACAAAATTGCAACATATCAGAACTCTTGCGATGGAGTTGAAGCAGCACTTAGATACATGCTGATGTCAGGGAGAGCAGAAAAATAGGAAGAATGAAAGTCAGTCATCTAGGGGCCCAACTCCAGGAATTAGGAAAATAACACTGATGCAAAGCTACGGAAGGAACAGGATACAGGATAGGAGAAGAAATCAATGAAACAGAAAACAAACAAGGGGAATCGAGCAACTGGAAAAGATTAATAAAGCCAACACACCTCTGTTCATCGAAACACAGAGAAGCAGCAATCAACATCGTTAGGAATAAAAGGAGGGACATAACTAGAGACACTGTCAATGAATTTGGTAACAGGAGAAACTGACACATTCCTAAAGAGAGAGGGATTGATTGATTTTATGGAAGACAAACAAAAAGAAATTAAAAATGGGAATTACCTCTAACCATTAAACAAACTGAATCAGCAGTTTAAAAAAAAAACAACTCTTAACAGACCAACAAAACCAGGCAGTTTTGCAGTTTGGGTTTTTCCAAACCTCACAGGAATGAACAATCCTTAACATAATGCAAATATTTGAGGACAATCCTTAGCCGATATTTGACATACACAAATGTGAATATATGCAAATATATACAAATACTTTAACATATACAAATAATTCAGAAAATCCTTAACATATACAAATATTTGAGAGAATCATAGTCCTTAGCATGTTATAAGGCTAATCTGGTGAATACTTCAACTAAATAAGAACAGAAAAAAAGTAAATTCAGAGGCTGATCTCACTGATGAACATGGATTCAAACATCTTAATGAAAATATTACCAGTTAAATCCAACAAAGTAAACTCCAGTGGGTTCATCCCTAGAATTAATGCTATTACAATAATAGAAATGTGTCAATATAAAAGTCAATCCAGGGCTTCCCTGGTGGCGCAGTGGTTGAGAGTCCGCCTGCCGATGCAGGGGACACGGGTTTGTGCCCCGGTCCGGGAGGATCCCACATGCCGCGGAGCGGCTGGGCCCGAGAGCCATGGCCACTGAGCCTGCGCGTCCGGAGCCTGTGCTCCGCAACGGCAGAGGCCACAACAGTGAGAGGCCCGCATACCGCAAAAAAAAAAAAAAAAAAAAAAAAAAAAAGTCAATCCAATAAGAGAATAAAGAAGACATTTTATCACTGTCTCATTATTTGTAGAAAAGCATTGATAAAATTCAACCTCCCTTCACAATTATGGAGCCTTAACTAAATAGGAAATTTTAAACCTAATATAGGAAATCTACCAAAAACCATTAAATATTATTCTTATGGTAATACTTCAGAATCATGCTCTTTCAAGTCGGAAACAAGATAAAAATGCCCACTCACCAAATTTCTGTTCAACAGTGAAGATTCTAGACCTTGGGGTCCAAGACAATAACCACTGACCACTTGAAATGTGGTTCGTCCAAGCTAAGATGTCCTCTGAGTATAAAGCACACACTGGATTTTGAAGACTTGGATAAAAAAGAATATAAACTATCTCAATCATTTTTTATATTGATTGCATGTCAACATGCTAATATTTAGGTATATTGGGTTAAATGAAATATATGATCAAAATTAATTCCACCTATTTCTTTTTACCTTTTAAAATGTGGACACCAGAAACTTTTAAATCAAACAAATGGCTCACATCGTATTTCTATTGGACAGTGATATTCTAGACAGCACAGTAAGGTGTAAAAAAGAAATAGAAGATGTAAAAATTGGGAAGGAAGGAAAAGACTTCCATAATTTGTGAATAACAAGACTAAATAAAATACCTATAAAATCTATATGGATACCTTTAATAAGATGTCAGCAAGATTGCTGGAAACAGGATTAATATACAAAATGCAACTACATTCCTAGACTCTAGCAATAAACAATCAGAAACTGTCATTTTCAAGTATACGTTTACCATTTACAAAAGCAACGAAACTGTAGGGTACTCGGGAAAAAAACTTAACAAAAAATATGTAAGAGCTTTATGATACAACTAAAACTCAATTAAAAGACTTTCTTATAAAAGAAACAGTAAAGATTATGATCCTAGGTGGGGAAAATTCAATATGACAAAGATGGCCGTCTTCCCCAAATTAATCAAATCGGTTCAATTCAATACCAATCAAAACATTTCAACCCCAATCAATGGGGTTGAAATCCCAATGGGGATTTCCAATGGGGATTTTTCAGGAAATCTAAAAAAAAGATTATCCTAAAATTCTCATGGTAGAACAAAGGCCAAGGAAGAGCCAAGGCAATTTGAAAGAGGAACAAATGAGGGGATTCATCCCATGAGATATTACACTTAACATAAAGCTACAGTAACTAAGACAGTATAGGATGGCAAATGGAGAAGTGAATGGGCCAGCGCAACAGGATAGGCCAGAAACAGACACACGTGTATACAAGGGCAACACACAGGATAGCTTTTGCATTTACAAATTAGGAAATGCAGTAACTGCTACTGGAACAGTTGCTTATCCATCCACATAGACAAAGAAAACAAAATTTGATACTTTATGTCACGTCAAAGACAAAACTATTCCAGCTAGTTTTTTAAAACTACATGTAAATGTACAATTTCATAATTTTTAGAAAAAATAACAGAGAACATCTTTATGACCTCAAGGTAGGGAAAGACCTCTTAAGATAGGAACGCATGCCACAGGAAAAGAACTATGCTAAAACGTACACCTTTGTCCCGATAAACCGTACCATAAACAAACATAATGGCCAATCAAAGACTGGAAGAAATTATTTATAACACATCTAAACAAGAAGTGATTAGTATCTCTTAAAAAAAAAAGAAGAAGAAGAAAGCAGACATCCAATAGAAAGCTAAACAAAGGAGACGGAAGAATGGGCCAACCTGGGGAGAAGAAAACACAATGTCCAGTATGTGAATGAGGGGGTGCAAATTAAGATGAGATCAGTCACACGTAGTAAACTGAAAACCTGGCACACAGGGTCACTGAAAGGCCCACGTGAGGGCTGCACGGCAAGGTCCTTCCTCACACGCGATCTGCCAGTCCAGGAAACCAGGACAATGCAAAAGATCCCCCACAGGAGACTGGCGACTGGTACGCCTGTAGCAATGACCACATGGCAAGGGGCAGAGCCACCAGAAACCACATACCACGGAGGCCAGAAAACGGTCTGTGAGCAGAGGGGTCTGTGGTGACCCGGACCCCGTCTCACGGCTCCTGATTATTTCTGTTAACTATATTCTCTTACTTTCTGTGTTCCGGATGCTCTGCCATCTGGGGCCTCACTGACTGGGGAGAGATTGCCCCTTCCAGGGCTGGTCAATTCTTAAAGACTGCAAAGGTGGCAGGGGAGTGTGCCTTTCATATGCAAGCCAGCCAGTCCAGAGCCCATACTCCAGACCACCTCTTGGATCTGGTTCTTACATCCCAGGAGGCAATAATTCTCTGCCCTAATCACCCCAGAGCCAAGTACCCCACGGCTGAGACAGCCCTACACACCAGAGCCCACTGGAGAGATTCAAACTAGCCCATCCTAAGCCCACTGACCCTGCCTCACCCAACTCCTTCCCGCGAACACCACCACAGAGGCTCCTGCCCAAGCTCCCCACCCCCTCTGCCTCCTGACTGACCCTGGGCCTCGGTGCTCCCCCACATGGCCCTGTGGGGTGCGGTGGGCCCCTCCTCTTCTGGTTTGTGAATAACACTATCTTTTAGTGACAATTGTTACCTATCTGGTGGCCTCACCATACCTGAATAATATTTACTAAAATCTACATTTTAGAACATGATTGTACATTCTGCAGAGGACCCCGGAGTGTGATGGTCTGAGGGGGGGCGCACCCCCAGAGCCGTGCACTGGCATTCACAGTCATGTTGAATCCGACCGAGAAGTAGGCCACCACACTGCTGACCTCAGCCAGGCCAGAGACAGACCCCTTACGTGCTACTTGCTAGTTTTAAGGACTAAGACGGCTTTGGAAGGCCTGAGAATTGGTTTCCAACTGAATTCTAAATCTTGGTTTGTGGATTCTATTGAAAGAGCATCTGAAATTCAAATGCTGAGTGTCCCTAAATGGCCTGCATATTCCCTACCCGCCAGTGAGAAGGAAGCGAGAGCCGAAAGATTCTGCTAGCCCAGGGGCCTTGGCAGTCCTCAGCTCCCCACTGGCAACCAGCAGCCTGGAGGGAGGTGACCTCCACGGCACAAAGTGGCTGCCAGATGCCTGCACACCCCTGTCCACAGGGAGCAAAGGGCTCCGAGGGGAGCAGCACACAGGAGGGGACCTGCACATCCAGCCAATCTCATGACAGCCCTGACCTGGGTCCTGCAGAGTGGGAAACATGGAACAGCAGACAGGGCTGCAAACCCAGGTTCCCGGTCCCAAGCCTCTCCGTGACCTGCCGCCTGAACACACAGTGTCCTGTCACCGTGCCTTCGGGGAG
This sequence comes from Stenella coeruleoalba, assembly GCF_951394435.1. NCBI lineage: Eukaryota > Metazoa > Chordata > Mammalia > Artiodactyla > Delphinidae > Stenella > Stenella coeruleoalba. The sequence continues at coordinate 2,186,912 of NC_137151.1, read as the reverse complement.
AGGGTATCTCTTCTATCTGTCCCCATCTTTCCAGACGTTAGGACACAGAGCTTCAGGAGTCTCTAACCGGCTGCTGCCCCAGGGAGGGCCCCTCTCCCCAGGCCAGCCGCCACCTGACTCAGCCCAGGTGTCCCCCCTCCCAAGGCTTAGACGGTGAAGTGACCTGTCCAGGTCACACAGCTGGGGGGGGGGGCAGAGCTGCCCTTCAGAGTGGCAAGTCGTTTACTTTCCAGCTGCCCAAACACACTGCACAGAGTCACAGCCAGGCGCACCCCGGAGGCAGGGGCGGTGCCCGAGGGGCCTGAGAGGTGGACGCACGGTGCAGACACAAAGGCCATCCCCAAACAGCCACGATTCCAGGGGACGGCTGCTGTCCAACCTCGAGTGCCCTGGAGGAGAAGGCAAGGGAGGTCTGCGCTCCCAGCCACCTGGAGCTGGCTCCCTTAGCACGCAGGCTGGATCAGCCCCGTGGAGGAGGAGAGGCCTGGAGCCCCTGGACCGGGCAGACACGAACGGGGGCCCCATCCACGGTGATTCCCTCATCACCAGGCAAACGCCACAGGATGGCCTGGTTTTTCACTGTCGGTTGGGAGAACCAGTCAACAAGAAGTCACTGCGGTGCCTATAGGGGCTGTGATCCAACCCCAGGTACCGTGGTGGACTCGGCCCAGCAGGGGCCCATCCCACCAGTCCCTTCACTGGCTCACACTTCGGGCAACAATATTCTGATCTCCCCGATGCTGGCAGCATTTAGAGGATCCTTACTACAGGCTGGCACTTTATAAGCATGGCCTCAGGGACCTCCAACATCAGCCCTGGGAGGCAAGAATCACAACTCACCCCATTTACAGATGAAGATGCCGAGGCCTGGGGAGACTCAGGACTTCGTAAGTGTCCAAGTGGGATTCAAATCTGAGCTCCCAGCCACCAGCGCGTGTACCACCTTCCTTTCCATCCCTCTCTCTGCCACCATCACATAGGACAGTGACACGAATCCTCAGGGACTGTGACAATCAGAGACAATACACACAAAGCTCTTTCCATGGGTTCAGGAACACTGAAGACGCTCTCCGAATGGAAACTATTATTTTGCTCAATACCACCCCCGACCAAAATAAAAGCACAGACTAAAAATACTCTGAGCCAAGCCTTTCCATCCTGAGTGTGAGCCTGTCGGGTGGTGATGCATGCAGCCTGTCTCTCAGGAAAATCCAGGGGCTGCCCTGGCCGAGGCTGGCATCCTGGCAGGCACCCGTCCCCAACACAGTGAGGTCACTGCACCGTGGTCCTCCTTGGAGGAGCGCCAGCCGACTGCCCAAGCAGGACAGTTACCAGGGGCCTGGACTGAATGCCCTCAAGGAACTTCAAGTGTGCTCGAGAGGCCCAGCGGAGGGAAGGCCAGGCATCGTGATGGGGCCCACCGCCACTCAGGACGGACCTCCGCGTGCAGAGAGAGGCAGATGTGGGGAGAGAAGGGTCAGAGACAGGGACTTCCCTGGCAGTCGAGTGGAGCCCGGGTTCCATCCCTAGTCAGGGAACTAGATCCCATATGCATGTGGCAGCTAAGATCCGGCACAGCCAAATAAATAAGGAAACAAATAATTTTTTTTTTAATGGGCCAGAGACAAACAGAGTGAGAGAGGAAGTGAGACTGGTAGAAAGAAAAGGAATAACAGAGAAACAAAGACTGCCTAGGAGAAAAGACAGGCAGAGAGGAGGCAGTGAAACCGGGGGATGGAGAGGGGTACAGGGACAGGAAGTGAATGAGAGAAACAGAATGACAGCAGGACAGGCACAGATAAACAAGCAGACCTAGCGGCAGGCACTGCAACGCATGCAGAGAAGGACAGTGGGGACAGCTACCTGAGACGCAGAGAGTGTGATGGGGACACACAGGCAGGAGGACACAGCCCCACAGGCTGGCCTGGCCAGGAGGGTCCTAGAGAGAGAACTTGCCCCCCACCTTCATGTTCCCTCCGCAGTACACGGCCCTGGCCTGGCCCACAAGAGCCCCAGGAGACAAGCCCGCTGCACCCCGGCTGCCCTGAGCGCGGCCAGCCTTGCTGGGTTGAAATGGGCCCCCAGGTCCACGCTGGGCTGCACACGTGTCGCCAGCACCATGCGGCCCTCCCCCATGGATGGGGTGCAGGCTGGCAGGTGCCTGTAGTCTGCATATGTCTTTGCAGCCCAAACTCGTGTGCGCACACACACACACACACACACACACACACACACACACACACAGGCTGAGTGGCCTGCCACCTGGGGGAGCCCAGCCACCGCTCCGCGCATCCAACACCCCTGGGCTGGGGACCTTCCAAGGCCTCAGGCATGGCGCGGGGCAGAGGCCAGGGTGGGACCCTCCAAGGGCAGAGGGAGCTAAGCCATTAAGTCAGACAGGAGACACAGGAGCGACACCAGGTCCCTGAGGGTGGCACTGCACGGCCCACGTGGCTGCACCTAGAAGCCAGCCTGACACTTGTCCTCCTGGATGGCAGGCAGGTACTCGGACTGAGAATGGAGATGGCTTGTGACCTGCCCAGGGTACGGTGGCTGATCGGAAAGGCCACCGCCACAACCGGACTCCCCCCAGGCGACAGCAAACACTGACCTCCAAACCTGCCACAATTTTCACCCAAAGCACTTCCGCTCGAAAGCTACCTCTTGTAAGCAAGTGTGCACAAGGGCACACACACAGGCACGCCGCGCCCTTCCCCGACACACGTGCCTACCGCCCGCCACACCCCTTCCTTCCAAGTGCCCAGCACAGGGCTGGCTCAAAGGGCCCCGCGCTTGCCTCGGGGCACCCAAAAGCCCCCGGGAAGGAGGCCCCCCAGGAAAGGGTCCTGGCCGGAATGCAGGCTCTCCAGCCCACACGGCCCCCTCCTGAAGCCAGCCTGGAGGGGGCAGGCCGTCCTCCACCCCAGGCCCTCGTCCCCGTCCCCAGCCACGAGGCACCCAGGGAAGCAATGGGACCCTGGGCATCACGCAAGTGTAGAGAATGAGGATGATATTGACCGACACGGATCAGACCTCGTGGAAGACAGTTACCAAGCGTCCTATGAGGTCAACACTTTGTGATCCCCATTTACAGACGGGAAGCTGAGGCTGGGGGCTCGTTCTGCTTGCAGAACAAAGCCAGGAAGCGAATGGGCTGAGGCTCAACCCAAGTCTGTCCAACTCCCGGGCCTGAGGGCTTAATCACTGAAGCATCATTGAGTCAATTGGCCTCATAAAAACACAGACCACCGGACTTCCCTGGTGGTCCAGTGGTTAAGACTCCGCGCTTCCAAAACAGGGGGCGCAAGTTCGATCCCTGGTCAGGGAACTAAGATCCCACATGCCTCGCGGCCAGAAAAAAAGAGACACAAACCGCGGTCAGAAATACACTCAGAGACTCCCACAACGTGCCCACATAGAAAGAGCTAGTTTACTGAACTACCACCCTGCTGTCCTCATCCACACGCATGTGACACCGTGTGAGTGCGTGTGTGTGTGTGTGTGTGTATGCTGCCTGCCTCTCCCAAGCCCAGCCAGCCTCAGCCTGGAGGGGCGAGGTGACCTCCCGGAGAGGGTGTGACCGTGGACAGTGACCTGGGGCAGCTGGAAGTCGCGGCCTCAGCAGAGCATCCATTTTAGCAACAAGAGAAGCGGATGACGTGGCAAATTACAGCGTCTGACCAAATACATGCTTCCTTTCATTTTACTCTTCTGTTCAGAAGAGGGCTTTAAACCTCAGCTCCGAACATATTCACCAAGTGCTTACTGAGAGGATTAGGCTGTAATTAATAGGAATGGAACTTTCTTTTCTTTCCCAAGGCGTGCACATGGAGGAGAAACGGGGCAGGACAGACTCCTCTGGGCTGCAGGCTGGGTGAAGGTTTAATAGCTTCCCAGACCTGTGCGGGCAGCAAGGGCAAAAAGGAGAGGAAAAGTATAAAACCGTTAATTGCTGCTTCCCAAAATAACCTCAGCCCGCCTGTAATAAGCTTCTTCTGGATTTTAATTCTTTTCACAGAGAAGAAAAAAAGAAAAATCAGATTTAAATTTCTCAAACCAACATATTTTCCAGCGGCCCCGCCCTTAGCGTCGTCTGTCTGGGGTTGAGAGCTCCAATGTCATGGAAGTCTCAAGGCAAGGGGTGTCAGACAGGGGCTGCTCTCCTGGAACAGTGGCCTCGAGTCCCAAAGAACACTTCCTCGGGAAAGCCAGGGCAGGGTCCCAGCCGGCTGTCCTCGTCTGTAAAACAAGGTTGGTAGGTGGATCGGGGCCCCATGTTTGCCCCAGCTTTAAAAGTCCCTGAGAATTGCGTAGGGAACGGACTTGTGGTTGGCAAGGGGGGGGGGGGGTGTGGGGGAGGGAGGGATGGAGTGGGAGTTTAGGTTGAGCAGATGCAAACTATTGTATAGAGAATAGATACACAACAAGGTCCTGCTCTAGAGCACAGGGAACTATATTCAACATCCTATGATGAACCATAATGGAAAAGAACATGAAAAAGAATGTACATATAGGTATAAACGAGTCACTTTTCTGTACAGCAGAAACTAACACAACATTGTAAATCAACTAGGCTTCAGTAAAATAAATTCTTTTTAAGTCCATGGGTCTTCGGACCTGGCTCCCCACTCATTGTTTCTCTTGATTATTATTTAATTTTGAAAATTGTGCTAACATACACACAGCACGAAATGTCTCCTTTTAACTGTTTTTCAGGGCATACAGTTCAGTGGCGTTAAGTACACTGACTTTGTGCCACCGTCACCACCACCCATCTCTAGAACTCTTTTCAGAGCCCCAAGCTGCAACTCTACCCCATGAAACAATAACTCATCGGTGCCCCTCCCCCAGCCCCTGGCACCCACCCTTTTACTTTCCGCCTCTGTGAATGTGACTCCTCTGGGGACCTCGTATAAGTGGAATCATGAAGTATCTGTCCTCTTGTGACTGCGTGATTTCATTCACCATAATGTCCTCAAGGCTCATCCAGAGAGTAGACTGTGTCAGGGTTTCCTCCCTTTTCGAGGCTGAGTAATACTCTATTGTATGTTACAGACCACACTCTGTGATCTATTCATCTGTCTACGGACACCCGGATCGCTTCCACCTTTTGGCTACTGTGGTTAATGCCGCTATGGACATGGGTATACAGAGCTTACATTTCTTTTGGGTATATACCCAGGAGTGGCAGTGCCAGATCATATAATTCTAGGTTTAATCTCTTTTTTTTTTTTTTTTTTTTTTTGCGGTACGCGGGCCTCTCACTGTTGTGGCCTCTCCCATTGCGGAGCACAGGCTCCGGACGCGCAGGCTCAGCGGCCATGGCTCACGGGCCCAGCCGCTCCGCGGCATGTGGGATCTTCCCGGACCGGGGCACGAACCTGTGTCCCCTGCATCGGCAGGTGGACTCTCAACCACTGCGCCACCAGGGAAGCCCTAGGTTTAATCTTTTGAGGACCTGTCAGACTGTTTTCCACAGTGTCTGCACCATTTTACATTCCCACCAGCAATGCACTAAGGTTCCAATCTCTCCATGTCCTTGCCAACACCTGTAATATTTTCTGGGTTTTGAGAGTGGCCATCCCAGAGAGTGTGACCCCCCCCGATTCTCCATCACCCTCTCCAAGCAGAAGCCCTGGCTCAGGCAGGCTGGGTTCACCACTGAGGAAGAAGGATCAGCAGAAACTTGCATGTGGGCCATCCCACCAGCCTGAAAGAGGGTGGCGATGGGGCAGGACAACAGGGCCAGAGGTTTGCATTTCTGGGCTGGCTCTGGACGAGTCCCTGAAGCACTCATCTGATCACTGATTAACCTGACAACATTTATGGACATGCACAGTGCTAGGCACTGTTCTGGAGACTGGGGACACAGGGGTCCCTCATGGACTCAGGATGAGAAAGCGAGATGGTGGGACCCCACTGGTCCTGGAAGCTGAGGTGTGGGCAGACACAGCTCCAAGGAAGTCACGGGGAAGGACGTGCCAGCGTCTGAGGGAGGGAGGGGAATGGGGAGGGGGCGTGGTGCTGATCTGAAATGGGCTCAAAAGGTTATCACTGGGGCATTACATAACCACAGAGAGAATTAACTGCCCGATTCTCAAATCGTTCCCTGGGGTGACCTGGAGGGGCCATGGGCTCTGAAATCCTACGGGCTTGGGTCCAAATCCGCCTCTCCCACCCACGTGACCCGGAGCACCTGCCCTCTCTGGGTCTCGGGTGTGTAATGTGTAAACAGGAATACAGGGGATTCCCATCTTTCGCAGGGACTCGAGGCTAGAGACTGGACACAGGACAAAAATCTCCACCAGCCCAAATCACCCTCAAGATGACCCCACGCGGGTGGACTCGTCCCCTCACCAGTCCAGTTCGGGGGGCTCCTCGGTATGGAGACACGCTGCCCCCAGGCAAGCAGCCCCCAAGGGAGCTGACAGAGTTCGGAGGCCCCCACGCAAGAAAACTCCACGTGCAGACAACAGAGGTACGAGGTGGCCCAGAAGCTCCTGAATCGGGAGGCGGGAGTGGACGTGACCTGATGGAGACCACGCCCCCTGCATCCCCAGCGGTGTCTCTGCATCCCCAGCCAGCTCGGCCACGGGCTCCCACCCAACCCGCCCGCCGGGCTGGCCATAAGCATCACAGCTGTCTGGACAGAGGCTGGCCGTGGCCCAAGGCCCTGCTCTGTCATAACAAAGGCAGCCGCCTCTTGTAGTGCCCAACCACAAGAGCCCGTGGGCTTCTCAGCCCCCTCATCCTGCTGTCGCCAGGTCACTGCTGGGCCACAGCCAGAGTGCAAAGCTCTGAGCTGCCCAGGCTCGTGCAGGGGACAGCTGTGAACCAGAGCAGACAAGGGAAGGGGGCATCCCTGTGGTCCTCCGCCCGGTTATCCAGACATCTCCCAGCCAGAACACACCCCTGCGGGAGGGGACACCACAGGGCTCTGAGGGCAAAGGGACGCACCGGGAAGGGGGCAAGTGGGGGAGGGCTGCAATCGGGGAGGGCTTCCAGGAGGCGGCAGGCAAAAGATGGGATGGGTGCCTTAGGGCGCTACTGCAGGTGAGCGGCTGCAGAGGCGGACAGGGCCAGGTCAGGGGCTCTATCCCGTGGGCTTCCGCTTCTAACCTGAGGGATGAGCAGCCTCCTTCAAAAGCAGTAAATTCTCTCCGACTCTAAGCGGGGTCTTTAATTCTCCCCCAACCCTCGCGTCACACTATGGGGCCAGAGGCCTGTGGGCTCCACCGTGAGAAACGCCGTGGGGACGTCCCTCTCAGTGGTGTCGCTGACAAGGGGGATTCGAGTCCTGACGACTCCCTGTGGTTTGGACATCATGCCGTGGGGACGTCTTAGCTCACAGCCAAGCCCCCCAGGTGGGCTCAGACCCTCAAAGAGCAACTAGAACACCCCCTCAGGGCTAGCTGCAGAGGTGATGGTGTAGACCGAGGGGGCAGGAAAGGGTTTCCAGCCAGAGAGAGTGAGGGGCACAGGCTGGAGTATTTGGAGGGTCCCTCCGCAGCCACGGTTCCGCCACCTCTGAGGCCCAGCGCTCATGGGCAGAAGAGCCAAGCCTGAGGACCACCAGCCTCCTGGGGGAGAGGGGCAACGCCTGGTGTGAGACAGGGGCTGCATATCCTTGCGGGGAGGGCACCCCGGGGGCACCACCATACAACCAGCTCTGCCGAGAACCATCAAGACAGACACTTAACCGCTGCCCCCACCGCCTGCCTCCGGTTCCAGGAAAAGATGAATTCTTGTTTGCTCCTTGCTCCTCCCATCGCTCCAACTGGACAGCCTGGCAGTGAACTGGGGGTAGGTGAGTTATTCAGATGCCTTATCTCCTCCCACCAGCTGTATGATGTGGGGTAAGTGACTCAACCTCTCTGAACCTAAGCTCCACGGCTTTTTGGCTACGGCTATGGCCTCCCACTGCTATTAAAAAAAAACCGTCATCCCAGGGCTTCGCTGGTGGCACAGTGGTTGAGAGTCCGCCTGCCGATGCAGGGGACACGGGTTCGTGCCCCGGTCCGGGAAGATCCCACATACCACGGGGCGGCTGGGCCCGTGAGCCATGGCCGCTGAGCCTGCGCGTCCGGAGCCTGTGCTCCGCAACGGGAGAGGCCACAGCAGTGAGAGGCCCACGTACCGCAAAAAAAAAATAAATTAATTAATTAATTAAAAAAAAAACCGTCATCCCAGTATAAAACAGCCAAGATACAAACATTTAGACTTCTATAACCAATAAATCAGAAAAGCCTAGTTTTTCCTTATTATATAAAGTTAATTCACCATGGAATTCTGTTGATTAACAAACTGCCTTTGTGCAAAGAAAATATGGGTATTTTGCTCTGTGGGTGGTTTCAGCGGAAAGGAGCAAATTACCCGATGACACGGAAAACTAAGGGCCACCACACGTGTACATCCTTCCGTGGGCACAGAAGGTGGGTCTCACAAGGTGGGTGCAGAGAGGAAAGCCCCTCACTTCTCCTGCGGCCTCGGCACTGTCCCCTCCACCCTCGTAGGGCTGCCACCAACTCCATCAGCCCCCAGCCAGGAGGAGTGTCCGGGTGACCCCCCAGAATCCCCTGCGCCCCGCCCCGAGCACCATCTCTCCTCTCCTGAGCCTGCGGCGGCGGGATGCGGGGAGGGTTTGTGCTAAAAGAATCGGGGGAGCCTTCTGAACCCTGCCTTCCAATGCCATGTGTTTCACAGACGGCCCCCGGCCACCCACCTCCCCAGGCCCCGCAGCAAAACTGCTCCACGCGGGCAGATCAGAAGAGAGGCGAAATCACACACATGTCCGCTCCCACAGGCCGGCGCAAGACGAACTCGTCCTTGGTGTTAAAGGAAACTTCAGCATCTACTGGGCAAGAAGCATCCCTCTCTGCCTCTTCCATGCTCACCCAGCACCTGGAACCTGCACCCAGAAACGGAGGCTAATTTAACAATGGTGGGGGGAGGGCGGTCCTCTGCCCCCAGCCCTCACATAGCTCTGGTCCCTTCCCCCAACCCAGCATGGCCAAATTTATAGATTTGGGATTGCTGTAAATTACCGTGTAATTATACTGCGCCAGGGGCAGCTCCCCATGGCAGAAATTAAAAAGCAATTCAGGTAAATGATCTTTAGCTACAGTGGCGCGTCCCCGCAGAACTCATTAAGTCCAGGGACAAAACGGCATACCAAAGACGGGGTGCAGCCCGCTGCATGTCAAACGCTGCCTCATCCTGGGAACACGGGCCACCAGCAGGGGCGGAAGCGGGCGTCCCAGGAGGGATGCCTGCCCATCCTTCACCTGCCGCTCACGGCAAACGCTGGGCACACCTGCCAGGTGTCTCCCCCAACACCCTTTTGTGCTGTCTCTTGGGGACCACTCTGCGGACAGGCCCACTGGGCGAGGGGGTAAGTCGGGGGGCCTGCAGAAGAGCCAGGGTAAAAGAAGGGGCGGCAGATGGATTTGGTGTCTATTGAAAATAAAATCAGACAGGAAATTCGTCCTTTGGGTTGCATTCTACATTTCCTCTGAAGCTTTGAGTCCCAAAAGCCCAAGGACTTGTTTTTAAAATTTCCTTCACTGAACCTAACACTGAAAAAAGAAATGAGAAGAACTGGGAAAAAAATATGCTAACACTTGAGTGAAGGGAGGGAGAATCAAGGAAGAGTGTGATCACGTTCATTGTGCTTTTCTGCATTAATCAAATTTTCAGATTGCTTTAATAATCAGAAAAATGGTAAACATGTCTGGGAATTCCCTGGCGGTCCCGTGGTTAGGACACAGTACTTCCACTGCCGGGGCCCAGGTTCAATCCCTGATCAGGGAACTGAGATCCCTCAAGACGCGAGGCACAGCCAAAAAAAAAAAAAAAAAGGCAAACATGTAATTTGCAGAAGCAGCCCTGTGTGCTGCCCGTATGACCTTCAGCCATGTACTAAGGGAAGGCGGGGGTCGCCATGTCTCTCAGATTAATTGTGGCAAGTGGGTGCAAAGAGTTCCCATGAAGGGGGCAAGGCTCCGAAGCTGGCGGGGACACAGAGGTTCTGGAGCCCTCGGCCCACCAGGCTGCTTGCTAACATGCTTCCAAATCCATTCTGTCCATGTGCCCTGAGCCACAGTCCACGCCTGTTCCCGGCACTGCCCGGAGCACCTACTGTGTGCAGGGTTAGCACTGCGCCCACGGCCTGATCTATGAGAGACCAGGGTGCTCCCTCTGGAAGGCTGTTCTCACCCACACACTTCTGTGAGCGTGTCGCCTGCCAGGCACTGTTCCAACTGCTTCGCTGATAACAGCCTACGATAATCCGGGCCCCCAGCAGGTGGGGGCTTTGCAGGTGGGACCCTGAGGCCCAGAGAGGCGAAGCTACGTGCTCCAAGTCCCATCCAGCTGGTCAGCAGCAGAGCAAGAACTTGAACAAGGGATTTCCCTGGCGGTCCGGTAGCTAAGACGCTGCGCTTCCTTTGCAGGGGGCGCACGTTCAACCCCTAGCCAGGCAATTAAGATCCCACATGCCGCGAGGCACAGCCAAAGAATTTTAAAAAATAAAAAAGAACTTGGACGAGGCCAGGTCTGAGCCACAGCAGCCTCCTCTCCAAGTCGGAGGCATGGGACACAGCGAACACCGACGGACCAGCAGCGCACTTCCCCGAGGCAACTCTCCCCTCTGAACCGTGGAGTCAGAGCCCGAAAACCCCACTGGGTACCGCGCGCGGATGGGGGCTCAGCGCAGGCGAGGCTCGGCTTGACCGCGTCCCAGCATTGTCCGGGGGGGCAGGTCACCTGACACTGAAGAACCTCGGCTGCCCCGTCTGTAAAATGGGATTGCACCTGCCTCTGGGGGTCACTGCACAGACTCGGGCAACCTCGTACAGGGCTGGTGGGGACAGAGCGGACAAAAGGGACGCAAGCCAGCCTACCATGCACTTAATGAAGAAGGAAGAATGAAGGAAGGCGGAGGGGGCCAGGCACCCCCTCCAGAGTGTGCCTGCCCTCCCTGGCCCCCCAAAGCTTCCCCGCTCATCCTCATGCCCGGCTCTCAGCCAGGTGTCCAGGTGGGCCCCACCACACACCTGTAAGGCTGGGTCTGGGGTCGGGTGCCCCACCGGACACTAGTTTACCAGCCCCTCTGTGGGTCTGACAGCCTAGGCCAGACCAAACACCCTCCCCAAAGCTGGGATTTCCTTCTTGGGATCTGACATTTCTTCCACGGTGGAAGTTCACTCATTTTGCTGCTCGGCTAAGCCACGGGCCCATCCCTAATTTGGACATTTCTTCCCAACCTCCAGTCAACGCAGAAAAACACATCACGTACCAGGTGGAAGAAACTCAATCCACGAAGCCCAGGAGCCACTGAACCACCGGGCGCGTCCACCCCTTTGCATCCGCGGGAGCCTGCCCGGCACAGGCGCCCCCAGGAAACGCTGTCCCCGTCACATCCTGGTGGCGGCATGGCCGGGCCTGGTGCTCTGGGCCCCGCACACACTTTTCCCATTTCCCCGGGAGAGGTGGGCTCCCGGGTCTCGGCGAGGCATATGAAACCACGGGGAGGCCACGCACTAGTCCCTGAGTCGGTACCCGGCAGCCCCGTCGGAAGGCCTCCCGATCACAGACAGATTGAGAAAACAGGCACTTCAGCCAACTGAAGGACTGCTGCCCCTGCAGGCCGGGTCGGACGGAGCACCGCCTCCTCCAGGTCCCCAGAGCCACAGGGCAGCCCATCCTCCCTGCTTCTCTCCGCTGCTTAAGAGACATGGGCCCCTCGCCGAGGGGATGCTGAGTGTCTGTTTAAGGAAAAGCCAGTCCCTCCCCGCCAGAAGGAGGAGCCCCCTCCTCCAGCAGCCACACCCTCTCCTTCCCCACTGAAGTTTTGGCCACCGTGGAAGGAATTCCCAGAGAAGAAACCAGACACACAGGCCACCAGGATCCATATGCTGGCCATCCCCGTGGGCGTCCAGGGGCCCGTACATCCGCAGCCAGCCTACCTACGGGGTCCCGGCCGGAGTCCACCCCAGAGAGAGCCTCTAGGCAGCTCTGTCGTCCCCGGCGTCAGCCTCTGACGTTATCGCCAGGAGAGGGGACTGATGCTCCCCAGCTGGCTTGGCGGTTTAACCCTCTCAGGCTTCCAGGGTATCCAACCAGGATGAAAGCTCACAGTTCCCCTAACAGGGCCCCAGAGCCCAGGCGCTGTGAATTCAGCAAATATGAGGGCAACAGCTGAGGGTTCACATTAGATGAGAAAGCAGGGTCTGGGTGGGTGAGGGGAAGGGAAACCGGTCCAAAAACCCCTCATTCCACTGCCCTGATTCTCAGGGAGCCAGAGGGAACACAGACACAGCTGAGAAAACCAGACAGAAGGCAAAAGGGACCTCCTGGAATCTTTCCTTCGCCTGCCTTGGTCAACCCTGGTCTTTCTAGGGTACGATGCTTCAGGAGAAGCTGCTGAAGAAGGTCCCCTCAGCAAAACCATCAACGGTTCCCGGATTCACACCCTAACCTCTGACTGTGCTCATGTTTTTTTCTACGCCCTGCTTTTCTGCCTAGTGAACTCTTATTCATCCCTCAACGCCCAGCGTAGGCATGCCTACCTCCAGGAAGTCTTCCCGGCCTCTCTTCCCCCAGGGACGGGATGAAGCATCTAGAGCTGACCTCTCTTGAAGCCCTTACCATCCTGAGATGCCAGCCCTGTGCTTGCGAGTCCCTCCTCCTGGCTGGTGAGCTCCCTGAGGTTTGGATGGTGGGGTATCTGCACACTGATGAATGCCTGCAACCAGATGAAGAAACTGCCTGTCACAGAGCCCCTCAGATTTGCTGTTCTTGAGGCCGAGGCTCACGGAGAATTCTCTGTGCCTGCCGTCGGGGTTCAGCCCCTGGCAGAGGACTGGCAAAGGGGGAAAAATAGAGGGGGTGGAGAGAAGACACAAACGCTAGACCCAATTACTAGCGTTCTGTCACACTGAATTATCTACTGTCGGTACTTTTTAAGTGTGGAACAAACTGCACCCATCAGGAGGTCACTCACCTCTCAGGGCAACTGTCTATCAACTGCAGCCAGGAGCCCAGAAAGAGACAAGAAGCCCCTGAGCCCCCAGACCTAAGCCTCAGAGGCCTTGCGCCAAGTAGTGTATAATTCATCCACAGAAGAGGCCCTTCCTTCCTCGGTGCCCCGGACTCTTGGTCTTGAAACAATTTAACAGGTTTACATCCATCAGACATAAGTGGGTATACGTTAAAGAGGGCAGGGGGTTGTGACTGCTCCAGATAAGCAGGCTATCAGCAGAAGACAGGAGTAGGGCAGCAGCAGTGGGAAGGAAGACAGTCCTGCCCTTAGGGCTCAGACAGACTCAAGTTCAAGTCCTGGCTGTACCACCTAAGAGCCGGGTGGCCTTGGCAACAGGCTAACCAGTAGGCCTTCCGTAAACATCCAAATGCTTTTTGAATTAAACAGAATGGACTAACTGAACTTGGCCTTGAAAGAGCCTTGAGATCTGGAGAGGCAGGTGGCCCAGAGGAAGACACTGGGGGTGGGTGGGAGGTGGGAGGGGTCCCTTGCAGAGACTTGCCTGGGAGCCCAAAGTCAGGAGGCTCAGAAGGCCTTTGTGTTTGGGCTGGGGGTGCAGGGGGGAGTAAGGGGGGGCAGGGAGAGGGGGGCACAGCATCTTAGTGGACCCTGCTGGTCTTGCAGTAGAGCGACACCCTGGCTCCCGACGTGCCGAGACCCCCTCCCCTGTAAGGACCTACCTGATGTCAGGGCCCACTGAGCGCCAGCTGAGAACCCGGCCAGCTGAAAAGGTCAGCACACACTCTTATCTCTGCTTTGGGCCCCTGGCACCTACACACGCCTGCCCGGAGTCTGCTCAGGGATTGCAGAGCTATTTTCTTCTTAGAGATGTCTTCTCGGATGGAGAAAAGCAATCCTGACTGCAGGTGGCAGCCATGTTACCAGACTCAGGACAGGGGCTGTCACCTCCACCACCCGCTGCCAGCCTCACAGGAGGTACTGCTGCTCCAGGGAGGGTGCTGGCACTCCTTGGAGTTCTCTGGCTCTTGCTGCCTCCTTGCTGCCAGGCGCTGGGCCCTAAGGCTCAGGCAGCTCTGGCCTCTGCCAGGCACGGGCACGGAGCCAAGCGGTCCCTTGAACCAAGGATATGAAGCCTGGGAGGGCATGAAGCAGGGGAGGAGCACGGGTCCGGGCTCAGGACCCCATCAAATTCCAGTCTTCCCCTTGCTCGTGGTGACCTGGTGGGCGAGTCTGGGGACCCCTCTGGGCCTCCTGTGTCCCAGTGGACACAGAGGCTTTAAGGAAAGTCCATCCGCAGTAGGGCCCGCGGCACGCTGCATCTTGCGCCATCTGGGGCATAGGTCCCTTAATTTTCCATCATGTACAAGTGAGAAGTAAATGATGCTGGACTCTCAGAGGAGGGCAGGCAGGGGCCTCCCCCAGTGGGGGGAGCGGGGGTCCAGGTGTGGGTGGAGAGGGAGCATTACGCATTCAGCCCAGGATACACGGGGCCTAAGGACAGGCGAGATGTCGGGTGGGCCAGTGGTAAGCAGGTCTGGAGCCAGTGGGGTGAGTGCGGGTGTCATGGAGCAGAGATGACTGAAAAGGCGGGACCGCCCCCCCCATGACAAGAGGAGAGGCTGAGGACACGCCCCTGGGACCTTGGGTCAAGGGGGGGCGGGCAGGAAAACCGGCAGGGATGTCCAGGGCCAGGGTCCAGGGGAGGGAGCTGGTGAGACTGTGAAAGCAGAAGAGGAGGGATGAAGACCCCCCACTGGATTGGGCACCATCTGGGTGGAGAGATGGGGCAAGGTCCCGATGGACATGCGCTTAGCCAGGGAGCACAGACAGTCAGGAATGAAGGGGAAGAGAGAAGGTGCAGCCAGAGGGCAGGTGGCACCAAGGGGCATGGGGGAGCTTCAGGGAGAGACCCCCGTGGCAGCATCGCTAAGCTGACACTTCATTTCCGAGAATTCCCTTCTCAGCGTGACTCCATCTCAGGGCTGGCCACAGCAAAACGTGCGTGAAATTAGTAGGAAGGATGCTGGAAAGCAGTGGTCCTCTTTCAGGGCAGGGGCAAAGTCACGGCATTTTCATAATAATACCAAGAAGTGATGTGTCTTTCTCTCTCATCTCTGTCTGTACGTTTGGATAGCCTCACGACTCCGTGAGCCAATAGTTCCAAAGGACGAAAGCGTGATGATACAAAATGATGCCTGGGTAAAAAATATCCCTTCCAAGTGCAAGGCAGACCAGTGGATTTTAACAAACAGAATACGGAAAGGGCTTCGAGATGGTTTCAGATGCCACATCGCAAGTAACATTTCAGGAACACCCACGTGTCAAGTTTTGGTGTAATATCAGAGAAGAATATCTACAATTAGCTGAAAAGGCTTTAAAAATATCCCTCCGCTTTCCAACTCTATGCCTTATGTGAGGCCAGATGTCCTCTCACATTTCAACCAAAACAACATGTCGCAACAGACAAAACGCAGGAGCAGGTGTGAGAGTCCAGCTGTCTTCCACTAAGCCCGACATTAAA
This sequence comes from Stenella coeruleoalba, assembly GCF_951394435.1. Taxonomy (NCBI): domain Eukaryota; kingdom Metazoa; phylum Chordata; class Mammalia; order Artiodactyla; family Delphinidae; genus Stenella; species Stenella coeruleoalba. The sequence goes on along the minus strand of NC_137151.1, from coordinate 2,171,388 downwards.
GAGATTTACAATAGAAACATCCCATTCATCTCACCAATTTTTTAAAATTTTAGAAAATAGTTATTTTTCATAAAAAGAATGGATTTACCACTGTTATTTTCAAATGAATTAAAAATTAAAATATACACATTTTTTCTCATGTGACATTTCTAGCAAGGTAAATATCAAGAGATATAAACCACACCCACAGAAGTTCTTTGGGGTCCTCAGTCATATTTAAGGGATCAAAAAGTTTGGGGACCCACGATAAAGGGCAGCAGGCACCCTGATCCTTGGCTTGCCCTGGCGACGTGGGCAGAGACGGCTGGTCCAGCTCCCAGGCCCGATGTGGAAACAGCTGCAAGGGGCAGGCTGCCTCTGCAGCTCCCCTGCATCCGTCCAGCCCGAGGCTGGGAGCTCACAAAAGGTGACATGAGCTCTGTCCCCACAGCCACGTTCTCCCCACTGCAGACCCCACTGACCTACAGCAACTTGGGCCGGGCACCAGATACAGAGGCCAGAGCCGTCCAGAAACTCCATGGCTCCTGCAGCTCGGTGGGGGCTGGTCCCATCACAGCCCTGGTCCTGTGTCACTCACAGCGGCTCTGCTCCCCGACCCACCTGCATCTGGTACAGGAGTGGGTGTCTAGGGGACCACGAGGCATGTGCAAAGGACAGCAGGAGGCCCTGGCAGATGAGCAGAGGAAGGCATCCGGGAAGAGGGAGAGCCACACAAAGGCACAGAGGCCGGCATGTGGGAAGGACATTACAAGGCTGGAGAGGTGGGCAGGGGCCATGCGTGCCCACAGAGCTTGCACTTGGCCCGTGGTGCCAGGGAGCCAATGCGGACGACTGCGGTCCCCTGCACCGATGCAGGTGGGGGCTGGGTCACTGTCTGGAAGGCTGAGGTGAGGGTTAACTCACTCCCACCCCCACCTCTGGACACGGTGATTTGTGGCTCTGGTTCCCGATGGGCTGCGGCTCCATAAAGGCAGAAAAGCCCTGTGGCTGAGCCACCTTCTCTCCCGCTTCCTGGTGGTTTTTTATGAGTAAACGTTTCTTGATAAAGATGTACTGTCTGCAGAGACCCCTTCACACCCCAAAGGCAAGGGTTTAAGTGGCCTTATAACTGCCGTTACTTATCTTTACAACGGCCAGCATGAGCCTGCTCAGTGGCGGCAGTTTTCATTTCACCGTGTATATTTTTAGTGACTGGTTATAAATCAGGCTCATCCCTGGGGCTTGGGGTCTCGGGTCCCCTCCATTCCAGGCCAGGCTGGCGCTCTGGTCTTCTGGCATTGATGGTCCCCAGGGCCTTGTCTCAAAGATGCACCACGGGGGACCTTCAGGTCCCTCAGGCCCGTTTCCGGCCCCTTCTCCGACCAGCAGCCTCTTTCCTGTCCTCCTGGGCTCATCCCCATCAAACCCTGTTCCCTCAACACAGAATCTGATAAAACTCATTCCCACTGAGGCACTGATGTCTGATAACAGCCCAGCTGCTGCCTCTCCCTGGGGAGTCTGTAGCTCCACACTTATCCATCCCTAAGCCATCAGAATTCACCTCTGTGAAATCAGAGGGGGACACGGAAAAGGATTCCTGACCCCACAAAAGTCACGACCTGTGAGTACCCACCACTTCTGTCTCCGTGTGGCCGATGCTTTGTGACGCCCACTCACGTCCCCACGCTCCTACCACTGTGATGCACACACACACCCAGCTTCCCATCACTAGCCCCTGGAGTTAACCGTCTGAGTGTTTTCTCTACCTCCAAAGCCCGTTTTGCCCCATTGCACGCGAGGCCGGAAGTGACAGGAGCTGGTGTTTAAACAGACCTCAGCTCCCTTCCCTTTGGGTGGGATAGGTCACGAGGGGCCCCGGGGTTTCCCTGAGGGATGAAACCCCAGTAGTTCCTAGTGGTAGTGGCTGGCTAAGGTACCCCATACCCGTCCTGTCTCACGTCCCAGCCCCTCCTTAACCTCTCAGTAAACCACGTGCACTGGAACCCCATCTCAGAGCTTCTGAGGAGGAGAGCCATGCATGCAAGTGACCTCACACCCGAGGCGCAGCCCGAGACGTTCCCTGGACGGGCTTGGGAGGCCGGGGTGACCTTCTCCTCAGGATGAGGCAGCCTACGGGGCTGGCACAGCCTGGCGATCTGGTGGGGATAAGCCTGCACTCAAGAGACTGGCAGTGGGGGCCGGGGTGGGGAGGGGGCATCTGAGGAAGGAGGGCCTGAGGCAGCTGAGGATAAAGGGCCTAATGCAGCTGCACGTGTAAGGCCACTGGCAAGAGGCTGGTCCAGCAGACGTGCGAGGTGGCGTTCATCTGCCCCGGGCAGCCACCCAGCCATTAAGTTCTTGCAACAAGCAGGGCCCAGAGTCTCAGTCTGCCCTTGGGCTTGGTTCTCTCAAGACACAGCCAGCTGAGGGGCTCGGGCTGCTCCCTGTGGCGCAGCTGGGATGTTTCTCGGACGGCGGAGCTCAAGGACCTGTGGCCGCATCCACAGGTGGTGCCCACCCCGCCCACACCTCCTCTGGGAAGAACTTGCAAAGGCCACCCCAGCCCCAAAGCAATGGAGCGCCCAGAACACAGCACAGGGAAACACCGACTCTGTTTTCTGTTTTATTACTATTATTTTTTTTTAAGATCCCAGGAGCTTCTGACTCTTCCTTGGGGATGCGGGCACAAAAACCATCTCTGACCACCTACAGCCCTGCCGGGACACTTGGTCAGGGCTGCTCCAAGCACTGATGGGAGAGTTCTAACGCCTTCCATTCCCGGCACACTAAGAATTCTTCAGAACCCCCTCACGGATGTCACCCAGAGGCATCATCACAGCCAAGGAACAGAGGACCCGCTGTGGGCACGGTGACCGCAGAAACAGAGAGATGAGCCTGTGGTCCCCCGCGCTGGCACTGCGGCCAGCCTCTCCAGAGTCCCCAGAGGAGGGGTCCCGTCCTGACCACGGCCCCACCAGGCAGGGCGAGCCCGCTGCCGGGTGAAAGACCGGGACGCCACAGCGGCTTGGACCCAGGGCGTCTGGATCCCCGGGCTCCACTCCAGCCCTGCTCCCAACGCAGGGATGGCTGGACCGGCTGTGACAGACGCTGTCCCTCGGCACGGGGACAGCCTGAGCCGGCCCCCCAGTCTCTTCTCACCCCGGCCTCCCCCGGCAGAGGAAGCCGTCTCCATGCTGTCTCAGCAGCTCACCTGCAAGAGGCGGCGGCCTTAACCCTCCTGGGAAACACCACCTCCCCCCACCCCCGCCTCCCCAAAGCCAGGGTCCCTATTTCCGGTTCTCGGCGGTGTGGCCTTTCATGGGAGGACCTGCCTGTCTTGCCCAACTAGACTGTCTCCCCCAGGAAAAGTGGACCTTGCCTGAGTGTTCTCTGCTGAGATACAGTGACCATAACATCGTCCGGGACACACTAGGCCCTCAGTGAACGCATGCGGGAAGACAGGAGTAAGGCAGGGAGGGAGAGAGGAAAGAAGGAAGAAGCGTGATCTGCAGAGCAGGGACATCGAGCCCAATCGCCTGCATTTCCCTCGCGCCGGCTTCAAGCCACAGGACATAAGTTAACCCGCCAAAAAAGCAAGTTTATTCGAAACCGTGCTCCCCTGCTCAAGGGCCTTCAATGGCTCCCTGCTATCCAGAGTCCAGATTCCTCTGAGGCACCTCCAAGGCTCCGCACAGCTTACAAAGCTCCCTTGCCAAGTGCATCTCTCCTTCCACACCTTCGCGTGAAAGCCGCTGGCAAGTAGGCACCCTGGTCCCCGTCCTCCATGTGCGCTATCTCACCCCCAGCCCAGGCCTCCGCTCTTGTCCCCTTCTCGGAGCCCTCCCCCACAGGCCCCTCCTTCCTGGAGGACCTCTCCTTAGTGATGCCGCCCCCGGAAACTTCTGGCTTTTCCTCTCTAAGGCTCTCACCTGGCAACTCTCAGGGGTACCCTGCATTCCCCCACGGGGAGCTCAAAAGGGCAATGAGGGGCTGGGGACAGGCCTAGTCACTCCAGGGGCAGCCCCAGGAGGAGGTCCCGGACAGAATGACCGGGAAACTTGCTGCCTGAAAAGTCACAGCTCTGACCCCATCACACACCAGTCCATCCATCCCACCAAGAGCCGGGGGAGAAAGGGCCAGTGTCCCAGCGACATCACTGGGGCCTCAGGCGCAGCTAGTTCTGGAGGGTCTGAGTGGGTTTCTGTCACTTGCCACCAAGCATCCTGATGCGGTCCCCACTGGAGAAGTCATCGCTCCAGGCCAGGGTACCGCCATTTCCTAGATCTTCAGACATCACACATGGCCCCGTTGGGGCTCAGCATTAAGGCCGGCCTCCCGTCCATCTTCCATGGCCCCAGGCTGAGAGCCGGCCTGAGGGGCGGGCAGGGGGCTGGGGAGTGGAAGGAGGGACTCACTGAGGACAGACTGAGGCCACGGGGTAGAGGGAACACAGTGAAGGGAGGGGTCCAACTGGGGTGCCAGGCCAGGCCAGGGGAGGCTGCAGGGTGTGCTGGACCCCAGAACCTTCATCATGCCGACCCCGGCCACACCTCCCGCTTCCCAGCAACTGCAATACATCTGGCACTTGCCCTCTGTGGTGCTTCCCTGAAGAGGGTGTGGGACCCCACACACTGAGCACCCACCCCTCCCGGGAGCCCCACCCTGGGGCAGGGACAGCATCCTGGCCTGGGGGTCCCAGGTCGGCAGCTTACCGTGGTCCACCCTGTGCTCGCTGTGTGGCCTCAGCCAGACCGCTCCCCGACTCTGGGCCTCAGTGGACCAGGTGGCCCCTGAGCCCCTCCCACTCGGAAGCTCAGAAGAAGCTGGCTCTTCCCAGCCAAGCGTCTGATCTCCAGCAGGACACGGACCCCGGGGCTCCTCCACCCAAAGCAGGAGGAGGGCTGCCAGGTCACCCTGGCATGCTGGTAAGCCACCTCTCCCAGCCGCGCCAGGCCCCCGGCCCGCGCTGCTGCAGAGCCCGCAGCCCAGCCACGGTCAATTATCCGGAGTCCGAGGGAGGCCGTCATGCGGTGATAAAGGACCAGAAGTGAGCTGGAGGCTGGTACCCCTTCTAAAGTGATTTACTCAGCTCCCTTCCGTACTCACACCCTTAATGTAATTATTTACTTTGTCATTAAACACCGTCCTTCCACTCCAGTGACTTTAGAGCTTCTGGAGCCTACAGAATTGGCTGGGGAGGCTGCTCATCGGCCAGGGAAACCGGGGTCCTGCCTGAGGGGCAGCGGTGCTCACGCAGCCCAGGGACTCACGCCGGGGCTTCGGGGCCACAACAAGGTCGGTCCCAGGTGCCCCAGGCCCCCCTCGCCCCCTTTTACCTCCTTCCTCACCTCCTCCCTCCCTTCCTTCCTTCCTTCTCTTTTAAAACCGAGATGTAATTCACATACCATAAAATTCACCCTTTTAAAGCATACAGCTCAGTGGTTTTTAGTATAATCACCGTGCTGTGCAACCCTCACCTCTATCTAATTCCGGAGCACCTCGTCGCCCCAGAAGGAGCTCCGCACCCATCAGCAGCCACTCGCGTTCCCTCCTCCCCTCCGCCCTTGGCGCCCACTCATCTGTCTTCCGTCTCTATGGATTTGCTCATTCGGAACACTTAACGCAAAGGAAACCTTACGATACCCAGCCTCCTGCATCTGGCTTCTTTCACTGAGCACAATATTAGCAAGGTTCGTCCGTGTTGAAGCATGTATCGGTATTTCATTCCTTTTCATGGCCAAATAATATTCCATTGTGTGGATAGACAACATTTTATCCATTCATTAGCTAACAGACATTTATGTCCATTTTGGGCTGTTACGAATAATGTTGCCATAAGCATTTATATGCAAGGTCTTTTTTTATTGGAGTACGATTGCTTTACAATGTTGTGTTAGTTTCTGCTGTACAATGAAGTGAATCAGCTATGTGTATACACATATCCCCTCCCTCCTGGACCTCCCTTCCACCCCACCCCACATCCTGCCCATGTAGCTCGTCACCGAGCACCGAGCTGAGCGCCCTGTGCTATACAGCAGGTTCCCATTAGCTAGCTATTTTACACATGGTAGTGTATTTATGTCAAATTTAATCTCTCAGTTCGTTCCACCCTCCCCTTCCCCCAGTGTCCACACGTCTGTTCTCTATGGCTGCATTTCTATTCCTGCCCTGCAAATAGGTTCATCTGTACCATTTTTCTAGATTCCACATATATTCATTAATACACAATGTTTGGTTTTCTCCTTCTGCCTTACTTCACTCTATGTGACAGACTCTAGGTCCATCCACATCTCTACAAATGACACAATATCGTTCCTTTTTATGGCCAAGTAATATTCCGTTGTATGTATGTACCACATCTTTTTTATCCATTCATCTGTCGTTGAACATTTAGGTTGTTTCCCTGTCCTGGCTATCGTAAATAGCGCTGCAATGAACATTGGGGAACGTGTGTCCTTTTGCATTATGGTTTTCTCAGGGTTTGTACGAACACATGCTTTCAATTCTCTTGGGTAGGGCTTCCCTGGTGGTGCAGTGGTTGAGAGTCCGCCTGCCGATGCAGGGGACACGGGTTCGTGCCCCGGTCCGGGAAGATCCCACATGCCGCGGAGCGGCTGGGCCCGTGAGCCATGGCCGCTGAGCCTGCGCGTCCGGAGCCTGTGCTCCGCAACGGGAGAGGCCACAACAGTGAGAGGCCCACGTACCACCAAAAAAACAAAAACAAAAACAATTCTCTTAGGTAGATACCTAGGAGCGGAACTGCTAGGGCCTCTCTCCCTGTTTTCCATCCCATAGTTAGCCCAGAGCTGGCAGAGCTGGGGGCCTGGCATAAGGGCACCACTGTGGGCAGAGGTCAGCTGGAAAGCACCACACCGCTCTGGCCGCTAATGGCACAGCCAGGAGTTTCTGCAGGTGAGGTCACCATCCCGTGAGAATAATGACAGCAGCCCCCTGTCGCCCACATGCAGACCCAGGTGAGCCCTGTCACCCCCACTTCACACATCAGGCAAGGGCAGCCCACGCTCATACCTGACTGAAGGCACCTGTTGTTTTCCTTGGCACCAACACAGTCTGGAGAAATGTGACCGATGGGCAGACTCAGGACCAGAAACGGGACAAAGGTCCCACCTGCGCCCAGTCTCAGAACTCGCAGAGGCAGCAAAGGGTATCTTTGGTAATTTGTGCTTCCCTTTATGACCCTCTTCTACCCCTACTCAGCTGCCCCAGCCCTGGTACTCCGGTGCCCACAGGCTGTCCCCGGGGAGGATACTGGCACCAGGGAACCTAGGTCACAAAGAAGAATGAATGACCACGTGGGCCTCTGCACGAACCCAGAGGCAAGGTGACACTAAGGGTGGGGAGTAGAGGGCGCGACCCTGCCTTGCCCGCCATCACACCTGCTCTGCACGCACGAGACTTCATTTCCAGGACAGCCGGGATCGCAAAGCTCAAGCCTGCTGTCCACCGCCAGCACCACACCAGACCCAAACCCTCCTCTCAAATGTGGCTGCTCAAATGGGGTGCAAAGTCAGATGTGGAAACGAGCCTTGCTCTGTCTGGTGTCAGGGCTTCAGACGCCCCACTCCCCACAAACACAAGCCGGTGGTCCACGCCTGCTGGGAGCAGTGCCAGCCAGCACACAGGCACAGGGAAAGAGCCAAGGGCAGTTTCTCAAGATGGAGCCCCTCCGGCCCCCTCCCTCCCTGCCTGCCCTGGAGGAGAGGCTGGCTGAACCCGGAGGGGGGTCCAGGGTCAGGCCAGGCTGGATCTCCAGCGTCCACGCACAGCTATGCAGCAGCTGAAGGACACAGATGGAGCCGGGGCCTCTGGACACAGCATCACAGAGCTTCCCTGCCCCAATGCAGAGACTTTTGCTGGGGAGTGAAGGGAGCCCCTCCCCCAAGGGGCTGCCGGGCCCAGCCACCCCGAGCCCATCTCAGACCCCAGGACCTTTGCACATGCTATTCCTCCAGCTAGAATGCCATCCCCCTTGCACATCACGGGCAAACTGCCCCTCCTGTGAAGACTCTGCTCAGATACCGGTGCATTCATTCCTTCATCCCTTCACTCTCAGATACCTACTGGAAGCGTTCGTGCTACTCTGGGAAATAGTTCTAGAATAATCCTAATAACAGCAATAAAAACACTAATAGCAACTACTACCTACAGAATGTCTACCATATGCCAAGTACTATCTAAGCACTTTACACTAGTTATCTGTCCTGCAGCCCTCAAAAGATAAGTACTTTGTCTGTTTTTAAGATGAGGAGACCAGGGTTCAGGTCAGCAGAAGATACCCAACTGGAAAGCAGCAGAGCAGATGAGATTCAGACCTCATCTGTCCGAGCCTGAGCTTCGGCCCCCAACCACGCCGGCCGCCCCAGAGCTATGTGCTCCGTGCACCAGCCCCGTGGCTGGCTCTAAGCCCCGCCACACTTTGCAAACACCACTCTGGTAACCTCTCCCCAGCCATCTGATCTGAGTGTGCAGCTGCTCCCAGCAGGACCCCAGCTGAGACAAGGCACACAGCTTCAGGCCGTGGCCTTACCAGGGCCGACTCAGCCTGCAGGGCCCTTTCAGGGCCTCCCCTTCCCTGCAGTTTTCCTGATCACCCAGGCATCAGGCAAGTGCCGCATCAGCGCCGAGAGTCGAGGCGTCTGGCTTCTCCATGGGCCAAGCTCTTAGTGACAAGCGCTACGGCTCCTGCTTCTTGACTCTTCTCACCCCATCCCCACCTGCCCCTTCTGGTGGCCGCATTCAGATGCACCGCTTTCCCCCCCCTCACCCATCAGTGTGCCGAAAGGGGGGCACCCCTGATGGAGCCACAGGACCTCAGCCCGCGTGGTCCAGTGGCCACACACCCACCTGGGTGCCCCGGCCAGCCCTGGGTCTAACGCCAGGGTGGCCAGAAGGCCTCCTCCTTGCCTGGTCCCCAGATGCCACTGCCCATCCCGCCACGCCTGGCTGCTGGACCCCTTGCCACCAGCCGCTCTGCCTAAGACTCCTTCCCACTGCAGGCTGAGCTTCCGAGCCAGCTCTGCCCATCTGACACAGCGGGGACCTGCCTTCAGCGTCTGTGGCTGGCTCCCTGATGCCCTGGGGAGCAGAGGGAGGTCTAAGCACTCCACCTGCCACCGAGGCTGCAGCCCCGCTCAGGCCACCCACCCCAAAGTAGAGGCAAGTGGGCCAGCTCGCTGACCCCCCAAGCCCTTGCGCCCCTGAGGAGCCGCTCTGATGCTGCTCCCCCACCAACGACCACCCCGCTTTCCTCTTCCCACCTGGAGAAACCCCGAGCATCCCTACGGGCCCGGCTCTCACGCCGCATCCCCAGGAGCCTCCCTGGGCAGGATTCACCCCGGGGCCCCTAGAGGGCAGAGGCAGTGGCTCTGCCATCACATTTCTGATCGGAGCTCCAGAACCATCCGTGGGAGGTACACGTGAGCTGAGGGAACCCCGAGGCCCCCTGGCCACCTCAGGAAGGCCAGGGGTCACACAGGCACCCCGAACACCAGGCCTGCCCTCATTTCTTCCAAATGTTCCCGAGATCAGATGCCGTGAGACCTGGCCACAAACATAAAATAAATTATCCTCCCCACACCAGTGATAAATGGTTCTATTAGCAAACCAGATTGTTAAACTCCGATATAACAGAACGCAGGAAACCGGGACCCATCCATCCTCCCTCCGGCACATACTGAGTTGCAAATAGGTTATTTTGTGTGTAAATAACACATTAAAACGCAGCATTAGCTGTGTCTTCTGATAGAGAGGAAATTGTTACAAATAAATAATTCCGGACAGGAATGTAAAATAAGCCAGATTTAATAGTGCGTGCCTGGTGCAGCCATGTTAAACATGCCTAAAATGATAAACCCCAGAATATACTAATAGTAAACTAGGCGCTGACATCAAAGTAATGAGGCTGTATTTTCACCAAGCTTTAGAAATGCTAAAATTAGTTTTGACAGAACCAAACATCAGAAGAATGTTTCTAACATAAATACCGTCCTTTTGGGAAGCTGGGGTTGCGGCCAGAAGGAGGGCAGGGCTGGGGAGCAGCTGGGTTCCCCCCGCAACCCATAGGCAGCGCCTGGGAAATCGGTTTCCAGTCCCAATGGTGCCCCTTGGTGACCCTTTGTGCTTCAAGTGTCTGGACCTCAGTCTCCGCATCTGTAAAATGAACGGATTCGAACCAGATGATCGCTAAAGCTTCTTCCAGCTCCATCGCTGGAAACGACTCTGAAGCTTTCCCCAAACCTGCAACAGTTTAACATGCAAATAAGCCAGGAGAAATGAAGCTGCGTCTTCGAGGCGGGGCCCACGTCCCGGGGACAAACAAGACCAGAAGCCACAGCAGTGCCTGGGACGCCTTCATGCTGCCAGGGCAGCTCACGTGCCAGCAGACGGCACAGCGATGCGGGTCCGAAGTGCAAACATAAGCCAAGGAGCAGCGGCCAGAGCACAGACCCCGGGCCGGCCTCGAACACCGAGGGCAAGAAGGGGGGGTGGGGGGCAGTGGAGAAGCCTGCTGCACCGGGGCAAGCGGGCGTCCCGCCTGACACGGGGTGGCGGCCGCTCTGAATGGCTTCTAGAGCACGAGGTCTCAGTGCCGAGCATGAGGCCACCGTGCGCAAGAGGAAAGCCGGTTCCGATCCACGCCCCCAACGCTTACTTGGTCTCCACGCAGGCGCTCTGCCAGCCACTCTCAAAGGCGGTCCCATTTCACCCCATCGTGGCCAGAAGGAAGCTCCAGTCCTCACCCTCTACCCAGGTACCCCGACCCTCCAGGACGCCCCTGGCACCAGAGACCGTCCAGATCGTCATCAAGAGTCATTTTGAGGGAGGGGGAATAAGTTTGAAATTGGAGATTAACAGATACACACTACTGTATACAAAGCCCTACTGTGTAGCACAGGGAACCATATTCAGTATCTTGTAATAATCTATAGTGGAGAAAAATCTGAGAAGAGTTCTATATACGTGTGTGTATAACTGCATCACTTTGCTGTACAGCTGAAACTAACACAGTATTGTAAGTCAACTACACTTCCACTTAAAACAAAAAGTCATTCAGAACCCACCCTGAAAATGCCCAGGCGACTGTGCTGTACCCTGCTTCCTGGCTGTGCAGAGCTGTCACAGATAACTGAGCTCCGCTTTCTGGAAAAGCCTTATGGGAACCGGTTGTTCCGTGTGGCTGGGCCTTTAAAACAAGCTCAGAAGCGGCACCGACAGCCATCCTGAAAATCACTTAAATAAGAGTAATTGTCCACTTAGTCACACGTGAGTGCATCCTCGGGCCCAAAGCAAGTGTGTGGCCCAGCTGGGCAGCTCAGGTGGCCAAGGAGGCTTGGCCCACACAGCAAGTTCCCTGCCGTCCAGGGAGCCTCGGGAGGGGAGCCGGGGCCCAGGAGCAGGCCAGGCCCGAAGGACGCCCGTCCCAGGGGACCTCAGGGCAGCAGAGGCAGCCAGCCACCCCAGCCCATGGGCACACAGCTGGCGTGACGGCACCAGCCTCACTCCCCTCACTCAGCAATCACTTACTGTGTGTCTGCCTTGCTGGGGATGCAGCGGTGAACGAACAGCACCCTGCCACAGTGGCATCGGGGCGGGGTGGGGGACGGGGGAGGCTCAGAAACAGACACACCGGGGACTGAGATGCTGAAGGAGGACAGGGCAGGGTGGGGGCTTTGTGACTTGGCATTTCCTGGCCTGAGCGTCACAGCGAGGACACCCACCACCTGATCTCCATATTCTGGCATTTGCACAGCACTCTGACACAGAGGTGGATGCCTCCCCGCTGAGCAAAAATGTACCTTGAAGAAACTTTCCAAGAAGCCAACAGCCAGGGAACAAGGCGAAGGGGTGGCCAGGGGGAGCTTAGTGATACGGAGGCCTTAGGTAGCAAGGGAGGGCCGTGCTGACAGCCATGCAGGGCTCCACCCTGCCAGGACTACCAGCTGCAACTCCCACCAGTTCACCACCTCCAGCGGTCTTGTCCACGCCATGGCCAATGACCTGGGAAGCCTGTTAAACATACACATGCCCAGGCCCCGGCACGGGAGATTCTGTTTCAGCAGGTCTGGGCAGCCTGGGAGTCTGCATTTATTATAGTCTCCTCACAAGACTCTACGGTGAGGCCAAGCTTCAGCATCCTCTGATCCGGTCCTACCGTCCAGTGCACAAGGCTGAGTTCATGAGGCCGGGGGCGCACTAAGGTCACCGATCCAGGACCCCCCACGGGAGCCAAGCAGGACAGGAACCACCCACATCTGATTTCCAGCCCAGCACTCCCTCCGCCTTCTCGAGTAGGAAGACACCAGAAATCTAGGCTTCCCGCCACCTGCCCGGCCTCAGGAGGTCCACTACTGAGGGTTACCAGAGAAGGAGAGGCTTTCTAAGTCAGGCAGAGCCTGCAGACCTAGGGAAGGAAAACTGGTGATAGTTAGTAAAGCAAACACGTAACTTGGAGCTCACTTTGCACCCGGCACCTTACACGTGCTAACTCAGGTACTTCCCACAATGCTGTGAAGCAGGTAGCGCCACTGTGCCCATTTTACAGATGTGGAAACTGAGGCACAGACCTGCCTGAGGTCAGCAGAGCTGGGCCTTAAGCAGGTGGTCTGGATCCAGAGGCTGGGCTGCTTCTGACTACGACTCCACACTGTCTACAAGGAGAGAGGCAGCTCCTACCCCCCAGAGGCCCATGCCAAGCAGGTGTGAGCACGCTGTACGTCGCCTGTAATTTCTGCACAGCCGCTCTGCGTGTAAGTCCCACTTTTCATGTAGAAAGACTTGCCGTGCCTCCCACTGCTAGGGCACAGAGGGCCCAACATTTAAGAGTGATCAGAATCACCCAGGCTCACCAGGCCCCACTCCCAGGCTCTGCTTCAGGAGGTCTGGGGTGGGGCCCAAGTCCCGAGGATGCTGATGGTGCTGATGAAGGGGCCACCCTGGGAGCACCCCGGCCAGGACGTGGTGGGCACTCACCACAGATGCGTCATAGGACTGCTAAAGCCTGTCTTGACTTCGGGGACAAGGAAAGCTCACTGGGGTGAGACACAGCTCTGAGCTTTATGGCTCCAGCCCCTCTGATGGTCCCACCCTGGAGGCGTGGGGTGGCTGGTCTCTGTGCTCAGCTGAAGCACACAGAGAGGTTCGGAAATATTTTTGGAAAGAAAATCCACTGTTGAAGAGGGAAATACAACAGCATTAGGGAAGTTTCAGTGTAAGAAAAATGAGAAACATCTGAATCAAATTACCTTTAAAATTACGCCATGTGAAAAATTAAAGGGAAAAATAGCTCTGGGTCAAAATGTGTTTTTAAAGTTTGCTTGATGGCCTCCCAAGTGTTAGCACAACAGCTCAAGAGGCTGGGAAAGCCCCCACCGGCCAAGGCTTCTGCCATCTGGTCTGGCCACAGGACCGTTTGTCCCTTGGGTACAGCCCTGCAATGCAAAGGTGTTTCTGATGCACATCATGGCCAGGTAGGTAGGGACTCTCGGTGGAAACACCCAGCCCCGACCACGTCTAGCCTCATGAGGCCGGGCGAGCCAGGAGACTTTTAAAAAGGTCCTCCTGCAAAGAAGTCACAGCCCCAGACCTCCAAGAGCTGGAGGGGAGCAGGCGCTCTTAGCCTGTTGGAATGACAAGGATGGTGACAGATGAGACCTGTCCAGGGCTGGTGCAGAGGCTGGACGCCCACACACGGTACCGGCAGGCTGGGCTTTAAGACCCAAATCACCCACGAACAATCTAAAATCATGATCTCAAAGCAGATTCAGGAAGGAGATGCTCAGCGTGGGAGAGGCAGGAGCCCTGAGCCCCAGACCCCGCTCTCTGTGGAAGCAGCAGGCGGCCTTGGGCAAGTCCCTGCCCCACCTCATCTCGGTCCCACCTACACACGGAGAGGCTCTGACCGCCCATGAATTAGACGTGCCGGCCACCCCCCCCCCCAGCCCGACACCCAGGACACCCTGCGTGTCCTTTCCAAGCTTTGCCACCAGGGACGCCCACCTCCTTCATCGCCCACCTCCTCGCTCTGGACCCTCACTCCCTTTCTCATTCCAAACAGGGCCAAGGAAGCTGAGTGAGTCTCCAGATATGATCGGTCATGTGCTGGGGGGAATTTAACAACAGGCTCTGGGAGAGGAGAGGGGGCTGAGGCAGCCCTGATGCGTAGGGTTTGCCAATTTTTTTTTTTAACATCTTTATTGGAGCATAATTGCTTTAAAATGGTGTGTTAGTTTCTGCTTTATAACAAAGTGAATCAGTTATACATATACACATGTTCTCATATCTCTTCCCTCCTGCGTATCCCTCCCTCCCACCCTCCCTATCCCCCCTCCAGGTGGTCACAAAGCACCGAGCTGATCTCCCTGTGCTACGCGGCTGCTTCCCACTAGCTATCCACTTTATGCTTGGTAGTGTATATATGTCCATGGGTTTGCCAATTTTCATGGTGCAAATACTCCGACCACGGCAAGGTCAAGTGACCTACCTAAGGTCACAGATGGCAGAGACAGAAGGAGAGAGTGTACACTTGGCTCTCCCAAGTCGGCACAGTCTGGGTCCGGCGCACCTCTGCCTCTCAGACTTACTTTTTTTTTTTTTTGGCCACGCCACGCGGCTTGGGGGAATCTTAGTTCCCTGACCAGGGATCGAAGCCGGGGCCCCAGCAGTGAAAGCGCTGAGCCCTCATCACCGGACCGCCAGGCAGTTCCCTTCACTGACATTCTAATAGTGGGTTCTAGAAGGCTGAAGGTCCTTAGGAACCAAAGGGATGCGTTTCCTATGTGCAACGTACACCACCCCGAGTCCCAACATCTGGACAACCACTGGTAAGGGCACCTGTGTGAACTATACAGTTGGGATGGACAGGCTGGGACCTGGGACCTGGGACCCTTTGCTGCAGTGCCTGCACCTGGACAGACGTCTCCTGGAGCAACAGATACAAAGAAACTGTGAGGGACTAAAAATAACTGCGTGCATGCCCAGCTGGGGCAAATCATGGACAACAAGATACAAAAAGACCAAAGAAACCCAACTGCCCCTTCTGAAGAGCTGGGAGCAGCAGGAGGGTCCTGCGCATGCCCCCTGCACGCAGCACCACCAAGGGGGTGGGCAGAGCACCTAAGCCACCCCAGCCGGACCCCTGGAAGACCCCTACCCTCACTCCATATAAGGAACAAGCTCGCCCCCACAGCAAGCAAGGGAACCTGTTGCTTTTTCTCGCTCCCCGCTCCCTGTACAGCAGGGCCCCGATAAAGCCTTGCCTGAATTTCCTGTCTGGCCTCTAGTCAATTTCAGTTGATTGGGGAAGGCCAAGAACCCTGGTTGGTAACAACAGAGGTGAGATATAATTTGCATCCTGCTTTTTTACACTTTAATATCAGAATACAGACACATCCCCCCTTATGATAAAGTCTTGATTAACATTTTCAGGGTCTACGTAATGTTCCATTCAACAGCCGTCCCACAGTTTGATTAATCAATCCCCTATCACTGAACACTTCGGTTGTTTCCAAATGTTCACAGTTACAAATAATGTAGAAATGAAATCTTTCTGCCTAAAGGTATGCTCAGTCTTAGAACCAAAGTCCTACAATTCCAGGGATGGGATTGAAGCTCCCGGAACCAGTGGCACTTGGCAGGGGGCAGATGAGGGGTCAGAAGCT
This sequence comes from Stenella coeruleoalba, assembly GCF_951394435.1. Classification (NCBI taxonomy): domain Eukaryota; kingdom Metazoa; phylum Chordata; class Mammalia; order Artiodactyla; family Delphinidae; genus Stenella; species Stenella coeruleoalba. Next base: position 2,155,732 of record NC_137151.1, on the reverse strand, counting down.
GGCCTGCAAGACAGGGTACCTCCCACCTCTGGGCACCTTGCAGAGGTGGGTGATCACTGCCTCACCAGTTCACAGGGTCTGGCCCTTTTGCATTCCTTACCACATGCCCCCGACATCCTCAGACAGGACTCCCCCTACTCTGGACAGATGTGTAACAGGCCCTGGAACACTGAGCTTGCGTAAGCCATCCTTTCCTTCCGGGAAAGCTGCAAACCACGGTGCGGAATCATGGGGACGATCTTGTGGACTCGGAAGGGATAAACTGGGTGTCAGGAGGGCCAGGTGTCCGAGTGAGTGGTCACCCGCTCAGCCACAGGGAATGAGCTCAGTCCTGCCCCTGCCTCAGCAAACAGGCCTCGCAGACCAGGACGGTTACCCCACCTTTTCCAGAAACAACTCAGGGACAGGGCCCTGGACAGGCAGCTCTCAGCTCCCCGCACCCCTGCCCCAGCCCAGCATGCACCGGGCAGCACTGCCCCTCTCCCAGGCCTCTGTGCAGCCTCCCTGCCCTTCCCACCAGCCCCACGCCGGCGGGCTGAGCTCCCCCCGCCTCTGGCCAGCGCCTTACCAAGGCCACCTTCCCCTGACGTCACTCAGGGCCACAGGGGACCCTCAGGCACTGCCTCCTGCCAGGCCTGGTGCCGAGTGCTGAGCTCCAGAGCAGAGTGCAAACATCCTGGCCCTGAGAGGACCTCCGTGTGGGGGACATGCACGAACCCCCTTGTGCTGCCGGGCACCACATCGCACCTGTCCACAGGCCTACGCCCCTGCGGGCAGAGGGGCCCACAGCAGAGGCTCCTTGGGGCTGTCTGGGACTCCGGTTTGCTGCGTAAAAGAGGAGGCTTGCTCACAGCACCTCTGCCCCCAGGGGTAAGATCCGACGTCACAACATCACACAGACTTGGAATCACATCTGCCAAACGTCCCCACAACACAGATTAGGAACACGAGGCCCAGAGGAGGGAACGGCCTGCCCCACCGGGACCGGGCCTGGGCTGGAACGGGGACCCAGGCCAGCGACTCGGGGCTGCACCACCGGCCTACCTTGCCCCACCCGCAGAACGCGGACGTCACGGTCCCCCAGCCCCAGGGGACCCGCTCCAGATGCCACCTGCTCTGCCCTGACTGCAGGACGGCCCTTCCCAAATGAGCTGTCCAGAGAGTGCTACAGGGAGCAAGGGACGTACCTAACTCGCTCTGACGACAACGTGCCACCTGTCCTGGGCGACTGGGCTGAGGGCCACATCCACCCAGTGTAGGAACCTCACCAGACAAGCGCTCCTCTGGGGTCGGGCAAGGAGGGGACGGGGCCTGCGGGGTGGGCAGGACCACATCCTTGGGGGGCGAGTAGAGCGAGGTCAGGTACCTCCAGGGAGCGGCTGCACACCAAGCTGTAGGCCCGTGGCCTGCCCCCCCAGACCAAGACCCCCTCAAGCATCTGAGATTACTGCCCCATTGCTGACAGCCAGGTCTGATGCTAGAGGACTTCCTTCCCAATCATGCCCTCATTTCTCTCTAATGACCACGAGTCTGCTCTTGGCTACGGGACGTGGCAGTGAATTGGGCTGCGTGGCAGCTCACGATGCACTGATGGCTCCAGAGAGGGTTAGGGTCCGGGCTAGCGAGAGGCCGAGGCAGGGACAGCTGAGGGCCCAGGGGGCGGGTCAGAGAGGCACCGAGGCCACTCAGGCCTCAGAGGCCCAGGCGCCTCTGCATCAGGCAGAAGGACGGCTCGAGGTGTCGCCACAGGCCAGGGTGGGCCCTGACCCAGGAGAAGGAACAGACCACGTGCAGACCCAGCCAGGCCCGGGACAAGCCAGCCCTGGGACCACCGCCAGACCCCCACCCTGGGCCTTCCGTCCCCTGACTCCCGACACCACCTGCACGTGGTCCACCCTGGGCTTTGGCTCCTTCCTCCACCCTCACAGAGGGAGGGCCTAGAGAGCCCGGCTCCTAGCAGGGACGGGGGTCGAGGGGTGTCACGCAGAGCAGGCGTCCTAATACCCGAAGGTTGGCCTGGGCTCGCCCCGTCCTGGCTCGGGCCGCACATCCTCATAATGACCTCCAACTGAGAATCACGGGTGGTGGGGGGGGAATAGAAACAGTGTAGTGACAATGAACCAGAGGGCCTCCAGTTCGCTCTCGGAAACAATGACTCCTACCCGCTCTGAGTGTCTTTCCGAATCCCTGCACTCTGGCCCTAAGCTGCACCCAGCACGGCCTGTGGACTGGCTGTCCCAGCATCATCCGAGCGCTGGTCAGAATTTCAGAAACTCAGCCTCGCCCTGACTCACCGACTGGGGGTCTGCACTTGAACAAAGCCCCCCGCGACCTGCAGACATCAAAATGTGAGTGGCGCGGCCGGCACTCTCACCCCACCCCGGCGAAGGCGCATTTCCCCCCCTGCTCTGGGAGCTGTGCTTCAGCGGCGAGAGCAACAGGGCATGACTAAATGCACTTGAATAAAAAGGGGAAGAAAAGAAATCTAAGTCTCTCCATTCCTCGGAGACAGAAATAGTTTTGTGGCCTCCAGATGGACCGCGCAGACACAAGGGGAGGTCTCGTCTTCCCGCCAAGCTTTCCCAACGGGATGCTGGCACGGACCAGTGGAAACCAGAGACTATTTCTCTTCGGGGCAGTAAAATGAGAGGCTGTGGCTCGGGGGGTCCTTCTGTTATAATTAAGTTGGCCAGAAATTCACCTAAGGATGCTAAATTCTGTACCTGACCCTCTAATTACAGCCAGAAAGGATCAGGAGACAATTACTTTCCAAAATAGCCCTTGGCAGGCCGGAGGCAACCAGCAGCCTCTTTGGCACATCTGTGCCGACAGAATGCACCCCAGGGCTGCCCCACAGCCTCGAGCCTCCCTTGCCTCCCCTCCCCTTCTCCTGCTGGAGCCTGAGATGCCCAAACCCCCCGACTGGGAGTGGCTGGACCTTCGAGATCCACCCACAGGCATCCATCCCAGTGCCTGGGGTCCCCAAAGCTGGGGCGCCCTCTTGCTCCCCCATAAACCCCGCATGGCTGCCCGATGACATCGGCCTCCCGTCTCATTCAGTCCGAACGGGCTCATGAAAAACACCCCCTGCCAACCATGCAGAACAGAAAGTACCTCCTTGGGTGGCTACCGCGGCCGCCGCAGTGGCCACCGCGAGGGCCGAGGCCTTCCTGCCGGGGTCGGGAAAAGCGACGCCCTCCAGGATCCCACTTTTGGCTTCTTTCTTGTCCGTGGCCGTGGCTGAGGCGGACGTCTCCATCCTAGCCACGCATAGTCCTGGGTGGCAGCCCTGGAGGAGGAGACAAAGACACTCACCAACGCGGCCCCCAGACCCAGCCGGGACGCGCCGACGCAGATTCCCACCCGCTGCCGCCACGCGCTCCTTCTCTGATCATTGCGAAGGAGGGTTTAATTAATTTTGAGAATTCTTCGTTCTGAGATTCATCTGGTCTTCTGAACGACCTCACGGACCACAGCCGAGCGTTTTTCACTGCCTGTTACCCCCGATTTTTCAAATCTAAGCAACAAGTTCCTAGTACTGTGCGTGGCGACTAGCAAGAACCACCTTGAGAAATGAGGTCAGCAAGCAATGCCCCTCATCTCAGCCTCACAGGACGAGAAAAATCAATACAGAAACCGCGACTTGGCGCTCCTCAGAGGAAAGCCCTCATTCTCCCGTTTCTTTGCAGCTCACCGGCTCCACCTTTCACTTACTCACGTGCATGTTCGTTCATTCTTTCATTCATTCGTTCATTCCTGCATTCCACAGAGTTTTCACCATTTGCACACTCGCACACATTCAGTCAACAGCTCTTCAAGCCCCTGTTATGCATCAAGCATTGTGCCTGGTGCCGAAGATACAACCCACAGAGTTTACATCCTGCTTGGGAGACATAATAAGTAAAGGGGGAAGATACATGTATATTTTGTCTCTCATTAGTGAGAGAGAAGGAAAGAAAGCAGAGGGGCAGGAGAGAGCGGGGTGGGAAGGGCAGGGGGGCTGCTGGCCTGCTTCTCTGAGGAAGGGACGAGATGCCACATGAGGGTCTGAGGGAGCCCACGGCAGCCAGAGGGCAGGGGCGGGAGCCGCGGGCCTGGCAGGGAGGAGGCTGGCTTGTTGAAGGAGCAGCAGGAAGGTGAGTGCCAGCCCTGGAGGGTTTTGAGCAGAAGCGGGGTGCGACAGGACTCACAGTACAAAGGGGTCGCTCTGCCAGTGTACGGAGGGCAGATCTGGGGGATGGCGCACGACTGCAGTGACCTGGGGAGATATTGGTTGTCTGAGTTAAAAGGACAGTGGCTCTGAAGGCAGAGTCCACAGGCCTTGCTCGGGCCTGGATGTGGGGTGTGCTAGAAAGCGGAGTCGTCGTGGGTTACGAGAGAGGAACCCGGGGGATGCGGGGCCCAGGTAACGCTCCATCTCCAGCTGGCTAGTGGGCCACAAGCAAGCGTTTTACTAACTGATGCCTCATCATGTACAGATGCTGCTAATTCAGAATTTGTATCAAATATTACGGAACAGACATCTGAAAGCCAATTTTCTTAAAAGAATGGGGGTAGTGTCAAAGATGGCTCCGATTTTCCGCTGAGCACTTGGACGATTGCACGGTGGGGCTGTTTGCTGGGATGGAGCACAGTAGGTGAGAAGCAGGTTCGGGGGCAAAAACCAGGAGCTGGGTCTGGGCCGTGTTAAGTCTGAGACACCTATTAAGACTGAAACAGGAAGGACCTACTGTAGAGCACAGGGAACTCTATTCAATAACCTGTGATAAACCATAATGGAAAAGAATGTGAAAAGAATATATATGTAAAACTGAATAACTTTGCTGTACAGCAGAAATTAACACAATGTTGTACATCAACTATACTTCAATAAAACTTGTTTGCAAATGGCATTATTTCATTCTTTTTAATGGCTGAGTAATATTCCTGGGGAATGTCATAGTGAGTGAAGTAAGTCAGACAGAGAAAAAGAAATATCATGTGAAGAGAAAGGTATTGCTTATATGTGGAATCTATAAAATGATACAAATGAACTTATTTACAAAGCAGAAATAGACTCACAGACGTAGAGAACGAACCTATGGTTACCAGGGAGGAATGGTGGGGGGAAGGGGTACTTAGGGAGTTTGGGATTGACATGTACACACGGCTGTATTTAAAATGGATCACCAACAAAGGCCTACTGTGTAGCACAGGGAACTCTGTTCAATACTAGATAACCACCCAAATAGGAAAAGAATTTGAAAAAGAATAGATACATGTATTACGTATAACTGAATCACTTTAGTGTACACCTGAAACTATCACAACATTGTTAATCAACTCTCCTCCAACAGAAAATAAAGAGGTTTAAAAAAATTTTTTTTAAAGATAAGCAAGACTGTTGGAAATGCAAGGCAGAGCTTGGGGAGAGGCAGAGGCTAGAGATGGGAATATGGCAGCCACAGGGCAAGATCTCCAAGGGAGAGGGCGGAGGGAAGAAGTAGAGAAAGTTCCAGAACGAGACACGGGGCGTTCCAACATTTCCAGGAGGGAGAAGAGAAACCAGCCAAGGAAGTGAGCAGGGATGAAGGAGCAGGAAGGAAGAGAAAGTAAAATCACCAGGAGAGCGTGAGGCCAGGAGTCCAACCCAAGCAAGAAATGCCAGGAAGGATTATCTCCATCACAGGCTCTGAGAGGCCCCGGCGCTGCACGGTGGTGACCAGGGCCCAGGTGGGCTCAGGGAGAGACAGAGGCACAGACATTTAATCAGGAACCTTTGCCATGAAAAGAAGATCAGCTGCTGTTTCAGAAGGAAGGCAGGTGGGTCTGCACGCTGGTGGGAGGAGACGGTTCTGGGCAGAGCCCGTGGATCGCGGGTGGCAGAAACCAAAGGCGATGGTCAGCTCCATCCCCGGCGGCTGCAAATCTTACACCTGCAGGCCCCAGAACCTCACCTTTTAAAAGTCTGCACGATACTCTCATGGTTTTCTAAGCAAAAAGCGGGAGTATACCAGAGTGATGGGTGTGAAGCCAGAGGTGGCTGCAGCCTGGCCAGCCTGCTAAGCGAACAGCCCAAGCTCTGGACCTCCCGGATTTACCTCACCCACCAGACTGTATGGTTTCCAGTCTTTCAAAACCCCTGTCCAGAAAACCCAAGATAGATGAGGGACAGGGAAATCTCCCTGAGGATTCTGGTGAGTTATAAGGTTTCCTCTGGCTTGGAGATTTCGGGATCGCCAGCTGATCCTTTAAGCCTATTTGTATAATCTGCGCTGTAAGAGGCTGGCTGGCTGGCTGAGCGGCCACCAGCAACAGCCCCTGGGCCACGCCTGCTCCACCTTCTCTGCCCCCTTAGCCTGGCCGCAGGGGCCACCCTCCCGTCCACCTGGCCGGCACTTTGGGCCACCGTCCCACCCCATCCTCACCCCCCCATCTGATCAGCTGCGATTCCCATCAGTTCACCCGCAAAGCACCTGGCCTGCGGGGCCTCTCCCAGCTGGCTGCTCTGCCAGGCATCCTTCCCTTCTGGGTCCTGGGCACCTTCACGCCACCTCTGGTCCCCCTCCAGGTCCCCCTCTACCCTACAGCCAGGCACCTTCCCCAAACCAAATCTGGCCAAGGCCTCGCTGAGCCCCTGGGGCCTTCAGGCAAAGCCTTCCTGCGTCTACCTGCAGTCTCATCTCCCCCCACCCCCCCGCACCCTTCACAAGCAGCCAGCCCTGACCCTGGAACACCCACCAGAAACCCTTCACCCTTTTCTGTGTGATGGACTCCTACTCTTCCTTCAAGATGCCACTCAGACGTCACCTCCTCTGGGAAGCCCCCCAGCTCCTCCCCAATCAAGGTCACTTCTGCTTCCAGATCCCTACAGCATCCCACCACCCCCATCTGTATTCATCATCACCACCAGGTCCGGAGCTGCTCCCCACTCAGGCTGGCACGGAACAACAGCTCAGGAATGCCGGGCAAGGACTGTGCACCTCTGAGGCAGGAAATCACAGCTCTTGGAAATACGAGTGATTTTGTGAACAATCTGGGTTTTCTTCCCAAGAAGCTCAGGTGAAGGAATTTAGGCTCAACTTTGAAACACACCTTGAATTTGGAAGTAAGGACAAAAATCAAAATGATAGCTGGAACGACAAACCTTGAACAAGCATTTACCAGGTGCCAAGCTCTTTGCAAGAGTGAGTTCATTTAATCCTCACGACACTTTACATAGGAAGAAACCAATGCTCAGAGAGGTTGATAACTTGTCCAAAGACACACAGCTTAAAAGTGGCTGTGCCAGACCTTGAACCCAGGCTGTCTGGCCCCAAAGCTGTACACTGGAGCATCACAGAGAGCTGTCCTTCGAGTGAGGACCCTGCAGTGCAAAGGGATTTGCACTGAATTCCCTGGCATCATCGAGGTGCCTGTTGAGTGTGAGGAACCCTATGCCAGAAGCCCAGGAGGATTCGACACAGGCCCTGTCCTAGTGCTGCACCCAAGGAAGCGAGACTGGTGGACAGGGACCACCAGCCGATGGATAGGCAAAAGCTGAGGCTCTGTCCAGGACCGCCTGCCAACGCCATGCCCCTGCGGGTGGCACCGTCCACTGAGGCTGACCAGGATGCGGGGGGAGGAGTTGGCAATTGTACATTCTTCCCCTAACTCCTCATTGCAGAATTCTTTACGGACAATCAGCTTCGTGCCTCACACTGCAGAAGGCCGGGAGCTGGCTTCCACCCCAAACGAACTGGGTGTCCTTCCCCCGGGTCTGGCACCTCTCACATAGCCTGGCCAAAACCTGCTATGTACCCACCTGGCTCCCCGCTCAACCATGACCTCCTCCAGGCCAGGGCCAGGCCTCGCGCCCCTGGGTCCCCAAGTCCAGCTGAGCACGTGCTCAGACCCCTTGCTGATGGGACAGGATGGGTCCAGGGAACCAGGCCAGCATCTGGAGGGCAGCAGGCTTGAAGGACCAGAAACCAGGACAGGACTCAAGGCACCCACAGGGTCGGCCCAAGTGACCAAACCCAGGCTGCTGGGAAGCATCCCTGAAGGCAGATGGGAAATTGAGGCCAGCAACTCAGAATCCTTGAACTTTAGCATCAGGGATGCCAGGGCCAAAAAGAGGTTCAGCTGCCTCACGCCAGCATCCCCCCCGCCACGTTGTCAGAGGGAATGGCATCCTCCCGATTCTTACAGAGGAAGAGGTGAGCTGCCCAAAGCCACTCTCCATGGAGGGAGAGGGCCCAGGTCTAGAGCCAGGTCCTCTGGCTGGAACGCTGCCCGAAGCCTCAGAGCGAGGCCACCCCAGGACCAGGTGGACAGAGTGGCAGGGAGGGGATGTATTCAGACAGCAGTGGGCCCGGGAGTGCCTGGGCTTCCACGAGCGCCCATGGGGAGCTGACCCAGTCGGGGAGCGGGGTGTCCCCCGCAGGGACCACTGCGTCACAGGCCTCGTTTTCCACAGATCAGCCACGGCCCTCCCCCTCCCCCTCCCTTCCAGGAGAGGAAAGCAGCAGACAGAGCCGAGAGGCTGCGTGTAAGTCACAGGAATTACCGGAATTAGCACAATTTCTGGGTAAACACCAGGCGCCCAGGGTCCCAGGAAGCCCAGCTGGGGACAGCAGAGCGGGGCCTCGGGTCCCCAGACCTCAGCTGGCGGCCTGTGGGATATGCTGGGGGACTGCCCATGGGCTCCACAAAAGGTTCCAGAACAAGAGGGGCTGAGAGCACAGCGCCCACGGGGCAAGGAGAGAGTCAACACCTCCACGTTACCCGGGAGGCCACGCTCCTGGGCTTCTGCCCGGGAAAGGGGGGACACCGGACCTGCAGCCAGGAGAAGCTCCCTTCCATTTGGAGCTGCACACAGCACCCCTGCCCCCCAGGGTCTCGGTACCCCTGGGGGTGCTGGCAGCACCCCGAGCCTCTGGAAACACTCCTGGTCCTTCCCCTGCCAATTCTGACGCCACAGGTTCAGGCACAGGGCGGGGGGCAAAATATCCAAACTTTAAAGAAAAGCTCCACGGCTGTTTCTGATGCACAGGCAGGTTCAGCAGAAACTACATGGGGTGCCTCTAAGATTGCTTCCAGCTTCCAAATAATCGGTAAGTTCCAATTAAAGCAAATGAATGGAAATAAATGTATTTGTATCTCTGTTAATTTGGAACCGGAAGTTGGTGTTTCCCTCCGACATGAAGGTGGGTAAAAGGCATAGTGCCTGTGAGCCTGCCACCAGCACAAGCCACGGGTGTGCTCACATCCCGTCATGGGGCATCACCTGTGCTCACCATGGTGCTGCGCTCAAGGTCAAGGTCGGCATTAGACACCACCCCCGACCTTGCCAGTTGTGCCAGCAAAGCACATCTATTAAGCTATGATCGCTGCAGTCAGGACAACTGGCCTCCCTCGTAATCCTATGCATTTTATTTTTCTACTGAAGTCTAGTTGATTTACAATGTTGTGCTGGTTTCAGGTTTTTAGCACAGAGATTCTTTTCCCTTAAAGGTTATTACAAGACATTGAGTAGAGTTCCCTGTGTTATACAGTAGGTCCTTGTTGGTTATTGTAAATATAGTAGTGTGTATATGTTAATCCCAAACTCCTAATTTATCCATCCCAATCCTATGCATTTTATCCTATGCATTTACAGCATTATTCTGAGGAGGGGGCCACAGCACAGCAAAGATGAAGAACTTGGAGCGAAAGGACGGGCTTGAAGAAGAAATTAATAATCAGAGGGCTTCCCTGCTGGCTCAGTGGTTAAGAGTCCGCCTGCCAATGCAGGGGACGCGGGTTCGAGCCCTGGTCTGGGAAGATCCCATATGCCGCGGAGCAGCTAAGCCTGTGCACCACGACTACTGAGCCTGCGCTCTAGAGCCTGCAAGCCACAACTACTGAACCACACACCACAACTACTGAAGCCTGAGCGCCTAGAGCCCGTGCTCCGCAACGAAGAGTAGCCCCCACTCACCACAACTATAGAAAGCCCACGCGTGGCAACAAAGACCCAACGCAGCCAAAAATAAATAAATTAAATAAATTAATTAATTAAAAAAAATAATCAGAGGAGAATGACCAAATCGCTCTGAACCCTGCAATCCTACCACCTGGCTGCTTTGAGCTCTCCTGATGAGTGAGTCACAGGAACGAGAGCAGCTTCCACAGGCGAAATCAGCCTCTGGGAGAGAGGTGAAACCTCGCTTCCCAGCGATCCTGGCCACCTCGGGGCCCTGGTGTTCTCACCTCCTGTCTGATCTCACCCGTGCGGCACACTGCCTGGGCCCCACACGCGTGGGCACACACGAAGAGCACACACAACCTACAGCAACAACCACGACCATGTACACAGTCACCTGTGTGAGCGTGGGCACACATATACACACTGTCACACGTTCATACAGGGCCACCCACAAGTGCACACAAAGTCACATACAGATGCACACACCACATGCACGCACACACACACACACGTATGTGTAGAGAGATACAGACACACACACACACACCCTGGATACACATACACATAATAAACACCCGGCCAGCCTTGATCATAGACTTATTTTTGTGATCAAATGAGATAAAACACGTGAAAGTTCCTGGAGTGAAAAATGCGTCGCCAATGCGACGCTGATAAAAGGTAATAATTAAAAATGGGGTTTTTAAAAATTAATTAATTATTTTTTTTTGGCTGCGTTGGGTCTTCATTGCTGCACGCGGGCTTTCTCTAGTTGCGGCGAGCGGGGGCTTCTCTTGTTGCGGAGCACAGGCTCTAGGTGCACAGGCTTCAGTAGTTGTGGCACATGGGCTCAGTAGTTGTGGCTTGCGGGCTCTAGAGCGCAGGCTCAGTAGTTGTGGCACATGGGCTTAGTTACTCCACGGCATGTGGGATCTCCCCGGACCAGGGCTTGAACCCGTATTCCCTGCATTGGCAGGCGGATTCGTAATCACTGCACCACCAGGGAAGTTCTGGTAATGATAATTATAACGACACTGTAACTAAAAAGATGGCAGCAGACTCTCTCTCTCATGGCCCCAAGGTCCCGAGGACTCGTCAACATCCTCCCTGAGTGGATGACTGAGTCTTTCCATCTCCCGTCACCTCAGTGTTGCCACCTAGAAAATGGACATTCTAAAGGGCGCTCCAGACCCTAGGGACAGCCGTCCAGCACCACAGTGCCAGGGCAGCCACGGGAAAGCAAAGGGCGTCCTAGCCCGTCATGCTGAAGGCATGAGGGAGCCAGACATGGGCTTCGGCTCAGATCCCCTGGATCAAACTGACACTCGCTTTCCCATCCTGAAGGGACCGGGACGGGGGTGAGGGGAGGGCTCCCCAGGACGGCGCCAAGCTGGGGACGCTCTGCTTGCCCTTCACGGCCAGGGACAAAATAATCTTCTTTTAAAATGTGTGTATTTTCCTCTCCAGAGTGAGAGACGCTGATGCTTGGGCCAGCGCGGTCCACGTCAGTGGTGTGTCCAGCCACGCGGCTTTCCCTCTCTGAGCCTCCGTCCCCTCCCCTGTAACACAGAGCATCCTCCCTACTCTCAGCATGGTTAAGAAGGCGGTCAAGCTTCCCCGCAGGGCCATGAACACCCTGCAGCAGTGGCTCTGCAAACATAGGGTCCCCAATGGGGCTTGGCCCAAGGCTGGCCAGGCAGGCGAACCCCTACAAGTGGGCACCCTTTTCCAAGGAAGACAGGATTGGGGGAGACCGAGGTTTAGTGAGGAGTTGTGCCTCTGGAGTCTCGGACACACCTCTGCCGCGCCAGCCAGCCAGCCTGGCTGCCACAACCCCAGCTGCTCCCAGGAGCTTCAGGTCAAAGGCCTCCCCTCTACCCGCTGTGGCCAGAGGCGGGCACCATGCAGAAACCCCTCTCCTAGCGGGGCACCTGCTTCTTTATCGTTCCTTGAATGTATTTTTCCAAGTAGGAAAGCTCCCTCATGTGCCCAGCCCCTGGGCTTGCTGGTGCGCCGGAAAACAGATCATGACCCCAATGCACTGACTTGCTGGGCCAGAACAGCAGCCAGGGAGGCCCCAACGATGGGAAATGCAGCAGCCAGGCTCAGATAAGGGGAGATGGGCGTCAGGGGGCCCAGAGCTGGGCAAGAGGCTTTTTCTTTCCGGAAGGGTGTGGGTAAGAGCTCACCCTTCAGATGGCATTGCAGCTTCCACTCCCTTGCACGTGGTTTCACTCCCTGAAAATACCAGGTCATCTCCATCCCCCTGCCTCTGTCCCATTGCTTTCCTGCCCAGAACATTCTCTCCTCCCTGCTCTACGCAAGGAAGCCACGCTTTAAACCTTGGGAAGCCTGCCTAACGCCCTCCCACCTGAACCCTAGTCAGAGCCAACCCACCTCTTGGTGCTGCTTCTGAGACTTTGACAACACCCCCTGCACACGTCAGCAGCAGCCGGCACCTTCGGGGGGGGGCACACGGGGAGGGCAGACTCTGGAGAAAGGTCCACGTTCGCATCCCAGCGCTACCTAGAGCGATGAATAAGAACTGAGTCCCCCCAAGCCTCAGTTTCCTCATCTGTAAAATGGGGATGACAACGGCGTGTCCCTCATGGAGAGGATTAAGAACACAGGGCCTGGCATATACAGGGGTCCCGACTCAAATGCCCACCACGTTATCCTAACTGCAGCCCCAGCGAGACCACCCACCTGTCTGCCAACTGGGGCAGGAAGACCTGACCCAGGAGCCCCGGCACCGGCAGCAGGCCTGTCCGAGACTGGACAAGGCAGCCCGTGGCCCCCCTTCCTCTCCATCCTGACGCCCCACCACAGGTGTCTGGGCCTCTGGGCTCTAACGTGCAAACGCTCAGGCTGGCATCTCTCTGGAACGTGCCGTCCTGCCGATTCCAAATGCTGCTGTCTGTCCCCTTCCTCCGTGGACAGGCCCAAAGCAGCAGAAGTCCCGAGCGAGGCCCGGGGTCTCTCCCCGCCCCACCCCCCCAGCAGGCGGCCAGCAGAGGCAGGCCCAGCTCGGCCCCTGGGCGCGCTGTCTGCGAGGTGAACAAGGGGTTTGCTGTGCAGCCGCCAGGCCAGACCCAGATATTTTAACAGCTGCATTGTGTGCTTCTGAGGCGCGATTCCTGAGCGGCGGCGGGGGAGAAACAAGGAGGAAGAACAGACGGCCCTGGGCAGGCTGCAGGCCGGGGAGTGCCCACCCGCAGGGGCCCGGTGGCGGAGGGCACGGCAGGAACAGGCCTGGCGTACGGGCATCACCGGCACCAAGGCCCCTGCCAGGGCCCCTTCATCCGAGCCTGGGGACGGGCGGGAGTCAAGGACAGAGACCCAGTGAGTGGAGAAACCCCCCAAAGGAGGCTCTGAGGCGGGAAGAGGACCAGGAAGGCGGGGAAGTGGCTGCATGACAAGGTCCAAATACTCTGCATGGCACCAAGGCCCCACTCCGGGATCTGCCCCCGTCCACCCCTCCAGGCTCACCGCCCCCCAGGTCCACCCCGAAATCGCCCAGTTTAACACACTTCCAGCTCTGCCTGCAATGCTACTTCCCCAGAGCCTGCCCTGCCAGCCCCCCACCAGGCCAGTTCTGCCTTGTGCCCCCCAAGGGCAAACTCCCGCGTCACTGTATTCTTTTATTTTTTTTCTTTTGGCCACGCAGCCTGTGGGATCTTAGCTCCCCGACCAGGGATCGAACCTGCACCCCTGCATTGGAAGCGTGGAGTCTAAACCACTGGACCGCCAGGGAAGTCCCAATGTGGCTGTACTCTGAGTACCACTGCCGTGCCCACGCCCGTTATGCCGGCCCCGGACAAAGGCTTACTCCACGTTTGATGACGACTCAACACACAAACTGAGAGAACCTTCCTCTTCTCCTAGCCTCACCTCAAGCCCCGTTGCCCACAAGGCTCTGGGGGGGCTCTTGGGACCCAGCAGCACAGGGGAGGTGGACGACAGCACAGGCTGGCTGTGAGGCCAGGAGGGGGGCTGTCAGCAGCCCCTAATGCCTGTCACAGGCAGTGTTTGCCAGCTCAGTGATGGAAAAGCTCTTGAGGGCAAAACCGCTACTGGCATATGAACTGCACCCCTTCCCTTAACGCGTAAACCCTTGGGAGGGAAGGCTTTGCCATGGACAGTGCCGAGGACCCAAGTGTATGGAAACTTACCTCCTGTGCTGTAAGCGCACACCGTTTTCAAGACAAATAAAAAATTGAGTGTTTGTTGGTTAAAAGTTGCTTTCTGAGCCGTTACACATCCCAAGGAGCTCTTTGCTCCCAGTGGAACTGTAGGCTGGGGAATGGCATTTTGGAGTCAGAGGCACGGTACGGGTGGCTTTCCCATGTCCTTCTAATCATAACCCAAACCACGGCCCCTAGGTGCAGGGGGACCCCGGCCTCGGCCCAGGTCTGGGATGGCGGGGGTGGGGCTGTTGCAGACCCTGGACAAATCTGTCCAAACATCTCGGCGCAAGCGACCAAAGTCACAGAGGCTCTCCTGAGCAGTGGCCTGGGCCGCACTGGCCCCCAGCTGGGTGGCAGGGGCAGCTCTGGGCTGGCTGCAGGAAGAGGCTAAACTTGTCCAGAGGTGGAGAGGACCTTGGTCTGATTTCCCTGCGTTAGGCCTGCTGAGGACCCTTGGAATCACGAGGCTGCCAGGCAAGGAGCCCCTCTAGGGCCCAAAGCACATCTTCCTCTGATCCCAGAGTCCAGCACCAAGAAAAGCCTCCAGAGGTCACCTGGTAACGTCCCCTGCCCAGGCAGCTCATACACAGAGCAGCCCCTTCCTTGCCAACGATGCAAAGGAACTATCACGAGGCTCCTTAGCAGTTCATGCCTCAGCTGGCTGGCCTCAGCTGGCCACATCACTCCCCTGAGTACCGTGACTCGCTCGCTGTGCAGCTCTGGGTAAGTGTCCCCCCATCTCTGGGCTCAGCGCCCCACCAGCGAGATGGGCAGGCAGGACCCCCCGGGGAGTGTCATGTCATGCCACAATTGGGTAGAAACAGGAATTTGGGCACGTGGGGAGCACAGACAGGACACAAGTAAACAGACCGCAGCCACCTGCATCCACGGACCAGCAATTCTTTACTGAGCACCAACAATCTCCTAGGCCTGAGGTCTCCCTCTCCGCAGGTGGTGCTGGGCCTGGGGTAGGGAGCAGAGCAGGTTGGGAAGGGCTGGCTGCAGATCTAGGGCAGCTGCTCTGCCCTCAAGGCTCTGGGGGAAACCAGGTCAGTGGGTGGGCCGGCATCTCCTGCTTCAGCCTGCGCAGCACGCTGCTCTGACTTGCCCGGCCACGGCCTTCCCCACATGGCCCAGGCGATGCCCGCACCCAGCTCTTCCATCGGTGTCTCTGCCAGACTCAGCCACGGGTTTTCCCCAGGCTGTGCCAGCACCACCCTGGCCACTGAAGCCAACAGGAGTGTCCCGCCTTCGGCTGGCAGCTTTGCACACCTGCTAAGCTGTCCCAGGTGGGGCCGGGACCCTGCCCAGCCAGTCCCCACCTCTCCTGGGCTTCCTGCACGCCTGGGAGACCACATGCCCGCACACTCCCTTCCCGTCCCCTGGCCGTCACACATCACAGCCCTAACCGGTTGTCTGGGCCCTCAGGCCTGGAACCTGACACCCACCCAGCCCTAGGTAGGTGGGCTGCAGCCTGAGCACATGCCCACTCAGGGAGGCCAGGGAAGTCCCAGGGCTCCAAGGCTCAGGACAAGAGTGAGATCACCGTTTCCCAAGGGCCCACTGTGTGGCAAGCCTGGGCTGTGACCTTGATCGCAAAGGTGAATTAAACACAGCACTGCTCTCCCAGAGCGCCCAGCCAAGGGGGGACAGGGCTGAAACGAAACAGACAGTGACAATGAGAATACGCTTCCTGATAGACTAGCTCAGGAGGCCACAGGGGGCCTGGGCTAACCTGAGGGAGGTCAGGGAGGGCTTGCTGGAGGAACAGGTGTATAAGCATCTTTAAAGGGAGGACAGGCGAGGTCCAGAAAGGTCTGCTAAAGCAGATGGAGGGCAGTGTCTGGGCAGCGAGAGGGAAGCCTGAGGCCAGTGTCCAGCAGAGGGTGAGTACTGACCCTCAGAGCCTGTGGAAAACTGCACATCTGGGCACAGGGAACCCCCAAGGCCCATGCCCTCCCTACCTCTTCAGCCTTGTTCCCACCAACTCAGACCTCGTCCTTCACACTGTGGTGTTTCCAGAAGTCTGCAACCCCCAGACACTGCCTGTCAGCCTCTGCGATCATGCTCTCCCCACCCCTGCCCAATGAACTCCTATTTACACCTTGAAGCCTAAGGCCAGCACCACCTCCCCCAGGAGGGCCTCCAGGGTTCCCACATCACACAGCGCTCGGGAGACACTTCCAGTCTGCTTAACCATCTCTCCGGGTGGTCTGGCTCTTTGACATTTGCTCCCAGCCCCTGACACACTGCCCAACACATGGTCAGTGTCCTACAAATATGCAATGAGTGGGAGCCATCAGAGTAATAAACCCAGCGTTCTGAAGTCAGCCGTCTTCTAGACCGTCCCCTACTACTGCCTGCCACACAGTCGATGGCTGTTAAAGTTATTCAACTGTCCCTGAGAGTCTGACAGAAGGATGCAGCCTAGAAGGTGCCTGACAGAACTCACTACCTGAAATTCTACCATTAGAGAGTCACTTCTCTGGCTAAAAAAAAAAAAAGTCACCTCCTACTCACTACCTGAAATTCTACCATTAGAGACTCACTTATTTGAAGCTTTTCCATTTTTCAAGAACAGCCTATTGAAATGCAAAGTGCCCTGGGATAAGGTCAGGCCTTAAGTGGCTGTCATATAAAAAGTTAATGTCTCTAAGTAGAAGGGAACAGGAATGGAGCAGGCTGGAGGGAGGAGGCTGGAGAGGAGTGAGGGGTGCCAAAATCCCTGCACAGTTTGCTGATGGCTGTCCTCGGCTCTAACCGCCAATCCACACTCTCTTGATAAAAAGAGCATGCCTCTCTGCTTGTCCCCGCACTTCAGTGCTTCTTGGCATGACACCATACGCAGAATGAAGTGGCTTTGTAGTGTGTGCTGCTTGTTCTTCCCCCCCTCTCGATGAAGCTCTCCAAGGGACACTCAATCAAGCTCCTTTTGTTCCCAGGGCCTTTTGAAGGCTTCCGGAGAGGAAATGAGAGGACTCTTTAAAGCCCAAGTCTACTCGCAGCCCCGCAAATCACAGTCTCCCTGCCAGTGCCGCCCCCCCACCCCGGCCTGATGTGTGAGTCGAGGTGCCACGGGTGGGCTCGGCTCTGGACTCCTGACAGCACCGCCCCCGGGAAGATGCTCCAGGACGTCCCAGCCCATTGTCAGAGACCAGGGTGACACGCAAGGTTCCTCAAATGAGGCGAGTCCTCCAAAATGGCCAGAAGCCACAGAGAAGGTAAAGGGTTAGGTGCCCCCGGTCACAGGACTGTCACCCACCGTCATTACTGGGAGCAGGGTACCCGCCCCAGGGCACATCGCATGATTGGGAGGCTTTGCGTCTGGACTTTGGGTCCACACGTAGAAGAGGCACTTCTGAACCTGGGTCCCACGACTCCTTCCACAATGTCACCATACCCAGTCTCTCCAATCAACCACTACAGATGCGGACAGAGTCCACCAAGGGATCCCACCATGTGGGGAGCCCCACAAGGTCCCAGAGGTCCTCAGAGATCCAGTCACCAACCTCCCATCCGACTCAGGAATCCTCTCCAGCAGCTGAGAAACTGGGGGTGAATTTGACCCCCAGGGGATGACTGGCAACACCCAGAGACATTTTTTGTTGTTTCCAAACTGTGCTACTAGCTGCTAGTGGGTAGAGGCCAGGGATGTTGCTGAACACCCTGCAGTGATCAGGACAGCCGCCTACAACAGAGAATTACCCAGCCAGGGCAGAGAAACCCTGATCTGAAGTACTCTAGACACGTCATGATCCAGCCTCTGCGTGATCACCCCCCGGGGGTGGGAAGCTCACCAAAGGACAGGCAGTGCCGTGAAGCACCGGATCCAAAGCCCGGGTCGGCCTCTTGCCGGAAACTGGGGGCACGTGACCCAGCTCCTCCTTACTTCAGAATCGCTTGATGGAAAACGGAGCCAAGAATTTGATGTTCCAGGGCTGTTACGAATGATCGTGATTTCACGACTACGAAACATCTAGACAGCGCCTCACAAGCAGAAGGCACTTAAAGCAAAGGAGACCTGCTGGGTGGCGTGTGGCTTTAGGGTGTACCAGGGAGCAGAACTGCAGCCAGCCTGACTGCTAAAAGCCCACCACCTGCAGGAAAGCATCTGCTAAGCCCCTGGCCTGCCGCGGACCAGACCACGTGCAACATGTCCCCCCATCCACGCTTGCAAAGCCCTGGCAGCCACCTCCATGTTAACAGGAGGGAGATCGTTTCTAATACATTGTATTTTAGCAACACAGTGGAAGAGTATTGCAGCTATTTTAGGTCACTGTTATGAAGACAGAAATGTTTGAGATCGTGCGGGAGGTGAAAATACAGCAAACTTGAATGTATCCCGTAACTCCAACTGGAGAATAAACTGGAGACAATATATAGGAAAAAAACTCTTGTGTTAGGATGATGGGACTTGGGGTCATGCTGGGTTCTGGCAATGTTCCTTAATGTAAAGTCATACTGCTTTTTCCGTTAAAATGCTATTTAGTAATGAAAATAGAGAAAATGCCGGGAGACGTTACAAATCTAGCCTTGCTTCTAACCACGAAGGATAGGGGTGTAGGAGTAATCTCGGCAAGTGACCAGTTTTGAGGAGGCGTGGCCTCCCAGGCCTCAGAAAGGGGGCTACTGCTCCCAGTGCCCCGATGGCAGCCGGGCAAAGGAGGACGGTCTGCCCGCCCAGCTCCTCTGCCGGCAGAGAGGAGGTCCCTTCAAGGGCCACCAGAGCAAGCTTCCCTTCCTACAACTTCACTCTGAATCATCACCACCTTCCGCTTACAGAGGAGACACTAGGACAGGGAGAAGCCAGGCAGGAGACGCAGCCTGGGGGTCTCGGCACTTTCCATTCACAGCCCCCACGGGGTCCAGCATCCACCAGGGTGTCTGGCTTCCCATCCTAAGTGAGGCCCCTCTCCTTCAGAGGCCAGGAAACTGGGCTGGAAACCTCCAGGCGGGCCCCAAGTCTTGGGCAGCCCCAAGATGAATTTATCAGAAATACTGTGAAAACGGTCTTCAAAACCTCAGTCTTCCCCTGCATCTCCCCTCCCACCAAGGGCCCACTCCAGTCATCCCCAAAGGAAACGTTTAAAAGCCCAGAACTGTGCCAACTGCTTTGCTTCCCCTGTGGCCCAGAGCACCCAAGCCAGAGCCACTGAACCATCCTTGCCCGTGACCAAGGCCCCACGAGGGCTGGAGTGCGGCCAGGTCGGGGGAGCCTGTGCTGAGACCCTCCGAGGTGGAGGTGGACCCTCTGGACCCCTGCCTACCTTCCCACCAGGAGAGACAATGGCCACAGAGTGCTGGGCGTGGAAGGGGCCAGAAACCGAGCAGGAGATCCAGAAAAAGCCAAGTGGAGAAGATTTGGGGAAGAGCCGGCGGGAGCTGATATTATAGAAAAACCCCAGCTTCCTTCCTCAAAGGGGACCGGACATGCCTTATCTCCCAAACCTGACGAGGGGACCCCAAGGGGGATAATGACTTGGGGGCCGCATGCCCACTCCTCGTAGAACAAGAGAATCATTAAGGGTAAAAGAGGAACCGCCAACAATGAAACCGTTTTCTTGCCACCAGCAGCCAAGCGCCCACCCATCCATAGCGACCAGGCACCAGCAAGGCCGAGGCCGTCAGCCTCCTTCACAGGTAAGAAACTGCCAGAAAGATCCAGCGCCATGCCCGGGTGACATCATGCCTCCGACCCAGGCCTCCAGGTTCAGGCAGGACTGCTGCTTCTGACAGGTACCGCCTTTCCTGAACTCCCCAGGATCCGCCCCACCCCCAGGGTCTGAAATCCCACCGCCAAGAGGCTACCTGTCTGGGTCCTGTTTTTCGGTTCCAAGAGGTTTGGCTAAAATGGCCACACCTTTAAGAGATCCAGAGGAAAACTGAGTTGGGGGATTCGTAGCTACTGAGCTCCTTCCCGCATAAGAGCCCCTTCCACGTCGCTGGTTTGCGTCTTGACGCCCACGACGAGGGTTCTGTTCTGATCCCCATTTTAGAGATGAGTAAACTGAGGTTCAGAGAGGTCAACAGTAAACTGCCCAGAGCTGCAGAGCCAGTGCCAGTGTGGTCAGGTTTGGCTCCAAAGTCTCAGCCCTGTTTCCCTGGGAACTCATCACACCCACCGCCCACAGGTGGTGTCCCGCACGCCTGGCCCCTCCACACAGGCCCTGGAAGCTGGGAGGGCCTGGCTCCTGCTGGGTGCTCGACTTTTAATCTCCCACCCCAATCTCCCAACAGCCCCAGGCGTGGGCACAGCTAGTGGCTCCTTTCCCAGACGAGGAAACGTGGCAGAGAGAGGCTTCTGCCGAGAGCCAATGGGGAGTAAAGAGACGTGTGGGGGACACGTTGCAGCCACTCAGGACTCGGGTGCATCGGGAGGGGGCGGAGCCAGGTCCAGGCCCGGACAGCAAGGATGCCTCGCTGCGGTCAGCAGACAGCCTGACAGCTGTGGGCTGGGGGGGTGCGGGGGTCACCCCGCCAGCCTCCGGAGACGTAACATTGCTCAGAAACACGTCAGAAAAGCCTCCAGAGCCTGATACCGTGTGCTTCACTGGGAGAGAGGAACCGGGCCCTGGGAACCTCTCTGCCACGACCGCCTGGAGAACTCACATTCCGCTCCGGGCCTCTGTTTCCACATCTCCAGTACTTCCGTGCACCCTCCAAGCCCCCTCGGGCTCGGGTTTACTTGCTGGAACCGAGGGAAGGGAAGGAGCGTCTGAGCAGGGCGGGCATGGGGAGACATCAGGGGCGCTCAGAGACAAGCCTGCAGGGGAGCCCGACCTCCGGCCCCTTGGGCTCAGCTCCCAGGGCCTGGGGAAGAGCTAAGAGAGAGCCAAGGTCTGGCTGCTGGCTCTGTTCCCGGCCTATTTGGGGTCTGTGGGCCAGGCCCTGGGGACAGAAAAAGGGTCCCTGGAGCCTGCCAGCCCTGAAGCCTATCCTCGGAGCACTCACGGCAAGGCAACACCCACAACAGGTAGGAAAGGTAAGACAGGTGCTGAGAAGTGCAGGTGGCAGGGGACAGCCAGGGACCAGGCTGCACAGAAGGAGAACAGGGGCCAGAGTCTGGATTTGACACGGAAGGAACTGGGAGCCATTGAAGGCTTTGAGCAAAGGGGAGACAGGATTAACATGCGTTTATACGGTGAAGCTTTGCATCCTGATACCAATGCTCCTTGACACTTGGCAACCAATGGCATATTCTAGATGGCCTTTGGGTCCCCCACAAGCCCCTTCACTTTACCTCTACTGGGCCAAGCCCCTGACCTTGCAGTTTCTGAGCCCTTCAGGAGGTATCCAGTTGTGAGGGTGGATTGAAGGGCAGGTCCACCAGCGAGTGTCACTGTCATGGTCACTGTCACGGTAACTCCTGGTGAAGGACGGGCAGGGCCATCCCGCCCAGAGCATGGGGAAGGCTCACCGGAGAGGGACCATCGGAGAGGGTTACGGGGATCTGAATCAGGGGAACAGTGTCCTCCTAGTGGGAGGGGACAGCTTGGCCAGGGCCAGGCAGATGAGGCCCAGCATTGCCACCTACCAGCTGGGGGACCTCGGCAGGAGGCTTCACCTCTCCGAGCTGAGGTTTCCTATCTGTATCCGTCAGTAACTCCATCTATTCCTAGGGCACCAGGGCCTCCGCGTTCGTCATCCCCCTTGGATCCCGGGACACACGCCTGCGGGGAAATCCATCTTCCTGCTGGAGAGGTGGAGTGAGTGACAGCCACCCCCACGCCCCTGGAAAGACCTGCAGCGTCTGCTTTGAGCAGTCAATCTGTCTCTCTCTTTATCCCTCTCCCTTATCTTCCTTACTCTCTTTCATTCCTTTTTTTTCCTCTTTCTTTTCTCTCTTCTTCTCCCACCCTTCCTTCTTTCCCATCCAGCAATGGGACAGCCCACCAGGCCCTGCGTGTCCGTAGAGACGGCCGTCTGCTTAACAGAAAGAAGGAACGGAAGATGACACAAGGCTGGTGGCTGCCAACCTCCCAGCCGGAGCCCAGCAATTAGACCTTGGTCTCAACACGCCTGCCTCATCCAAATCCAAGGAGCGTCTGCTTTCCGGCGGCTAAAGGGTGTGTGCGTGTGTGCATGTGTGCGCGTGTGTGTGTCCACACCAGGCTTCCCTTTTCATGATGCTAAGTAAGACCTGAGTAATAGATGCCTTTCTGAGAACTGAGAAACCCCAAGATATTTACGTACTACGGAGAAATAAATGTTTTGCCGAATCCACATTCCTTCCCCATGCAGTGATGTCTACGGGGCTGAGAAAGGATGCGGGTGTTGTTTTCTTTCCCCACTTGCCTAAACACAAACACACCCGTGACACAACATACACACACAAACACACGCTGACCCCAGACAGCACCAACCTGCGCTCCAACAGGTGTGGGCAGGAGAACAGAGGCGGTGGTTCCAGGTCTGGGATGCAGCCCAGCGGTTAGGGTCATACCCCAGCCCTGCCCCTAGTTCGCTGTGTGTCCTTGGTGAGCTGGCTAACGTCTCTGTACACAGTGAGCTCGATAACATGGTACCCCTGGCTCAGAGAAAGCCCTCAGTAGATGCCAGATGCCAACGATGATTATTATTGTTGCTGCCCTGCCTCCACTCTCCTGAAACAGGCCACGGAGACCAGGGCTCCGCGCAGCCCCCACCTCTATCACCTGCCCTGGGAACCTGGCAGATAACCCACTTCGCTCCCTTAATTATCTTCTCTGGCTGTGTGGGCGGCAGCATGAGCTCCTGCGACTGAGTCAGGACAAACAGGGGAGCAGTTTGAGTCACAGGAGGGGTGGGACGTGGCCAGGAGACGACAGCCAGGAAGCTGGGAGGCTGAAACCAGTGCCCCACGACGGGGGAGGAGGCCAGGAGGGGAGGCCAGGATGGGGAGGAGGCCAGGAGGGAGGCCGGGACGGAGGGGAGGCCAGGACAGGGAGGAGGCCAGGACGGGGAGAAGGCCAGGACGGGGAGGCCAGGAGGGAGGCCAGGATGGAGAGGAGGCCAGGAGGGAGGCCGGGACGGAGGGGAGGCCAGGACAGGGAGGAGGCCAGGAGGGGAGGAGGCCAGGACGGGGAGGCCAGGAGGGAGGCCAGGATGGAGAGGAGGCCAGGACAGGGAGGAGGCCAGGACGGGGAGAAGGCCAGGAGGGGAGGCCAGGACAGCCCACGCCAGCCCCGGTCTCTGAGGACGGGGACCAGCTGGCTCAGGAGGCCGCGAGGCTGCAGGAAGGGACCCATCAGTCAGCCAGGTGGGCCTGCCTGCCCCCTCCGAGAGTCTCTGTGCTCTATGCCCCGCTCACCCTGGGCTCAGGTGCCCCAAGCTGAAGCCCAGATGCACTCCCCCGCGTCCCCCAGACAGCGGGTCCACTTGGAGGAAACGTCTGCTTGAGACCCCACATTGTATCTCCAGCCACCACTGTGCTCCCCTGCCCTGCCCCTCACTGGCCGTGCAGGGCACGGGCCTGCAGACCCACGGGGCTCAGGGGGCCTGCAGGCCCCGCCCCCGTCTCCAACCCACGCTCCGGGAGATGCAGCAGCCCCACAGCCGCGAGGGGGCCAGGACCCGGGCGGAGAGCGGGGGGCACGGGACCCCTGCCCCCAGCTCCGCCAGCACACACTCACACGCATGCACACAGACTCATAAACTCCCCCAGCAACTCTCACACACGCTTACACACACTCACACGATCCTTAAGCACACACACTCACAAAGTCACACACACTTACACACTGGTTCATGCTGGCGCACTTATACACACCTGCACGTGGACCTGCAGTCACACACTCATTCACATTCACACACAGACACACCCGACAGAGCCACCCCCAGCGTGGGACCCCCGGGCCCTCCCAGCCAGCACTGCTTCTGCAACTGCTGGGGAGGGGGCCGGGTGCGGTCCCTCTAAAGAAAGAAGCTTCACAGCTGAGACAGGAGGGGGTTTCTGGGTGGGAGAGGCCCCAGGTTCTGGGGCAGAAGGGACCCTCCTTGCTCAGGGCTCCCGGTGCGGCCTCCAAGGCCCCCTGCCCGCCGCACAAGGGCTGCCCCAGAGCACCCTTCCCTCCCGCCCCCAGTAACCCTTCTGCCCCTTCTGGGAGAAGGGCTACCAAGATGCCTGCCCACCACGCGCCCACCCCAGCCTCCACGGCCCCAAGCCGGCCATTTCCTGCTGACGCACAGGTGGCTGGATCGGGGGATCAGAGCCCAGCGGTGAGTCTGGGGTCTTGGCCAGGCCCCTTGCGTCTCACTCTCCGTCCACAGGACCCAGCAGCCACCCAAGACTCACTGGGCTGCAGCTCCCCATCCCAATCAGACCCCACCCCCACCCCATGCACACAGGTCTAGGGCAGGGGGCAGGCCCAGGGGTCTGCTGGGAGCACAGGGAAAAAAGACCCACCCACTCCAGCCACCCGCACGCTGGGGCGAGTGAGCAGCCTTCCCGGGGCAGCTGGCGGGCAGCGGCCAGGCCTCCGGGACCAACCTGGGACCAGCCCTCCCAGAGCAGCCCCCAGGGGCCAGGACTGCATCTTGGTCCTTTCTGAACCCTTGCACGACCCCTCGGCTGGGTGGGCTCATGGAAAAGGCCTCCTTCGAGTTTTCTGAAGGAGGGAATGCCCAGGTCTCTCCCATTCTAGAACGTATTACACGAAGAGGCCTCCTCTGAGTTTTCTGAAGAAGGGAACGCCCGGGTCCCTCCATTCTAGAACGTACTTCCGCTTACAGCTCCTTCATCTGCCTCTGCCCCCCTCCCTCTCCCCCACCCCCCGCCATGACTCCGCTATCTTTGATACCACACTCCCAGTCCTCTACCTAGTACTTTCCAGCTGAAGGGGAGCCTCTCACCAAACCCTCATCTTCCAGGTGGGGATCTCAAGCCCAGAGAGGGGAAGACACTTCCCTGGTGCTGCACAGCAGGGTCGGCCCAGAACTCCCCTCCCCCTCCCAGCAGCGGCGCCTCCCTCACAGCACATCCAGGGCTCAGGACTGGGATGGGGGTGGGGGTCAAGGAAATGAAAGAGCCAGGAGGCCTACACCCACTCTGACCTGCCCTGGGGGTGCCTGGGTGTCCATTCCCACATCCCCCAGCCCTCCCACCACCCAGCCTGTGTCAGCGGGGCCCCCAGGACACAGTCCCAGGCCCTCCAGGACGAGTCACAGAGCACAGGCAACACAGCAGCACAGCGGGTGCCTGGTAAGGCAGATGGGGGAGCCCCACAACTAGAATACAAGGTGTGCAGATGGCCCCGGAGTGTTTGCTGGGAGGGGGACCCCAGCTTTCACCAGCGTCTCCATGACCCACTGCCAGAGATGGTCCCAGACCAGAGCCCTGGGTTCCACAAACACTGACTACCTCCTTCACATGCACACACCTGTCCTACCTTCTCAACACCTGTCCTACCTGACCTCAGCCGGTCCCTCCCAGGGCTGGAGGCTGCAGGCCTCCCCTTAACAGGTGACAGAGTGGAAACACTCAGGCTTGAGTCAGACAGAACTGGATTCCAAAGCTAATAATAGCACCTCGCACCAGCTGCGTAACCCCTCTCGGAGCCTCAGCTTCCCCCACCTGGAAATTGGGTATAACATAAACCACTCCACACTGGGAGGATTAAATGTGTCCACATGTGTCAAGACAGGTGCCCAGCAGGTGCTCAATGCCATTGCCTTCTCCCCACACCGTGCCACCTCCCACCTGCCTGGCGGCTGCTGGTGCTGGCCTGGGCTCAGGAGCTGCCATTACTACAAAAGCTAGCACCTGGTTCAGTCCCATCTCAGAGGGCTTGCGGGGTTCCTGTCTCACTAACAGGACAGTCTGAGCCCCCAGGCAGAGCTGAGCCCAGGACAGAATTCGTACCTGCCTAGGCGACAGCATTAAAAAAGGCCCATGAGTCGAGCGCCGGGGGAAAAGGAGTGTCAGGGGCCCATGGGAAGAGTTCCAGGCGGCTGTTCCACAGTCGGCAGTGTCCCCGTCTCAGCCAGAGCCATAGCCCATGCCCACAAGGCCCACGCTCTGGGCCAGTGGCTCACACGGGGTCTGTGCAGCCTCCTGGTCACCTCGAGGAGAAGCACCATTATTCCCGTTTACAGGTGAAGCAGCTGAGGGCCACTTGCCCAAGTCCACAGTTAAAACCCAAGTCTACATACGGGACGTTCCAGATCCCAGGCACTCCATCACTTTGCCCTCCTGCCTCAGAGGATCAGGGGCTGGCAGAGGCCCTGGTCTCTGTGCTGAGGGGTGAGGGGAGCAAGGTGCCCCCATGCCCCGAGGACCAGGAACTGCCCACCTGTGGGGCACGACCGGCTGCTCACGTCTGGAGCCACCGCGTGGGCACAGGAGAACGCCCCCAGCCACCTCTGGGTAGAAACCACCGGACGGCACCCAGAGAGGTAAACTACATCCATGACATGAGCGTCACGGAGCAAAATTATTAAATGCTGTCATTTCGGAAGAAAATTAATTAGCAATAGCTGTAGCTGTCTCAAGTCTGCTGAAGCAGCGTGCATCTCAATTAAAACGTAATTGCCGCAGCTTCCATCACAGCAGGTTAAACAGCGTGAGATGCTGAGTAGGCGCCTGTCTACATGTGGCTTGATTCAGTGCATGGAATGCCCGTCATGGAAGGTGAGGCGGGCTGGACAGCAAGGTCCCTCCTCAGAACCCCGCGCCCGTGCCCGCCGGTCCTGGCGAGGGGCTGTGTGTCCAGGCATAGAGATGGCAATGGAGGGTGGTTCCTTCAACTTCTGCACAGACCCACCCTTGGGAAAAGAGATTTTAAGCCTGGCAAGGACCTGGGTCTAGAGCAAGGATTCCCCCGCTTGCCATGCCTACCGGGTCATGCAGAGAGGCAAATAAGACGCAATAGCGAGTGGTGAGGCTTGTGGCTAACAGGAGGCCCACTGTGGAGGGCAGACCGCCGCTGCTCCCCTCTGGCTGACTCTTCCCATGGGAGGGTGAGGGCCCAGGGTACCAGACTCTCAACAGAGCGAGGGATAGGATTTTTAGTTCAGGTTTCCTGAGTTTTAAAACACAGTAAAGGCCTAACCTAAGGGTTATCAGTATTTGACCTCTTATCTAGGAATTCCTGCACCTAAATACACACCAAAGGGTGTCATCATCGAAAGTAGATTAATGGTTGCCAGGGGATGGGGGGCTGACTACTCACTGGGTGTGGGGTTTCTTTTTGGGGTGAGGAAAATGTCATAAAGATGAATAGTGGTGATCGTTGTACAACTCTATGAATAACCTAAGAACTATTTTTTAAATTTTTTATTCATTTTTATTTTTTCTTTTAAATTTTTTTTATTGAAGTATAGTTGATTTACAGTGTTGTGTTAGTTTCAGGTGCACAGCTAAAAACTATGGAATTATGTGCTTTAAACGGGTGAATGGTAGATGAAGTATATCTCAACAAGGCAGTTACAAAAAAAAAGAGGTATAGTTTTTACCTCAAATGCACCCAACAGCTGCCAGATTTTTCACCTATGCATCTGTCACTCATCTTTCAGACATGTCTTGAGGGGCTGCTGGTACAGGGTGTCTCCGGGCCAGGAGCTGGGCAGACAGCAGCGGCGCCCTCAGCCCCACCCCCAGCTTCAGTGGAGGCTGGGGTGCTTTTCTAAATCGTCAGCTTGTGTTAGGGAGCTTCCTCCTCAACTCGGAATCAGGATGCTCCTCAGGGAAGGGCGGTGGCTGCTGGGGGCCAGGGAGCAGGGTGAGGCCCCTCTGGTCAGGAGCCCAGCCTCCCACATCCAGTCCAAACTCAGCTTCTCCACCACAAAGGTGGATGCGCAGCTCTGAGCCCCTAGGCTGCGCCACCAGCATCACAGTGTTCACGGCACCTGCAGTTCTGCGGACGCGGCCACTTGCCCCACCCCCTGCCAACTGGGAGCAGGCCCTGGACAGGAGAGGCTCCCAGAGGGTATGCACAAGGCATGAATGGTGATCAACATCTCTCTCTAGTGCCTGGCCCAGAGCGCACCCCCTGGGTGAGTGCAGAGGGAGGTGGAGAAGCAGAGGGGCCAGCGGGGCATCCGGCAGCACATGGAGCTTAGCAGCCTGGATGAGACACACCTACTTTCTCACCTGACAGGCGGCACCCTGCCCAAGCCATGACCCCAGGCAACAGGATGCCACACAACGCCAGGGACGCCGGGACTCTTCTCCACTCAAGCTACAGGCCTTGCCTTCCCTTTCCAGAAAAGCAGAGTCTCAGAACAGTGCCCCGCCTCGGTGCACCCCGCTACGCTAATCCTGGAACCAACTCTATGGGCATACACTCTAGGACCTTCTCTCGCTCGCCCTTTCCCCCAAAGTACCCTAAAAATCTCACTCAGGCCTTCATAGCATCTGCACTCTGACCCACCTGTTCCCCTTCGAGTTAATCTCCCCACAGAGAGACCTCAACAGCTATTCCTACAAAGTTGCTTGCCACAGGAAAATGCAGAAGGCCAAAACAGTGAAGACAATTCCAAATGGCCCCAAATAAGGGGCTGGTTAAGTAATCCCAGCATGTCCAAACAATGGAATATTAGTCACTGAAAATCATATTTACAGACTTATTTAATGCCGCGAGAAGGGCTTATGTTAAAATACCGAGTGAAAAAACCTGGGCTGCAAAGTTGCACACGAAGCAGGATGCTTTCACTGATGTCACCTACTGCGGGGGGTTGGGGGGCAGGTTCTGGAAGGAAACAGATCTGTCACCACACGTCACTGCTGAATAAAGGCACTGTAGGGGCCTTTTTTCTTCTTCATGTATACTTTCCTGAACTTTCCACTTTGAGCCTGGGTTGTTCATTTATAATTATTAAAAATATACTCCAGACCATTTATCCACAGCAGAGACATTACTCTCCCTCCCCACCACGAGCCAGGTGACAGGTGCCCCGGAGCTGGGAGCCTCTGAGCCCACGGCCAAACCTCAGGGCATCAGTGCAGCCCCTTCCAGCCACTCAGCCTGGAACTGGCCACTGTGGGTGTTCCCGGGGACTGCGAATGAGCCATTTCGACTAAAACATGCCCCTGCCGTTTACTGAGTGCCCCCTGGCTGCTGGGTGTCACACCAGCCCCCGTGGATACCAAGTGAATGTGTCTGTACCCTCCAAAGGCTTTGCTTAGTGGAAGCAAAAAACAAGGAAACCAGTAATTAACTGCAGAAAAGAACCTCAGTCTCTGGGAGCTGGGAAAGGAGTGGAGGAGGGAAGCCTTGGGTGTTACCAAGAGTTTGAACATTATCCCGGACTAAGGTGTGAACAAGACCGGCAGCGCCAACCCCGCTCCTGGCCCAAGGCAGACATTGCTAATCAATCACAGCACTTTTCCCAGCAGTCCTTGGTGGGGGTCCTTCTCCTGCAGGGGGTCCAACAGCCCCCCAGTCAAACTGCCCTGGCACAGGCAACAAACCCTCACCTGTGCAAGTGGGCAACGCGGCTTCTAAGGAAGGGAGTGACGCGGGTCTCTCAGGAAGCAAGGGGGGCCGGCAGCAGAGAGACCCAGACGGAGACAGCTGTGTAAGAGTGCAAGCCCCGGAGTGTGCAGTCCACGAGCGATGCGGAGGGGACGAGGAGGTAGGGGACGGGGCCACACCGCCCACTCTGAGCCCAGCTTCCTCTCTCCTCCTAACTTTGGGGCGGCCTGGCAAACTCAGCCCTCTGGAACGAAAGAGACCCCGCGCTTGGCCAAGCAGCTGAACGCACAGAAGGGCTGCACCGGGCCGCTCTCCGCTGGGACGGGCAGAAGGACCCCCAAGGCAGCCCCGGGCACCTGCCTGAAGACTCACGGCCCCCCAGCCGGCGCAGTGTCTGAGCCACTCGCTGAAGCAGCTCTTTCAGAGCATGCGGCCCCCAGTGGCACATGTCCTGTCTCCTCAGGAGGCTGCAAATGTCTTCAAGAAAGGGCATGGCCCTTGATTTACCCAAGGACTCTGAGTCGGAAGGAAGGGCCCTTGGAAACCAGCCAGCTTCACCTGGTCACCTTACAAATGTGGAGGGCCAGGCTCAGATATATGGAGCCGCCTGCCCGAGGTCAGAGCAGGCGAGGGCCAAAGCCAGAGAGGGCCCCGAGTCTCGTGTGTCCCGCTGCACGGCCTCTCTCCTGAGTCCAGCAGGGTGCCGAACCCAGGGAGCACCCAAACATTCCCTGACCGGCAGACGGATGCGGGGAAGGGCAGTGCAGGATTGGTCCCCCTGCCTGAGCGCTGGCCCCGGGGCCGCTGGCTGCCACCCTGTGCGCCAGCCCACCCTTCGTGCAGAGCACATGTGGAGACGCTTAGTCCCGGTGCGGGAGCCGGGCCTCAGGCAGCACCCAAAAGCAGCACCCGCGCTGGGATCGCACGGCTGCCCTTGGGCTCGCTCGGGCGTGCTCTCCAAAGACACGCTCTGATTCGCCGCCAGGGAGCCCAGGTGGCCGGGCCAGACGAGGGCTCCTGGTAGGCTCTGGGCCTGGGCGAGCAGGGCCGAGATACATGTCAGCACCAATGCCTGGCCTCCAAACATTAACTCAGACTCAGCAGGTGGGAGGTGGATGGGTGTGGTGGGCCTACAGAGGAGGTCTCTTTCCATCTGTCAGGCAGATGGGGCCAGCGCTGATGGCCGCGCCCCGATTACCACTACTATAATCAGAGCCACCCGCAGGCACCCAGCACACGGCTGGGCGTTTCCCACTGGCAACCTTTCCAGATCCACACGACACTCGGAGGGCTCCCAGGCCCACTTGCAAGATGAGGAAACTGAGGGTCCCAAGACCACAGGACTTTGCACCCAGGTCCCGCCCCGCATCGCTCCTGCCTCAAACCACCTGCCCATCAGGCAGCACCTAGCCGCCCCCCAGCACTAACATCCCAAATGCAGGGCACTGTCCCGGGTCGCCTGGTCACTCACCAACGCCCCCGAGTGCCTTACATCTGCACCAGGCACCCAAGGCAGGACCCAGACAGGGCTGCTCCCACCCTCAGCACACCCCTCGTCCAGCTGGGGAGACGGACCGGCGGCCCAGCAGCAGTACCGGACAGAGCGATGTCCAGGATGGGAGCCGACGGGGCGGGGAGGCGTGCCAGCAGGAGGAGCTGGCCAGGCCAAGGCCAGGAGGGGAGGAGGCCGGGGAAGCCAGTGACCAGCAGCACAGAGGGTGTGTGTCTGCGGAGGGGAGCGGGGCTGGGAGATGGAAGCTGAGGGTCGGCGAGCCTCTCGTGGGGCTGCAAAGTCGCACAGTTCCTGGGAGCACCACCCATCGCAGTCCGTGTGAACTTGGCCCCGACCGGGAAACAGAACGAGCGCTGCTGGGGTCCACCAGGGGCCTCGGCCTGGGAGCCGAGCCTGCTTGAGTTGGAAAGGCCTCTGCCTGCAGGCGACTCGGGGCTGGGAGTGGGCGGTAGAGCCTCTCGGCCCAGGGTAGGAAGGGCTCCTGCGCAGGCAAGGCTTACCGGCCCCAGCGACTCACAGACCCCACAGTACTCGGTTCAGTCAACCCCACCCCAAATCAGGCATCGGATCCGATGTCAAAGGCCAAGTCCTGCGCGCCCCATCCTGCCAGCTCTCCAAGACCCACCACCACCCAGCACCCTGGCCAAGCTGGCTTCAATTCAGACTGCTCCGGGCCACTCCCTCCCTCTGCGGGGGATGACGTCTAGGGTCTGTGCATTTATGTCTGTGCGCGCGCGCACACACACACACACACGCACACTGTGTGCACTCAAACTTCTACAAACGCCAAATCCACGCACAATCAGAAATGCACTCACCCGCAATGGACGCACTCACAAAAACACGTGATAACAGACACACTCGCACATTGATAAATACCCACAGCCACACACAACATGCGGATGAAACAGACATGCCCTCACACAGAAGCACACGGGGCACACGCTTGGTGCACACACACGGGAGCACCCCAAGGGGCGAGCCTCTGAGCTTGCCTTCCGTAACTCGGGGAAATCGCTGCTAGAAGGCAAGCTCTGGAGTTCCGGCCCCACGGGTGCACTTGCCTCGGCAGCAGGGGGACAGGTGCAGACGGTCCCCCAGCCTAGCTGAGAGGCCGGCCCAGGTCTCTAGGACCCGGAGGGGGCTTCATGCAGAGACGAATTCCCAGTCAAGGGCCTAAATGCACAGGGCCCTGAGGTTCTGGGGGTGTCCCCAGGCCCCAGGGAGCCCTGGAAACTTCCACTCTGCAGAAGAAAGAGCCCCCTGGACTCGGGCAGTGCCGACTGCCCAGCATTGGCTGCAGGCTTGCTGATGAGTAGGGGGCGTGCTGGCTTTCGCCCACTTTACCAAGGAAGCTGCAGTGCTGAGTGCAAGTCTAAAGGCCCAGGAGCTTCTCCTGACTTCCCTTCATTCCTCCATCGACAGATCCATCCACCCAACCCTTCAATCCAAGTGCCGACTGTTGTTTCATCTTCATGACAAGCCTATGAGGCAAGAACAAGGACCTCTGTCCCATAGGCAGGGACAGGAAAGCACAGAGGGACACAGAATGCTCAGGCCACACTAAGTGACCAGGTCAGCCTGACACCAAAGTCAGCTCAAGTCACGATCTGCGCAGAGCAGCAGCAGAGAAGCGGGTTTCGTGGCCTCTGCCCTCTGGCAGTCTGAACGTGTGCATCTTCTCACGCGCACATAGGACCAGAGAGAGCTCCCTGCCCTCCCGTGGGGAGAAGGCTCCACAGGCCAAGCTCGGTGGGCCTCGCCAGGAAGCCCAGCTCCACCAGCCACTTCACTTCTCTGAACCTCAGTGCCTCCCTCTGTAGAATGGGGATAAATGCACCCACTGCCCAGGAGCACCAAGCCCAGAGCCTGGCCCCCAGCGGATGCCCAAGAAAGGCGTGAGTTAGGAACGCTACTGCCACTCTATCACCAGAGGTGCCGCAGCTTCTAATAAAACAATACGCCAGTACGCGGTGCAGACCAAAGTAAAAAGACTTCAGTGGAGAACAGCCTGGGTGGGTCTGGGTTCCGAGAGGGTCGGGAGGCGATGGGCACGGGCTGAGCCTGGAGGCGCGGAGGCGGCCAGGGTGCCGGGGCCGACAGGAGAATCGCAGCCACCCCACCGAGCACGGAGGCTCTGGACGTGCCTGACGGAGCCCCGGCTTCCAGCGACGTCACCTCCCGGCGCCCACGGGGAGCGGTCCCGCACAACCTCCTTTTCCAGATGGAGAACAAGAAGCAGGGAACAGACAAGAACTTGAAGGTCGGGCAGGTTGCTGGACGGAGCCAGGGCTGAGGCTGGGGCTGCTGGAGAACAGGCCAGCGGGGGGTGGGGGACCGTGGGGAGGTGGGGAGAAGCCCCCTGGCTCCCGTGTCCCCATGCCAGTTTGCTGAGGGTATTAAAACGTTTCTTTTCAATTACTCCTTCCTTGGAAATTACTAACAGCGCTCTGACGAAGATGCGACTTAATTTCCCAGTTGGTTTGGAAATGAGGAGACCCATAATTGTGTGACCCTCTCTGCAGCAGCAGACAGGGAGAGGGGGGCTGTCTCCTCGGAGGCCGATCGGGAATAAAAACATCCCGCCGAACGTGCCCGGCCCCCGGTGCCGGACGGGGCTGGGGTGCAGGCTGTCGTCCCTCTGTGCCCCGCGCCCTGCTCAGTGCACCCAAGGTCCTGGCCTCAGACTCCGCTCTGACTTGGGAAAGCTCTGAGCCCACCGGGCCACAGCCACGTACGTGCTCAGGGGCGCTGGTCTGCACCCCTCCAAGCAAGTCAGCTCCCACAGAGCCCCAGGCCCACTGCAGACAGAGGGAAAGATGCGCTGCCCTTACTTGGAGCCAGCTGGATGCTCATCAGGCCTTGCGGCCATTTCCGCACCTCACTCTTGCCGAAGCCCATGAGTACCCCCACTGCACACAGGTGAGGAGACAGGTGCCCGAGTTCCTGTGGGTGAGGCCTTGGTGTGACTCCGAAGGCCCCGGCCTCCCTCCGGCCCCCCCCACCTTCTCGTGGGAGGATGCACCTGCCTCTCGGTCACAGCTCCCACCCAGGGACACCGCAGACCTGGGAACAGGCCTCACACGGCGAGTTCCTGTGATTGGAGCCCCTAGAATCAGCCCCAGGAATATCGCTGGAATCTTCCCCGATAATAATACGATGATGATGGACATTGGTTGTTTTTTTTTCAGACACCGACTCTGTCATGTCACGCTAAGTGACTCGTGAAAATCACCCTGCCCGGGTGCTATAGTGGGGGAAGCACTATAACATCCCCACTTTACAGATGCAGAAACTGAGGCACGAAGTCTTGAAGAGCAGAGCCAGGATCCCACCAGACCAGCCTGAGCACAGAGACGCTCCTCCACGGCCCTCGCCACCTCCTTGGCTT
The DNA here is from genome assembly GCF_951394435.1 of Stenella coeruleoalba. NCBI lineage: Eukaryota > Metazoa > Chordata > Mammalia > Artiodactyla > Delphinidae > Stenella > Stenella coeruleoalba. Next base: position 2,121,324 of record NC_137151.1, on the reverse strand, counting down.
TCTCAGACTTACAGTGAACACAGCACAGTGTGCTACGGGGGAAGGGACCCTCGCTCCCATTTCTGAGACGGGGTCCCTCCTGACCACCGTCTTGTCTTCTCCGCTGAGGGCAGCCTCCGTGCCCTCCTACCTACCCCAGGGCTTCTCTCTGAATCCGCTCTTGACAGGCTGGGGGACATTCCTCCCCAAGTGAGGTCCCGGGGATCCCCGTCAGGTGGGCACGTGCTTGGCGGGGGCCTGCTGGCCGCCCGCACACCGCCAGGGGGTGGGAAGGGCCATGCCTCCCGCTGCGTTTCCCGGTGAGGCTGATAGGTCCAGACTGAGGCGCCACAGCGGGACTGAAGGCTACGGGGTTGGGAAGGGTCGGCCGGCTGCAGACATGCCGAGGAGCAGAAGGAATAACTCACCCCAGCCCGGCCTCGCCAGCGTGAACCTCTGAACCCTCCACATGGGATGTAAGGAAACCCCCATCGGCCACTCGAGAGGCGCTCAGCAGGGGGCCCAGACACCCCCGAGGCCTCGTCCACAGAGGGACTCTTGTTTGGAAAACAGGCGTTAGTTATCACTGTGACACAAACGCTGTCTGGATTCCAGGAGGCTTTTTCCTGCTGCTTTTTCAATTCCCAATTCTCCCTCTGCACCGACATCTCCTATCTCATGCCCTGCACTGGAACACGCCAGAAGGAAATCAAGCAGCGAATTTCAAAAACAAAGGAGACCGTGGTATCCGACACACGTCGTGAACTCCGACTCATCTCCACGCTGCCCCTCAGGCAGCCGGAGCTTCGCTGGGCCAACCGGACCCATCTCATCATGCGGAACCCCCTGTGTGTTCCCCAGACAAGCCCTGATGGCCCTGACAGAGGCAGGACGGCTGGAGTGCTCACTGACAGCACAGGTGAGGGGAAGGGTCAGGCACCCCCCCCCGCCCCGATGGGCGGGCGGCTACTCAGGCCGGTCCCCCACCCCCCACCCCCCGGGGTCCTCAATGTTCTGGCCTCACAGATTCCCTGCAAAAGGAAGACACAGAGGTGAGTGGGCACTGCAGGAGCCAGCAGCCTGGGCTGTCAGGGAAGGCTTCCTGGGAGAGGCAGCATTGACACTGGGTCTCCAAGCACAAGGAGTCTTGACAGGTAGGAACCAGGGGTGTTGTAAGCGTAGGGTAGTCACAGCGTTATTGTCACACTGAAGGAAACTCCACTTTTATCTCCAAGATGACCCCAAGCCCCACCACAAGATTCGAAACCTGCAAATTCTGAAGCTTTCTAAAGTACCATAAAAATACTCCCAAAACCTCAACGCGGCCATTGGGACAGGCCTCACTCAAAGGCTAAAAGCCAGCAGTGGGCCGTGCGGTGAAGGGGACTCTGTCCCCAGGGGTATAGGCAAAAGGTCACCTACTCCACAGCATCCAGGACTGGGTTCAGGGTGTGAATGGGGCCTTGGACCCCAAGGGCACCTGGGAAAGGCCCGGTGGTCCCAGGCTGGGATGTCTGGGAAGAGGGTGGGACTGGCAGAGATGAACCCTCTGTCCCAAGGGCAGAAGAAGGTTCAAGGAAAGACCCCTGGCAGGGTGGACACTAGCCCGGGCCTTGTGGATGGCAGGGGCCTCGGTGCTGGAAGCAAGGCAGCGCTCACCACACACTAGATGGAGGACCCTCAGCTCTTCCGCTGGGCGTCTGCAGCAAGAAGCAATGAATCAACGTGACAGCGCGTCATGGCCTCAAGAGACACAAAGGCAGACAGACCAGGGCTAACTCAGAAGCCTCTGATCGGAGACACACCTAAAACCTCTCAGGGGAACAACAGCTCCACATGCGGTGAGTTTTAGAAATGCTGGGTCAGCATAAAACAAGTTTCTTTAGCGGAGGACTTCACAGAGCTTTCAAAATAGCACCTCGAGCTTTTAAGATCCCGGAAAGCCCCAGACTAAGTGGCTTCTCCCAGACTTTCTCCAAAAGGGCCATGGCCCTTTCTGTCTGCAGAGTCTGTGCACAAGGGGAGCCGCAGAAAGCAAACTCCAGGGAGCCGTCCTGGCCTCTCCCTGCCCCCTCCCAGGGCACAACAGGCTGGCCGGGCTCTCCCCAGGAGGGCCTGAAGCTTCGTGCCCACCTGATGCCCGGCTGGGACCCACCCCTCACTCCCAATCTGGGTGGAGGTACAAGTAAATGAGGGTGACGTCATGAAAAAGCTAACCTAAAAGCGTCAGTTCTTAAAAAAAAAAAAGTAAACATTCTCATTAACACATGTAATATGTCTGGGTTATCAGCCAATTCCTGGGGCACACCTAACAGTCTTGGGTTCTGGAGGTAAGAAGCCTGCTTTTGACAACTTGGGAGGAGCAGCCTGGGTCTCCTCCAGGCATCTCCCGAGCCTGTGACAGCCCTTCCTCGCATGTCCTTAGGTGGCTCCGTGGAAGGTGGCCATCGTGGAGGGCGGCCACCGCATACCTCGGCCGAGGCTCTGCCCTACCTGACTGACACCAAAGTCCGGGCACCGCAAGCCACACACCGGCTCTGGCACCTCATCTGCACGTCTTTCTGTGCCAGGTGCCATCAGAACACAGAGGCTGTCCTCCTTGAAGCTCTGAGGATGGTGGACACATCCAGGTGACAACACAAGAGGCCCCAGGAGACTTCCACCCAGCAGGAAAGGTCTGGGGGACACTCAGGGTCTGTATCACCAGTGTGGCTTTTCTTGGGACCTGACAGGAAAGTTTTCAGAGTAAGATACCCTCCCAGGTCTCTGTGATTATCTCCACGGACAGAGGAGACGGGCTTTGCAAAGCCCTGGCCGGCTGGGGAAAACATAAAAGGCCCCCTTGCTGACAAAACCCTCTGAGAAGAGAACCTGCCCCCAAACCTTTTAATACGATTCTGGGTTTTGGCCCCAACTTGCCACTCGCAGCCATACCCCACAGACACGTGACTGACACGCCAAATCCAGCCTCCGATCCTTGAGCAAAGGCAGGCCCCAAAGTCCGCAGTCTCCTCCGGGGACAAGATGGCACATGCCGGTGACACAGCGTGGCCCCTCGCCATTCTGTCCAGAGGCTGTAATCAGAAGGCGGTCCCCTCGCTCTGAGCCGGCCCCTCCTGGCTCTTCCCTGGAGGGCTCTCTCCCCCACCCCCATCCCCCCCCAGGGGCCAGGCAGCAGCGGGACCCCCGAGTGCCCCCGGGATGCCCAGCCTTGCGGCCCTGAGCACCCCTCCTCACTCCGGCCCAGGACAAGCCGTCCTCGACCTTCGTAACCTGGATCCTCAACGAGAAGGTTCCTTTTCTTCCCCTCAGCCTTTTTCTAACAGCAGCCCTGGCCCAGTGGGTCCCAGGCCTTCAAACCCTCTCAACCCAACAAATGTTTCCCTCCTTCCCTCCCTCCCTCCCCACTCTCATTTCATGGAGACATATTATAACTGACATATAACACTGTGTTAACTTAAGGTATACAACATAGTGATTTGATTTTGGTATGTGTATGTACTGTGCAATGATCACCACGAGAAGTCTAGGTAGCAAACACCACATAGTTACATATTTTTTTTCTTTTTGAGATATACTCTCTCAGCATCTTTCAGGTGTAGAGTACACTGTGGTTAGCTACAGCCTGTCACGGTAAGCAGTAGTCCCCAGGATGTAACGTCTACTTTATTTATTTATTACTTAAAAGTTAATTTATTTAAGTATAATTGACCTACAGCACTATGTGAGTTTCAGGTGCACAACACAGTGATTGAATGTTTCCGTACGTTACAAAATGATCACCTCCTCTCCCCTCCCCCCACTCCTTCCTTCCCTCCCTCAGCCGAGGCTGATGACAGCCAATGCTCTGGCCAGGTGAAGGGGACACAGAGATCTGAGACCCAGTTAGTCAACCAAAAGTGTGACAGTCAGATAGGAGTCTGTCCTGGGGGGGGACGGGCGGGTGAGGCGCCAGGGGGGGCATGGCCAGCTGGGCCAGCGGTGCAGGTATATCCACGGATCCCAAGGCCGGTCCAGTTGGAGCAATAGGTTAGCATCTGGGTGCACTGAGTCATGAGACCAGAGAAGGCGTCAGGGCCAGACTCCGGACCTCCCATGCCAGGCTCCAGAACCTTCCAGGGCTCTGTCCCAGCACTCTGCCACCTGGAACGCCCTGCCCTTCTCTCCATCCAGTCAAACTCCAACCGTGGCCCCCAAACCCTTCCCAGCCCCCAGCTCAGGAAGCCTTTCCTCCTCAGATCCCTCCGGCCCCGCGGCATCAGCTTAGGACCTCACGTCAGAGCCAGGGCCCTCGGTGCCTCTGACCCCCACCTTCACTCTCCAGATGGGGAACCCACGGCCCAAGAGGGTCTGGGCTCTGCTCCCCTGAGGTAGGGACAGGGCAATGATGGAGCCGGGAGGCCTGGGCTCGGTGCTGAGTCTGGACCAGCCACAGGCCCTCGACAGCTCATCTCATGGGAAGCCCCCACCAGCACAGCCTCTGCCCCCTGACATCCTGAGGGTCCTCCCCAACCCCAGCCTCACCACCAGGGGGAAAGAACCAGGTCTAAGTCAACGTCCCCAAAGCTGGGCACAATGCTGGCTCCCAGTGGCGTTCAATAGTGTTCACTGGATGGATGGACGGACAAATGGGTGGAGAAGGAGAAGAAAAAGGGAGGGGGCTGGGGGGAAGGGGAGGGGGCTCCCAGCTGAGAGCAGGTGCTGCCGTACCCTCCAGCCTCTCTGCCCCGCTGCAGCCCTCGCCGTTGGGTTTCAGACTGGCCCTGGCTAGAGCCGGCTGGGAGGGGGCAGCCGTCCCAAGCTGGGGCCACATGGGGCACCGTGGCCAGGGACAAGGGCTTCGTGATGAGGACATGCTGGTCCCGATGCCCACTCCCTGGCTCCAGAGCCCCACAAGCCCAACGCTACAGCCCCAGCCCAGACATCCTCCCTCCCGGTCAGTCCCCAGACTCTCCCACCTCATGCGGACTCCAGCCCGAAGATGGCTACATGAGTCCTGCTTCCTGCTTGGGGATCTGCCTTTCTCCTGTCACCCAACTCCTTTATTTTGAACAGCTGTGAAACTGTACCAAGATCCAGACCAGCAATCGATGGGAAGAAATGTCTGGCAACAGTACTGGCTGCAGCAAAGCCAAGGTGCAGCCCAGTCTAGACAGCCCCGCCCCCTCCGGCCCCACTCTCCCTGCGCTGGACCAGCCCCTCAGGATTGCACAACAGGGCATTCGGGGTCAGAACTTCCCAGGACAGGGTTTAGAGGAGGAAAGTGTGTCTCATGAAGAGGAACGAGTTGGCAGGTTTCCAGAAGGACCTGGAAACATTGGGGCAGTTTGTTTTGGTTTGCTTTTGCAAAGAGGCAAACACACAACTTCAGGGCATGAGAACAGAGCAGAAAGAGACCGAGGTGAGGTCTGAGAAAGCGCCGAGAAGGAAAGATTGACTCCGCAGTGGTCTAAGAGCTGACTGAGGCATCGCGGGGTGGGGGGCTGGCCCAGCTAGCGGGGAGGCAGCGGGGGCTGTTAGGGGCTCACGGGGACAAGTCACCAAGGACCACAGGTGACAATTCAAGTGTGGTCACCTGCGCAGAATAACCTGAAGACAGCCCTCTGACACACACACAGGTGCCAAAGGGGAAAAATCCCCCCAAATCTCCCAACACAGCCTCCAGAGGTCACCCTGGGGAAGCCTCGGCCCTTCTGATCCTTGGAGGTCCAGACTTTCAGGCACCGCCTCAAAGGCACAATGATGTCCTCTGGGAGGCCTCAGGCCCTCCTCCGAGCCCACTCCAGGGCTACTCCCCAGCCGGACATCCCAAGGACAGCTCACACCCCAGGGCAAAGGGAGCTTCCAAGAGTTTGAGAGCTGGTGTAGGCCCTGAGATGGTCATATCCCCTTCGCTTGACAGATGCACAACTGAGGACCAGAGAGGCAAGGGCCTTGCCCAAAAGCACAGAGCAAGCATGAATCACCCTGCCCTTCAGGGGCTGACCCGACAGGGCCCAGGAAGGAAGGCTGCCGGAGGGCCTCTGCGATCACCAGAGGCAGCCCCCAGGACTGAGGCCCCTCACTCGCTCAAGGTGCCATCCGGTGGGCCACTCACCCGACGGTGCAGATGCGGGAATGCCCAGTTCCGCCCGCACCCTCTGGCCGCGTGGCCGCACATAGCGATGGCACCTTGATGAGCAAAGAAGGAACCTGCCACGGGGTGGGGGATGGGGCGATTCATGTGAGATCAGGCCCTGAAAGAGCCCAGTCCCGAGTCACTGTGTCTCTTTCTTTCCCTTTGCTCCACAGGAGAGGGAAGGCCAGCGGCACCCAGCCCTGGGTCAGGCTGTCTCTGGACAGGCCACTGCCAATGGCCGGCCTCGGCTTCCCCTTCTGCACAATGAGAGGACCAGAGTGGCAGGACCAGGGCCCGCAGCCTCACTCTGCCCCTCCCTCTGGGCTTCCGGCCCCGCAGAGTGGCCACAGCCAGCCTAGCCCAGCCTTCAGACGATGGGCTCCCCAGGGCCTGCCCGCGGCCCTCTCCACAGGCCAAGGAAGGTGGAGGCAGCTGACGGCCGGCTGCCTGATTTACAGCCTCCTCCGGCCGCCCTGCCCGAGGCTGAGGCCCAGCAGACATTTTCCATCACCGCTGCGGCCGAGTTCCGATGTTCAAGGGGGCCCTGGGTCTGCGCCCTGGGCCTGGCCCCAGTGTCCCATCTCCTGAGTGCGCGGTCAGGCCAGGGGCCCAGGCCGAGCCTCTGTGCCTAGGAATCAGCTCTCCATCACAGGAGAGGGGGAAGCCCAGCCCAGGTGCCGCGGCCAGGCCCGAGAGGCCCGGGCGGGGGAGGGCCAGGCCTCCCAGCCTGCGTGGTCCACACCAGGCCCTTCCCACTTCCGTTCCCTACTTTCTCCCCATGACAACATCTTGAACGAGAGCCTCTGTTGGCTAGCCGGAGCGCTCTGGGGTTTCTCTGCCCCGACGCAGCTCCCACGCTCAACTGTGCACACAGCCCTTGGACAGGCTGCCGAGATTGTGTGTGGTGCTAGCAGTGAAACACAAGCCTCCGGCCCACACAAATGTTCTCAGAGGCCTCGCGGGCCCCAGGCGGGACCGGCCAGGATGAGAAGGGAGGTGCCCCTGCCCCTCCCGGCACCAGGCCCTTCGCCAGCCACCCTCTGGTCAAGCCAGACTCTCAGGTCAGGCCATGAGCATATTCAGGGTAAGGATTATCCGTGCCGTGGAATTCTCTATGCCATTTAAAATGGGAAAGGTCCTCCGAGGGAGAAAAACACAAATCAACCTTTCTGCTTCCAGCCAAGATGGAATAACAGACACTAGATTTAGGGTCCTACCCGAAACCACCAAATAGCCAGACAAAACATTTGAGACCATGGTTTTCAAGACACTGAACAGCAGACAACAAAGGGAAAGTCGTCCTGAGAGCCATAAATACACAAGGCAGGGAGCGCTAACTAGAATGCCCCAGGGTGCAGGGCAGGGAAGGGAACCCAAGCGGACCTGGTGGGTCCCCTGACCTGAGGAGACAGAGCTGAAATGCAGGGAGACCAAGGCAGCAAGAGACTGCACGACAGAATGCCGAGAGACAACCCCAGAGATCGGCAGGGGTCCCCCTGGAATCACTGCAGAATACAACCAGCACATGCAGTTCTGCCCCAGGGCCAGGGATGCAGAGGAAAGGATGAGAGGGACAGTGCCCAGCACACAGAGGGCCACTGCCTGTTCCCACCAGCCAGACTGGAGAACCTCAAAAGTCACAGGGTATTGGGTGGAGAATTCAGAAGGATTTTGCCTCAATAGCGAGGAATAATTAGCCCTGGGCTCTGGTCCCATCTAACTAATCTTAAAAGCAAGGTTAAATCTTCCAAGTAAATCAACCATGTCTCAGAGAAAGCTCAAAAATATTTATAGGACAACAAAAATATTGAATACTGAACAAGATAAAATTTACAATATCTAGCATCCATCAAAAATAACCAGGCATGGGGACTTCCCTGGTGGCGCAGTGGTTAAGAACCCGCCTGCCAATGCAGGGGACACGGGTTTGTGCCCTGGTCGGGGAAGATACCACAGGCCGCGGAGCAACTAAACCCGTGCACCACAACTAGTGAGCCCGTGCACCACAACTACTGAAGCCCTCATGCCTAGAGCCCGTGCTCCGCAAGAAGCCACTGCAATGAGAAGCCCCCGCATCACAACGAAGAGTAGCCCCAGCTCGCCGCAACTAGAGGAAGCCTGTGCGCAGCAAAGAAGACCCAAAGCAGCCAAAAATAAATAAATAAATAATTTTTTAATGCTTTTAAAAAAATAAATAAAAATTTTTAAAAAAAATAACCAGGCATGAAAAATAAAACCCACAAAAATACAACCCATAATGAGGAAAATAATCAATTAATCAAAACTGAACCAGAGCAGACACAGACATTAGAACTTGCAGACAAGAGCCTTCAAAGAGTTATTATAACTGGATTTCAAATGTTCTAAAAGTTAACCTGAGATACTAAAGATATAAAAAGACCCAATCCAACTTCTAGAGATGTAAAATACACTGGAAGCAATTAGTGGCAGATTAGACACTGCACAAAAAAAGTTCATGAACTTGAAGAAACAGCAATAGAAATTAACCAATATGAAAAGCAGAGAATTACAAAAGAAAAGAAAAGAGCATGTGGTCTATGGGACAACTTCAAGCTGCCTAATATATGTGTAATTTGAGTCCCCAAAGAAGAAATGGAGAAGAGAGAGTGGAAAGAAGAAATATTTGAAGAAATAATGGCTAATAATGTACCAAATTTGATGAAAACTACAAATGCAAAGAAAAACTGAAAAAAAAAAAGAAAAAAAAAAAGAAACAGCCAGAGTGAAGATTATTACCTGAGATCAAGAAAGCCACTCAGAAAAAAAAAAAAAAAAAAAAAAAAAGAAAGCCACTCAGGACTTTGCTGGTGGCACAGGGGTTAAGAATCCGCCTGCCCATACAGGGGACATGAGTTCGGTCCCTGGTCCGGGAAGATCCCACATGCTGCAGAGCAACTGAGCCGGTGTGCCACAACTACTGAGCCTGCGCTCTAGAGCCTGTGCGCCACAACTACTGAAGCCCACGTGCCACAATAACTGAAGCCCGCATCCCTAGATCCTGTGATCCACAACAAAAAAATCCACCACAATGAGAAGGCTGTGCATCGCAACAAAGAGTGGCCCCTGCTTGCTGCAACTGGAGAAGGCCCACATGCAGCAACAAAGACCCAACGCAGCCAAAAACAAAATTCATAAAAAAAAAAAAGTCACTCATAATAACAAAGGAGTGAGCTCATAAAGAGGAAATAACAATCCTAAACATGTATGCACCTAACAACAGAGCCTCAAAATACAGGAAGTAAAAACTGAAAGAATTGGTTTGAAAGCCAATCAATGTGATTCACCATATTATCCCGTCCGAGATCAAAAACAAGACAAGGGGCTTCCCTGGTGGCGCAGTGGTTGAGAGTCCGCCTGCCGATGCAGGGGACACGGCTTCGTGCCCCGGTCCGGGAAGATCCCACATGCCGTGGAGTGGCTGGGCCCGTGAGCCATGGCCGCTGAGCCTGCGCGTCCTGAGCCTGTGCTCCACAACGGGAGAGGCCACGACAGTGAGAGGCCCGCGTACAGCAAAAAAAAAAAAAAAGAAGACAAGGATGTCTGCTGTTACCACCGCTAGTCAACACTGTACTGGAGGGTCTACAGCCAGTAAAAGAGGGCAAAATAACTAAATAAAAGGCATCCAGATCGTAAAGAAAGAAATACAACTGTGTTTATTTGCAGATGATGTGATCATTTATGCACAAAATCTGATAACATCTACAAAAGAGGATAAAAGAACAATACACACAAGTCATTTATATCTCTAAATACTAGCCAATTGAAATTTTAAAATATCACTGTAACAGCTTCAAATTGCATAAAATATCTCAGGATAAATCTGAAAAAGACATACAATGCCTGTACGCTGAAGGTTATAAAACACTGCTGAATTTAAAAAAGACCTAAACTAATGGAGGGACACGCCTTGTTCATGGGTCAGATTACTCAGTATTGTTATTTTCTCCAAATTTATCTATATTCATCATACTCTCAGGCAAAATCTGAAAAGCAGGATTTTTGGAGAAACTCACATGAAAATGCAAAGGGTCTAAAATAGTCAAAACAACATTAAAAAAAAGAAGAACAAAGTTGCAGGGCTAAACTGCCTGATTTCAAGACTTATTATAAAGCTCAGTGACCAAGAAAGTATGGTGTCGGAGCCAATACAGACAAATAGATCAAAGTAACCAAACAGAAAGTCCAGAAATAAGCCCACAAATATACGGGAAACAGATTTTTTTTTATAATGGTGCAAAGGCAACTTCGTGCAGAAAGAATAATCTTTTGAACAAATGGTACTGGAGCAATTAGATAGCCATCTGCAAATAAATATATATAGGCCGACCTTGGAGCTCTTGCGGGTTTGGTTCCAGACCACCACAATAAAGCAAATATCGCAATAAAGCAAGTCAACACAAATTTTCTGTTTCCCAGTGCATATGAAAGCTATGCCTACACTATCCTGTAGTCTATTAAGTGTTCAATTGCATTGTCTAAAAAAACAACATACATACCTCAATTAAAAAATACTTTATTGCTGGGGCTTCCCTGGTGGCGCAGTGGTTGAGAGTCCGCCTGCCGATGCAGGGGACACGGGTTCGTGCCCCGGTCCGGGAAGATCCCACATGCCGCGGAGCGGCTGGGCCCGTGAGCCATGGCCGCTGAGCCTGCGCGTCCGGAGCCTGTGCTCCGCAACGGGAGAGGCCACGACAGTGAGAGGCCCACGTACCGCAAAAAATAATAATAATAATGCTTTATTGCTAAAAAGTGTAACCATCATCTGAACCTTGAGCAAATCATATTCTTTTTGCAATAGTAATATCACAGATCACTGATCGTAGATCATCAAACGAATATAATAATAATGAAAAAGTTTGCAATATGTCAAGAATTACCAAAATGTGACAGACACACAAAGTGAGCAAATGCTGTTGGAAAAAGGACACCAATAGACTTGCTTGATGCAGGGTCACCACAAACCTTCAATTTGTAAAAACCACAATATTTGTGAAGTGCAATAAAGCAAAGCACAGTAAAACGAGATGTGTCTGTAAATAAATCAGTAACTGTGGGCCATACTTCGTACTGTATACATAGGAACTCAATACGGATCGCAGACCTAAAACTTTAATACTTCTGAAAGGAAAACACAGGAGAAAACCTTTGTGGCTTCGGTCTAGGCAAAGATTCTTTGGATACGACACCAAAAGCATGATCTATATATAAAGTGGAGTTCATCAAAATTAAAATATTTAACTCTACAGAAGACATTGTTAAGAGAATGAAAAGATAAGCCACAGACTTGGAGAATATATTTGCAAAGCATATAAACTGATAAGAAAGTTGGTAGCCAGAATATATAAGGAACTCTCAAAACTGAATAATTAAAAAACAAACCAAGGTTTAAAAAAAAGGGAGTTGCCAGGGTAAATCAGGTACTATACCAAGAAGAAATGCAGATGGCAATAGAGCACACCAAAGCACAACACCAGGACTTCCCTGGTGGCGCAGTGGTTAAGAATCCGCTTGCCAATGCAGCGAACACGGGTTCCAGCCCTGATCCAGGAAGATCCCAGGCGCCGCGGAGCACCTAAGCCCATGTGCCACAACTACTGAGCCTGCACTCTAGAGCCCGTGAGCCACAGCTACTGCGCCCTCGTGCCACAACTACTGGAGCCCGCACGCCTAGAGCCCATGCTCTGCAACAAGAGAAGCCACCGCAATGAGAAGCCCGTGCACCGCAACGAAGAGTAGCCCCCGCTCGCCACAACTAAAGAAAGCCCGTGTGCAGCAACGAAGACCCAACACAGCCAAAAATATATAAATAAATTTTTTTTAAAAGCACACCATTCATTAGGAAAATGTAAATTAAAACTACAATGAGGTACTACCACACACCCATTAAGATAGCTAAAATTCACTTGTACCCCAATATTCACAGCAGTGTATTCAGACTAGCCAAAAGTTGGAAACAGCCCAAGTGTCCATTAACAGATGAATGGATAAACGCAATGTGGTCTATACATCCAATCCAATGGAATACTCTTCAGCCTTAAAAAGGAATGAAGTTCTGACACATGCTACAATGAGGATGAACCTTTAAAACATTATGCTCTGCGCGTCTGGAGCCTGTGCTCCACAAGAGAGGCCACGATAGTGAGAGGCCCGCGCACCACGATGAAGGGTAGCCCCCGCTTGCCACAGCTAGAGAAAGCCCTCGCACAGGAACGAAGACCCAACACAGCATAAATAAATTAATAAAACTCATATCCCAGCGTCTTCTAAAAAGAAAAACAAAAAACATTAAAAAAAAACCATTATGCTAAGTGTAAGAAACCAGACACAAAAGGACAAATATTATATGATTCTGCTTACATAAGATATCTAGAATAGGCAATTCATAGAGACAGAAAGTAGAATAGGGGTAGGGGATTAAAAGGTACAAATTCTTAGGTATAAAATAAGCTTCAAGGATATATTGTACAAGGGGAATATAGCCAATATTTTATAATAACTATAACTGGAGTATAACCTTAAAAAATTGTGAATCACCATATTGTACCCCTGTAACTTGTGTAATACTGTACATCAACTATACTTCAATTTAAAAAAAAAGGTAGAAGTTCCAGGGATGGGGGTGCAGAATGGACAGTTACTGCCTAATGGGTACAGAGTTTCTGCTTGGGGGTGATGAAAGAGTTTTGGAAATAGATAGTGGTGATGATCGCACAACATTGTGAATGTAATTAATGCCACTGGATTGTACCCTTAAAATGGTTAAAATAGCCAATTTTATATTACATATATTTTACTACAATTACAAAATAATGTAACATACAAAAAACCATCGAATTGTACACTTTAAATGGTTGAATAGTATGGTTAAAAAAAAGAGGCCTATCTATATGTGAGTGAAAATAAACAATTTGGTTTTTTTTTTTAAATAGCTAAAATTCAAAAGATTGACCATTCCAAGAGTTGGCAAGGATGCAGTAAAACTGGGATTCTCATATGCTGCTGGTGCGAATATAAAATTGTACAATTCTTTCTGTTAAACAGTTTTACTGTTTCTTGAAAAGTCAGTCATACCTACCTCATGACACACCTACCCTCTGAGCCAGAAGTCCCACCCCTCAGGATTCACCCAAGAGAAAAGAATGACTTGTGCAAAATGTTCGTAGCAGCCTTATGTGTGATAGCCCAAAACTGGAAACAACCCAAATGTCCATCAACAGGCATCTGGATAAACAAATTAGGGTACATCCATATGATGGAAGACTACTCAGCAATAAAAAGGGTGGACCATTGCGCTGTGCAACATGGATGAATCCCGAAGTAACTGCACTGAGTGAAAGAGACACACCAAAAAAAAAAAAAAAGCACACAACCTGTACAGTTCCATTTAACTCCAGAAAAGGCAAACAGGTCTATAGTGACCAAACACAGATCAGTGGTTGCCCGAGGAAGGAGAGCAGGTGGGAGGGACAGATTACAAAGGGGCAGGAAGACACTTACGGGGATGATGGATATGGCCGCTATCGTGATTGTGGTTTGCAGACATAAGTCAAAACTTATCAAATTTTACATTTTAAAAAAACTCCACTGAGACGTAGCTTTTCTTCCAACTATCAGATTGGCAAAGATCAAAACGTTTGATTCTAACATTCTACCGGGGTGGATATGGGGAAATATGCACTCACTGGTTGCTGGTGGAAATGTAAACTTCTATGGAAAGTGAGTTGGCAATATCTACCTGAGTTACAAATACTCTCACCTCTATGCCCAGAACTTTCATTTCTGGGAAGTCATCTACAAAGATATACTCATGTGTGTGAAATGACGTTATTATAAGGTTATTCAATGTATTAATAACACTGTTAGGCTTCCCTGGTGGCGCAGTGATTAAGAATCCACCTGCCAATGCAGGGGACACAGGTTCAAGCCCTGGTCCGGGAAGATCCCACATGCCGCGGAGCAACTAAGCCCATGCGCCACAACTACTGAGCCTGCGCTCTAGAGCCCGCGAGCCACAACTACTGAGCCCACGTGCCACAACTACTGAAGCCTGTGCGCCACAGCTACTGAAGGCTGTGCGCCTAGAGCCCGTGCTCCGCAACAAGAGGAGCCACCGCAATGAGAAGCCCACGCACCGCAACGAAGAGTAGCCCCTGCTCGCTGCAACTAGAGAAAGCCCACGCACAGCAACAAAGACTCAACGCAAAAATAAATAAATCAATAAAAAAATTTTAAAAATAAAATTAAAATAACACTGTTTACAGTGTCCATCAACAGGAACTAGATTTAAAAAAAAAAAAAAGGTATACCTCCTTAACCTAAGGAATGGGAAGCTCTTTACGTGCTCACATTGGGTGGTGAGTGAAAAGGCAGGTTACAGTACAGGTCGCATCCTATGCTTCCATTTAGGTATAAAAAGGGGGAAAAAGATTATCTAGTCATTTACATGCAACTTGCAGAAAACTTATTTCTGGAAGGATACACACAAAACCCAGGATCACCGACTGGCCGTGGGAAACCTATGTGGGCGGCGGGGCTACGGCAGAGCTAGAAAGACTTTATATATGTGTATAGATAACCCTTTATGCCTTTTGAGATTATTAACCATGTGAATACGCGACTGTTCAATGAATGGATAGGTGTAAATAATGATTAGTAAAAAATAAAATGAGTAAGGTTATTGTATCACGGACAGTTGTAGAAAGAACACCAAGGAGTATTGTTAAGTGAGTACAAAGAAAGCAAGTGGTTGAACACTACTAGTAGTATGTTCCCATTTGTGTAAAAATTAATGACAATAAAATATTGGTCTATGTCAGTTGAAAAACACTGGAAACTCACGTATACCCATAATTGGTGGTTATCTCTAGGGAATAGGATTTGGGGGTACCTCCTCTCTCCACATTATACGCTTCTGAATGTTTAAGCTTTTTTATTTGTATTACGTTTGTATCAGAAAAAACTGATATTTTTCTTACTGGTATAGTTTTGAATCGGAATAACAAATATATATATATTACTTTTATTAGTATCAGAAAAGAAAAAATAAGAACCCACCTCTGGGCAGTTACATTTTTTAACCACCTACCTAAAAACAGGAGAAAAGAGTTTAAATATGACCTCCCCTCTGATCTGGAATTCTACCTCTAGAAATTTATCCAAAGACTGCCATCAGTTACAGTCAAAGATTTACATCTGCAGGAAAACATACACACAAATGTGGTGGTGAGTGAAAAACTAGATTATACAACAACATGTGTGGGGCTTCCCTGGTGGCGCAGTGGTTAAGAATCCACCTGCCAATGCAGGGGACACAGGTTCGAGCCCTGGTCCGGGAAGATCCCACATGCCGCAGAGCAACTAAGCCTGTGCGCCACAACTACTGAGCCTGTGCTCTAGAGCCCACACGCCACAACTACTGAGCCTGCGTGCCACACCTACTGAAGGCCACATGCCTAGAGCCCGTGCTCCACAACAAGAGAAGCCACCGCAATGAGAAGCCTGCGCACCGCAACGAAGAGTAGCCCCCGCTCACCGCAACTAGAGAAAGCCCGCACGCAGCAACAAAAACCCAATGCCGCCAAAAATAAAATAAATTAATTTAAAAAAAAACACGATAAAACAGCATTGTGATGTGATTCCCTGAGTGTAGAAAATATTAGTGAACATACGTAGAAAAGTCTTGAAAATCATCCACCAAGGTGCTGGGGGTCCCCACAGGAAATGTGGGGAGCAGAAACCCGAGGTCATGGTGGCTTCAACTTCCTTCTTTTTAAATCTTTCTTCACAATTAGTTTACAAATGATCTATTTGTGTTGTTTTTTTAAAAGGAAAGTTAAGTAGACTAAGAAACTTAGAGCATTTATATACAAAGGTGTTTTTAGAAGAGTTACTTATGATAGTGAAAAAATAACTATGCCCAAAAGAGGGGGATCAAGCACAAACACTCTGACAGAGCCTACAACAAATGCTTACAAAAGGTATTAAGTAAAAATTACAGGGTCAAAACTATAAAGCAGCACTCCCCAATCTTTTTGGCTCCAGGGACCGATTTCATGAAAGACAATTTTTCCATGGACCGGGGCAGGGCGGGGGGGTGGGTGGTTAGGATGATTCAAGTGCATTTCATTTATTGTGCACTTTATTTCTATTATTATTATTACATTGTAATATGTAATGAAATCATTATACAACTCACCATAATGCTGACAGGAGGTAGAGCTCAGGCGGTAATGCGAATGATGGGGAGCGGCTGTGAGTACAGACGAAGCGCTGCTGGCTCACCCGCCGCTCACCTCCTGCTGTGCGGCCCACTTTCTAACAGGCCACGGGCCGGTACCAATCTCTGGCCCAAGGGTTGGGGACCCCTGCTATAAACCATACAATCTCAAATCTGTAAAATACTGAGGGAGGTAAGGATAGGAACAGAAAAACAGACTAGAATTAAGTAGACCAAAAAGCAAAACAAAATGTTTGATAAATCCAGAACAAATCTGTTGTTTTCATATTGGGGCCATCAAGAGCCCTGAGCCGGGGTGAGAACGGGGAGAAGACTATTTTAGGCTATAGGGAGCCTCACTCCAGCTGTCCTGTCGGGCAGAGTACCCCTGAGGGGCCATAGGGGGCTGGCTGCCCTGTGGGAGCCGAGTGGTCAGTGGCCTCGTGAAGCCACATGTTCTCTGAGCGGCAACTACCTGCAACCTTGAGCAGGTCCATCAGCTGAAGAGCATGGCCACCGTCCCGGCTTGTGAAGGGATCTGGCCAAGAGCCCTGCTTTGGAAAGACCTCCCTGGAGCACGGCAGGACAGACGCGGGGCTGCGTCATCACCCTCAGGCGGCCTGAAGGTAAGGTCCAGGGGGGGCCTCATTGGTCTCAGACAGGACACAACCAGGCACCTCTCAGAAACTCCCCCTGCTAACGAACTGATTGCTTTCCCAGTCAGAAACAAGGGCACAAAAAGTGTCCAGGTGCTGGTAAGCACAGGCTCTGCCCCTGCCAAGAGGTCTTTTAGCAGAAACTGTGCTGGGGGCTCTGGTTTAAACTAGCAGCACGTGCAAATGAGAACGGGGATCTGGGTTGACTGGAGCTTAAATGAGTTGCTAGTAGGATGTAGCTGCCAAAAATATGGTGCCCGTTGAACTGCCTTCGTAACAGTAGTCAAGATTTCACAGCCAAGACCTGGAAGCAACCTGAATGTCCATGGACAGATTAATGGATAAAGAAGATGTGGTACATATATACCATGGAATATTACTCAGCCATTAAAAAAAACAATGAAATAATGCCATCTGCAGCAACATGGATGGCTCTAGATAGTATCATCCTAAGTGAGGTTAAGTCAGACAGAGAAAGACAAATACCATCTAATGTCACTTATATTGATACTTGGAATCTAAAATAAATTATACAAATGGACTTATTTACAAAATGGAAAGAGACTCACAGACATAGAAAACAAACTTATGGTTACCAAAGGGGAAGGTGGGGGAGGGATACATTAGGAGTTTGGGATTAACAGATACACACTACTGTATATAAATCAGATAACCAACAAGGCCCTACTGTACAGCAAAGGGAATTATACTCAATACCTTATAAGAATCTATAATGGAGAAGACTCTGAAAAAGAATATAGATATACATATATACATGTATAACTGAGTCACTTCGCTGTACACCTGAAACTAACACAACATCATAAACCAACTATGTTTCAATAAAATAAAAGATTTCATGCTATGGACCAGGGACTTGATACATATAAACCCTTTTGTCCTCATTAAACCCCCAGGATATGGGTCCACAGATATCCTCACTTTACAGATGAGAAAACGGAGCCACAGAGCTGGGATGCGCAGTCTGTCTCGTGTGCCCTATCCGAAGCCCCTGCTCCCCTGAACCTTCCAGACTAAGGGCTGATGCACCCGTTCCCCCGCCCCCCCACACGGCTGCACCACAGCTGGAGCAGCTAGCTCCCATCTGGACGGTCCCCCTCCGGAGTGCTGGCCACGGCACCAAAGGGATGCCAAGCTGCGTCGTGTGGAACGTGGAGAGCCCAGACTTGCCCCGGAAAGGGGGTGCTCTCTGGGGAAAAACCAGCCCAGGGAAGAGGCTCACTGCCCCCGCTCAGCGAGCCGGACTCCACAGAAAGGACCCCCTCTTGGCTCGGGAGATGCAAGAGGCAGGTGGGGACCGATGAAAGGACCATGCATATATTCCCACTATCAGGACTGCGGACGGGCCTCCCAGACAGAGGGGTCTCTGCAGAGACAAAGACTGTGCCCTGCTCTGCCCTCCGAGGATACGGCAGAGCCCCCCATGAATGGGAAACTGACCCTGACTGTTGTTGCTTTGGGACCTCGGGCAAGCCCAGTAAAACCAGACAACCTCCACAGCATCTTTAAAATGCACATGATGATTCCTACTGCATGGGGCTGTTATCCCAGCACAACCCATGGTGACGGGGCTAAAACAGTGCACGGTCTCTAAGGCCCTGCCACCAGAGACCATCATGGTGCTTAGAGACGGAGAACCTCCTATGGGAATGTCAAGGCCAAGGGCTGCTTCCTTGTTCAAGCAAATCAGTGATGTGACCATCCGTGAGTCTAAAAACCCCAAATTCAACCCTCTCTAATTGCTAAAGTAGAGAAACTGTGATCCTAGGCCCTGAATATCATGGCTTAAAGGTTGCTTGAAATGATCTATTCCAACCGTCTCATTTGATGGACAAGGAATAAACCGAGAGAGGCTCAGAGGGCGACAATGGCTCACCCAAGGTCTCCTATTACCCTCCAGGCAAAGCCAGACTAGAAGCCCGGTTACCTCACTACATTTCCAACGCCTTAACCGCTAAAACACCCTGTCTCCCACCAAAAACCCCTCAGAGTGATTAGAAAAACATCGTACACAGAGATTATGTAGGGGGCCCAAATGAACTATAACACATGCCTGGATTATATAAAATACAACTCTGACGTATTACAAACTAATTTTATAAACAAGCACTCTTGCTGCCTTAAGGAAGCCGATCTGGAGACCGCTTGGTGGGCTCATATTTCTTTAGAGAGTTGTCAAAGGAAACTGAACAAATGCCATTTTCTCCCGTTGAGAAATTTCCTAGAATCCATTGATCAACAAACAATTACTAAGCACAAATAAAAGGCAATGGCGAGACAGTATCAATGAGTGTTATAGGTAAGGGAAACCCCAGGGACAAGCGGAAGCCTAGGTCTGAGACAGGAATGATTCCACAGAGGATGTGACCCTTGAGTTACTGGCTCCATGGATAGGAGAGGAAGGGTATGCCAAGGACCAACAGCAAAGGCCTTTAAAATTCCTGTAGTCGATGGACGGATGGATGAATGAATGGATAGAGGATGGATGAATGGACAGAAGATGGATGAATGATGGATGGATAGAAGATGGATGGATGAATGGATGAACAGATGTATGATAAATGGATGGATGGATGGATGGTGGAAGATGATGGCTGGATGAATAATGGATGAATAGAAGATAGATGGTTCAATGGATGAATAGATGTATGATAAATGGATCAATGGATGATGGATAATGGATGGGTGGATGGATGATGATGGATGGATGGACAGATGATGGATGGATGGATAGGTGGGTGGATGTATGATGAAGGATGGACAGTCGATGGCTAATGGATGATGACAGATCAATAGATGGATGGGTGGAAGATGGATGGGTGAGTGGATGATAAATAATGGATGGATGGATGATGGGTGGGTGGATGGATGGATGGATGGATGGATGGATGGATGGATGGACGGATGGATGGATGGTGGGATGCATGACAACTACTACTCTTAAATCACTGAAAGTGTTCCTGAGGATCATAGTCAGGAGCGTTCTGAAAACCAGGTTCATCTTTACATCCCTTTTTTTTGTTGTTGTTGTTGTTGTACGCGGGCCTCTCACAGTTGTGGTCTCTCCTGTTGCGGAGCACAGGCTCCGGACGCGCAGGCTCAGCGGCCATGGCTTACGGGCCCAGCCGCTCCGCGGCATGTGGGATCTTCCCGGACCGGGGCACGAACCCGTGTCCCCTGCATCGGCAGGCGGACTCTCAACCACTGCGCCACCAGGGAAGCCCTCATCCTTTTTTTTTTTTTAATTTATTTATTTTATTTATTTTTGGCTGCATTGGGTCTTCATTGCTGCACGCGGGTTTTCTCTAGTTGCAGAGAGCAGGGGCTGCTCTTCGTTGTGGTACACGGGCTTCTCATTGCGGTGGCTTCCCTTGTTGCGGAGCACAGGCTCTAGGTGCGCAGGCTTCAGTAGTTGCGGCACACGGGCTCAGTAGTTGTGGCTCGCGGACTCTAGATCACAGGCTCAGTAGTTGTGGCGCATGGGCTTAGTTGTTCCACGGCACGTGGGATCTTCCTGGACCAGGGCTCGAACCCGTATCCCCTGCATTGGCAGATGGATTCTTAACCACTGCGCCACCAGGGAAGCCCTCTCATTCCTTTTCCAACCATCACTCCCTCCAACAGACCCTGAGCGGGAGTTATCTTCAGGGAGCAGGCCAAGAATAGGTGGAGGCAGGGTCAGACACCATATCCTTGCCTACAGATGGGCAAGGGTTGGTGGGATGAGAAGAGGTATGTGCATATTTGCTGGGAATTCCCTCTTTTCCACAAAAGAGGGAAAAGCCTAACTGTTAGAAAAAAAATAACTTGAGAAATGAAGTTGGCCCAAACCCAAAAGGAGGAAAATGAAAGGGCAAAGGTGATAATCACTTTGTTGCACATCAGATCCCAAATGTTCCAGTCCCAGAAAGAACCCGAGTCCCCTGCATGTTTATACCTCATGTCCTGGATGAAGATAAACCACGGCTGACAATAAGTTGGTGGAGCCATCCTTGGGATCACAAAGTCACCCCCTCAAAGCATCCCAGGCTCTCATAAAGGGCCCCTCTGTATCCTGCTGGGTCCCCACCCTACACTTCATCCTCCAAGTGACACTGGCCTCTTACAGGAAGCCTTCCCGGACTTACTCAGGCACGACTGTTTGGTTAAATAAATGAGCCACTGCCAATGGCCCCCACCCCTGGGCTTTTCACTATTAGGACCCAGGACTCTATGATCCCTGACTAGCCAGGAAGAGCCGGTACAAAATTCATTGTTAAGTAGGAAACTTAGCCTGAAGCCAGGAAAGCAGACAGGTTCTCTCAGATGACAGCAGTATCTGCTCCTGGTTCATATTCCTAGGTAACTGCCTTTGAGGTCACACCAGCCAATTCCTGGCTCTCCTAAAGTAGCCTCCTGCTAGACATGGAGGATACAGGAGGAGGACAGATGCACACTGGAGAAATCTGCTGGGATTTCGATGGCCGCCAGCTCCTAACCAAGTCAGCAAGGTGTGAGCCTACGGCAGTGAGCTTAACACATGCCAGGCCCGTAACAGATGCTCCAGTAAGTGCTAGCTGATTGACTGATGGATTGCACAAGGAACTCCTCTTGATGGCAACTGCCACACTGTTTCAAATTCAGGGCACAGAAAAGAAGGTTGAAGATTTCTAGCCTGGTGAGAGAGTGAGGTGTGAAAAAGCACCTCTGCCTGCTCCGAAGCCGCGGCCGCAGCATCCTGCTGTGTCAGCCCTGGAGGGGAACACTACAGCAGGCCTTGCCGGTGACCTCCACCCAGGGTCACTCAGTCGCAGCATCGGCACATTTGGGCTGGACCATCCTGTGTCACGGGGGATGCCCTGTGCCTTGCGGGCCGCTAAGCAGCATCCCTGGCCTCCACCCACTAGATCTCAGGAGCAACCCCCCACCACCAGTTATGACAGCAAAAACCGTCTCCAGACATGGGGGAATATCCCCTGAGGAACAAACAGCCATGGCTGAGAATCAGTGCCGTAGCATTTGCACAGGGTGGGTCAGGGCAGCACTCAGAAGCCAGCTCCGGGAGAGGGTCCTGGTCGGGGCACCAGCCTCTGCCCAGGGCTCTTCCTCCCACTGTTCAGGGAAACGCAGGGATTATCCGATGTCTCTGAGACTCAGTTCACCCATCTGCAGAATGAGGCCATATTTTGCAAGTCACCGGGCAGGCAGAAGGCACGCAACTAATTGCTCTACGTTGATTTCTACATAGCTGTTCTGAGAACCTCAATCTAACATCTCACATCTCTCCCCAAAAGCTAGAAAACTACTAATGGAAATCCTCTAAACCCTACTGAGGGCCTCAAGAACAGCTGTCCAAATACTTCTACCAAGTTATTCCACTTTTAGGAATCTATCCTAGGGACTTCCCTGGTGGTCCAGTGGGTAAGACTCCACACTCCCAACGCAGGGGGCTCGGGTTCCATCCCTGGTCGGGGAACTAGATCCCGCATGCATGCCGCAACCAAGAGCCCGCCTGTCGCACTAAGACCCGACGCAACCAAAATAAATTTTAAAATAAATATTTAAAAAAAAAACTATTCTAGGGAAATGATTAGAATCTCAGGTAAACATTTACACACAAAGATGTCTATTCCAGTGTTATCTACAATAACAAATACTAGAAAAAACCCTAAATGCCCAACAACGTAATAAAGAGAATAAAATAAGACCCTTGAGGAGATAGGGTCTTCTGTGGTGGCACAGTGCTTGGGAGTCCACCTGCCAATGCAAGGGCACGGGTTCAAGCCCTGGTCCAGGAAGATCCCACATGCCGCGGAGCAACTGGGCCTGTGTACCACAATTACCAAGGCTGCACTCTAGAGCCCGCGAGCCACAACTACTGAGCCCGCGTGCCACAACTACTGAAGCCGCGCACCTAGAGCCCGTGCTCTGCAACAAGAGAAGCCACCGCAATGAGAAGCTCGCGCACCGCAACAAAGAGCAGCCCCCGCTCGCCGCAACTAGAGAAAGCCCGCACGCAGCAACGAAGACCCAACGCAGCCAGAAGTAAATAAATAAATAAATAAATTTTATTTTTTAAAAAAAGATTCCAAAGGGGCCCTCAGCCTGATGGCACCTCCATCTTTCCTGCCCACCAGCGACCGCCTGCTCAACGGGGGTCCCTGGAGGATGGGAAGAGGGGTGTCAATGAAGGAGCACCGCCCTAGAGCGTGGGGCCTTAGCTGTTCTTGGTAAAACAGCTAGGCTGGGCCCTGGGGGCCCGAGGGGCCCGGGACTGAGGGCCCGATCTGGCACCCAGATGCTGGACACCAGAGATTCAGGGGAGATGGAAATGCCACCAGCCTTCATTGCACTTCCCACTGGGCTCCTAGAGCCAGGGGTGCCGCCGGGCAGTGTGCCCTCAATCTGCCCTTGGGGGTCTAGACCGAGCAGAGGAACTGAGCTAACGTGGAAAGAAGACCGCACTTCCCCATCAGCCCAATGCCTCCAAGCGGCCGCAGTCGGAACCCAGGGCAGAGTGGACGGGGTGAGTCCACAAGGCCCAGCTTCAATTGTGTGGAAGTGGTCCTTTTCCAGTCCCTCCTGAAGTCCTTGCCCACGTGCACTTGAAATATTAACAGAAAGCCAACAGTGTGCAGGCTAGGACGGTACACATCTCAATGCTCCCCCAAGAGCCCAAGTCTCCAAGGCCAGTTGGACCTCAGGGACAGGAAAGGCCACCACCCCCAGGACCCGGCCCTTGAGCGAGGGCCACGCCAGGCTCCCACTCAGAGCCCCGTCTCACGCTAAGACACACCTGGAAGGCAGCTGTCAGGACGCCCACTCTAAGCTGAGAAGCCACGCCCTCCCTGATGACCCAGCTGCCCTGTACTCGTCAGAGACTCCTTCTGGAATCTCTCTTGCCTTCTCACTCTGAAGGAGACTCAAGTCCTAGTGAGGAGACGGGATGTTCTCGAAATATGCTGATGCCAAGGCTAGGATGCAGGCAGCGGATGCTGTGAGCGGGGGGCGAGATGCCAGCCACCACCGCGGATCACCTCAGCCACAAGCTTCCCTCACGGTGGACCTGGGCAAAGGAGAGATCAGGCCACTCCACCAGCCCCTCTTCCTCAAGGCAGACTTCCTGCAGCTCCAGGCCTGAGGCCATCGCGGCTGGGAGGCATGACAGCCTGCACCAGCCCCTCACTCATCCTTCCTGTCCTTCTCAGGAACCCTAAAGACACCACAGGTAAGCCTTTCGGTCAAACCTCAGTGGGGGTCACACTTCCCAAAGATCTGAAAAAACTCTGCAACACAGAACTGGACCCAAAGAGGGACTGACTTCTGGTCACTGAAGCAGTGAGACAGCCATCACGATGCACAGGTAGTTTCTTATACAGGAAAAAACAAAGGAGCGATCCTAGGGACCCTCCGGCCAAGAACCCAGGGCACAGAAACGAAGGTGCTGATTTAATAAGCTCGCTGCTCTGTGGTTTCTCCTGGGGTCTTCAGGTATCTTTCACAGCAAACCAGGGGACTGCCAGAGCCACCTGACAGTCTCAGAAAGAGAGCCCACTTCTCTGTGCTGTTCTGGAGGAGAAGCAGCTCAATTCTCAGCTAGTTTGTGTGCCCCAACCTCCAGTCCAGCAAATAGCTGGAAAGTCTAAATCCTGAGTTATCCATCCAGGCTTAAAGAAGCAAACGTTCTCCCTTTGTTAATGCAAAAATCAGAGGAAGTGAAGGACATCACAGAGAGAAATCACTAAATTCCCATCACCACACCCTAAAAAGTCTTGATAAAAGGCGGATGTCAGGGTCCCCTCCATAAGAATTCACATTCAATAGGGTCTCCGTGGGGGCCCGAGAATCTGCATATTTTCCCAGCTTTCCATCTGAATCCCTGGCTGGAAGCCCGCTGGAGGCTTTCTTAAATTTGCCGCTATAGCTCATTTCCAGTTCTGACTTCACTCTCTTATGCTATTTCTCTTTTTGTTTAAGTGCATCTTAGGAGAAAAATATCTAATTCATAAAGAGACCTGGTAGTTAAAAGACTTCCTGGTATATACGTCCATCAGCATAAACAGAGATATCACACACACCACATTCACACTTAACTGGAAGAGCAGCCTAACATACTACATCACGCGTGTGAGTAACATATGACATCACGTGTGTGACATCTTCTAAAGATGAAGACATCTGAGTTACATTCAAAGCCTGCCATCCTACCATCAGCACACCTGACAGTTCCTGAGTAACTGCTGAGTCAGATTCCTTCTTTCCCTACAGAAACGAGGCACCCTCAGCCAGCGAGCGCCAGCGACATCCCCTCACCTTGATCTCCGCAGACGGCGAGGGCCAGCCCCAAATACGCTGTCGCTGCCTGGACACACAACGTATCAACCGCACACAACCCACTGCCGTCTGCAGAAACGGCTGAGTGATGAACCTTCAACCCATCGTCCGATCACGATGACCTCAATTTTTGGAGACAGCAAGTCAAAACCCGACCCTTATCGATAGTCAGAGATCCGAGACATATTTCAGGAGAGTCTGAAAAGGCACTGCCGAGTGCTTCCCCCACCTCCACCAACGTCCCCTAGTCCACTCTATCCCCGCTCCCCCGTGACCACATCCAGGACCTGCCCCGAGCACTACAGCTGACTAGGCAGGGTGACAGACAGGGGGAGATGGGAAGCGGGGGCAGATTCCTTGAGAGGGCCTCACTTCACTCTCCCCAGAAGCAGAGGCAAAGACCCAGAACCCCCACTTTGCCCAGACCCTGGTCCCGCCACCCCGCCTGGCCTGACGTCTTGAGAGGCCGGGTGTGCTGGCTCCCAGGCTGGTGAAGCCGGAGGATCTGAGAGATCACATCTGCCTAGCTCCCTCCCCCTCCACAGAGAGGCCAACTGACTGGCACAGGGTCACCCAGCTCTTGAGTGATGGTGTCACTCTCCCAGATGTAACCCCAAGGGCCTCGGCTCATTACTTATCACAGGGCATGTATTCATCCCTTTTACTCTCTTCCTCAACTTTTTCCAGAAGAAAGCATCCTGAAAAGATGACACACATAAGAAAGTCTTCCTAGCATTTCGGGGGCGGGGAGTGGCAGTCCTCTGCCCAACTCTTTATATCTCTGCTACCTTCATGGGCAGGCATTAAAGACGTGCTCTTAAGATGGTCTCAACCAGCAAATGACAAAGATGAGGGCAGGGGGCATCGGAGCCCCTTCACCCTTCCCACCAGGCTCAGTCAAGACCAGTTCAAAAGCGAAGCCCTTCTTAGTTCCCAGAGCAGAGCATGTTCAGTCCTGGGGGTATATCACCGTGATGGTCACCGTGGATTTACTTCAATGCATTTGTGTCATCCCACCCCCAGACGGCACTTGTTAAGACTTCTAACCCCTGCTTCTTAAGCCACCGCGTGGTGAACTACAGGTTCTCCAAGAAAGAATCAACACATGAAGAGCTATTTTCTGGCCTTCAAGGCCTGCCTACACTGCAAATACTTGCATAGCAATCTCCCCCAACGCAGGTTTAAAAATATGGACTTGTTTTTTTTTAAACTCCCAACATAATGAATGAGTTTAAATATTAGAAGTTGAAATTATTAAGTAAATCATTTCACCTGCAAAGCTTCTATTTGCATAACATTAATTCATGATGGCAGCTAAAACAAATTCATCATATTTGGTATATGAGAAGCTGATTTACGTAGGAATTGAAAAAAAATCATGAGCACAAAATTATGTTGAAATGATGTACGAACTCAATGCAGAAAGATTCTTCTTTCCTTCTTTTCCTTTGCTGTTTTTAAAAAATCATCTGAACAGCTGAATTATGGTGAGAAGGAAAAGGATTTCAGGAGAGGAAGGAGGCAAAGGACTGGCACCTCCGGAAATGAATAATGCTACCGCCTCACGTGTGTGGCAGGCTCCCGGTGCGGGTACACACACACTGTTATTAATGTCAAGTATGCCAAAGATACGCTGGGAAATCATTACCATTCATCGCCACTAACCGCCATTAAATTTCAATCAATTCAACTTAGCACAAGTGTACTTGAGCGGCCCTTACAGTCCTTATAAACGTGGCTCAAAAGTCGGGCTGACTTATTGCATTGCCCAGCACACAAAGGAGCATTGCTAAGCGTCTGCTCGGACGCAGGGACGGATGCTCTTTTAACATCCTAAGCATTCAAAGATCCTTCTTTTTCTAAGCGCTAAGAGGTCTTGAATCCCTACAGGTCAAGGCGAATGGGTTGAGGGGGGGATACTGTTCTGAGAGACTACCATTCCTTTCCTGCCTCGGTGGGGAAGGTGGGGGTCAGGGCAAAAGGGGGCCTTCGGCACCAGCGCAGATTCCTTACAGAAAAAGTTTCGGATGCCGCCAAAAGTTCGGTAACATGGCCCCTCTTCTCCTGGCTCTAGCGAAATGCTCTCAATTCACTCTGCAAACTGTCACCTAAAGTCGAACGAATCCCTTCTCGGAGAAGGGGGAGGGGAGCCACGGGGAAGGGGCAGGGAGGACCAGCGGCCAAGGGCAGGGAGGGCGCCCTTTGGAGAAGCGCCTTCCCCAGGTGGGCGCCGGCTCCCCCGGGCGCTGCGGTCTCCCACCCGGCGACAAAGGCGGCCGATCTGGATCTGGGCCGCTGGCTTTCTTCCCGAGCCGCCACGAGCAGGGTCCCGCCTGCCGCCACTCGCCGGGGCGGCCGGTGCGCGGCCGGGACAATGTGGCCATTGTTCGCGCGCCACAAACCGGGCGGGCGGGCAGGTGGGAGGGACGCGGCGCGGCCGGCGCGCGGGCTCTCGGAGCGCAGAGGGGTCCCCGGACGCAGACACGGTCCCCACGGCCTGGGCACGCCGCGTCCCCGGAGGCCTCCCGGCCAGCCCTCCGCGGGGCAGAAACTGGAGGGGGGCTGGGCGAGGAAGGGGGGAGGAGGGGGAGCGAAAGAAAAAGATGCCCAAGGAAAGAGGAGATGGGCGGGGAGGAGAGGGAGGGAAAGAGCGAAAAGACAGGAGGGAGGAGAGAAGGAAGACCCAGGGCGGGGAGGGGAGGGGCGGGAGAGAGAGGGGGCGAGAGAGAAGAAAGGGGGAAAGAAAGAAGGGAAGAAGACAAAGCGGGCAGAGAAGAAGGGAGATGGGGGAGTAGGGGAGACAGACAGACAGATGTGCAGTCTGCCCAGGAAGCCTCTGCAAAGAGCTAAAGTTCACCCTGTTCCGTGGAGGGAAGCGGCTCCAAACCCAGCCGAGTCAGCAAAGCATAATCACACCAGGGGCTTTGCTTAATTACAGGTCTGAGAGTCGGGGCTGGAGGAAGGGCCATACTTAACTGTGTCCCCGGGAAGGCCCAGGCACTCGAGAGGTTTGTCAGGGTGGGGAAGACAAGTATCCCCCGCCTCCACCCGCCCCCAAGCCCAGGGAGCCCCGATCGCGGAGGAGCCCGG
Source organism: Stenella coeruleoalba (assembly GCF_951394435.1). Lineage (NCBI taxonomy): Eukaryota > Metazoa > Chordata > Mammalia > Artiodactyla > Delphinidae > Stenella > Stenella coeruleoalba. The sequence goes on along the minus strand of NC_137151.1, from coordinate 2,092,910 downwards.
CCCCCGAGCTCGAGGCCGGCGTCTGCAGCGGCAGCGGCTGGGGCTGGCCCGGAACACCCATCAGGAAGCTTCTGATGTTCGCCGGGGCCGGGAGTCCCGGGCTGAGCCGGGGCCGGTCTGCGGGGAAGCCCCGCCTCAGCCCGGAGCAGGGCCACCGCCTCCTCCCACCCCCTCCACTCACTAGAGGGCGGCCAGGGGGCCCTCGGCCCAAGGGGGGAAATCAATCCCTTGCTAATGAATAAAAAGCCCCCTTTATCTCACTGCTGTGTTTGGTTCATTAAATTTTGCACAGATTTGCAGAGAAGAAAACATAATCAATAAACCTTGACAAAAAGTGAACGTGTGAAAAAGGCCGGAGAATGGAAAAGTGAGATAAAAGTGCTATCCGATCACAGATTTCAGGGGCAGATGACGAGCCCGGGCTGCCGAAGAATCTCAATGCACCATCACCCTTTTGCTGCTTCCCCTCCCTTTGCTGAAACTCTTCATTCAAGACAATAGGAAATGCACTAAAACTTTTTTCTTATGCTAATGCCTGAAACAGGGCACTCACAGTTAAAACACACTTCCCAGCAACCTTTTTTTTTTTTTAAACGACACACATACACACACATAAAACCACATTAACTTTTTCACTTGAAACCAAAAATCTCAGCAACAGTTTAATATGAACTCTTTGGTCACATCTTAAGTGAGTTATTTTCCCCCATGTGTGTTTTTTTTAAGAAGCCAGAATCAAAACACAAACCACTATATTGAGGATGCTTTTGTTGACGAAGGAATTGGGGAAAATATACTAAACATGCAGAAAGTCTGCTGGTATCGCTGCTGCATTTTCCCAGGGGGTTAAACATAGTTTTGTAGGTTAAGGATGTTTTGGTCACCCTCAAAATCTAACAATGATCAATGATTTTTTTTTAAATCCTTTACAGTCCACAGCAAACACTCAAATTCATTTTGGAGTACGTAATAGTATTGAATCTGGTGGCAAGTATTTATTTAAAACCCACGAAGCTGTTGCTCTTTACCAAAAGACACTGCCTAACAACAAACAGGACCCCTTCCCAAAGCGTCTTTTAAACAAGCCTGAGGCTACAATTACAGAGAAGCCTCCCTTCCCGGGAGCCTTCTTTAGAAGCCAGCGAGCCTTGTTCACTGAAATTGCTGCCTATTCGGGTGGCTAGTACAATCACCCATGCGGCCTCTGTATTTTCTGGAATCTGAGAATACAGTTTCTCTCTCTGGCATTCTTCACGTGTTTCACGTGTGCGAGCCTCTGACACTTACTGAAAAGAAGAAGGGGGACGGGGAGCTGCTTCCCCAGGGTTCCATTTCAAAGGGTCCAGCAGGAACAGCTGCAGTGGTCCACAGCTAGGTCCACCTGGCCTGGCCTGGCTGTCCCCGCGTACCGGGAAACAGGCCCAGGCACAGGTAGAACCCGTCCCCATCCTAAAGAAGCAGGGCAGGTGGCTCCACCTCCCCGGAGCCAGCGTCACCAGCAGGAGCGAGCGTCATTCAGATGAAAGGAAACCCGGCTGAACACACACTTGCCCAAGGAAAAGGCAGGCTGCCCTACCCCTTGAGTCCACAAGGATGTGGGACTTGGGTTTTGTGCTTGAACAAGCCAGCTGGGTGTGTAGGGGTCACACAGCCTTTCAAAGTGTGCATGACAACCTCCTGGTCCCAGTTGGAGGGAATCGCTGACATCTGTGGGGTGACGGTCCCCCCGCCCTTCCCCGGGTGGTCAAGAGAGGCCCTGCTGGAAGAAGGGCGTTTATTAGGCAAATATTCAATTTTGTCAGTCTGCCTGCTGAATCCCCGGGTTGGCTAATCCAGCCCTAGGGGCTGCACTGTGTACAGGGCACGTGTGCGAGTACACAAAGCATGAAGTATTTGTGTATCTTTCAGTCCGCAGTGCAAACAAGCCAGCTACAGTACACAGCCCCCAAGGCCCCTGCAGCCGGGCAAGGAGTCGCTGACCAGCGGCCCTGCGGCCCCTCTTCCAACCAGGCGACTCAAAGGATTTTCTCTGTTCCCCACAGGTGGGTTGGAGCATCCCTGAGAACATGGACGGGCCCGCCTTTCTAAGGCCGCCCGGCCAGAAGGGCCTCTCTAACCCCACACACCCTTCAAGGTGGGCCAAGCCAAGAGTCCCCTCCAAGGCCACGGGCAGGGTCAGTGTGAATTTGGAAGCAGCCTGGGAGGCCCTGCTGAAGTAGTCTGAACCCTGTGCAAATTCCCCTCCAAACAATCCCCACAGAAGATAAAAAAACATCCCTAACAGCCAGTCCAGCCTTGTTCCGGTGAGCTCAGCCCTGCTTTGGAAGTGTTTCTCTCCCTCCCATTGGTATCCTCGCCCACTGACTTTGAAAACAGACTGCTCTGACTATAATCTGTCACTCAGATGCCAAAGCAAGAGACCGCCGGGCCACCTGAGGGCTATTTCCTGGCCGAGTGGGCCCCTCACCTCCACTGCCTTAGTTTAAATCCCCCTAGAATCACTAACTAACCTCATGAAATGAGCGTATTTCTCCCAGCAAAGGGCAAATACAAACCACCCTAAATATCACAAACTTGAACTAACTCTGAAACGCTCTGACAAGTGACAACTCTCCATGCGTCTAGGTTTGAGTGGGACCTAAAATCTGGGGGAGAACATCTCCATGATTTCCTGTAACCCTCAGCTGTAAGGGGGAAGCACGAAGTCTGGGAAAACGAAAGCAAGAAAGATGAAGGAAGAAAGGGGACCAGGGAGGTTCCGCAGGGATGTGGCTGCAGTGGCCTAGAGGCTATAGTCTAGAAATCCTGCCCCAGGGCGGACCAGAAGTTGGGGAGAGCCTAAAGGGCACCAAAACTCAAAGCAGCCAGGCATAGTCAGGGTGCCCTCCCTGGCCCTGGGGAGACCAGCCCAGGAGCCACACAATGACTTCTTTCCCGGCAGAGCCAAGTGCAAAGCCGCTCCCAGGCGCCCACACAGGGAAGCCACCAAGGGAAGGAAACCCCCAGGCAAGGTAAGGAAATGGGCGGGGAGGGGTCTCGCAGGCGAGGTGGCTAGAGCAAACAGGTCTCACGGGGGCACCGGTGGCGAGCCCGCCTATTCCGTGGCTTTCCACGGCTGTACATTTTGGATTTCACCGTTTATTTACTTTCCTTTCTGGCACCGAGCCCCCTGAGCACTCCAATACAATATTTGCTTAAACACTATTTTATGCCGCTTGCGAGAGAAACGTTTACTTTCAAATTCTCCAACATCCCCCCGAGCCTCGTCAGCAAACAGCATATGAGCGTTTTACAACTGCTCCTTTATCTGGAGCTGTAGGGATTAAACCTTCACACGCCCGGCGGGGGCGGCGGGGCGGGGGCCCAGGACGCGGCCGCGGCCGTTGGGCTGCAAAGTCCGCGCTGCAGGCCGAGCACCGCCCGGGATGCCCGGGCCAGAGGGCAGAGGAGCGCAGGAAGGACCCCCGGGGCCCGGCACCAGACTCCAGGGAAAGGTCTACTTTTCCAGCCGGGATCAACTCGGAAAACCACATCAAAATGACACAAAAGAGAGGAGAGTGGAGGAAGGCCCCCTGGGGGAGACCCAAAGCCTACGAGCGTCCCTGCGGCTGGTCACCCGGGGTGAAGCGCGCGGGCTCCATCCCGAGCTCCCCGCGCAGAAAAAGTCGGGTTTCCTAGGAAATGACAGCAATTACTGCTGGGCTGAAACGGCGCCGAGATGGGTGGACTTCCAGCTCCCCGACGCGGCGGGCGCGCTCACACTCACACACACAAGCACGCGCCCCTTCCTCCTCCCCCCTCTACACGCCCCCCCGCCCCCGTCCGGGGAAAACGCTCCCCTTTCTAAACCCTTAATAGGATTGGCGCCCAACTCTCTCCGCGCCTCTCCCCATCCATCACACACAGATCAAGTTGCAGTAGTGGATTTTTCAAATTCCTCAGCAAATATACTTGTTGAGAGATTGCCGGGGGTGGGGGGGGGGGAAGATGAGTGGGGGCGGGGAAGAAAGTGCGGGGTTGGGGGGACCCGAGGAAAGGGCGAGGGATTACGCGCGGATCCCTCCGGGAAGTCAAGCGGCTCTCGGGGCGGAGGGCAATAGAGGCGGAGGAGAGAAGCGAGGAGGGAGGCCGGAGGGAAGAGCCTGACCGAGGGGGAGGGGGCAACAGGGCCTGACGAGGGGGAGGAAGGAGCGAGAAAGAAAGAAAGGCAGGGCTCGGGACGGGCTGCGCCGAGAAGTGCAGTTAGAAGTTCGCAGCGACTGTGGCTGCAGCCCCTCCACCCCCGGCACACTACCCGGAGACACACTCCCACCGCCCACCTCTGGAGCTTCGCAGCACCCCAGCCTCCGGCGCTACCCCCACCTCCCGAGAAAACAGCCCCGGGCTGTGGAGACGGGGTGGAGGCCGGCTCGCTGCGCACCCCAAGAAGACTGGCTCTTTCCCCCAGGTGGGAAGGGAGATGCAAAATCGCCCCCCGGCCACGAGTTCCCCGGACCCCCCTTACGTCCCCGCCCGGCGTGGCCGGAACCCGTACCCGGGCCGCCCGCTAGCCCGGTGCCCGGATCCCCATGCCGTGGCGCGGATACCCGGCCGAGGGACCCTCCGAGACGGCGCAGCATCCCCTCGGCCCGGGGTCGGCCAGAGTAGGGGGCACTTCGCGACGAAAAGCAAGCAAAAGAAGGCCAAAGCCACTTTACCGAGGGAGACAAAAGTTTGCCTCTAGCACGCAGGTGGCCTCCGGGGCGCCGAGCGGTGCCTGCGGGCCCCCATCCCAACTTGGCTGGCGCGGCGAGCCGCCGCGGGCTGCCGTGTGCCGGGACTCAGTCCGGCCGGGGCGGGGCGGGCCAGGCAGGGGAGGGGACCGAGAGGCGGGCGGGGGCCGGGCCACCCTACCGCCGGCGAGCGAGCAGCTCCCCGAGGCCCCGGCGCGCCGCGCGGCCCGCGCTCCTTCCTCCCGCTCCTCCGGCTCTTCCTCGCCTTCCTTCGCGTCCGCCGCCGCCGCCACCGCCTCCCGCTCCTCCTCGAAGACTCATTGATGGGAGTTTGAAAAAAAGTCCGCGGAGCCTTGCTGCCTCGGCTGGCGAGCTGCGGCACTCCCGCGCTCCAGCCCGCCGCGCGCCCGCACGGCGCAGCGCCCCCGCGCGCACGGCTGCAGCACACCGGGCGCCGGGCCCCCGCCCGCGCCGCGCGCCCCCGCCCGGAGGGGACCCGAGGGACCCGGAGGGGAGGGGCGGCCGAGGACCCTCCTCCCCAGCGCCTGGGAGAGAGAGCACACCTACGAAGAAAGTTCGAGCAGGGAACGAAGGAGCGCGCCAGTCTCCAACACTTTTTTTAAGGCGCTGGGGGCGGGGGCGGGGGGGTTGCGTCGCTAACTCAAGTCAGATGAGCTCCGGAGCCGAGGCGCAGGGAAGGCTCTGTTTTCAATCTCTGAAATCCCCCGCCCTCCCCGCCTCCCTCTTCCCCTCTGCCGGGAGATGCCCGGGTCGCCGTTCCCAGTGCGCCCGCTTCTCCGGGCGCCGGGGCGGAAGCGGGGGACGGGAGGGCGGCGGGGAGGGAGGCTGGCTCTAGGGGGGCTGTTTCTGCGCCGACCCTCTGGCGGCCAGCGGCGAGCGCAGGTGCCGGGGTGCGGCCTGCGCACCCCCCGCCGCGACTTGCGCGAGTCGCCCTCTGGGCGCCTGCTGGTGAGAAGCGAAGCAGCCTTCTAGGTTCGGTGCCTGTGTGTTTGGTAGGAAGGGTTTTTGTTTGTTTTGTTTTGTTTTTAGAGACTCCAGTCAAGCTGCCGCAACCAGATGGAAGTAATCAGAACCCAACAACAACAGAGGAAGAAGGAAGAAAAAACCTCACTGAATTTTCGGGCCAAAGTGTGTATGGGTGTGTGTGTGAAAGAACTTGCTTAAGCAAACTAGGTGACGAGCCCTGGGCCCTCAGGCCGCACCGCAGCCCAGCACCGAGCTGCCCCTCTTGGAGAAGCGCGGCGGGGGGCAGCTGGCTGAAGTGTCCCCCAACCATCGCTGGCCCCCAGCCTCTCTAGGGCTGAGGGTCCTCCCCCAAAGAGTGCCTCACTGAGGGAGGTTTTTTGTTTTTCTCTCTAACGTCTGTGGAGCACTTACGATGTGCTGGGTGACGCGTTATATTTCTTTTACATTATTTAACCTACAAAACTCTGTGAAGTAGGTTTTCTTCTCCCCCATTTTACAGGTGAGAAGGATGAGGCTTAAAGAAGTGAAGGAACTTGTCCAAGGCCAGAGCACTGAACTGCCATCTTGCACGAGTTCAGTAGGTTTAGTTGAACCATTAGCTCAACTAAATTCACCCTGTAGGGGGTGGGGGTGAGAGCAGCTCTCTCCCTTCAGCCCTTCTTCCTACGGTTAGATCTTGTCTAGAATGCAGGGGAACCAAGTTCTCAGAGGCCCAATTCTACCCTCCGTTCACCAGCCTATCTTACTGATGTAATCCCTTTTTCTCAGTAGCTCTCTCCATTTGCCATTAACCCTCCTCTGACTTTATTTTTCACTTTTTAATCAAAGAGGGAGCATTATCTTCCCTATTACCTACCTTCCTTTTATTCTCCTTACATTCATTTACATGACAGAACAATTTCTTCTTGATCTAGAAATATATATATATGCAGAACACTATCACAACAATTTGATGCAATTTCTCAAATAGGCTCTCCAGATTTGGGGGGGAAAAAAAAACCTGCGGTGTTTTTACAAAAGCAAAATTTGCAGAACTCAATGTATTTATTAAAGGGAAGAGAAGTTTGGAAGGGACTTTCTCTTTAAATCTGATCAGAGTCACCATTCCTCCATGCTATTTGTTTAAATTCCTGCTGAGCTTTCAGACACAGACTAAGGAGACAGAAAAAGTAAACTCTCCCTCCCTTCCTTGGCCATATTTTAGTGACCCCATTCATATCTACCCCATGAAATGTGCAGAATCATTTCATGTTACTGGAACATTAGCAGCGTTGGCTGATTACTTCATTACAAGCTTGTCTCTGTTGGTTTCCTTGTGTTGTTAAGTTGGCGAAGAAGTTTAAACAAATCGACATTTGGGGATAGTTCCTTTTCTCTGTTTTTCTTCTCAGACCCGCTCCACTCCTGCTGGAATCCAGGCACTCTCATAACCTTTCCTGGCTTATTTTGGCAAGAAGGTGGCTGTTGAGAAGAAGATGGAATCTTTTGGTTTGAGGAGAGAGTGTAAACGTCACGCCTTGATCTCTAGATGGTCAGAAGTCTGGGCACTGAACGAAAACAACAAGTTTTGGAGTGGAGGCAAACTGGCAGAGCAGAGACGTGAACACTGGACACAAGGTCCTGGCCCCAGGTCTAGAGCTAAATGTATGACCTTGGGGGAGTGCCAGTTCGTTCAGTCAGCAATTTTCTGTGTGCCGGGTACCATTCTAAGTGATGTGACCTCACAGTGAGTGGAATGAACGAGATCCTTCCCCTCATGGAGCTTAATGTTTCATGAATAACCACAGACAAATACATCATCGCAAACTGGGTAAAGAAAAAATACCAAGTGCTCTAAGAGCTTACGATGGGTGACCTGAACTAGCAGGAGGCAGCAGTTGGGGGCGCCGAGAAGGCTTCCCTGAGGAAGTGAGGCTGCACTGATAGGAAGACGGACTGAAGGATCAAAAAAACCAAAAATCGATGCATGGCACTACTTTAAGCAAAAAAGCTTCTGCACAGCAAAGGAAGCAATCCACAGTGTGGAAAAGCAGCGTATGGAATGGGAGAAAATACTTGCAAACCATATACTGACGAGGAGTTCATTTCCAAAATATGTAAGGGACTCCTAAAACTCAATAGCAAAAATACAAATGACCTGATTAAAAAATGGGCAAAGGGCCTGAATATACATTTCACCAAAGAAGACATACTGATGGCCAACAGTTATACAAAAAGATGCTCAACATCACTCACCATCCAGGAAATGCAAATCAAAACCACAAGGCAAGGGACCTCCTGGCGGTCCAGTGGTGAAGACTCCTCACGCTTCCAATGCAAGGGCCACAGGTTTGATCCCTGGTCAGGGAACTAAGATCCCACATGCTGCTCAGCCGGAAAAAAAAACCAAAAATACCCACAAGGTGATATCGCCTCACACCTGTTAGGGTGGCTATCATCAAAAAAACAAACGTTAGCAAGTGTTGGCGAGGCAGTAGAAAAAATGGAACCCTAGTGCGCTGACAGTGGGAATGTCAGTGCACAAGTAATGTTGAGTAAAATTAAAATGGTACAAAATAGTGTAACCATTATGAAAAATAGTATGGTGGTCTCTCAAAAAATTAAAAATAGAATATGATCCAGCAATCTCACTTTGGGGTATGTATCCAAAAAGATTGCAATTAGGACCTTGAAAAGATATCCGCACTCCTATGTTCATCGCAGCGTTACTCCCAGTAATCAAAATAGGGGAACGACCCAAATGTACGTGATCAGATGAAATGCATAAAGAAACTGTGGTGTAAACATACTATGGAATAACGTCCTTAAAAAAGAAGGAAGGGACTTCCCTGGTGGCACAATGGTTAAGAATCCACCTGCCAATGCAGCGGACGCGGGTTCGAGCCCTGGTCCGGGAAGATCCCACATGCTGTGGAGTAACTAAGCCCATGCGCCACAACTACTGAGCTTGCACTCTAGAGCCTGCGAGCCACAACTACTGAACCTGTGTGCTGTAACTACTGAAGCCCGTGCACCTAGAGCCTGTGCTCCACAACAAGAGGAGCCACCGCAATGAGAAGCCCGCGCACAGCAACGAAGACCCAACGCAGCCAAACATTAATTAATTAATTATTTTAAAAGTGTAAGAGTGTAGATCCCTTGGTAAGTGTTCTTACCACACAGAAAAGAAAGGGACACAAGGAAACTTGGGGGGTGATGGGCATATTTGTTATCTGGATCGTGGCGATGGCAATATGAGTGTATGCATATGTCCAAACTCGCCAAATTGTACACATTAAGTAGGTACAATCTTGATACACCGATTCTACCCCAATAAAGCTGGGGTGGGGGGGTGGGAATAGAAGGGCTGAGGGAGAGTCAGTGAGGGGAGGGAAGGGGGGAAGCGGTGCTCCGATTCTCTCTTTTCTTTCTATAAAAGAAACCTGTTGACAAGAAAAGCCAGGCGCAAAGAGAAGTGGCTTGTGCATCTTTGCACAGTGTTCCAGTTACTAGGGTTGTGTAGCAAATCACCCTCAAACTCAACGGTGTAAAACAACCATTAATTATGCACAAAGATCCTGTGGGTCAGGGTTTTGGACAGAGCATCATGAGGCCGGTTTGTCTCCCCTTCACAGTGTGGGGACCTCAGCTGGAAGACTCCAAGGCTGGCGCTGGGGTCATCTGAAGACTTGCCCCCTCACACTGCCTGCTGTACATGCCGGCTGGGGGCTGCGGGCCTCAGTTCCTTTTGGTCTGGACCTCTCCATGTGGTCTCAGTACTGAGACTAGCGTGGGCTTCCTCACAGCGTAGTGGTAGCTGGGTTCCCAGGGTAGGCATCACAAAAGATAGCCAGGCAGAAACCCTATCGCTTTTTAGGAAACTTTGGAAGTCACCCAGCATCACTTGGCTGCATGCTTTTCATTGAGACCCAAAGTTCTGCCTAGATGCAAGGGCAGGAAAACTAGACTTTGCTTCTCGATGGGAAAAGGCAAGATTCTGAAGAGCATGTGGGGGCAGAAACGGTGCTGGGGCTACTTTTGGAAACACACAATCCGCCACACAGAGAAGAGACAGAAAAGACTAGAAAAGGGCTCTGAGGTAGCCCGCCAGGTATGTCATTTTGTGGCTTGGCCACAAAGCCCAGGAGCTAGCACTCTGACACACTAGAAAGAAGTGAGACACCCAATTCCTACCCTCAAGGAATCTGCACTTTCATCAGGAGACACGCAGATTTGGCGACAACTGAAGGACACAAGATGATTTAGTAAGTGAGGGGTGGGCCGTGGCTAAGAAGGCGTCAGAAGAACAAGGGCCAATGCCCAAAGGAGATTGATCCTGTGTTACTCTTCCAGGGGTCCTGAGATGGCCCTCAGTCTCGCCCGCTCCTTCCATCCCAGTCTACCTCCCAACAGGCTCTCTGGGACCAGTGACACTGTGAAGTCAAGAGCGAGTCCCATGACTTTAGGCTGTGTCTGTCATTACAGTGCAGATACACCTGAGAGGGCTGACACAGACCCTTGCTAGGGGATACTCCTTACCACGGTGAATAAACTTACCAGATCTTCTCCAAAGAACCAGCTTCTATAGGAGAACTAAGCAACATAACGATGGCACCTGAAGAGGCACCAATAGGAGGACAGGTACACAGAGGGAGGATGCCAGGCGGGCCAAAGACCAGCAATCATTTCTGATTTATAGCCCAAATCTTCAACCCCTTCCCAGACAACGTTGTGGGATGAAGCAATACAGAGACTCACACAGGGGATTTGTGCAAAGTTGGGAGATGTTTGGAAGCCCTTCCCACAGAAGCAACCAGCGAAAATCCTTTTCCCTCTTAGGGCTACCCTAGAGGACACAGTGGGGAGGGAGTCAAGTGTGGAAGGACCAAAACTCTTTGGCTGGTGGGTACATTCATGAACACACATGTATTCATTCATTCGGCTCTGTTGAGCTTCTACCATGTACCATGAACTTCAGAGATGAAAAGATGAAGGAGATACAGCCCTTGCTTTTTTCTACCCTCTAATCCCTGTCTGGGTGGTACTCCCACTGGCCCCTGTGTTGCCTCAGAGCAGTAAGGGCTCTGAAAGATTTCCAAGTGCAGGGTAGATTAGGAAAGGAAAGACCTGGGGAAAGGGACCAAGGGACATTGATGCAGTCGTCCTGGGAGGGGAGAGAATGGAAGGGCATTGGGGTGGAGAGCAGGCAGCAAAATCAGCCGGCTCAGAGATCCAGCAAATGTTGGTCAGGCTTCCTTCCATCTCAGGGCCAGCCCTTGAAAGAACTTTTCTCAAGATGCCTTGTGGGTTTCTTTTTTTTTCTTTTTCTTTTTTCTTTTCTGGCTGCGTTGGGTCTTTGTTGCTGCGCGCGGGCTTTCTCTAGTTGTGGCGAGCCGGGACTGCTCTTCATTGTGGTACGCAGGCTTCTCATTGCGGTGGCTTCTCTTGTTGCAGAGCATGGGCTCTAGACACGCGGGCTTCAGTAGTTGTGGCCCGCGGGCTCCAGAGTGCAGGCTCAGTGGTTGTGGCTCATGGGCTTAGTTGCTCCGTGGCATGTGGGATCTTCCCGGACCAGGGATCAAACCCGTGTCCCCTGCATTGGTAGGCGGATTCTTAACCACTGTGCCACCAGGGAAGTCCCCTTGTGGGTTTCTTAACCGAAGTGAAAGAGGTAGCATCATCTCACAGACATCAATGGTTCTAAGGAATGTCAGTAGCCCTCACCAATCACATAATAACGAAAGACACTATTTTAAGACAATTTAAAAAGAAATTATTTGATACAAATGAACTTATATACAAAACATGAACAGACTCACAGACATAGAAAACAAGCTTATGGTTACCAAAAGGGAAAGGGGTGGGGAAAGGATAAATTGGGAGGTTGGGATTGACATATGCAGACTGCTATATATAAAATAGATAACCAACAAGGACTTACTGTGTAACATAGGGAATTATAGTCAATATTTTGTAATAAGCCTTAAGGGAAAAGAATCTGAAAAAGAATATATATACGTATAACGTAATCACTGTGCTGTACACCTGAAACTAACACAACATAGTAAATTAACTATGCTTCAGTTAAAAAAAAAATCAGATCAGTGTCTGCTTATGGACAGAGGAATTGGGGACGGAGGAATGGGTAACAAAGAGGCAGGGCATAAGGAGACTTGTGGGTGAATCTAGATCATTATCTTGATTGTGGTGATGATTTGTTGGATGTATATAAAAAATATTTTATATGTAAAAAAGAGAAATTATTAAAGACTCCTAATTAAAATGTGATGAAATCTTTACAAGATACTGGACTGACCCACACGTTGATCTTAAGGATAGACACTCCCTGCCCATAGTGTATTGAATTTAACTTAAATTAGTCGCTTCTCTAAGGAGTTACCAGGAAGCAATGGAAACTCAGTGTGGAAGATGGCTGGTTTCCAAGGCATCCACCTCCTGGGGTTCCATCCACTCCATTCTCTCCAGCAGAAAGAAGATGATGTGTAGGTTACTTATGGGCTTCAGTGAAAGAACGTTCACAGGTTTCCCTGGTGGCGCAGTGGTTGAGAATCTGCCTGCTAATGCAGGGGAGACGGGTTCGAGTCCTGGTCTGGGAAGATCCCACATGCCGCGGAGCAACTGGGCCCGTGAGCCACAACTACTGAGCCTGCGCGTCTGGAGCCTGTGCTCAGCAACAAGAGAGGCCGCGATAGTGAGAGGCCCGCGCACCGTGATGAAGAGTGGCCCCCGCTCGCCGCAACTAGAGAAAGCCCTCGCACAGAAACGAAGACCCAACACAGCCATAAATAAATAAATAAATAAATAAATGTAAATCATGTGGGCTTCTAAGAAAACCTCTGCTAAAAAAAAAATGATGGTATGCATTTGGGGACATTCCCACTCAAATCTTCCCAAATGCATACACATCATTTCTCCCCGGTGATACCTCCTCTGTTTTTATCCATTATTTCTTTCAATGTTTCAACTTGTCTTTTTTTTTTGGCCTTGCGGCGGGATCTCAGTTCCCTGACCAGGGATCGAACCCATGCCCTCTGCCTTGGGAGCGCTGTGTCCTAACCACTGGATCGCCAGGGAATTCTCTCGACTTGTCTTTTTAAATGTTTGGTGTCAGAGTTTTATTTTGTGCCTGGGTTGCTTGGGGAGCTTCGTATGTCAGAAGTCAGCCGGGGAGAGGCAAGCTCCCACTGACTCTGAATCAATCCAAGAAGGAGGGAGTTGGTTCGGGGGCCACCCAGGGTCAGGCCGCGTGGCAGAGGGTGTCAGCAAAGTGGAGGCAGGAAGCTGGCTCGCGCAGGCGCGAGTTGGTCCGTAGCTGAGGCTAACCCACAGGGTGTATGAGATAGCAAGTCTTTCCCCCCCAAATTAACATACAAGTCAAAAGTTTTCATATAAATAAGCAAAACCAGTCAGAAAATAAAACGGAAGCTAGCAAGATTGTGATAGCAAAGAGGAACAAGGTATAAACTGGCTAGGAGTAAATGTAAAAAGAACTGTTCAAAACCTGTATGTGAAAAACTGTCAAGCACTATTGAAACGCATGAAAGTAGACTTGAACAAACAGAAAGATATGTGTTCTTGGTTAGGAAGATTCAGCATTCAGCATCGTAAAGGAGTTAGTTCTCCCTAGGTTAGTGTATAAGTCACTGCGATCCAAATAAAAATACCATCTTTCCTTGGCGGGTGTGGGGAGCAGGCCTAGACAAGGAAAAACCCTGAAAATGAAAAGCAATGGGAGGGGGTACAGGCAGAACTATCAGACCTTAAAACATAATGGAAAGTCTCTATAGATTATCATACTAAGTGAAGTAAGCCAGACGAAGACAAATATCATATTATATCACTTGTATGTGGAATCTAAAAGGAAAAAAGCTACAAATGAACTTATTTACAAAACAGAAAGAGACTCACAGACATAGAAAACAAACTTATGGTTACCAAAGGAGAAAAGGAAGGAGATAAATTAGGAGTTTGGGATTAACATATATATAAAACATATATAAAATAGAGATATATATTATCTCTATCTCTATCTCTATATATAGAGATATATATTTTATATATGTTATATATATATAACATATATATAAAACATATATAAAATAGAGAACCAACAAGGACCTAGTGTATAGCACAGGGAGCTATACTCAATATTTTGTAATAATCTATAAGGGAAAAGAATGTGAAAAAGAATAGATACATGTATAACTGAACCACTATGCTGTACACCTGAAACTAACATGACATTGTAAATCAACTATACTTCAACTTTTAAAAAGTATCTATAATTAAAGCAATTTGGTATCGATGAGTGGATAAAAAGATAAGCCAATGGGATGGAATACAAAATCCAGAAACAGACCTGATTGCGTATGGAAATTTCAGTTTCGATAAAGGTAGCATCAGGAATGAGTGGGTGAAAGAGGTGCTTTCTCATAAGCTGTACTGGGATAACTAGAAATTAAAACTAGACAAGGGACTGTTTCTCACCTATCAGACTGACAAAGACCCAAAGTTTGACATCTTATTCTGTCAGTGAGGCTCTACTGTAGAGAAATAGGCACTCTTATGGAAATGCAAAATGGACTACTCTGACGGAGGGAAATTTGGAATATCTAGCAAAATCTCATATGCGTTTACCCCTTTGACCTATACATCTTACTTTCAGGCATCTAGCTCAGACACAGTACAAAAGGGCATATGCAGAAGACTATTACTAGCAGCATTACTCATAATATCAAAATATTGGAAACAATCCAAATATCTCCATGTGAGGACAGATTGAATATACATATATATATGAAGTTTCTCTTTTTAGGAGCATTCCAGCCTGATAAACAAGGAAGGAGTGGCATAATCAGGATATCACTATTTCATACCCCCTAGTGAATTGATGCATGGCAAAAAGAAAGACATCCCAACAGTAAACACCTTGTACTTCCTGAAAAAAATAGACAGTCTTACCTATGAAGTACTCTTGCTAAAAAAAAATCAAACCTATGTCTGATCAAACGTCTGAATCTAACTGTGATTTAGCAGAAATGTAGGGGACAGAGGTACATGCTAAACACCACCAATGAGATGCAATCCAGACCACGGGAAACTGCAGGACAAACGATGCAGTTTCTTCAACAAATAAATTGCAAGGAAGAAAAAACAGTTGGAGAAGGAGCTATAAATTAGAAAAGGTTTTAGAGACATAACATCCAGTTGCAATGATGAACCTTATGTGAACCCTGATTTGAACTGATATCAAACCAAAAGGGCTAAAAGTAAGACAATAGGGAAAATTTGAGCCCTGGTGGTAGAATTATTAATATAAGAAATTATTATTGATTCTTTGGAGGTGATAATGTATTGGGGTTATTTTTTTAAGAGTCCTTATATTTTAGACATACATATTGAAATATGCAGGATCAGAATTTGAAAAGATAAGACCTCACCACCCTGGAAGAAGGAGAAGAAACTGGCGAAATGTGATCTTCGATTTTTGAGCTTCAGAAAACCCATCCCGTGAAGAAAAACTGGAGAGATATGGCTTAGCAGCGATGCTTGTGGAAGAGGGAGAGAGAAACAAAAGAAAAATTTGAGGGCGTTTAATTCAGCTCAGCTCTTTTTTGGGGGGTGGGGGGCGTGCCGTGCAGCTTGCAGGATCTTATTTCCTGGACCAGGGATTGAACCTGGACCCTGGCAGTGAAAGCGCACCAGTCCTAACCGCTGGACCGCCAGGGAATTCCCCAAGCCCAGCTCATTTTAAACATTTAAGTGGGCTCATGCTCTCAGACCCAACAACCCTTCTTTTGGAAAATGCTTCTCAGATCTGGGGGAGGCTTTATGCAAAAGATGTTCATCAAAATGTCATTTATAATGACCACAACCTAAATGTCCCACATTGGGGGGGATCATTAAGTAAGCTGTAGTCTGTTCATCCACATAATGGAATATTAGGTAGGCAATGGAAAACGTTTTGCAAATAGTTTATTTCAATGTGGCAAAGATACAGCTAAGAGAATGCTGTGTGAAAAAAGCAAAATACAATTTTATTTGTATAATATGATTATCACTCTAGTCTTAAAGTGTCACCCCATGCTTAGTATAAAAGGCTGGACTTAGTAAGCAGCTTGTTAACCGTGGTTATTTGGGGGACTGTTTTTTCTTTTTTTCTTGTACTTGTTTTGTATTTTCCAAACTTTCATGCTCATGTAGTTCTTTCGTGATGGAAAAGCCCATTCGCTGGATCACAGCAAGCAGGCTAGCAGGTGGGGAAAGTGGGGAGGGCGGGCACATGTGGGCGGAGCCTGGCTTGGGTGGCTGAGTGACAGCTCTTTCCCCCCCATCGCCCCCCCACCGTGTACTCTGCCTGTCCGGTGTGGCTGCAGGAAACTGCTTGGCGAGGCTGGCGGTCCACTCTTTTTTCGTCTTTTTTATGTTTTTGGTCCCCTTGAAAGTGAGCAGTGTGATGCAGTAGATAGAATAATGCCCCTCCCCAAAGATATCCACGACTTAATACCCTGGACCTGTGCTTATGTCACCTTACGTGGCAACAGAGACTTTGCAGCAATGGTTAAGTTAAGGGCCTTGAGATGGGGAGATTCCCCTGCATTATTATCCAGGTGGCCCCAGCCTCAACACGTGAGTCCTTCCAAGGGGAAGAGGAGGCCAATGAGTGGGTCAGAGAGATGCACCGAGCAGGGGTCCACTGGCCGTGGCTGGCTGTGAAATCACAGGAAGGGTGCCACGAGGCAAGGAGTCTGATAGAAACTGCTCTCAGTTCTCAGCCAGCAGGAAAACGGGGACCCTAGTCCTACAACCACAAGGAACTGAGTTCCACCAACAGCCTGAATGAGCAGCGAACAGATTCTCCCCTGGACCTGCCAGGATGGGATGCCACCCTGCTGTCTTTTTGATTTTCATCTGATGAAACATGCATGCCCTGGTCCAGGAAGAACCCACATGCCGCGGAGTGGCTGGGTCCGTGAGCCATGGCCGCTGAGCCTGCGCGTCCGGAGCCTGTGCTCCGCAACACGAGAGGCCACAACAGTGAGAGGCCCGTGTACTGCAAAAAAAAAAAAAAAAATTCCATCATCTGATGAGACCTGTCCTCGACTTCTGGTCTACAAAATGGTGAGATAATAAACTTGTGTCCTTCTAAGAACTAAGTTTGTGACGATTTGTCGTGGCAGTAGTAGAAAACAAATGCAGGCATGGACAGAGTACGGGCTGGGGTCAGGACATGGTGGCCAGACCTGGTTCTACCACTGGGTGTCCATGTGGCCTTGGACCCCTCCTTCCGCTCGGGGCAGGGGTAATCTCTTAGCCCCTTCTGCTCTGACGCTCTGTTTGGCACGTGTACTTTATTGGCCCTGAATGTTATAGAGGAAAGAGTTTTTTCCCTGCTGCGAAGCAGAGGATCCCATGGAGGTTCCTCAAAAAATTCCAGACCACCGTATGACCCAGCAATCCCATCTCTGGGAATACATCTTAAGGAAACAGAAAAACACTATGTGGACGAGATGCCTGCACCCTCCTGTTCGTTGCCATGTTATTCACAATAGTTAAGACATGGAAACAACCCCAGTGTTCATAGCAGCACTATTCACAATAGCCAAGACATGGAAGCAACCTAAGTGACCATCGATGGATGAATGGATAATGAAAATGTGATAGATATATATGTGTGTGTCTATGTATATACTCACATATATAAATGTGATATTTATAGATATAATGGAATATTATTCAGCCATCAAAAGGCAATCCGGCCATTAGTGACAACATGGATAGATCTTGAGGGCATTATGCTTAGTGAAATAAGTCAGACAGAGAAAGACAAATACTGCATGATCTCACTTATATGTAGAATCTCAAAAAAGTGAACTCTTGGAAACAGAGAACAGATTGGTGGTTGCCAGAGGTGGGCAGTGGGGACCAGGTGAGATGGGTGGTCAAGAGGTACAAACTTCCACTTATGAGATAAGAAGTCCTGTACAGCAGGGGATGTAAAGTGCCGCATGGTGACCATAGTTAACAAGACTGTATTGTATATTTGAAAGTTGATAAGAGAGTAGATCTTAAAAGTTCTCATCACAAGAAAAGCTATTCTGTGACTCTGCGAGGTGATGGATGTTAGCTAAACTTATCGTGGGGATCAGTTTTGCAACATCTACATGTATCACATCATCGTGTAGTACACCTGAAACTAATACAATGTCATGTGTCTCAATAAAACTCGGAAAAAATGAAACCAAGTTTTTAGAAAAGCACAGACCCCTGGCCTCCTTCACCAGGTGACTGTTGGGGTGTGGTTGGTGAGGGGACACCGGGAGAGCGAGGCCAGAGGGGCCAGTGATCTCTGACTGCAGGTGTCCGGCTGTGCTTTTGTTTCCCGCAGCTGCATTTCAAGGAGAGGTCAGCGTTTGCTCGTGGACGCATGCGTGCGCGCTGCCGCACTTTGCTGGCCGCCCAGAAGGGCGTGGGGCAGGGTTCAGTTAGAAGCTTGGGAGCTGGGTTTCCACTGGGCAAGCAGAACTCCTGGAAGAGGCCTGCTGTGGCCTCCCTGTCTCCTCCCAGGCCCTCTCCTGGGGGACCGAGTGAGATAGGGGCCTGGCGTGGGCGAGGCTCTCTGCCGGCCGCTTTGGGGCCTCCCTGGCCCAGAGGCCGCCACCCTGCTCTGATCTGCACACCAGCGCCTGCAGCCTCCCACCCTGGTGCTTTTATCCCGCGGCAGACAGGCCCCGGGGTGCTCCCTGTCTGTTCCCGTTGCTGGGTCCGAGCCAAGGTGGAATGTGGGAAGCCGGCGTGGTCTGGGGCTCCCCACCGTGCCAGAGCAGCATGGCTCATCCTGGGGTGGCCCTGTCCGCAGAGTGAAATCCCCCCAGAAGCTCAGAGCCACACTTGGCCAAGTTCATCTGGGCCTCGGTTTGCACATCTGTCACACAGAGACAGTAAATAACACTTACCTACGGGTTGCCATGATGATAAAATCAGAACATTTCTAACGAGCACTTAATATGCTGGGGCCAGTTCAGTAGATCTGAAGGGTTTGATTATTAGCTACGCATTCATAACTCACGATGGAGTCAGTGTGAGAAGTTTTCTTCTCTCCGAGGGCCTCTGTTTCCACATCTAGAATGAATGGGTAGAACTGGAACGGGATCGTCTCTGCAGCGGTGCCTCAGTTTCCCCGCCCTGCTTCTGCTCTGGTGGGCATGGGTCCAGCACAGGCTGATGCCAGGATGGAGCTCGAATGAGATGGCGGCACCCCGGGGCCTGGGGCCTGGTCCGCTGCCTGCTGCCCGGGGAGCCTCATCTGGAAGACGGGGCCCCTCCGGTGCCTCCCCTGCCTGCCTTCCCGAGGCACATGGCAGGCGCGGCCAGGATGGGGCGTCCAGGGAGTGAGGCCGGACCGGGCTGACGTGTAGTAAGAACAAGGCTTGGTGAGTCGGTGTCAGCCTTCACCACGGCCCCTCCCCCGTAACATCCCGGTGTGGTTTCCCTCGAAGAAATGTGAGCACTGGCTCTGGCCGTAGGAGACGGTGGCTGTGCATCAGATCCTGGTGAGGCTGCTGAGGACCAGGTGTGACCGTCCAGACCCCTAAGTTGTGTTCACGGACTTGGTGACCGGGAAGGCTTTGGGAGTTGGGGCAGGGGTGGGGACATGTCAGTGCATCCCTTCACCCTCCCCATCTGCGGCACGCCCCCCTCAGCCTGATGTCCAGCACCCCTGACTCTCGGCCTGGGGGTCCGTCTGGACACTGGGGACCTCTGCTTGCACAGCAGCCGGAAACCCCCAGGAATTCTGTCCCTTGGGAGCAGCCTCCACCAAGGATAAATGCGAGCTGGTGTGTGAGTCCCTCAGCACCCGCACGCCTGGGATCCACACCGCCTCCCGAGTCCCCACAGGCTACTAGCTGCCCACAGTGGAAAACTGCGGGACAGTACGCTCTGTGTCGGCTTCCTTCCCTCCCCCATTTCACGTCTTCTTCCCTGTTATGGGCTGACTTATTTCCCCCCACAAAACTCACATGTTGAAGTCCCAACCCCCAGTCCCTCAGAATGGGACCTTACTTGGAATAGGGTCGCTGCAGATGTAATTAGTTAAGATGAGGTCATTTATATGGGCCCTAATCCAATATGACTGTGTCTTTATAAAAAGGGGGAATTTGGACAGAGACACACACACACATAGGAGAAACACCATGTGAGGGTGAAGGCCGAGATGGGGGTGATGCTCCCACAAGCCAAGGGATGCCATAGACTGCCAGCAAACCACCAGAAGCTTAGCCCTCAGAAGGAACCCACCCTGCTGACACCTTGATTTTGGACTTCTGGCCTCCAAAACCGTGAGCCCACACATTCCTATTGTTTTAACCTCCCAGTTTGTGGTACTTTGTCATGGCAGCTCTGGCATAGGAAAACCTCCCCCGTGCTGGTGTTTTCTAGACGTGCCAGGTAAAGTATTTGCACTTGCAGCTTCATCTCAGGGTCAGGAACCCAAGCTAAGGGACAGGGGAGAGCAAGGGAGGCTGGTCTCACAGGGCAGGAGGGTGCCAAGGGGAGCACGTTAAAATAACCCTGGGGACTTGGGGGGCAGGGGCCAACCCAAAGCCCCTGCCCGGCCTCTGAATCAGGATCTGGGGATGCTCAGGGTGATGCCGTGCGTTGTCAGATAGAGGATGTGAGCATGGGTAACGGGCTCCCGTTGTCAAGGCAATTGCTCATCCCCAACCCTCCCTTTGCAACCTGGTTGCTGGACGCTGGCCACCCTGCCCTGACTGTGGTAGGATGAGGGCTCTGTGTTTGGCAAGTGCACAGAGCAGGAGCTCCCAAGAGCTTCCTGTAAAGCTGCGTCCTGTAAAGAAAGCAGCCTTTCTGAACACAAGGGGTGAGTGGCCCACATGCCAGCCCCAAACAGGGTCCCCTGAGAGCACTACTGTTTAATAAGACCGAGACCACCAGCAAAAATGGAGGCGAAAAAAATCTCATAGTGCGGTAGTGGGGAAAAGAACAATTTGGTTTTTGTTAAAAATTTAACGTCGGGACTTCCCTGGCGGTCCAGTGGTTAAGAATCTGTGCCTCCACTGCAGGGGGTACGGGTTAGATCCCTGGTCGGGGAACGAGGATCCCACGTGCCACACGGTGTGGCCAAAAAACAAAAAAAAAAAAGGAAATTTAATGTTAATTGGGGGGAGGCTAAACGTTCTCTGAGAGGGGATCATTCAGTCCACATGACCTGGCCAAGGTCCTGACTAAGACTGCGCCCGCCTCCTGAATCGCCCTTCTCGCTGGACCGCATGGCTCCGGTTATGGGCGTATGTGTCAGTCACATACGCCCATAACCGGAGCCATGTTGGCTGGGGACCCAAGTCCCCGTGACGCGGGCCTCAGTTTCCCTCTCCTCCAAACGGAAGTGACGGGGCGACGCAAAGCTCTCCGCCCACCTCCTCCGGTGCAGCTGGTTGGGAGAGCCTCCTGGGCCTTTCTCTGAGGTGCTGCTGGCTCTCGCTCACGGCACAGAGGGTGGGGCTGGGGGCGCCCTGAAGGTGCAGTGCTGGTGGGCGGGCGACGTGGGGGGCGAAGGCTGTGGCTGCTGGGTACTGGGAAGGATTCCTGGTGGTTTGGGTGGAACTTGAAATTCTGCCATTTTCCTTCTTATCTCACCATCGAAAGGAAATCAGACAAGAGAGTGTGAGCTCATTCTAATAGGAGTATTTTTTTTTGCCCTCTGGTTCTGATCAATTAACTCCTCTCCCTTCTGTTGATCATCTTCAGAAACTCTCTGAAAGGCCTTTCCAGACCCATGGGTCAGCTGATTAGGCCACCAAGCGTTTGTCGAGGGTGACCCCCGCAGGGCCACAGCACAGCTGCCTGGCCTTCGGCGCCACTCTGCTTGGATTTGAAGCCCAAGTCTGCCATTATCCAGCCGTGTCACTGTCAGCAGTGTCCTTAACCAGTCTGAGCCTGAACTTTCCCATCTATAAAATGGGAACAGTGGCAGTCCAGACCCATGTATCCAATACCTCCTGGGCATCACTTCTTGGAGTTCCACAGCAGCCTCAGATTCAACCTGTCCGTACCTGAACTTGACACCCTTCCCCCCAACCTGCTCCTCTTTCAACATTCTCCACCTCAGTGAATGGCCCACCCTCAGCCAAGCCCCACACCTGGAGGCCCTGAGCAGAAAGCTGTAAAACTAACTCCAGTGTCGCTTCCTCCAGGAAGTCTTCTTGGATCACTCTTCCTCTCCCAGTGGATTAGCTAACTCTCCAACAGACTCTCCTGCCGTGATGTGTGTGTCTCTTCGACATACTCAACACATTACATTTTAATTATCTGTTGGTACTTCTCTCTTACTAAACTGTGAGGCTGTTAAGGGCAGGGAGAACATTTCAATCTTCTTGGAATCCCTAGGACCTAGTGGAGGTCCTACTTGGGTTGATTTGGGAGAGTCTAGACGTCTGCTATCTTCGTTACCTGCACTCTTTCCAACCCCAAATAAACAGGATATTCAAATAAAACTGTGTTTGCTTGAAGATGAGTCCCCTAGCCACATCCCTGGACCAGACTGCAGTTCTGGAATCTTCCAGTGTAGAAATCCAGTGCTGTCATCCAGGGTCTAGTATGCAGCAGGAGCTTAATAAGTAGACACAGAATGATTAGTGGATCCAAGACTTCCCCTGATGCCCCTCCTTTCCTCCCTGCTCCACATCCAATTAATTCCCAAGTCCTTCAGCCTTTTCCCCCTAAGTGAAATGACACAACCCAGATTGGAACTTGAACCCACTGTCTTTTAATTGAGATCACACACATGGTCTCAGAAATTACTGAAGCTCAGGTTCTTTATGTCTCAGCACAGAAAGAATTCCTTGAGAGGCAAAGTGATAGTAAGAAGTGGATTTATTTAGAGAGAAACACACTCCACAGACAGAGGGTGGGCCATCTCAGAAGGCAAGAGACCCCAAAACATAGGGTGGTTAGTTTTTATGGGCTGCGTAATTTCATAGGCTAATGCGTGGCAGGATTTGTCCAGCTATTTTGGGGAAGGGGTGGAGATTTCCAGGAATGTGGCCACCGCCCACTTTTTGGCCCTTTGTGTTTGGCCTCGGAACTGTCGTGGGTGTGTCATTTAGCTAATGCATTACAATGAGCTTATAATGAGGCTCAAGGTCTACTGGAAGCTGACCCTCCGCCATCTTGGATCTAATTGGTTCTAACTAGTCTTTGTCATGTCATCAACGGCTATGTCATTCTTTTAGAAGTTGTGCTGCCCCCTTCCCTCCTGTTCTATGAGCATCACTCCTGTGTCAGCCATCCTCTCGGACTGCCCAGCCCTGTGTTGGTCCAGGCCCCACAGCATCAGTGCAAGAGCCAGTGGCTCCACCGCCCACTCTCCTCCAGCCACGGAAAATGCTGTGATCCTCTCAGAGGATCAAGATCCCATCAGGGCACCTGTCCTGTTTATCATCCCCTGCTCTGTCCTCTTCATCTAACCAGGCTCAGCTGCGTTGTTTCCAAGAGGCCTGTGTCCCCTGCCCACTGCCCACCCCCCGCCTTAGACCCCCTCCTGTATGCTGACCTCTGTTCCATCACCTGTGATACACAGCCATGCAGCAACCTCAGTTCTGGTCTTCCTCAAAGATAGGACCAAGGTCTCAGCATCTAACACCTCGTAGGTCTCCCATGAATGGCTCTTCTCTTTTCACATCACTCTTCTCTTGACTCCTAGGCCTACTCAGCACAGGCCCCGCTGTGCGATCTTAGCAAGTCATTTAGGTGCTGTCCTCGGCACACTCCTGTATCCCACGGGAGGATCCTGCGTGGCCCTTCCTGCAGGAAGGAGGCATTTCTATCTGCTTTTCAGCTGCAGTCTGTGTGCAGGAGTGACTAGGAAGGCCCGTGTGGACCTGTTATTTCCCGGCTGTTCGCAGATGCTCCACAACAGTCCCCTAACCCATCTTCCCCCGGCCCTTTGCACCAGAGAACAGTCTCCCGGATATGCCTTCCCTCCCCCAAGGGAGTCTGAGATGGGCAGGGAAGCCAGCCTCAAAGGGACATGCAGGGCTGTCAAAAAGGAGCCTGCAGAGAAGGAACCTCCCGACCCTTCACTTTGTGTCCCGGATGCACTTCTAGCTGGATGTGCCTGAATCAGATCTTATTTTGCAGCAGTCTCACAGTTAGAAATCTCAGTTTCTTAATTCAAAAAGTAAAAAGGGGGCTTCCCTGGTGGCACAGTGGTTGAGAGTCCGCCTGCCAATGCAGGGGATGCGGGTTCGTGCCCCGGTCCGGGAAGATCCCACATGCCGCGGAGCGGCTGGGCCCGTGAGCCATGGCCGCTGAGCTTGCGCGTCCGGAGCCTGTGCTCCGCAACGGGAGAGGCCACAACACTGAGAGGCCCGCGTACCGCAAAAAAAAAAAAAAAAAAAAAAAAGTAAAAAGAGATCTGTCTGAATTTGCCAAGGTCCTCCCTGGGCACTCACTCCTTCAGTCGTCCTCCGTGTGTTCCCCCTGCCCCCTCCCCCCCATCAGCAGCACCTGCAGGGCCTGGGAACTCGCCAGGAATGCAAATTCTCAGGCCCCACCCCAGACCTGCTGAATCAGAGTCTCTGGGGGTGGGGCCCAGCTAGCCCCGCAGAGGTTTCTGTGCATCTTCAAGTGTGAGAAGCATGGAACTAATCTCTAGCTCCAAGTGTTTGGAGGAATTACTTAGCTCTGAGAGATCCCATGAGAATTCAGTCAGGGACAATGAATGGTTTACTGTCTTTTAAATTCAAGCCTAAACCAAGGTTCTCAAATTTTGGGTGCATCCAAATCCCCTGGAGGGCTTGTTAAAACACAGCTTGCTGGACGCCACCCACAGAGTTTCTGCTTCCGTCCATCTGGGGCGGGGCCAGAGAATGTGCATTTCCAAGTTCCCTAGTGACAGTAATGATGTGATGCTTGTCTGGGGACCACATTTTGAAAACCATTGTCTTAAACAATTTTCAAAAGAAACACACGACTGACTAAAAGATATCAACACAGATCCTAAGTACTCAGCATCAGATCAATACCGTATTGGTTGATACCTACGCTTAGAGGGTTTTTTTTTAACCATTTAAAAAAAGTTGAAGTACAGTTGATTTACAATGTTGTGCTAGTTTCAGGTGTACAGCAAAGTGATTCAGTTATACATAAATATATATTCTTTTTCAAATTCTTTTCCATTATAGGTTATTACAAGATATTGAATATAGTTTCCTATGCTATACAGTAGGTTCTCGTTGTTCATCTATTTTTTTTTTGGCGGTACGCGGGCCTCTCGCTGTTGTGGCCTTTCCCGTTGCGGAGCACAGGCTCCAGATGCGCAGGCTCAGCGGCCATGGCTCACGGGCCCAGCCGCTCCGCGTCATGTGGGATCTTCCCGGACTGGGGCACGAACCCGTGTCCCCTGCATCGGCAGGTGATTCTCAACCACTGCGCCACCAGGGAAGCCCCATCTATTTTATATATAGTAGTGTGTATATGTTAATCGCAAACCCCTAATTTATCCCTCCCCCTTTCCCCTTTGGTAACCATGTTATTTTCTATGTCTTCTATTTCTGTTTTGTAAATAAATTCATTTGTGTCATTTTTTTACATTCCACATATTAGAGATATCATATGATATTTGTCTTTGTCTGACTTACTTCACTTAGTATGATAATCTCTAGGGCCATCCATGTTGCTGCAAATGGCATTATTTCATTCTTTTTTATGGCTGAGTGGTATTCCATTGTATATATGTGCCACATCTTCCTTATCCATTCATCTGTTGATGGACATTTAGGTTATTTCCATGTCTTGGCTGTTGTAAATAGTCCTGCTATGAACATTGGGGTGCATGTATCTTTTCCAATTATGGTTTTCTACAGATATTTGCCCAGGAGTGGGACTGCTGGGTCATAAGGTAATTCTATTTTTAGTTTTCTGAGGAACCTCCATACTGTTTTCCATAGTGGCTACACTAATTTACATTCCCACCAGCAGTGTTAGGTTCCTTTTTCCTTTTGCAACTTTCGTTTGTTTTAAAAATAAGTTCAGAGACTTTTAGTGGCAATATCTCACTGTGCCGCAGCTTCTTCATCTGTCAAATGGGCAGATCACAGTACCTACTGCAAAGGATGGCTGTGAGGGTGAAAAGAGGGAACCCCACCCCCACCCCCCACACAGTGCCCAGCCCAGAGCCTGGTACACGGTCTCATCCTTTATAAAAACTCACCTATTATGATTATGATCTTGTGTCTGTGTCGGACTAAGAAATTACTGCCATAACTCCTGCAAATCCCAAATTCTATGAAGCACATAAATGCAAAGGCAATGAGAGCGAATTGCATTCTGTGGGGCAGAAGTCTACCTGTCTTCAGCCATCCTGGCATCAGCCAGGGCCTTGGGGTCCCACCCATGGACCAAAAACTAGAAAGGGTGGTGCTGAAACAGTTGCTCAGGTCAGTAATTTTTTTTTTTTTCTGTATTTTGGATTATAAAAGTGATCTGAGCTCATTGTAAAAAACTCTTCCACTGTCTGGGAATGTGGAGCATACAGGGATAACATCCTTACTGTTTTCCTTTGGGGCAAGTTCAATATCAATCAATGCCGACCAAGTTCACCTGCACTGGTCTTCAGAGAGGTGCTCTAAAGTGACAGGAGTTGGTGGTTTCAGTGACTGCTACGACACAACAAAGGGTCTGCTCCCCGCATTTCCCTGAAAACAGGACGTCCTGTTACTGAGTCTGAATGGGGAAGCTTTTTCTCTTTCTGGAGGAGGAAGCAACGAGTCAGCCGGAGGCTAGGAGCAGATCACTACCAAGATCATGCGGGCTCCACAGTCAGGAGTTAAGGGTCCCGGGAGAAGAGCGCCACCTCCTGTCTCCCCCAATCCCTGCGTGTCCTCTTCTCCCACCTGCCTGCCGAGTCCACCCACAGGTGCCCCCGCAGTGCAGACCTGACTGCAAGCCCAGGGGTCAGGGACATCCTCCCGCCCAGCAGCAGAGGCCAGTGCCCCTTGCAGGACCCTGCCTAGCACTCCCCCCACCCCAGCCCCGCCCGACAGCTCCTGCCGCCTTTCCAGCCCGCTTCTGCCACAGCTTCAGGTTGCATCTGAGCATTTCCCCTTCCTATGAGAGGGAGAGGATCATGTTTCAGCTACACTAGCAATTCCACCTTTCACCCTGTCATCTCTCCTGCTCTCAGGACACATAGGTCCTGGGTGATGCCAGCAGCCTGCCGCCCTCCTCTACTGCCTGGGTACCATCTGCACCGCCCCCCCCCAGCAAGGACCCTGCCTTACTGCCCGGGCCCACAGCCCAGCTCGGAGCCATCACACCTCCATGCTCACGGCTGGGCACCCTCTTGTCCGCTCTCCCCTTTTCGTCCTCCTAGCGGTAGCTGAATGTTTGTCCCTCCTGGAAGCCGTCCTTTCCTTGTGACCCCATGGCCCATCAACTCCTTTTCACGTCCTAGAATGACCCATTCTTTCAAATATGATGGACATAAACTGGATGATACTATAAATATTGTTCTGAAATGTGCTTTTTCCCTTCAACTTTTTCTGGACCCCTTGTCCTAAGAGCTTCCCAGTGCCGCGCAGTGAGCATGCACTGTGTGCTGGATCCTTCCCCTGTTGGTGGCCAGGTAGGTTGTTTCCCTTTTCACGATAACGGAGAATGTCATGAAGAATATTCCGGTGCACAGATCTTTGCACGGAAGTGGAAAAATAGTTAGGGATAGAAAACTCAGGGTAGAATGGCTGGGTCAGGTGGCATATCAAGTTTTGAAAAGTAATTCCGAAGGGCTTTTCAACTTCCACCAACAATGAATTGGCCTTCGTTACTCGTTTGAGGCGGGTTGGGACTGGGTGCTGGCGCATCCTTTCTGGAGCGCTATTGGGCAACAGCTCCCAGTGGCCACGCTTCCCAGAGCTTCTTCCTCTCCCTCCCACCAATCGGATGCTCAGGCTTCCAAGGTCCAGAACGGCTTTGGGGGCAGGGCGACATCTGAGATGCGGATTAGAACAGGAACCCAAAGCTTTGAGTACTTAATAAAAAAACCCTTTGTTTTGCTAATTGACCTGCTGGGGTTTTGACATGCCTTTGGGTTTGGTTTTGTCATTTCTGTGGCTTTGGAAGTGGCAGGTGTCCAGCGAGAATGCGCATGTGAATCCGCTGGTGGGTGAGAGGATGTGGCCGGTGAGGAGCCTGGGGGAGCGGTAACAATGGCTTTAGGCCAAAGTAGTTAATTTCAGGTCTTATTTCCCTTCCTTCACAAATCCACCCATTAATCAAGACGTTCATTCATAAAATAATTACCGAGTGCTTTCCCAACGCCAGGCACTGGGCTGGGCTTGGGATACAGCCCAGTTTGGGATTAAACAAATACAGGTGTGTGTGTGCAGGGCGCGGTGGGGCGTAACAGTGGGGGGATGGAGTGTTCCAAGCAGACACCCCAGAGTAGGAAGGACCACAGTGTGGGGAGAGGAATGAGACTTGAGGGTAGGCAGGCCCTGGATCCCACGGGTTTTGAAATGGACCCCAAGAGCAACGGGAGACCCCCGAAGAACTTTAAGCACAAGCAGAATAACAGGGTTTGATTTGTGATATTAAAGGATGTGAGGATCCAGGTGACCCCAGGCGCGGCATTGACCTTGGGCAGCAGACTCCCTGGGTTTCCTTTCCTCCCAATAATTCTAATTCCCCCCTTGCTCCTGGCATGGGGCTGGGATTAGATGACAGTGGCCTTGGAATTGGGCAAGTGCTGGGAGAGGCGGCAGCCCCTGGTGGCCAGCGCACAGCAACGGCAGGCCCAAGGGCTGGAAGCGCCATTAGTCCTTGCAGAGGGAGGCCGAGAGCAGCTGGACAGGCAGACTAGAGGACCTGGGCCCCCGGGCTCCTTCTCACACCCTCTCCTCCTCAGCGCCACTCCACAGGGCCCA
Organism: Stenella coeruleoalba; assembly: GCF_951394435.1. NCBI lineage: Eukaryota > Metazoa > Chordata > Mammalia > Artiodactyla > Delphinidae > Stenella > Stenella coeruleoalba. The sequence continues at coordinate 2,064,268 of NC_137151.1, read as the reverse complement.
CCCAAAGGTTAAGAAAGAAGGTAGAGGCTTTCCAAATTCACTAGGCTAGAGTTTTCAAAATGCAGTGGCTGAACCCATAACCCACCTGGCACCAGGAACGGAGCTAGTTCCCTGTGTCCATCACCTCCTTCGATGCTCCTTGCTGCCCTGTGAGGGAGTGGAAGGCCTACTGTCCAGGGGGGGAAGCTGCCCACTGGAGAGGTTGAGGTGCCCCAGTTCTACTCATCCTTTTCTAGCCTCTCAGAGGCTTGGAATGAAAAAGCCAGGTGTCTGACCCCAGAATACCTGCAGATCCTTCGGGCCCCTCACCTCCCCCTCAGCTGGGCTGCCTGTACTCACTGTCCCGAAGATCAGCCCACCAGACCCCTCAGAATGCTGGAGAGCCTGGGGACCTTGTCACCCCACAGCCCTCAGGTCATGGGTCGCTTCCTTGCTGGAAGGCCAGCATCTGCTCTGACACACCTGTGCCTGCCTTCACATCCACCTGGGGCCCAGCCTGGCACACGGCAGACACAGGAGGGGTGTACAGTGAGAGTCTGGGGGTCACTGGCAGACCCTAGTGTTCTTCAGAGTGGCCCAGTGGAAACTGGGCCCCCCATTTCGAAGCCGTAGCCAGGCTTTCCTAGATTCTACAAAGGCCAAAGTAAAGGCAAATTGCACTTTTCTGGAGGGCAGGGGCAGGTGTAGTGGTTCGATGCATGACCTCTGGGCCCAAGTCCCAGCCACATGCCGACTCTGTGAGCTTGGACGGGCTACTCAGCCTCTCTCTGCCCCAGTTTCCCCATCGGTAAGTGGAGACATTGGCACCTGCCTGTAGGGCTGTGCTGATGAACTCGAGTGAACACAAGCAGCGTGCTTAGGACAGAGCCTGGCAAACACACAGACATGAGTTAGTCTTGTCCCGCCCTCAGGAGACTCGGCACTTGGCTGAGGAATTATGACAGCCTGCCGTTGTAACAGCCCAGGCCGTGCCCCCAAGGGGACCGAGTGGCCACACATGCTCACACCTACAGTTTTGAAGGTGTGGAGGCTAAGTTCCCCCTGTAAGCCTCTGGCAGCTTCTGGTTCCTAATTGGGAAAAGACTGGGGAAAACACTGTGAAATTAAAGCCAGATATTCTACTCCTGTTCTGAAAGTTTGCACTCGGGGGTGAATCGTCCTGTTGGCAACTGTCAGTGGTGGTCCTCGCTGGGAGCAGATTTGCTTCTGAGCATGTGATCTTGTTGACCAGGGAGGAGAGCCCATAACCAGGTGAGGGAGGGATCCTTTCTGGCCTCAAGGGGCCCGGAGAGGGCTGGGCTGGATCCTGGGGGAGGACCTTCGTAGCAGACCTGGAGAGCGCCCCTCGGGCTGATGGGTGGGGCTGCACAGCCAGATGTCTGCCCAGCAGGGGTGCTCCAGCCCTATTTGAGGCTTTTCTCTCCTGCATGGTAATTCCCTCCTGCCATTACCAGACTTTTCTGGAAAAGTTCATTTCTGGTCCTAGCCATGTTTGGGGGAATCGTGGGGGGATCCAGGGAGGGCTGCACAGAGGAGGTGAGTCAGAGGCAGGGTTTTGAAGGATGAATAGGAGTTTGACAGGGAACCAGATGAGGGAAGTTACTCCAAATACCCTCCCCAGTTTCCGCCCATCACACACCAGCTGGAAAATTCACACAGACTTTGAAGAAACCCCGAAATTCCAGCAGGTCTAGGCCCCCTCCAACTTGGAGCAGAAGAATGGGGTAACCTCTGCCTTTTGAGTCATCTGTGGGGTAGGGCAGGTTTCTGGCTCCCTTGGGCTCCCCTGGGCTTTATAAGCCTGGCAACGAATACATTTCCAATCCCATCTCAGGCACTGCAGAGTCCCTAGTGGGCTTATAGATTGCCTTTGTCAAAACGTGTGAATTTTCCTGGGGGTGGTGGCGGGAGGGGGGGGATTTAGTCAGCCTTCATCTTTGTTGAGTTTCGGCTCTTATTTGCTGTTACCTGCAAAAATATATTTCTTGGGCTTAGTTCCCAGAGGACCAATTACTCCGTGAATTATTAGGCTGTACAGGGGCCATTCCTCACTCACCCGCCACTGGGCAAGGGTGGCTCACTGCAGACACTCCTGTTGTGGCCATCTGTGATGATGGCAGCCGGCAATGGCTCTGCATATGCAGAAAGTAGACACTTGGGGATTACTTGTGGGTGCGTATTAACCATTTCTCCCATTTTATTTTTATTTATTCATTTTTGGCCGCACTGCCAGGTATGCAGGATCTTAGTTCCCTGACCAGGGTTCGAACCTGTGCCCCCTGCAGTGGAAGCACAGAGTCTTAACCACTGGACCGCCATGGAAGTCCTTTCCTGTTTTAATATATGATGCAGGGCTTCCCTGGTGGCGCAGTGGTTGCGAGTCTGCCTGCCGATGCAGGGGACACAGGTTCATGCCCCGGTCCGGGAAGATCCCACATGCCGTGGAGCGGCTGGGCCCGTGAGTCATGGCCTCTGAGCCTGCGCATCCGTAGCCTGTGCTCCGCAACAGGAGAGGCCACAACAGTGAGAGGCCTGTGTATCGCAAAAAAAAAAAAAAAAAAAAAAAAAAAAAGGAATATATATATATATATATATATATATATATATATATATATATATAATGCAACAGAGCCAGCTGTGGTGGAGGAAAGAAGCCAAGATCGACATTCAGAGCTTATCTATCTGCCTGATAAGCCCCTGAGGGGGAAATAGCTGGGAGCCCTGGTGCCCTTCTGCATTGAATCCTCTCCCGAAGTATGCTTCGGGGTCTCAGGCCACCAGGACCCAGGTAAATCGTCAAGAGTGAGCCTGAGGCCTCAAAGCAGGTCAGTAACTTAGGTCTCTTCTGTTGCTGTCTCTCCTCCCTCAGAGCTTTCTTGGTCCCGTTGCTTCAAGGCCTCAACGCTTCAAGGCCTGACTAGGAAAAGGGGCAAGGCTCTGACTAAGCAATTAATTCTGGGGAGATGCTAACGGCTGAAGCAGCCTAATCTGTACCCCTCCCCAGAGGATGCTTCCATCTTCGAGATTAGCGTAGGTCTTTATAGTTAAACCGGTGGTTCTCAGTCAGAGCAGTTCTGGTCCCCACCCCTACCCCATTCCTGAGCACATCTGGCAATGTCTGGAGATGTTTTTCTGGTCGTCACAATGGGAGGGAGGACGGTTACTGACATCAGTGGACAGAGGCAGGGGATGCTGGAAAACATCCTCCCACGCACCGGCTTCCTGAGCAAAGGACCATAGGCTCGAAGCGCCAACGGAGCCCTCTTAGAAAGAGTTGGATTCCACTCTGGCTGAAAGAGCTGCCTCTGTCCCTTCAAGGCAGGGGTGAGCCTGGGAGGAGAAGGAGCTGGAGAGCGGGGCGGGGAAAGGGGATCTTTGCATCCCTGCATCCCACGCTCAATCAGCAGGTGATCAGGGACTCCCAGTAGAACTTTCTGTGCCAGTAGCAATATTCCATCCCTGCGCTGTCTAACCCAACAGCCACTCACCTGTGGCTTTTGAGTTGTTGAAATGTGTCTATTTATGACTGAAGGAGGCATTTTTCTTTATTTTCAATGAATTTACAGTTAAACTTCAACGGCCACAGGTAGCTAGTGGCTACCCTACAGGAAAGTGCATTTCTAGAGCCCTCAAAACTGCCCGCCCCGGGGAGGGCGTCACACCTGCTGGGGGGATGCTTCATTCATAACGAGGTGCTAATAGCAATTAGGGAGAAGTTCAGTCTTCCTTCCAGAAAGATTTCCATTGAGAGAGGGGTTCAGATGCAGAACGACTGGCTCCCCGTAAGGAGGCCGCTGAGCTGCACCGCTTCTGTCATCCCAGGGGCGGGGTGGCAGAAGTCAAGGGGGCTGAGAGGTGGTCTCTGGCCCGCTACACAGAGCAGGAGTCCAGACACACAGATGACAGTGGGATGCCCTCTCAGGCTGCGTTCATAAAGCAGGTTTTCAGGAGATACAGATCATTTAGAAACCACCGGATTCTTACCAGAACAGATAATCTTTGTCATAAAATACTACTGCTGACAACGTGACAGGGGTCAAGTCCCCCGGCAGAGCTTTGATTCTGGCAGAAGAGTTGCGTGGTCAGGTCAGGCTGGTTCTCTTACTGTTCATAATCATAATTTTTATTTGCCACACCGTGAGGCATGCAGCATCTTAGTTCCCCAACCAGGGATCGAACCCGTGCCGCCTGCAGTGGAAGCGCGCAGTCCTAACCACTGGACCCCCAGGGAAGTCCAGATTTTCACTAAATTTTATCTGGCATTTAAAAATTATGATTATTGGGAATTCCCTGCCTGTAAATACTTGGCTGGTTTCAGATGTCTGCCTTGCCCCATGAGCACCTAAGTTTCAGGAAGGCAAGGTTTGGGTCTGCCTTGTCCCCTTCGGCAGCTCACGTGTCAAACAGTCGTACCTGTCCAGTGAATGGCACACCTCGGGCCCTGAGAGGGGGCTGGCGCTTGTCACCTCACGCACGGCAAACAGGAGGGAGGCCCAGGGCCAAGGTGACTTGCCCAGATGAACCGTTGGTGTGAGGCAGGGTGGGGAGTGAAACCGTGCCCCCCCCAATAATGCCTCGTCTGTGCCCTTCGGGGACAGCACAGTCACAGCCAAACCGTGGTGGCCCCCCACACATCCTGGAGAAACTGCAAGCTTCCAGGGAAGGGCTGGGGTCTGCTCCCTTACCTGACAGGCTGAGCGATGCTCAGAGCGAAGCTGCTAGAAGCACATGTCCCGTGGAGCTTAACCTGGAAAAGCCTAAGGGCCAGAGAGCATCCCTGCAGCAAGAAGGGACACCAGTGGGAAAAGAACGTCTGATGACAGACTCTGAATGGGCAGACGACCTTCCCTACAAAGTGTCTTTTCCCATGAAGGTGGGTGACCTAACTTCATTTTCAAGCGTGAACTCAGAGGGCATTTCCACAGCAGAGGATCCTGCAAGACTCCTTGGTAACCCAATCTGGGGTCACCCTCAGAAGACATTTTAGATGGACTTGTTTGTGTCTCTGTAGAAGGGGAGAGGGAGGGAGTCCAGGAGGAGTAGATGGGGAGAGGGGAAGTGTGCTACTAGGCAGATATTTCAAAGGGACACCCATTTCCGGATGTGTTACACACGTTCCAGTAACCATTGCTGTGTAGCAGTAGCAACTTAGGAAATTAGCAGCTAGAAACAACTCCTTTAACATGCTCCTGGGTTCTGTGGGTCAGGCATTCGGCTAGGGCCCCGGAGGGGTGGCTTGTCTCTGCTTCCTGCTGTGTGGACCGCCAGGCCAGGACCGGAGCTGGCGCTGCTGACCAGAGCATCTCTACGCGGACCATCTGTGACATCTTAGCTTCCTCACAGTATGGTGGCCCCGGGGGCTGCTCCAACTCCTTCCCTGGAAGCTCAGGGGTCCAAACACAAATAACCCAGCAAACAAGGCAGACGCTGAATGGACTTTTCTGATCTATGTGCAAGTCACTCTGTGTCTCTTCGGTCACATTGTTTTGGTGACGAGCTAGTCACAAGTCCACTTAGATTCAAGCTCAAGGAAGGGGGTATAGACGCCCATCTCTTGAAGAATCTGTAGGCACACAAGGGAAGGACAAACAGCTCTAGATCAAGTCACCCAGAGGCTCATTTAGAAAAAATTATATATATACACTAATTATCTTTAGTTTTTCATTATTTATTCATAATGTGATCATCTTTATTTATTTTTTATATTTTAAAATTGTGGTCAAATCTACATAAATATAATTTACCCCCTTCACCATTTTTGAGTGCCCAGTTCAGTGGCTTTGGGCGCATTCACGTTGCTGTGCAGCCACCACTACCATCCACCCACAGAACACCCTTTTCATCTTGCCAAACGGAAACTCTGCCCCCGTTAAACACTAACTCCCCCCCTCCGCCCTTCTCCCAGCCCCCAGCAACTACCCTTCCAGTTTTTGGCTTTATGAATGTGACTGTTCTAGGGACCTCATGTAAGGGGGATCATGCAGTACTTGTCTTCTTGTGACTGGTTTATTTTACTTCACATAATGTCTTCAGGGTTCATCCATGTAGCAGCATGTGTCAGAACGTCCTGCCTTTTAAAGGCTGGATAATATTCTATTTGTTTGTATAGACCACAGTTTGCTTATCCGTTCGTCTCTGGATGGATACTTAGGCTGCCTCCATGCTTTGGCTATTATGAATAATTCTGCTGCTAACATGGGTGTACAAATGTTTCTTCAAAACCTTACTTTCAAGTCTTTTGGGTATATAACCGGAAGTGGAATTGCTGGATCATATAGTAATTCTATTTCTACTTATTATTTTTTTTTTTTTGCCTTGCTGCATGGCTTACAGGATTTCAGTTCCCTGACCAGGGACTGAACTGGGGGCCCCGGCAGTGAAAGCGCCAAGTCCTAACCACTGCACTGCCAGGGAAGCCCCTATTTTTATTTTTTTGAGAAATCGCCATACTAATTTCCATCAACACTGCCCCATTTAACATTCCTGCCAACAGGGCACAAGGGTTCCAATTTCTCCATAACCTCATCAACACCAGTTATTTCCCGCTTTTTTGATAGGAGCCATCATAGTGGGTGTAAGGGATTAAATGTAGTTTTTTTATATTTAATCCTGAGAAAACCTCTTGAGATACAAACTATGATTAATCACCCCCAGTCTTAGAAAAAGTAAAACTAAAGCGTGGGAAGCTGGAAAGTGGTACCAGAATTCAAGCCCAGCTGTGCCGATCACCAGCCTCTTTCAGTGGAGTCTGGTTGGAGACATGATCCCCCAACTTCTCCAGTTTTTCCAGGAAGTCCTCCCGTCCCTTCCCTGGTCCCCTCCTCCTCTCCCTGGCCCCTAACTTCCTGTCTGAACTCACCAGCCAACAAGGGAACGAAGTTCTAATCAGACTCAGTGATACCCTCCCCGACTTAACCAACCAAGGGACGCAGTTCTAGTTTGTCGTACAGAAGCACCCAGGCTGTGACTTAGAGGCCTCGGTGGGAGGCCTGAGTCTGACCAGGAGACTCTGGGCATTTGCCCCGGGGACTAACCCCTCTGAATCTCAATTAGCCCTTCCATAAAATGAAAGGACGCCAGGGATGCTGAGACCACAGGGGATGAAACAAAGCGCTGAAGTGAGATACAACCGTATTGTTTGTTTCGCACGGTTTTGTTGCTGTTCGGGGGTGTTGTCTTCAGGGAATCCCTCTGCACCCCTGGGCAGCCTTCAGGTCCATTCCCTCTGCCCCCAAAGAGGGGAAGAGCCAAGAGGCCTCTGTCATTTCAGGTTTTTTGGAGGCAGCACAATGGGCCGGGAAGACACTAACTTTGTGTACGGACCGCTGGTCTTGGATTCTGGCTCTGCCACTGAGCAGCCACGTAGCCTCCATGGAGCTTCAGATTCCTTGGCTACAAAACGAGGTTCAAAATGCCACGGTCACTGGGGCTGCTGCAATTTAACGACTCATGATTGCCCAGGGCCCAGCACGGGGTCTGGAACACTGAAAATGCTCAGTAAATGCCGGGTAATTTCCCCTTGTACAGGGAGAGGCCGCGGGGTGTGAAGTCCCAGACACTTTGCACAAGGCAGAGCTGGAATCACAAGTTCCCTGGGCGGTGGGATGCCGGTCCCGCAGACGAGGACCGCGCGCAATGACTCGATTCTTAGCTCTACGCTGCCACCTCGTGGCAGGCTTTCAGGCTGCACTTTCGGAGGCGGGGTCCAATCTCAAAGTCCTGCTATTGAAAAGTTGGAGGAGAGCGTCGCTCGGTGTTCCCATCCCCTCACCAACACTTAAAGGTTCCAGTTGCTCCCTCAACGCCTTTCCCTTCCCCCAGGTCCCCCCCAAACGCCCATAGCTGTGAGGATGTGTCATACAAGAGCATTTGGGGGCATGCTTCCTCAGTGGGCTTCCTGTGCCCCCAGCCCCGGAGGAAAGGGGGTAGAGGGGAAGGGACGGGGTGGGTCTGGAGGAGTGAGGAACCCGGACTTTCTGGGGGAGGCTTCCCCGTGGGGGACGCGACCCCCTGGTTTGGAGGGTTCTTCCTGTCCCAGAAGCTCTGTTCACTCTCCCAACGGGACTGCAGGCTCTTTAAGCCCCAGAAGAGAAGCTAGGGGCTTGGGCACCTGGCGGAGAGATGTGAACTCTTCCCCCGTTAACAGAAACAGACAGCAGTCCGGGAGGGGCCAGGAGTGGAGCCCCGTCTGGTACATTTCAGGGTGAGCCTGGGCTGGCTGGGGGTGCCTGGAGATCAGTGTTTGGACCTCAGCCAGCAAATCTCTGCTGTCCCTTAGGACCGTTCCACCGGGGCAGCAGGTGATCCCAGCAATTCCTGGAATGCTAGCAAGGCAGCTGGCTCTACCTGCTTCACAAGTGAGAAGCCCGTGCCCTGAGCCAGACCGTTGGCCAAGCCTGGAGGAGGTGGGAGTCGGGGGACCGCAAGGAAGGATCTGCAAGCTTACACCCTGGTGCCTCCCGGGGAAGAGGGGCTGACCGAGGCTGCTCTGCCCCCTGACCCCCCCCCCCCAACCCTTCAGAGTCAAAAGCCCTTCCAGGCTTCCTCCTTGATCTTTATTTTCCTCTACCCCACTGTTTGCAAGTCCTCCATGGGGTTCTTGCAGCCCACCTTTAGCATGAGGTATCTCTTGTTTCGTGGCCTCAGCCAAGACGGAAACCAAAATGTTTCCACTCAAGTCACCTTCACACTGTTTGAAGTCGTGTTTCTCCCCCTTCCTCAGCAAGCTTTACATCCTCTCAGCTGTGGGTGGGAGCCCCTTCCCTCCTCCCCAGCCCGTATGAGTGGCCTGAGGCGCTTTCTGGGGTGACATTCGTAAGACAGTAAGTCCTCTTGCGGGCCAAAGAAATGGTGGCAGATGCATCAGGGACCTGGGCCAGGAGAGAAAGGGTGGACGAGGCCGTGTCCTCAGGAGAAAACCCGGGAGATCTGTGGCCACGCAGTGCCCCCAGCACCCTGTTTCTGACCGAGAGTAGCAGGGGGCTCCTGACCAGCCAGCACCCTGCGGTCCTCTCAGCAGCCTGCCTGCTTTGACATCCTGCGCTGAGATCCTGCCTGCCTTGGCGCGTGTCCTGGAAGCCTCTGATTGGCTGGCCTGGTTTGGATCCTGTGTCCTTCCCTGAACCAATCACCGTGTCCATGGGGACGCATGCAAGACTCTCATTGGCCAAGCCCCAGGCCACGTGCTTTCCCTGGAGCCTCTGCGCTGAGAGCGCCGAGGGGCAGGGGTGGCATCTTGGTGATCCATCCGCGCCCAGGCGGGAGCGGATACCATTACAGTGGGGCGGACTTTATGTGTAGGTTGCATCCGTGATGGGTTGTAATTTCTGAAGAGGAACTGACATTCTAAGTGATTGGAACAGAAGTTCTTTGTGCCCCTCCTGTCTTGGGGCTCTGGGGTGAGAGCAGTTCTCCTTGGCAGCCAGTCCTGCGGCTCTACTTTTCCCAAAGTCTTCTGGATCCCAAGTCATCCGTGTTAAAAAGGCCTGGAAGTACAAGATACACTGGTTTGCAGGCTTTAACTGCCTACACGGAGGTTGACTTGTGTTTCTGCTTTCTTTAACCTGCAGGTTGGACCTCAGTTACTTTCACTCTTTTATTTAATTGGAGTATAGTTGATTTACAATGTGGTGTTAATTTCTGCTGTACAGCAGAGTGATTCAGGTATACATACATTTTAAAAAATATTCTTTCCATTATGGTTTATCTCAGGATAATGAACACAGAACCTCAGTTATTTTCTGCTTCCTGTCTCAGCTTCCCCTTTCTGGAACTAGAGGGAAGCAGCTTTGTTTCTGTTATGGTTGCTAAGCTGCTGGAATGTCACCAGGAGATGCTGTGGACCATCTTTGCCCCCCTCCTGACAAGACTCCCCCTAAGACCGAAGGCACCTCAGACAAAAGCAGAGGCAAGAGATGGAGAGAATCGAATCTGGTGCCTGACACCAGGTACACACCTGGATCAAGCTGTGCCTGGATCATGCTGAATGACCTACCCAGGACTTTTCATTCACGTGAGTCACAATACAAACTCAAAGATCCTGAAAATATCCTCTTTTCCTTACATCTCTCCTTCTTAGTACAATCACAGAATGTGGTGTTGGATGAGATCTTCAATATTTGTTCAGCAGATGCTGACTAAACTGCGTAGCTCTGGGTCAGGCCCTATGCTGGACTCTGGGTTCCAGTAATGAATTGGACATGGGTCCTGCTCACAGGGAACCCCCAGTCTAGTTAGCACAAGTATTCTACTCCCTGATTCTACCCTAATACTAAATCCTCAATTTTTAAAATATTGGACTTAGAACTGGTGTGTTTCCACAAAGATTGCTATAGTCTGCTTTCAAATCGACTTCACTTTGTCCTGTTGCCCCTACTCTGGAGAGCACTTCATAGCCCCACCCCCAGCCTGGGGAGAGGAGAGAGGAAAGTAAAGCAGAGGGGCCACTAGCTGGGCGGGGTCCCTTTATCAGGGAAACCCCAGCCCCTTATCAACCATAGACCAGCTCTCCTCTAGTAAACCTGGGTGATGAGCATAGCAGTAGGATGTGACCGAACTGTCACAAGTTCACAAGATCGGCCGTGTAGACGGTGGAATGGGTCACAGTTCTCTCTGTCCAGGGACAATGCAAATGTCACACAATTTTAATCATGAGTGTTGACATGTAAGTCAAAGCTGGAGAGGTGTGAAATTAATGATACGGAATTAAAGTGAAGTAAGAGCATGAACCAGCCCTGACACCCACCCTTCTACTTTCTGTCTTTATGAATGTGACTCTTCTAGGTGCCTCATGTAAGTGGAATCTTGTAGTATTTGTCTTTTTCTGATTGGGTTATTTCACTAGCATATTATCTTCAGTGTTCACCCATATTATAGCAGGTGTCAGAATTTCCTTACTTTTTAAGGCTGAGGAATATTCCATCATATGTATGGACCATATTTTGCTTATCTGTTCATCCACTGAAGGACACTTGGGTTGCTTCCACTTTTTAGCTATTGTGAATAATGCTGCTTTGAGCACAGGGTTACAAATATCTCTTTGAGGCCCTGCTTTCAATTCTTTTGGGTATATACCCAGAAGTGGGATTGCTGGATCATATGGTAGTTCTAGTTTTAATTTTTTGAGGAACTGTCATATTGTTTTCCACAGTGGCTGCACCATTTTACATTCCCTCCAAAAGTGCACAAGGGTTCCAGTTTCTCCACATCCTCACCAACACTTACTTGAGAATTTCTGTTTTTATTTTTTTTTGATAGTAGCCATCCTAGTGGGTGTGAGGAGTTATCTTATTGTAGTTTTGATTTATGTTTTCCTAATGGTTAGTGATGTTGAACATCTTTTATGTGCTTTTTGGCCCTTTGTATATCTTCTTTGGTGAAATTTCTATTCAATACCTTTGCCCATTTTTGAATTGGGTTGTTTGTTTTTTTTGGTGTTGAGTTTTAAGATTTTTTATTTATTTATTTATTTTTTAATGTGGACCATTTTTAGTCTTTATTGAATTTGTTACAGTATTGCTTCTGTTTTATGTTTTGGTTTTTTGGCCACAAGGCATGTGGGATCTTAGCTCCCCGGCCAGGGATCGAACCCGCACCCCCTGCATTGGAAGGCGAAGTCTTAACCACTGGACCACCAGGGAAGTCCCTGGTGTTGAGTTTTAGATGTTCTCTATGTATTCTGCATACTGATCCCTTATCAGATACATGATTTGCAAAAATTTTCTCCTATCCTTGGGAGGCCTTTTTACTCTATTGATAGTTTCTCTTGATGCACAATGTTTAAACATTTTCATGAAGTCCAATTTGTCTATATTTTCTTTTGCGGCCTGCGCCTTTAGTGTCATACCCAAGAAATTGTTGCTAAATCCAATGTCCTGAAGCTTTGACCTGTATTTTCTTCTAAGAGTTTTATAGCTTTAGCTCTTATGTTTAGGTCTTTGACCCATTTTGGTTAATTTTTGTATATGGTGATAGGTAAGGGTCCAACTTTATTCTTTTGCATGTGGCTATCCAGTTGTCCCAGCATCGTTTGTTGAGAAGACTGTCCTTTACCACTGAATGGTGTTGACTTTTGTCAAAAATCATTTGGCCATATATGTGAGCTTTATTTCTGGGCTCTCTATTCTATTCCATTGGTTCGCCTTTATGCTGATACCACACTGTTTTGATTACTGTAGCTTTGTAGTAAGTTTGAAATCAGGGAGTGTGATTCCTCCAGCTTTGTTCTTCTTTTTCAGTGTTGTTTTTGCTATTCAGGGACCCTTGAGATTCTGTATGAATTTTAAGATGGGTTTTTCTATTTCTGAAAAAAAGCATCATTGGGATTTTGATAGGGATGGCATTGAATCTGAAGATTGCTTTGGGTAATAGCGACATCTGGCAATCCATGAATGTGTTTCCATTTATTTAGCCTCTAATTTCTTTTTTTCTTAGTCCATCTAGCTAAAGCCTTGTCAGTTTGGTTGATCCCTTCCCTCTCTTTCTTTCTTTTTTTTCTTTCTTTCTTTTTTTTTTTTTGCGGAACGCGGGCCTCTCACTGCTGCGGCCCCTCCCGTTGTGGAGCACAGGCTCCGGACGTGCAGGCTCAGCGGCCACGGCTCACGGGCCCAGCTGCTCCGCGGCATGCGGGACCGTCCCGGACCGGGGCACGAACCCACGTCCCCTGAATCGGCAGGTGGGCTCCCAACCACTGCGCCACGAGGGAAGCCCCTTCCCTCTCTTTCTTGATTAATTTTTTTACAAAATAAAATTAATCTGTCTATATAACAACTATGTACCCAATAACACAGCTTCATAAATCAACCTATCCAGTCTGTAGCTGGGTATAGTCCACACCCCAGCCATCTCTGTCTGTTGCCTTCCCCCACCAAAGGCAGCCACCGTCCTGAACACCGTGCTCAGAGCTCACACGCATTTCTTCATGAATCCTCCAGGATACATGCATCTGTAAAAAGCACAGTGTTGCTTTGCATGCTTTTAAATTTGATATAAATGGCATAGCCTTTATTCTTCTGCAGCTTGTCTCCATGTTTTGCTTGAGGACCTCAGCCTTGCGGCACTGATCTGCTGATGCCCGTGCTGGTGAGTTTTGCTAATGTGTGTCCCGAGGAGGCGGGCTGCTGGGAGGTAACCCAGCAGGGCCCAGATGTTCACCGCTTTCTAAAGCGGTTGCATGGCTCTACCCTCCCACCAGGGGGAGCACGAGAGCCCTCCCTTTGCCAGCCTTTTGAATGGTGAATCAGTTATAATCCCTTAACATTGAACACGGTTTAATTCAGCTGTGCACGGAGCACTGAGCAGCCACGAAAATGACGTTTCCCACAAATATTTCATGTTGTGAAAATTACTCTCAACATAACACTTTTTGTGTAAGTAAAAAAAAAAAGTCTGAGAAACCGTGCATATAGCCTGTGCCTATACTAACCAAAGAACAGAGCCAGGCACAAGGGAACGCAAGGGTGGGTGGGTTTTACCTTTTCTTTACTTTTTTGTATTACCTAGATTCTTGGCAAGATGACCTCGTACTGCTTAATTTGTTAGGGGGAAAAAAAGGGCAAATATAATGATTATTTTCAGGCAGCAGCAAGTGGGCTGGGAGATAGGATGGCGAATCCCAGAAGCTGGCCGGAGAGAAGAGCCTGCTGGGCGGACAGGCTGCAAGATTGTGGGCTCTGCGTGCGAATCCCGCTGTGACCCGATAATGCGGTCCCCGGGCCAGGGCAGTAACCGCTCTGAGCCTCAGTTTCCTTAACTGTGAACGGGGAGCGGAGGCGGGGCTTCCCCCAAGGGGCTGTTGGGGGATGTGCTGAGAACCAGGCAAAGCGCACGGTGCGCCCCGTGGAGCCGAGGGCATCTGTCCCAGAGGGGAGGCGCCCCGGCCGGAGCGGGATGGAGCAGACCTCGTAGCTGGGGACGTGGAGATGGGCCGCAGGGGACAAAGGTGAGGAGATGGGCTCAGCGCACGAGCCTCGGGAGTGACGGGCGAGGACCCTGTTCTGCCGACGGCCGCCCCCATGTGCCCACCAGCCTCAGGCTCCTCCTCTGCCCCGGGCTCCGCACCGAAGCCCCGAGCTCACAGTCTCCCGGCAGGTGGGGCCGCGAGACCCCGGGAGGAAAGGGGTTCCCTCAGCGTCACACTGTTGTGTCACAGCGTCCAACGCAGTGGCTCTCACCCCGGGGTTCTCAGGCGGAGAGAGGACCGGGGGGCGTCTCCAGCTGCACTGATGACCCAGCGCCCGCAGGATGCGCCTTCCGCCCTCGTGGCGGGTTAGAGTTGCAATGTGGGACGCGGAGGCCGCAGGGATGGGACGTCCATCAGAGGAGCGGGGTCTCCGCTCTGCCTCCGCCCTCCCCCGGGGCTGTTTTCTCCCGGTGGGAGGTAGGGAGCAGGCACCAGGGCCCCGCATCCCCCATATCCCCTTAACAGCTCCCGTCCTGTGAGCTGGCCCTGAGATGGAGAGAGGGACGCGGAGGCCGCTTCCCAGGCAGGGCACCAGGCGTCTGCTGGCGGGTCTGGGGATTGTGGTGCATCTTGCGCGGTGGCCTGGGCTGTCTTGGCCCCCAGGTGGGAGCTGCTGTCCCCTCCACTGTCCCCCAGCCCACCCCACGTGTGTAAAATGTGGATGGTCTTGGACCTTCAAAGCCCAAAGCTAATCTTGAGCCTCCTTGGTCACGGGTGTGGCATGAGGGCAGGGATATCAGAGGCCCAGGGGTCCCCGGACCGGCTGGCTTCTGGAGGCTCTCGCCTGCCGGGTTCCCCATGTCGCCGTGGTGCCGGCCTGCAGTGGGGAGGGCACAGGGGTCAGGAGGTGGCACTGCTGGGGCTCACACAGTCCTCTCCGCTCAGGCCACACAGCCATAAAATCCCCCAGCTGCTGCCGGGTCAGTCTGCTGAGAGGTGACTCTGGTTAGGAGGAATGTCCTGGAGCTTCTCACGGGTTAATAGCCTTATGAATAACAAACCACAATTCACAAAGTGAAATTTTTCACTTCAAAAATGCTGCCTGTTTTCAATCCAGCAAAGCATTCGTGAAGTGATTTTTTTCCCCCCAGAAGGATGACAGTTTATTTATAGCTCGATATAAGTGAGGCACATCACGTGTGGAAAAACCAGGGAAGCAGGTGAACGCATGGCTGGGCCATGTTTTCTTCACTGGCTGGAAATGTTAAGGTGGTGGAAGGATTTGTGCAAAGCCAGTGTGTTTTTCCCTTGTTCTGTGCCGAGCTGGAGAGCTTGGCGTGATGTTTCTTTAGGTCATGCTTCCGTGTTTCCAGAAAGTCATCTAAGCCCCTGCGAAAGAAAGCACACGAATCTCCAGGTAACAGAGAAGAAGCTGGTTTCAACTGACTTGTTCAACAGTCAGGTCTAGACCAGGGGGAGAAGAATATAAAACCAACAGGATTCCACAGCAGCATCAAGTGAGATCCTGGTCACTGCCTTCTCTTATAAAATGGTAACACCATTCTGATGTTCAAATCGTCCCTGAGATGGACAACAGTTTGGGGTCATATAAGCCAATGAGCAGGTGAGACGAGATCTCTAACTCACAGTGTGAGATAGGGTTTGGGGATTGCTCTGCTGTCCCCCCAGAGGGCCTCGGGCAGGCTCCTCTCCTTCCGGGCACGACTGACTTTTCCCCTGGGTCTCAGCCTATGTGCCCTCCCCTCCCTGACCTCCGGCCTGAGTCACGTGGCCCTAGAACCGCGTGCCCTTCTCTCTGCCCCACTCGGCCCCGTGGGCCCTGGGAGGGTGCTGACTGTGTCTGTCTCGGTCATCTTGGTACCCCAGCCCCTGCCCTAACACCTGGTGTACGATTGAGCAATGCCCCCCTCGGACCAGGTCAGGGTCCCATTGCCATGGCTACGGAGGGGTGGGTCCTGCATTCCCGTCTGGATCTCCCTGAGAGGAGCATCGCTGGAGCCTGCCCCACCCTCAGGCCTCCCCATCCCTCCCCATCCCCTGCAGTCTGTCCGGGCTCAGCGTCCCCTCCCATCTCTTCCAGGGACAGCTCCAAACCTGCCCCTTTCTCCTCAGACTCCATGCTCAGGGCTCATCTATCTCTAAAGAAGACCCAATGGTCAGCCCTCCATCCCCTCCTTGCCTTTTTTTTTTTTGCGGTACGCGGGCCTCTCAGTGTTGTGGCCTCTCCCGTTGCGGAGCACAGGCTCCGGACGCGCAGGCTCAGCGGCCATGGCTCACGGGCCCAGCCGCTCCGCGGCATGTGGGATCTTCCTGGGCCGGGGCACGAACCTGTGTCCCCTGCATCGGCAGGCGGACTCTCAACCACTGCGCCACCAGGGAAGCCCGCCTGTTTTTTTTAAAGTAAAGTTTTCATAGAAGTTTAACTTCCATTAGTTTGCAAAGATCACTAGGGCACTGCACTCAGATCAGGAAACAGCATTAGCAGGACCCAGAGGGCCTTGGGGACCCTGTCCAGTTACGACTCTCCTCTCTGCCCAAGGTGAGGGCACCAGGTCCCCTCCAGGCTACCAGGCTGCATGTGGCAATGGAACCAGCACAACGAGGTGTGAGAACAGCCTCCCGTGCTCTGAGGGCCGTGCTCTGCCCGGGACTCCGCGAGAACCTGCCTGCAGGGTCCCCCATAGGCACAATAGTGCTCTGACGGCAGGGCAGCGACCACTGGCTCAGGGGGTCTTTATCTGGGTCCCTGGACCCTGAGGGTCCACGGAGAGAAGTCAGGGTGGTCACAACTTGTATGGGAAAAAAATTGCACTTTTACACGTTTCGTAACCTCTAACTGAAATGTCACGTTCCCTTCCAGTGCGTGGGTTTAACCCATGGCTCTGTCCTCAGTCACAAATATTTTAATCTCACAGCACAGTCGTTGCAGACCACTCAGAACACCTTTGCAGTCACCACTACTTTGCATTTACTGTTTTTCTGTATCATTGGTTTTCCTTGCAGCCCTGTTGATTTCAATATCTAGAAACCCTGACTTAAGGAGGGCTCCATGGGCTCACAAAGGAGACCAGAAGGTCCAGAAAATAGGACAGAGCTCGTGGGCGATGGCAGAGAGAAGATGCTGGGAGGTGATGGGCTGCTGGTCCCACCTGGGATGGTCCGGGAGACAGGAAGGAAGGACCAGGCTGTTCTGAGCTGTTTTCGGCCAAAGGCTGACCTCAAACTTGAGCCTAAAGAAACATGGTCTAATTGACAGTGACCAGAAAATTGACAAAAGTTATGTAAATATACAACTAGAAATCAGAATATACCACAGGGTAATACAGGTGAGAAGAAGCAACTGAATTAGAATTTTCAGTTTTAACAGTTCTAAGGGATGCACACTGTGGATGAGCCAGGAGACAGTGTCAGTTTCTACTACAGACCCTTAGTCCTTCATCCAGAACCCCTCGGGCCAGCCGTGTTTTGGGCTACAGAATGTCCAGATCTTTTTGTCTTTTTTTAAAAATTTTATTTTATTGAAGTGTAGTTGATTTACAATGTTGTATTAGTTTCTGGTGTGCAGCAAAGTGATTCAGTTATACATATATATACATTCTTTTTCACATTCTTTTCCATCATGGTTTATCCCAGGATATTGAGTACAGTTCCCTGTGCTCTACAGTAGGACCTTGTTGTTTATCCATCGTCTATGTAATACTTTGCATCTGCTGACCCCAAACTCCCAGTCCATTCCTTCCCCACCCCACCACCCCCTTGGGAACCACGAGCTGTTCTCTATGTCTGTGAGTCTGTTTCTGTTTCATAGGTAGGTTCATTTGTGTCATATTTCAGATTCCACATATACGTGATATCATATGATATTTGTCTTTCTCTGTCTGGCTTATTTCACTCAGTATGACGATCTCTAGGTCCATCCATGTTGCTGCAAATGGCATTATTTTATTCTTTTTTATGGCTGGGTAACATTCCATTGTATATATGTACCACATCCTCTTTATCCATTCATCTGTCGATGGACATTCAGGTTGCTTCCATGTCTTGGCTATGGTGCATGGTGCTGCTCTGAACATAGGGGTGCACGTATCTTTTTGAATTAGACCTTTATCTCTTCCAGTTTTAACGAGACATCATGGTGGATGAGAAAGGGGCCTTGAGGCTTATCAGGAAAAGAGACTCCACCTCGGACTTTGCAGTTGGGGCCCATTTTTACGGTCATGGTGACCCCAGTTCAGCCCCAAGTTAATGGAAGTGGCTCACCTGGCAGCCCATCTGCGCACCAGGCCTGGCTCTTGCTTGCTGCTTTCCTATCCTTCTCTGTGCCCTGTGCATCTGCAGACAGGCCCCGCTCTGGCAGGCCTGACCCTTGGTTGCCATGAGCCTCCCTTGATGCTGTTTGGTATGGAACCAGCTCCAAAGGGAGACAGCAGCCCTCAGTTAAAGCAGGAGCTAGTTAAAGCTGTAGACCAAGCTCAGGAGCCACAGGCTGTGCTGGGCTGGGCTGGACATTCACTGTGCATTGCTCTGGTTGGTGGTGTGGGGTGGGGGGCAGCACTTGGTTGGTAGAAGACCCCCATCTCATGTGAAAGCATCCCTGCTGACCACGGGTAGAAGAATCGGAGAGCTCCTCTGTGCCCCATATACTCACCCAACAGCTTTATGAGGGAAGGACTATTATTCCCAATTTCCAGATGAAGAAGCAAGCTCATCGAGTTTAAGTGATTTGTCCAAGGTCAATTGCTAAGTAAATAGCAGAGTTGGGATTTGAATCTAGGTTTAGTAAAGGCCGCCCCTTCCCGAGCTGCTCCTGACCGCCCTCCCCTTGTCATCCGTCTGTCTGTGTCTCTGTGTCTGTCTGTCTGTCTGTCTGTCTGTCTGTCTCTCTCTCTCTCTCTCTCTCTCTCTCTCTCTCTCTCTCTCTCACACACACACACACACACACACACACACACACACACACACACACACACACACACACAGCAGATGGATGGGGGAACAGTACTATGCACACTGACCACCAGGTGGCGCCCTGATGCCACAGTTGGGGCATCTTATCCTACTGATGCTCTTCTTTCAGAAGAAATCAAGAACGGCCTGGAAGGCGGGGAGGAGGCGTCTGGGGGTGGTGGGCTCTGTGCACCTGACCCAGCCCTTATCCAGGGACCTCGGTGTTTGAGGCTCGGGCCAGGATGAGCCCAGCGGCACGAGCTATCGATTACAGAGGGCCCACTGCAGTGGTCTATTTCCCATTTACCCTCCAGGAAATTGACAACAGGGAGGCTTTAAAATGGGACATTGTTTTGTAATAATTAATTGTAAAAGTTCAGTGTGTTCCCAGGGCCCCACCACTCAACACTTATCCATCCACACTGCCCCAAACACGTTCAGTGACACTAGAAGGCAGGACGTAGGAGAAAAGAGTAAAAACCGAATTGCACACCTTTACTTTCTCTCAATCCCAGGTTACACCTATCAACCCCGGAAACCCTACCTGCAAGGTCCAGTGCCTTACAGTGTGGTGTGTGTGCCAGATCACGGGGCCGGGGACCCCCGCGGACAGACTGTGCTTCCCGCCAGCTGCTTGTCTGATTTTCCAGGCTCCAGGCTGACCCCACCCACAGGGCAGGCTTTCTCTGTGGCAGGCATTTTATCAAGCGTTTCTGCCTCCTACTTTTAAATCTTTTTAAAAATGCACTCTCGTGTGTTTTTATTTTATTTTTTTCTTCCAGTTTTATGGAGATACAGTTGATAGTCAGCACCGTGTAAGTTTAAGGTGACCAGCATAATGATTTGACTTACATACAGCATGAAATGATGACACATACTTTTTAATCTTTTATACCAACTCAGGGATGCAAGGGGGGTCCCTTGTTTTCTTTTCCATAACTTAGTGTCTATTTCATGTGTCTGTTCCAGCAGAGTACGGACCTTAATGCATTCTGATTCCTTGCTGGTCACGGTCTCTGGCTCCAAGTTTAGAGGGTGAGAGTGAGTGTGAGAATGTGCGTGTGTGTGTGTGTGTGTACGTGTGTATGAGAGATCAATCTGGTCTCGGGTACCATCCGTGCCCCTCAGAGTGAGGCTCCCTGTCACCGTCCCCAGCATCCTTCGAGTCCCAAGCTTTCCCTACAGCTTCTGTGCCACCTAGGGGGTGGGCAGGGAACTCAAGGGAATCGCTGGCACTCAGGCTGCAGCCCGTCCCTCCCCAGAGCTCTCTGTGGAGGGTGGGCTTAGGGCCCTTCTGCCCTTGGGTCCCTAGAGGCTATCTTGGGATTCTCCGATCGGGGCCGCTATGTCCAGCCTCCTGCCTGGTCTTGGTGTGGGGCTGGGGGGGTGGAAAGCATGCCCGCTGCTCCTCTCTGGCGTTTATCTGACCAGGCGTGTGCTCTCTGTCTGCAGCAGACATTTGGAAGACCAAGACCAGGAAACAGGAGCGTGGCAGCTCCCGGTGCTGCGGGCACACTTTGGCTGGTGGTCCCAGCGACTTGGGGCTGTGAGTGGCTTTTCGAGGGTGGGTCGGGGATGCCAAGCCTCCTGAGATGCAGAGGATGCTTCTGTCCACAGCCATGGCCTTCTCCCTGGGTCCCGGCGCCCCCATAGGGGACCAGAGGACACTCCCACAGCATCCCTGCCCAGCTTGAGTTCGAGGAAGCACAGAAAGAAGGGGTGAATTTAGCTGTCGTGAAAACGCGCCGAGCTGCCGATGGACAGGGATGGGGGCAGGGAGTGCGGGAGGGGCTGCTTTGGGGGGATGTGACGAGTGGTCCCAGGTCTGAAGTCTGCTCTCCTGGGGGGAGGGGTCAGGCGACTGAGAACCTCTGAAATCGGGGCGTGGGAGGGGCTGAACAAGCCCTCAAGCCGCCGGGCCAGGACCCGGGAAGGCCTGGCACGGAGAGAGGAAGGGTCCAGGGAGGAATACCGGCAACCCCAGCACGCTTCCTGCCTTCCCCTGTCCAGGCTGAGAACTGCCTCTGGGCAGTGTTTTCAAACACATTTTATTTGGGGGAATCTCGAGTCCACACCACAGTGGACAGAACAGTATTATGAACACTGGTACCGACGCTGCAGCCTCGCCAACCATTAACCTCTGGCCACCCTGCCTTGCCACACCCACATCTCCTGCCACCCCTCTGTTTTTTTTCCCCCCTCTGTTATTTTGAAGCAAGTCTCAGGCATCCTGTCCTGCCATCCGAAAATACTTCGGTGCGCATCTGTACAAGGTGGCAGGGCCACGGCTGCAGCAGTAGACACCCAGGGTCCGATGTCCAGTTATCTGAGGGGGGCAGAATTTCCTTTCCAGGTTGAGTCAGGATCCACCCAGAGTGACCGAGGGAGGCCCCACTAGGACTTCCCTTTTCAACTTTTCGTTTTGAAATAATTTCAGACTTACTGGAAAGTTGCAAAAATAGTACAAAGAATTCCCATTATACTCTTCACTCAGATTCTTCAAATATTACCATGTTGCATAACCACCACAGTACAATGATCAAAATCGGGAAATTAATGTGCTTGAAATACTGTGATCTCATCTACAGATATTACTTAAATTTTGCCAATTCAACTGTCTCCTTTAATCTGGAAGCATTCCTGAGTCTGGCTTTATCCTTTTTTTTTTTTTTTTTTTTTTTTTGGGAAGAGTCCCTGCCACTTATTTTGTAGAATTTAGGTTGGTCTGGTCTTTCCTTGTGATTCACTTTGGGTTATGTGTTTTTTGGCGGGGATGCCGCATCCTTTCAGTGTATCCTTTTGGGGGTGCATGATGTCTGATTCCTCTACTATGAAGTTACCATTTTTCCCTTTGTAATTAGTAGGTCCCTTTGTAATTGTAGGTCCAAACCTGTGGGGAGATAATTTAAGAGTGAGTAAATTGTTTTTCATCATATTTTTGCCTACTCATTTTAGCATCCGTTGTTAATCCTTGCTTGAAACAATTATTACTGAGGTTTTAATTAAATAGTCATTTTTCTGTGTCCATCATTCCTTCTACATTTAATACTTGAGATTTCTCTGTGAGGAAGAGTGTCCCTTTCTCCACCACTTATGTATTTATTCACTTATCTTTATATCAGTGTAACTCATGGATTCTTATTTTATTCTGTGGCTTACAGGCCATTACATCATCCTTTATTTTCTTGTTCAGATTGTCCCAGATTTAGCCATCGGAAGCTCCTTCAGGTCGGCTTCAGTATCTTTCTGATGTGTCCTTATCATTTTCTGAGTGTTTCCTTGCCATCTGCCATCACAAGGTGTTCCAGGCTCATCTTGTACCTTTGCTGAGCCAGCCCCTTGAATGAGCTGTTTCTCTAAGGAGCCCTGGTTTGTTCCATTGAGAATGGTTTGTAGGAACCAAGATCTGGGTGCTGGGTGTGCTCATTGCTCCTGGGCTCTCTCACCAGACAGAGCTAGGAAAAGTATGTATGTAAAAAATAAAATCTATACATACACACACATGCACATATATCAATATAATATCTGTATATATATTAAAAACTGTGAGTTGTATGTATTGAATATTATATGTATGTAATATAATATATGTATATATTATGTTATATATGTATATGTATTTAAAACCATGAGTTATATGTATACACTATTATATTTATTATATTATATATGTGTGTATGATATGTATATCTGTGTATATATTAAAAACCATGAGTTCACGCTGATACCCTCAACTCCAATCCAGCACCACAGGGCTCCTTTCAGCTTCTCCTCTCCTTATTTATAGTTCCTCTCTCCAATTTAGACTGACTTGGATCTCATTATCCACATTGTATTTACTCATTGGCTCAATTCTGGGATGCACATAAACTAGTTTTAGAATTGCCTTCCCGATGGCCAAGAGGCACATGAAAAAATGCCCAACATCGCTAATTATCAGAGAAATGCAAATCAAAACTACAGTGAGGTACCACCTCAAACCGGTCAGGATGGCCATCATCAAAAGTTCTATAAACAATAAATGCTGGAGAGGGTGTGGAGAAAAGGGAACCCTCTTGCACTGTTGGTGGGAATGTAAGTTGGTGCAGCCTCTATGGAGAACAGTATGGCGGTTCCTTAAAAAACTAAAAATAGGGGCTTCCCTGGTGGCGCAGTGGTTGAGAGTCCGCCTGCCGATGCAAGAGACACGGGTTCGTGCACCGATCCGGGAAGATCCCACATGCCGCCGAGCGGCTGGGCCCGTGAGCCATGGCCGCTGAGCCTGCGCGTCCGGAGCCTGTGCTCCGCAACGGGAGAGGCCACACAGTGAAAGGTCCGCATACGGCAAAAAACCCCACAAAAAACAAAAGAAACAAAAAACCCCCACTAAAAATAGAGCTGCCATTTGATCCTGCAGTTCCACTCCTGGGCATACATCCGGAATTGCTTTCTTGTACCCCTGTGAAAAATACACCTACCACCCAAGGCATAATAGAGGTATACAGGTTTTTATGTTTTTAGCCTCAGATAATATAATAAAAATACTGTTTCCCAAGGCTTCTTCAATGAGTTTTCCCCTCCCTACCTTTCAGTGTATGTATATAATTCATTTGTAAAACTCTTTAGTTTCGTTGACTGCTGGTTGTATTCCATTTTGGACTTCTTTCCATCCTTGTTATTTAAAAAAAAATGTTTTGAGTGCGTGCACTCTTAACATGATTCTAAAAATCAGAACTGTTCAAAAAGGTGTATTCAAGTGTCACCCCCTCTAGTTCCTTCACCCTGTTCACCCATCTTTTCCACTCTGTTCCCACCCCTGTCAGTAACCAATCTCAGTGGTGTCAGTTTATCCTTTCTGTGTTTCCTTTGCAAAAATGAGCAGGTATATGTATATTGCTCTTTTCACTCCCTTTTATCTCATGTGGTAGATACTTATTCACACTTTGCATTTTTTTTTACTCAACGATATCCCCTGGCAATCGCTCATTCTCAAGTCTCTTTTAATCCAAATATCCCTCTCCACCTTTTCATTTTTCCTGCACAAATTATTTGTTGGAGAAACTGGCTGTTTGTCCTGTAGAGTTTCCCACATAAAGTCCCATCTGGGCTTTGTGGGTTGCATCCCCGTGGTGTGGTTTAACCAGTTCTTCTGTCCCTGTATTTTCTCCCACTGGTAATTGCAGCTAGAGGCTTGATCAGATGCAAGTCTGGTTTCTTGGGCAAAGACTCAGAGTTGAAAGGAGTCCCTGGCAAAGCAAAGGTGGCCTCTGTGTAGGTCTAAACGTGTGTCCGACAGGCCCGCTCTAGGTGTACTCCCCGGATACTGTCAAGCAGCGGGTACC
Source organism: Stenella coeruleoalba (assembly GCF_951394435.1). NCBI lineage: Eukaryota > Metazoa > Chordata > Mammalia > Artiodactyla > Delphinidae > Stenella > Stenella coeruleoalba. The sequence goes on along the minus strand of NC_137151.1, from coordinate 2,040,079 downwards.
TCCACACGAGCTCTGGCCTCTGTCTAAAATTGGTGTTTCTTCCCTCTGGAAGAATTTTTGGTGTCTGGAGATAATTCTGGCGACTTACATTTCTTATTCCCTAAGGCAGGTGGGTAAGAGTCACCCTTGCTTTCATCCTTTCCAACCAGAGGTGCTAAGGTAAGGAGGTGTTATCATATCGGTGATGTGAAAACGCAACAATCTGAGGGCTCTGGAGTCCTGCCTGCAATACCCTAGGTGACCAGTAGAGGGGGTTGCTACTCAAGAAAACTCGCTCTTGCCCCGGCTGCCCCGGGACCCTCCCCTCTGCCTGGGTTTATCTGGGCCTGGCAGCCAGGCTTTCCTCCGGGCTCTCCTGGGACGTGCCTACACCACCTCACCGGGGCAGCCTCCCACTCCTTCCCCTGCCCCAGCCCTTCTTATTGAGCCACACTGCAGGGGCTGATCACATGCCATCAGCTCCCAGTGAAGGATGCTCACAGCAGGTGCTCAGACCGGCTTGGAGGCTGGCTGGACCGACTGTTGTCATGCAGACTAAGGTCAGAATGGGAAGAAGTGATGGGCTGTAGGTCATGAAGAGAAACTTACTGCTTTTAAGGAAGGATGAGTGGGGCGTCTTACATTTAAAAAAACCCAAAAAACAGAATTGATTTTCATTTTGCAGACCCCTCTGGGGGAGGTTGGCTTTTTACAGAAAAAGTCAAACATATTTATAAAAGAAAGATCAGACCCCCCACCCCTAATGGCCTAAGCTCCATTAGAATCAGCGGCCCCCTTTTCAGTGGGTGTGGCTGTTTTCTTTCATCACATGAGATCATTGAACAAGCAACCCCCAGTCTCCCGACCCCTTTTGCACCTTCTTTCTTTCCCCTTTAGAGCAGAAGCTCTGTGAGGGCAAAGCTGGACGGGGCCCAAGTGGAAAACAGCCAAAGGGAGGGTCCAGGAACCCCTACAGGGAGGCACCCTTTTCACCTACTGCCCCTGGGCTCCAGGTCGTGGGTACTCCAGGTGTGCCACGGTGGCCTGCTGGTTTGTCACCCACGAGCCACCTGATTAACATACAGTGTCTGCCGAGGAGCCTGTCTCTGGCCTTCACAGTGTCTCTGGGTGAGAAGATGACCCTCCAAGGCTGCTTGGTGAGCGAGGCCCTGGGGGGTGGGGGGTGGAAGGGTCAGAGGCTGCTGGCCCCAAAGCCCTCATCCTCACATGTGTGGGGCTGGGGGCCTGGGCTGCTCTCTGTCAGCTGCAGCTGACCTCGCTGACTGCCTGTCTATCCCCAGGGGAGGGGCTTCAGCAGGGCATCCCCTTGACACCCAGAGCCCACGGATGGGGCGGCACCGTCCTTCCAGAGTGCCGGCCGCATGAGGCTGTGATGATCCTCGGGGTCTCCTCTGGGCAGTGGGCGTGTCAGTGGGACCCACCACCCACGGGGGTGCTGGGCGCTCCGGTCGGGAGCTTCAGATGTGGAGCTGGCCTCGGCTGAAAGCTTGGTCTGCAGGTTCGGCGTCTGGGTGGGCAGTGCTCTGCTGGCGGTGGCAGAACGGACGGGCTGTTAGATGGTCAGGAGTGCTGAGAGCTGTCATCACACATTAAATTAAACTTACAATTAAATAAATTGTTACAACAGAGTAGTAAGTACTGAAGCTCAGCCCTTCTGGGTCACAGGGCTAGGCCATGCCATCCTCTATGCCCTTGTGGCTTTTGTGTCTGTCTCCTGTGTGCTGGGAACACCGACTGGTGCTGGGCGGTGTGTGCCTTCAGTGCCGTCACTGTGGTGCCTCGAGGTTTCCCAGCACAGTGCGGGCGGGGGTCACCTCTGCGCACCTGGAGCGTGGGCCTGACCTGACTGCCCGGCCAGGGAGGGGCTGAGCCCCGAGCACACAGCCCTCCTGCGCTGAGTCGGCGGCTGGTGGCTGGGGCCCTGGGGGCTGGCTTTCAGCAGCTCCTCCTGCAGGGGTGGGAGAGGTGCAGGTCCTGCTTTTCCTTCCACTCTTTTCTGCTGAGGCTCAAGGGCCCCTCTGCTCTCAGTCCCCCTAGGCTCATCCTAGGTCAGCAGAGGACGGGTAGGGGGACCGGGGTGAGATGGGGGGTACTCTGAAGGCCTGGCAGGCGTCCTGGGCAGACCAGGACTCGAGCCCCACTCGGCTGGACTCAGGGTCAGGGCCATCCAAGCACCTGCGCTGGGCCTTGAGTCGCTGAGCAGTGTTGGGTGGGAGGCACCTCCAGGGCATGGCCAAGTCCCCCTCAGCTGACCCCTTCACCCTGGAGGGAGAGACGGACTCCTTGGGGTGCGCCCGGCCCTTTCCTTGAGTCTCCTTGCCACACATGTGCCCCTGACATCCTACTCGGGGCCCTGTGGGGAGAAACCAGCAGCAGAAGAGCCTGGGTGGGATGGGGCCCCATGGGGAGGGCCGCCAGCAGAGCAAGGCCTGTCGATGCCCCGCAGCGGCGACCTCCCACGGGGCCAAGGGGGCAGAGGCCCCTCGCCTGGCCTGTCTCCCCGTGCTGCTCTGGTGGGTGGGGAGAGCGTGGGGGGCGAGCCCCACCAGGGGCAAGGATCAGCTGGGCGGCCCCGGCTTCAGAGCACAGAAGGACCTCAGCGGATGGAGGGATGACGAAAATGTGGTCCATTCACACAGCGGGATGTTATTCATCCTCGAAAAGGAGACATATTCCAACACCTGCTACTACAGGGAGGAACCTCGGGGACCTTATGCCGAGTGAAGGGAGCCAGGCACAGAAAGACAAGCACTGTGTGATGGCATGTAGACTAGGTCCCTGGAGTTGTCACACTCCTGGGGACAGAAAGGAGGACGGCAGGTCCGGGGGCTGGGGCGGGGGGTGGGTTTAACAGGGACAGAGGGTCAGTTTTGCGGGATGAGGATGTCTTGGAGGTGGGAGGTGGGATGGTGGCCCAGCCACATGGATGTCCTTGTCACCGAGCTGCACTGGAAATGGTTAACAAGGTAAATTTCATGTCATGGATAGCGTACCACAATTTAAAAAACAATTTAAAATTGTGTCTTTAAAAATGCAAGGAGTGGAAGCCAAACATGGAGGTGTAAAGAGAAAATCCCCGAGGTGGGGGCCAAGGGGCCAAGTGGAAGGATCGTGGGGGACCCCGAGGGGTGGGTGCCGGGTGTCTGGCTGTGGGCATCTGTCTTCTCGGCTGTGAAGGGGCTCTCACGAGGATCAGCAAGCCACCAACAAGGCCGCTGTGAGGACCCCAGGCCACACAGTGGGGACACCTGGGGACTGGCCCAGAGGTGGCCTGAGGCCTGGGAGACGCCCCCTGGGTGGTCGAGAGCACCTCCGGGAGTAGAGCCGATTGGGGCCCGGACGCTGCCCCTGCTGCCCGAGCAGCCTCAGCCCTGGGAAGGTCACTGTGTGTCAGGAGACCTGGCGGCCCGGGGACAGCATGAGAGGGGCGGGAAGCCCCTCCAGGAGAGGAGGAAAGGGCTCTCAGGGTGGGACTGAAGTAGCGCCTAAAGGATTCCCCCGGGACAGCCAGCTGCCCCTGATCACATAGTGTTTTCTTTCTTTCCTTTTTTATCGGGGTAGAGTTGATTTACAGTTGTGTTAGTTTCAGATGTACAGCACAGTGATTCCATTTTATATCTCTATTCTTTTTCAGATCCTTTTTCCCTTACAGGTTATTACAAAATGCTGAGTAGAGTTCCCTGTGCTGTACAGCAGGGCCTTGCTGTCTGCCTATGCTACGTTCAGTAGTGTATGTCTGTTAACTCCAAACTCCTCATTTATCACCCCCCACACAGTGTTTGACTTCTGACGACAGAGTCCTGTCTTGCTCCCAGAGGGACCTAGAGTTGTTTGCAATGATACACAAAACAAAACTTGGGGTGTAACCCCACGTGCCACTTTGGTTGACCCCATGTCACCAGCATCCCCCTTTACAGAGATGGGAAATGGGGATCAGCTGGGAGACTTGACACGCCCACTGGCGCACGCTTGGGGCGAGGGCATCTGGGTTGCTGAGGCTTCAGACCCCCAGTTCATGCCCAGCCTCGTCGCCACTCCCCACCCCAGGGCGACCAGCACCAGACCGTGTCGTCTGCCTCAGGAAGTGGCTCAGTGTCGTTACCAAGGAAAGAAACTGCTCTTGGGGCCTTTGTATTTTATTTCCATTAGACTTTTCAAGCACAGCGTGCCTTGTAGATTTCTCAATGGCCCTAGGACCCCTGAGCCTCCCACTGGGGGTTCTGTCCTTTCTCTCTCCCAACCCTTTCCTCCTTCCTTCCTTCCTTCCCTCCCTCGGGTCCTGGGTCCCCACCTGGAGGAGCGGGCAGTCTGATGGGGAGACAGGAAGTAGGCAGGGGTTTGTGCTGGGGCACAGGTCAGACTATGGGGCTGTGGACACTGCTGGGGGATAGCCGGCAGGGGCAGGAAGTGGGCACTCCTGTTAGGAGACAGTGAGGGGCACCCGGGAAGAACTGTCAGCCTGCAGTCTCACTCCACCTGGGGGGCCCACACCCATCTCAGCTCGGGCCTGGCAGCCCACGTCCCCATTGGGGCTCAGAGTCCTTTCCTCAGGTGCCCGGGGGCCGGTGTGGAGGCGGCCAAGCTCAGCACCACATCTGACCTCTGCCTCGTGCTCACCATGACCTTGGGCAGTGGGTTTCAGTTCCTCAACTTTCCCAACCAGAAAATGGGTTCAGGACCCACCTTGGGGAGCAGAGGCCAGGGTGGGGGGGTGCAGCAGGAGGAACCCGCTGTCTGCCCATGGGTCTCATCCTCCCTTTCGTCAGTAGCAGGGAGCAGGGAGGTGGCCCGAGGGTCCGAGGCTGCGTGGGGCTGGGGGATGGGCCCTCCTCTGCCCCCAGGTCAGCCCGCACGCCGGCCCTGGCGCACAGCCCCCCTTTCTCAGGAAGGCCAAGTTACCAAAACAGATAAATCAATCTGTCAGGAAGAAGCCTTGGAGAAAGAATCTCTCAACTCTTGCAGCCAAGAAGCTCAAAAGGGGAATTGTTCCCGGAGATGGAGGAGACAACAGGCACCTTCTTTCCGGGCCCTTCGCCTGGGGCTCCCCTCCTTCCACATGTCCTGGGAGCACCTGGGGCCCGGTGCTGCCCCCGCGAGAGCCGCCTGCCCGGGCCGTGGGGGCCGAGAGCCACTGTGTGGCCCTGAACTCAGTCCCTTGCCCAGTCAGAGGGGGCCTGAGTCTTGAGCCGCCGGCTTGGCCAGTGCCAAGGAGCATGGGGAGTGGGTGCCCGGCCCAGCCAGAGCCCCGTCTGTGTGTCCGGCAGAGCCAGAAGGTGGTGGGGACGGGGGAGACTGGCCACGCGGGGCGATGAGAGACCAGAACACATTTCTCGGAGAAATGGGGACGGCTCCCTCCTGGAGAGAAGGGGGCAGACGCCTGGGCTCGCCAGCTGTGTGACCCTGTGTGCTTACATGACCTCTCTGGGCAGTGATCTCCTCAGCTGGAGGATGGGCACCTCGTGGGATCTTCCCGTGCAGATTGGATGAGTTCGCCGGTGTTCCGCGTGCCCCGTGTGTGGTCAGCATGTCGTGAACGTGAGCTGCGATGGTCTGGCTGCGTGATGATGCTGGATTGGAAACCATCCCTTCAGACCCCTCTCCTCATGTAACCCTCATGGCTGTTGTGCAGGGTGGGCATTGGTGAGGAAGCAGAGGCGCAGAGCAGGGTGAAACTGCCCAGGGTTTCCCAGCAAAAGTCTGCACCCCTATGAGAAGGCTGCTTCCTGGTTCCAAACTGGGGCTGGCCCTGCTCTGCAGGTGAAAGGGTGGGGAGTGCAGCTGGAGCAGGGGAGGGGCAGGGAAGGGTCAGACAGGAGCCCAGCCGTCATCACAGCCCCCTCCCTCCCCGTGGGGCTGATCACAGCTTTGTCGGAGGGACCAGGACCTGAAGTGGTCCCATGAGGAGGAGGCTGGGGGAGGGGAGGCTGGGGGAGGGGAAGCAGGGGGAGGGGGAGAAGGGGGAGGGGAAGCAGGGGGAGGGGAAGCAGTGGGAGGGGGAGAAGGGGAGGCTGGGGAGGGGAAGCGGGGGGGGGGGAGAAGGGGGAGAGGGAGAAGGGGAGGCTGGGGAAGGGAAGCAGGGGGAGGGGGGAAGGGGGAGGGGAAGCAGGGGGAGGGGGAGAAGGGGGAGGGGAAGCAGGGGGAGGGGAGAAGGGGGAGGCTGGGGAGGGGAAGCAGGGGGGGAAGGGGGAGGGGGGAAGGGGGAGGGGAAGCAGGGGGAGGGGAGAAGGGGGAGGGGAAGCAGGGGGAGGGAGAAGGGGGAGGGGAAGCAGGGAGTGGGGGAGAAGGGGGAGGCAGGGGAGGAAAAGGAAGTAAGCATTAGCTACACTAATGAGCCCCAAACCAGGGGATAGTCTGAGGGTCCCACTGGAAGATCTAGGAATGTGTGGGCTGTGATTCCACCGTAGCAAGAGGGTGACACCCAGCATCCACCCCCACCCCGGCTCTGCCTCCCCTGAGGCCCCAGGAAAGGCTGTTGTGAGCAGAAAAGCGTTCATTCAAAACTGGGAGGTTTTGCCCAAGAGAGGCGGAGCAGGCAGCCCCTGTGGGTGGAGGACCATGCGTCAGAGGGTTGGGGTCCTGAGGAAGCAGGGATGTGGCTCGATCACCTGGAAACCTATGCGGCAACCTCTGCTCACACAGGAGAGGTGACTGCAGAGTGTCATCAGGCTGGGCGTGCCAGCATAATGTCACCGGGGCGAGCGGGTCCATGGGGGGCCGGTGCTTGCCCCTAACTTCCCTGGGGAAAATACTGGCCACCCTCAGGCACATGAAAGAACTTTCAAAGGTCCATGAAACGAGCTGCCTGAATTGTGAAACAGGAAGCTCACTTCTGTTTGCTCTGTGACAACGTGGAAGCCACAGATATTCGCTCCAGATGAAAGGAAGAGCTCCTAGCAATATCCCCTGGTGTGCCCGCCACCACCTCCTGCACGTCACCTGTCCTCATCTCCTGCTTCTTCCCCTAACCCCTTCTGGGGTGGGCGCATCCACGCTTGGAGTTCATGGGTCAGGGGTCACAGGAGGGGAGGGGCCAGCAGGGAAATCCCAGGGGGGAGGAGCAGGTGTCACAGGTCAGAGATCAAAGGTCAGATGGGCAGTTATATCGATGCAAAGACATGTGGCTATTAAAAGCTGGAGGCCAAGGACTGACCGGTCCTTGAGCAAAAAGCCAGGGTCATCAGGAGGAGAGAAGGAGGCACTCCCACCTGGAGGGCTAACACGAGCCAGGCGAGTTGCCTGGGCTACCCTGCCAACAGTGCCATTAGTACTTCCTCCCCCTGACCTTGCAGGTGAGCATCTTCATACTGATGTTGCAGGTTTGGAACTGAGGCTCAGAAAAGTTGGGTAAACCACCAAAGGTTTCACGGTTTCTAAGTGGTGGGGTTGGGACCAGCGGTGGTCTGTCTGACCACACAGGAGGGGCCGGGTCACAGAAGAGAGGGTGGTCTGTACGCTGCAGCTCATCTTGGGAGAGGAGAGGCTTGCCTGAGGCCTGGATGGAGTCAGTAAGGCGTTTAATCAGAGGAATATGGAATCCATTATGTTCTGGACCAGGGATTTCCAAAGAGGCGCCAGTGAGGATTCGTGATCCCAATGACTAACAAAGCCATGCTTTAGAGAGGGGATGACCCATTTGGGAGCTCACTGCTCTAGAAGGTGGTTCAGGCTGAAATTAGAGAAAAGCTTCAAAGTAAATCTGTGGATGGGAGATACCAGAGAAACCGTAAAGTGTCCTTGACATGGTGAGGCTGGGGGCGGGAGGCCCAGGGAGGCTGAGCAGGGCATGGCGGGCTGAGCTGCCCAATGGGAACAGGTTGGCTTTGGGAATTGGTGGGTTTCTCTCTGAAGAGGACAACTACTATTTCTGTCTGACAGCATCCATCCCCCTTCTCTCAGGTAAGCACCCACCTTCCTTAGGGATCACCCCTCCCCCACTCTCAGACTGTGCAGCTCTGTGGGGCTGGCCCTGTCCCTGGCTGCAGGGGAAGGACGTGACCCAGGCATGGCCAGGCAAAGTGACCCTGCTGAGTTCAGGGGAAGGCCTGGGGTCTAATCCAGCCAGAGTCTCAGCCCCAGTGCTGTAATGAGAGCCCCTGGGAAAGGAGATTTCCGGGCTGGAATTGCTCATCTATCAAGACAGGGGATGGAGCTATTTTGGTGTGTGCATTTGTGTGCATGTGTGTGCATGTGTGTGTGCATGTGTGTATGGAGAAGGACACGTGCAGAAGGCAAACTCATGAATCAGATAAAAATCAGACTAAACTCATTCAGTCTTTCAACATTTAATGAAACTTACCCTCACCCATACACCATGCCCCCCAGCATCTGTTATCCTTCCTTCTTCCAGTGGCCCATTTGGTGATTGCCCTTCCTGCATACGAGGTGGACTGGTGGGGCTCCACCCCAGGCCAACCCAGTCAGCCCGTCTCCTTCCTGTGACCGTGGTCCTTGGTGCGGATGTGGGCACACGATCTAAGCTGGACTAACCAGAGGCAATATTAAGACTCTTATAGGAGCTACGGGACCAGAGGTTCTCTCTTGCTGGCTTGCTGGCAGCTCTCTTGTCACTTATGAGGAATTATATGTCTGAGAATAGAGCCAACACAGAAGAAGTGGGTCCAAGAGACAGAAAAAAAAAAAAGAGAAATTAGGCCCTGTGTTTTGGTCCTGAGTCAAATCATGACTAAAGGCGAGATAACCCAGACTTTCAAGTTATATGAACCAATTAACTTTCTTTTGCTTAGGTCTGTTTTATGTGGGATTTTTCTGTCCATTAAAATAGTCCTGAAGAGTCAATAAAGAGAAGATTCCTATTCTAAGAACTAGAAATAATTGAATAATCTAGAATTGAACAAAAAGAGACTGTAAAATAAGTATGATCAAAATATTTAAGAGGATAAAATAAGAAAAACATAAAGTGAGACAAACGTGAACAATAACCAAACAGATCTCGAGAAATAAAAATGTAGTAATTAACACTCACAACTCAATGGATCATTTAAACAGAGAGAAATAAGGAGGTGGTAGATAGGTCTGGGAAAACTCAACAGGAAGAGATAAGGAGAAGAAAACTGTAACCATGATGTTAGGAGACTGGGAGATAGAATGAAATAGTGCAGATACACATTCTCTCCAGGAGGAGGGAATAGTGAAGAAAAATTGAAGAAACAAGTTCCAAAAAACTGAAATAAAACCAAATCAACACCTAGACACATCATTATGAAATGGCAAACACAGCAGGCAGAGTAGAGAGAAACGAAACAGCCATGCTAATCAGGCTGACAGCAGACTGCTCAGCAGAAACAGCTGATGCCAGGAGACAATGGGATAAAATCATCAAAAACCCGAAGAAACACAAACCGTCACCTTGATCACTGGTGTCCAGCTAAACAATCACTCATGACTGAGGATGAAATAAGACAGTTTTCAAAAAAAAACCGAATGAGTTTATTACTCACAGCCTCTCACCTGATATTTAATAAAAGATCTTCTTCAGTAACAGGAAAATTGAGTCCAGAGGAAGGGGTGTGATGAAAGTAGTGAACTAAGCAAAGAAATTAGTAAGCCTGTGGGTAAATCCAAATAAGCATTTATTAAAAAAAAATCTGTTGAGGGGGTTTAAAAATGAGGTGGAAGTGAAATACTGTGCAGCAATAACATGCTAAATGTTAATTGGTTGGCTGAAGTTAAATAATTTAAGCTCCGTGTATCATTTGGCTGAAGGCTAGAGACACTGATTAGGCTTAGGTATGCATCTTAAAATATAGTGGGTTAGCACTAGAATATATATTGAAATGTAAAAAAATAGAATCTATAACTTTCAAACTGGCTGAACAGAAAGAAACAATGAAAACTCAATCAGTAAAGTGAAGACAAGGAAAGAGAGGGGAAAAGAATAAGCCAAGGAAAAGCGTATACACACAAAATACAAGGTTAGATGGTAGAAATAATTCCAAATCACTCAGTGATCATAGAAGGTAAGAGTCCTAATAAGCATAATATGGATCTCCTCCTGCAGGCCTGTCACCAGCCTTTGACCCGGATGTTTGCATCCTTGTCTGTCCACCATTACCAGAGAGTTGGTCTCTCCAGGACAGAGCCCTGTCCACTTGATTCTGTGGCTCCTGTCCCATGCAGCTCAGTGTTTGGCCCTCAGTCTGATGAGGCTTGTAAAAAAAAATCCATTTGTTTATTGAAGTAAATTGAACAATGGAAGCAAGGGGGAAAAAATGGAACTCTAAGGTCTTGGGAAGTCACAGCCATAAAGTAACAATATACAAGAGAGGAAATTCAAATGTGTATAAGCATCTTAAAATCTGCTTCACAGGAAATCAGAGACAGGAAAATTTAAAGTAAAGAGCAATTATTACTGTTTTGCCTATCAGAAGCAGAATTCAAAATGACAATACTAAATATTGCAGTGGGTGCAGGAGGCCCTTGCATATACTTCAAGATAGATTTGGTTTCAGTCATTTTATATCACTTAGGGCAGATTTGGTTGCAAGTGCCCACAAACTGATTCAAATTGGCTTAAAAGGAATTTATTGCTCCAAATAATGAGAGAGATGTGTGTGTGTGTGGGGGGGGGGGGGTGGGGGGGTTGGCTTCAGGCATGCCTTAACTGGGTGTTCTAATGAGAGAAGAGCCCACTTTCTCTGTGTCTGTAGTGTTAACCGCCTCCCAAGACTACTCTTGTATGCTCACAAAATAATTGCAGCAGTTCCAGGCCTCACATTCTACTGTCCAGGGGAGGAAAGATCATCCTTTCTCACAGTTCCCCGAAGGCCCCAGAAAATGTTGCCTTCTAATTCACTAATGTTGCATGGGGCCAACATCTGAACCCTAATTTGTCTCAAAAGGTACCCATTAGGAACAAGGGGTGGTGGGAAATAGAATAGGGAAAGCAAAGACAAAAGAATCCAGAAACTCGAATTATTTAGAATGGATTAAATGGGAAGAGCACACACATGAAGAAAAATCTCAGCTCTTTCTTTTCAGAAGGGTCTCCTGCTCCATTTTCCCTCTTCTTCTTCTTCTTTTTAATAGTTTGGCAGCGCCTTTATTTATTTTTTATTTTTGGCTGCATTGGGTCTTCATTGCTGAGTGTGGCTTTCTCTAGTTGCAGCGAGTGGGGGCTACTCTTCATTGTAGTGCGCGGGCTTCTCATTGCGGTGGCTTCTCTTTGATGTGGAGCACAGGCTCTAGGCACACAGGCTTCAGTAGTTGCAGCACACAGGCTCAGTAGTTGTTGCTCAGCAGCATGTAGGATCTTCCCGGACCAGGGATTGGACCAATGTCCCCTGCATTGGCAGGCGGATTCTTAACCACTGCGCCACCATGGAAGTCCTCTTCTCTTCTTCTTAAATTCCAGTTATAGGCCTGGAATCATCACCATATTTCACATGTCTCTCATGAGCTTTTCCATTTGTCCCATCCTTTTGTTTCATTGAGTTTTCCTCTGGATATTTTCTTTTGTTGCACTTTCCAGGTCATTAATCCTCTCTGCAGCCAGGCCTAATTAGCTCATAAATCTGTCCACTGTGTTCTCAGTTTCCTTTTTTGTTTCAGTTTCAGAATTTGAATTTTTTTATAGTTTGTTTTCTGCTGAAATTTTAACCTTCTCCTTCATTTCCTTGAGTATATTAAGCGAGAATTTAAAATCTGTGCCTGATAACTCCACTCTCTGGAACTTCTGTGGGTCTGTTGTTTGTACTGTCTATTTTTTCTCCTGGTTTTTTGTCATGTCATGTAACACCTCATTATTTTTGATTGCATGCCAGACACTGTATTCTAAACAGTGTTCATTTGAGAGTCTAGATGATGTTACAGTTTTTTTTTTTAATATATTATATTGTGGTAAGAACACTTAACATCAGACCTACCCTCTTAACAAATTTTTCAGTGTACAATCCATTATTGTTGACTATAGGTACAGGGTTGTGTGGCAGATCTCCAGAGCTTATTTATTTTGGATGATGTTATAGTTTTTTTTGTTTGTTTATTTTGCTTTTTGTTTCTGCTGCATTGTTGGGTCTTCGTTGCTATGCGCAGGCCTTCTCTAGTTGCAGCCAGCAGGGGCTACTCTTGGTTGCGGTGCACGGGCTTCTCCTTGCGGTGGCTTCTGTTGTTGCAGAGCACGGGCTCTAGGTGCGCGGGCTTCAGTAGTTGTGGTGGTGCGTGGGCTCAGTAGTTGTGGCTCGCGGGCTCTAGAGCACAGGCTCAGTAGTTGTGGTGCACGGGCTTAGTTGCTCCGCGGCACGTGGGATCTTCCCAGACCAGGGATCGAACCCATGTCCCCTGCATTGGCAGGCGGATTCTTAACCACTGCGCCACCAGGGGAGTCCCTATGTTACAGCTTTTAAGAAAAGATTTATATTTGGTCTGGCAGCCTATGAGGCTAGGGGCTCCACTCTCCCAGATCACCTTAATCCAGCCAAACACTGAGCTTCAGACTCTGTGTGAATCACTCACTTTTACTCTTGGGGTGTAGCCTTTGGGTATCAACTGAAAGTCTGGGATGTTTACCAGGACATCCTTAGTGGGCCCTGAATTCTAGAGTTTGTCCCAGATCTCTCGGAAGGCTGATTCAGGCTCTCAACTGTGTTCTCACTTTCTTAGGATCTCCTGGAGGAAAGTGGCCCCATGCTGGGGTCACTGCTCTGGGCTCCTCTGTGCTCATAGTCTGTGCACCCCAATTCCTCACTGCTGCTGTCAGAATTATGCACCATCACATAGATAAAACGACTGAGCAGAGAAGCCTCTGTAAATGGTGGCTCCTATTCCTAGTATCAGGGCTCTCAGGCAGACGAGTGCAGCAGCCTGAAGCTGGTCCCAGAGGGGCCCTGGCCACGCAGAGGCGGGGCGCAGGGGAGGCGGTCCGCGGAACCGGTGTGGAGGGGATCGCTAGGCTGGGGGACCTGCTGGGAGGGAGCCTCAGAGACATAAATACCCCAGCCTCAATCTCCTCCCATCTCCTGCCGGGCTTCCCAGGGCCAAATCCACAGGAAGGTGGAGGGCCAGGGAGCCCAGATGGGTCTGCGTCCTGGGGCAGAGAGCAGGGCCGGCGAAGGGAGGCGCTGGGCTGCAAACTGAAGGCGTCAAGCACAGACCCAGGCGTGAACCTTGCCCTGTGCCTGCCCGTCTCGGAGCATGAGCCCGTCTCCGGTCTCTGGGAGCGAGCCTCCGGTCACAGAGTCGGGTCGGGGCCGGGGAAAGGCTCCCTTTTTCCCAGGGGATGGGGCTCAGTCATCCAGTTCCTCTTGGAAAGGTCAGGGTTAATGTATTCCTCCTCTTGACTCCGGGTACAGCCAAAGCTCACGCACCCAGACCCCTCAGCATTCCAGGCTTGGAATGATTCAGACGGGAGTTGGTCTGAAATTTATCTTTGCTGTATTTACACAGAAAGGCCTTAAAAAGCTAGGTGACGGTGTCAACAAGGAAAATTATAATATTTCAGGAGAGAAGGTTTAACATACCAAAGGAGGGAAAAGCAATTTTTAAAGCACAGCAACAGAACCCATTTCTGGCCAATGAAGGAATTAGAAACTGTTCTTTTTCACAGTAATCACCCAGATGTTATCCCATACGAGCGTAAAGGTGATTCGGGGAGCAGGCAGATACCACGTAGCCTTGTTTGCTTAGGGCCCTAAGAGTGGTACCCAGCGGTGGTTAACAGGGAGTTGGGTCCCTCTGGGGTCAAAGTCAGGCTCTTTCCACGTCGAAGCAGCGTGGGGTAGTGGTGGGAAAGCACAGTCCTTGGAGTCAACAGGACTGGCCTGAGATGTGCATGTCTCCTGGGTCCTGTGACCCCGGTGAGGCTTTACTTCCCCATCTGTGAAATGGGTCAGGCAACCCCCAGCTCATGAGCTTTCTCTAGGGATCACCAAGTTCCTATGGGGATGGCCTTACTGCATAATGGGTCCTCAGCTCCTGATTCCCTTTCTTCCAGTGGATGTTCCCCAAGGATCCGCCCGGTTCGCATTCTGCATGTCCGCCTGGTGGAGGCCAGCCAGGGAGTGCTGGTTGGGGCAGGGAGGTCGCCAACCCCCATTGTCTGGCTCAGGCTGACCCAGCTCATCCCAGGCCTTGAATCCAGCCTCGTTTCTGTCTTAGATTCTGCCCCCTGAATCACAAGGGCAGTGTCACCCATGGGCAGAACACGGCGGCTTTAGAACGAGCCAGGGGTCATTTCGAATCCCAGCTCTGCCACTTACGTACCACGTAGCAAGTTTCTTAACTTCCCCAAGACTCTGGACAAGGGGGATGGCCAAATCCCTTGCCCGGGGTGTCAAGCGCCCGGGACTGCCCTTGGTCGTTGTAACGACTGGATAATTGGTAGCTATCACTATTGTTGTTTGTGGAGTGTGTTCAGACATTTCTAAATTGGACAGAAGTCTGGCTTTGCCTCTGGGATTTTTCCCTTGATGGGAAGTGGCAGACAGTTGGGAAAATCTGCCGATCTTGGGGGGTGGTGAGCGCGGCGAGGGAGAGATGGTGGCTGTGACGGGGCCACAGAGGCGTGGAAAGGACCCTTGCTGTTTTGCCCAAGCCCTGCATCCAGGCAGGGATGCAGAGGTAAAACGTCCTGAGGCCCTGCTCCTGCCTCCTTTCTTCCCCAGGATGTGAGCGTGGACCCCAGAGCATGCGTCCCGGCCAAAGGAGCCCAGGACACTCTCACGCCGTGATCGCCCCACGGAAGAGATGAGTAATAAAGCACAATGGCTTGCTCAAGGCACCACGGAAAAAGGCGTCCGTCATCTTAATGGTACCTTTCAGATGTCTGGCTGAGCTGTGGCCTCTTCCTCTCGAACAGCCCCCCTCCCAAAAGCACTGCGTGGGAGCTACTCCTGGCATGTCCTGTGGTACAAAAGCGTGGTTCATCGTCTCAAGGACATGTGGGGAGGCTGAAAGTCATAGCCATTGGAACAAACCTTGGTTTTGGAGACAAGTCAAGAGCTTGTTATGCAAGGGCTTGCCCTCCCCGAGAAGTCAGCGCTGTTAGCAAAGCAGAGTCTGGGGGTTCGGCGATAAGGATGAAAAGGGAACGAGATGGATGCGGGACGTACCGTCTCCGTGGGGAGGGCTGTGGCCATCGCCTCTCGTGGAGGAGCTGGGTCTCCAGCATCAAGTAGGACAAGCCAGGTAGGGAGGGGCCGTGCCGGGTCACTCTGCCCCGTGAGGTCCTGGGGAAGAGTTGGGGTTCAGCTTGGCTTGGCTTTGGAAGAGCAATGTGTGCCCTGCCCTCAGGCCCACGGCCACCGCCTTCATGCACGCAGGGGTTGGGCGAGCAGCGCATGCCGCTGTGAAGAGAGGCTTGACTGAGGCTGGAGAAATCTCTCCTGCTCAACCGAGAGCTTGAACTTCTTTGGCCTCAGTTTCCCCATTGGCACAACAGGGATTCTATCTACTCACCTCTCCTCTGTCTAAAAGGTGAGCTGATAACAACGTCTGTTGATAACAGTGTCTCTTGATAACAGTGTCTCTTGCCAGAAAAGGTGTTCTAGCATCTCAGGTGGGCTGGCTGGACCACTGGTGTCTTTTGATGAAGGAAGGTAGGGCGTCGCCAGAGGACACGGGGCTTGAAAAGGGGAAGAGCCTGAGTGTGCTACTTTCAGAGGTACAGGACGCCCATCAGGATACCCTCTGGACCGGGGGAGCTTGGCTGAAGGAAGCCTGCTGTGACGTGTTTTGTTTTGTTTTTTTGGGAAAAAAGAAGAGAGCAAGAGAGAGAGCCGCCTGGGAGAGCTGGTGGAGCCTCCGTCACTGCCTGGGGGCTGCTGCTGGGCCGGTGGGGAAGGGGGAGATTGCTCCCACACCTTTTTAAAAAGAGAGCTACTACCATGCTTTCATCTGTTTTCCATGTCAGAGTTCTAATCATGATTTTCAATGGACAAAAGATTCCTTAACTGAGCGAGTTCAAAGCCACTGCTTGAAACTGTTGGCCAGCCGGCCTGGGGAATTCCTTGCAAAGCTCTTGCTTCTCCAGACCGGGATCTCTGTCCCAGGTTTCTGTGCTGCATTTCAAAACACACCGAAACACAGTGGCTTACAATAGGGAGTTATCATTTTCTTTTGGGAGTTGACTGAGCTCAGCCGGGCGGTTTTCACTTGGGGCCTCTCTTGTGGTTGTCGTGAGGTGGTGGCTGGAGCTGGAGTCCTGAGGCTTCACTGGGCATCTCATCCTACAGGGCTGTGTCACTGGCGTGCCTGGCATTCCAGCTGGGGTGACTGCGAGAACTGGGGACCAGCCGGGTAGCTCTCTCCCCACACGGCCTCTCTATATGGACTTCCTCCAAGCCTGGCGGGAGAGTCAGACTCCTTACATGGAGCCCAGCTACCCCCAGATGCATCACCCAGGAGACCCTGGCAGAAGCTGCAAGGCTTTTCAGGACTTAGCCTCAGAAGTCCAAGCACCACTGCCATCACATTCTGCTAGACAAAAGCTTCAGCCGGCACTGCAGGGGAGTGGACTCTGAAAGTGGGTGATACCAGAAGGCCAAGCTCTTTTGGAGGCCCTCTTTGCAGTCTGGCTACCAGTCCCAGAAGGAAGGAAGAGGGCCCAGGCCTGCCCCTTCCACGCCCCGCCTCTGCAGCTCTGCCAGGAGCTGGGTTTGGGGACCTCAGTCCAGAGATCTGTCCAGCTCCAGACCTGGGGCTGGCAGAGTGGGCAAAAGGAAGCCCACCCCCTGCTCCTGTCTCCTGTTCTTTTCAGAGCGGATAAAGTCTTCTTTTCCGTAATCACTGAGATGGGAAATGTCAGTCCCCCTTCAGGAGAACAAACCCAAGTCCCCGCTCCCAGCCCTCTGCTGGGGAAGGTAGGTCACTCTTCCAGACACGTGGCCAATATGATTAGACGGGGAGGGCTGTTCTCTGTCCAGGCTGAGAGGTCCCCTCCACTAGCCTCTTGTTTCTGACAACTGTCCCTTCGGCAAATGGGACAGCAGGATCAGCTCAAAGGGGAGCCGGAGTGAGAGGCGGGGTTTGTTCTGGTCTTCCTCGCAGGATGCAAGCTAGCAGGAGACTTCTGGCTGCCTGGAATTATTGCTAAAACTCAGGCTCTCATCACGGTAAGTTTCAGACACTCGCTCCTCTCCAGTCCTGGGAAGGCCCTGTTTTGCTTTAGCTCCTATTTCGCAGGGATGGAAAGGCCTCCCCCGGACAGCCAGATGCAACCATCATTTGGCAAAGCAGGGTCTCAGCGAGTGGTTCGGAGCATCAGTGGCCTGAGAGGTCTTCCCCGCAGACACACTCCAATGCCTTGCGGCCCATCCTTGGTGGGAAGTGAATCTGCTCAGGGTGGGGGAGGGGGACTGGAAAACCGGGGAAGACGTCAGGATGGCTGCTTCGATGGGGGATGTTGTTGGGGGCCAGGTGCAAAGGGGCAGGGCTACTTCCTCTCTTGCTGAACTTGCAGGCAGCGTTGGTACATCCAGGGTTTCCACTGGACCTCTGGTTGCCTGGGGATCCACTCCTTCTCCTCCCATGGGGAAGGGGGGGAATGTCCTTGCAGCGGAGAGGGGAGAGGGTGGGTGCGAGGGAGAGTGTCCCAGTGTCCATGAAAGCAGCCACCACTTTATCCCGGGAGGGGACCCCAGGGAGCCCTTGAACTCGATGTCATTTCTGTCATGCCTAGGGAGAGGCGCAAGTGAGCGTGTGTGGGGAAAGGGAACCGCCGAGAAAACAGTTCGCCTCTGTTAGTATTTGATAGGCAGCCAAAGCACTTTTGTTCCCAAGCCCGGCAAGCTACCCATGAAAAAATACATTGCTTTTCAAGAACATTCATCACAGCAAGTGGCTCATTTCCCTGTCCTCAAACAACCCCATTCCTAGGCCCTTTCCCCCATTAAAAACTCCTCCGATGTGGTGAAAAAAAATAAAGAAACAAAGGGGAGGTGTGGGGCGCCAGTGGCTGTGCCGGAGGGAAGATGGACCTGGGGGAGACCCTGGGGACAGAGAAGCAGCAAACGCTGGGCACTGGGATGCGGCCCTGCCTGGATGGTCCTTCTGACGCACTTGCCCCTGAACTTCAGAAACACACCCGTGGAGCCGGGGACCCTCTACTGTCTTGTGCAGTGTGTATCCCCGGATACAGAGTAGATTCTCAACACACCCTTGTGGGATGAAGGAATAAATGAACGAATCCATAATGGGATGCTTGGGGGCTTCCCTGTTGACGCAGTGGTTAAGAATCCACCTGCTAATGCAGGGGACATGAGTTCTAGCCCTGGTCCGGGAAGATCCCACGTGGTGCAGAGCAACTAAGCCCGTGCGCCACAACTACTGAGCCTGCGCTCTAAAGCCTGTGAGCCACAACTACTGAGCCCACGTGACACAACTACCGAGCCTGCACTCTGGAGCCCACATGCCACAACTACTGAGCCCACGTGCTACAACTACTGAGCCCAGGCGCCTAGAGCCCATGCTCCACAACAAGAAAAGCCACTGCAATGAGAAGCCCACATGCCGCAATGAAGAGTAGCCCCCGTTCGCAGCAACTAGAGAAAACCCACGCACAGCAATGAAGAACCAATGCAGCCAAAAATAAATAAATAAATAAATTTTAAAAAAGGAATATACCTTAAAAAAAAATGGGATGCTTAGGGCAAAAGGTACCATCCAATCCAGGATGCCATTTTTCTGAGTTTTGGGGGTTTTTTTCAGCCACGAATTCCATGATTAATTGACCAGGCAGACCAGAGTCCGGGGCCTGTTGTGTGATCTCCATGTGATAGGGGTGAGCTAGCAGGTTTGAGGGAGCAGCTTACTGCAGGGGGAGGCCACTGGCCTTTGGCTTTACTGTGTGACTTTGAATGAGTCATATCACCTCCCTGCACCTGAGTTCTACAAAAGGAGATTAATCACTTACTTTGTGCTATTTCTGTAGAGACTATAGTCTTTGCAGGGATGTTATGGACTGCATGCCTATGCCCCCCAGATTTTTTATATTGAAACCCTAACTCCCAATGTGATAGTATTAGGAGGTGGGGCTTTTGGGAGGTAATTAGGTTTCCATGAGGTCATGAGGGTGGGGACCCTACAATGGAATTAGTGCCCTTATAAGAAAAGGAGAGAACAGAGCTCTCTCTCTCTGCCATGTGAGGACACAGCAAGGAGGTGGTCACCTGCCAGCCAAGAAGTAGGCCTTTACCCAGAACTGAATTTGCTGACACCTTGATCTTGGACTTCCCAGTCTCTCAAACTGAGAAGTAAATATCTCTTATTTAAGCCAGCCAGTCTGTGGCATTTCATTATGTTATCCTGAGCTGAGACAGGGAAATGCCTGGTACAGGAACATAGCAAGCACTCAGTACGTAATGGTCACTTTTATTATTATTTTGACAAGTGTAGACCCTCTCAACTTAATAAAATATCAACAAGATATTCAGGAATTTCTGGGCATCCCATCCACCACAGTTCTAGAAAATTCCCGAGATCTGAGATGCTGGCAGGAGCTTTCCTCCTTTTAGCGGTATCGACGTGTTGAACCATAGTGTCACTTAATACAGGACCCCACGTGGTTCCACTACCAGTGACGAGCCTCCCTTCCGGTGAATGTGGAGGACAGGGCTGTTGGTCAGACTCGTCAATCAGCAGCAAGAATGGCTCCAGGAGGTACTTCAGTGGCATTTTTGGATTCATTCATTCACTCATTCAACGTGTATTGTTGAGTGTCTACTCTGTGTCCTGGGATACACAGTGCACAAGATGGCACGGTGCCCAGCCTGGTGGAGCTGCTGACACTAGCTGGGGAGTAGACAGCGAACAGATGAATTAATGATTCCATCCTGGGATAAGCCCCGGAAAGGAGCTGCAAAGGGGTGCTGGAGAATGATGGGGCAGGAAGGCTCTCCTGCAGGTGGGTGGTCAGGGAAGCTGAGGCCGGAAGGAAGAGAAGCAGAAGCCGAGGAAGACCTTGCGGGGAACGTAGGGAAGGGCTCTGTGTGAAGAGCCCAGGAGCCCAGGCGCAGGGGGTGGTGGGTGAGGAGGACGGAGAAGCAGCTGGGCCGGGGCAGGGCTCAGGCTGAGGCTGTGAGGTCCGCTGTGAGGTCTGCAGGGGCCACCGGCAGCCCCGAGCCCCCGCCCACTTTAGGCCGCTCCAGAGGCGCTGCCGAGGGAAGGTCCCGGGAACCAAACTGGCGGAGGGCTGAAGCCGCCTGCTGCCAGAACCCCAGGGGATGCTCCAACCCCACAGATGATCTTTTCTCCTCGCCAGAGCCCAGCAGAGCAGAAACCACTCGGGTTTTGCCCAGGAGGCCCTTTTGGACACCCAGCACCCCGGGCCTGCCCGGGTCCCACCGACGCGGAACCGGGCAGACCACATCACTGTACTGTTTGGGTTTGAGATATAGATACAAAACTTTGGCTTCCTTATTAGACAGAAAGGGCTCCCTTTCAGGCCCTACTAAGAATAGCTAATTTATTCGTGCTCTCCCGGGCTGGGAAGGGGGTGGAAGCCTGTGGCTGGCCCGGCGCCCTGCCCGCATCCCCACAGACAGCGCAGGCCGGCAGGGAGCCCCCGTGAGGGGCATCCAGAGGACCCGGCCCCGCCCCACCTCGCGCCCATTGGCTCCTTGGGGGCCTTCTCGCGCTCTCATTGGCTCCCACTGGCCCTTGGCCCAGCCCCCTTAAAGCCGCGCCCCCTGTTGCCAGGGAGATGGGAAAGCCGAGGGCGCGCCGTTCTTTGGTGAGCTGGGCCTCAAGGAGATTTGGCCGCGGGGAAGAAGTGTAGATGCTGACCCAGCGCACAGCTAGGCATGTGGGCGCGGGAGGGGACAGGGACCCAGGGAGAGGGACGATTGCCGTTTGCAGGTATCTGCCTTGTACACCAGGCTTCCTGTTGTTTCATCCATTGCTTACAACAGTCCTGCAAAATCGGTGCAGCCAGACCTCATTTTATTGTACTGCACAGATACTGCCCATTTTACTAGTTGAAGGTTTGTGGCAACCTTGCCCTTGAGCAATCCTATCAGCGCCATTTCCTCAACAACATTTGCTGACTCTGTGTCTCTGTGTCACATTTTGGTAATTCTCGAAATATTTCAATATTTCTTTTTCTGTATTCTCCTATTTGTTAAGGTGGTCTGTGATCAGCAATGTTTGATGTCACTACTGCAACTCCCTGAACGCTCAGATGGTGGTTAGCGGTTCTTTTTAGCAAGTATTTTTAAATTAAGATATGTGCATTTTTTAAGACATAACGCACACTTAATGGAATTTGTATAGCGTAAACAAAACTTTTTACACTTTGTATAGTGTCAACAAAACTTTTATGTGGACTCGGGAACCAAAAAATTCATATGACTCACTTTATTGTGATATTTGCTTTATTGCACTGGTCTGGAATGGAACCTGAGGTATCGCGGAGGTGTGCCTGTGTCATTACATCCCTGGTTTACAGTTGAGGAAAGTGATGGCGGAAAGTTTAAGGGACTTGCCCAAAGTCACCCAGCTAGTAAGTTGCAGAGGTGGGATTTGATTTGATTGCTGGTTTGTGTGAGTCCAGGCTCTGCACCACTGTGGCAACCTAATAGGGGTGGGTGAGAGTAACCCACGGATTAGATGGGTGACAGTAGCCCACTGGGCTCTGAAGTACCAGCACACTAGGTACTAGCTGGGTCCCCTGTAAGGAGGCTTCCCACGGGAGACGACCCTTGGCTGTTCTTTGAAGATGGGGGGACTTGAGGATGGCGCTGACAGTGAAGAGCCTGGAGAAACAAAAATCAGCCAGAACAGTCTTTGGACTTTGCTATGAGATAAGGCCCTTGGTGCCTCAGCCACCAAGAGCACCAAATCTTTGTGCATAGTATTTTCCATTTGCAAATCCCTTCACTGACATGGTCTCTCTGAGCCACACAATCAAAACAGCTCTGCTCTGTTGGCACCACCTTAATTTTGCTGAACAGTAAGCTGAGGACAAGTGAGGACGGATGAGGACAATGTATGGATGTTTCCTGTGGGTGGGGGTACTTTAGACCCCACAAATTCTCACAACAACCCTGGGAGGTGGGCATTGTCTGTCTTACTTAACAGAGGAAGAAACCAGAACTTACGAGAGGTTAAGTCATTTCCTTAAGGTAACACGGGGCTTTAAGAGCAAGTCTGCTTGACTCCAAACTCACCCTCTTTCAGTTATTCTACTGTTTCTTCAGATCCTGAGCCAGCTCAAGGAGTAGATGCAGACAGTAGTTGCGAAGCAAGAATGATTTAAAGGACGACCATGAGACCGCATGCCTGAACTTACCTTCTTTTATTCTTCACCTCATTGCAGATGGATGAAACACCACCACTGACACTTATTTTGTTGAGTTAAACATTGCTTGAGCCATGAGAATCTTAAAATTCAAATCTCCCTGTATGAGAGGAAGGCATTAATTCCCTAGCATGAGTGAGAAAGAAAAATATTTGGAAATTCCACTGGAGCTGTTCAACTAGCTAAAACATCCACCAAGCTGTATTATTGTCTTGACCACATGTTCACGTTTCTCCACCCCCTGCATAAGGATGGTCCCATGATAGGCAGCAGTAAAAATGAAGCAGCCAGAGAGGTTCTACTTACGGGTAGAATGTAGTAGGTAGCAGTCAACCTTTTCTCATGCTTCACCAACCAGGAAAAAACTGAATAAATTACATAAATCATATTTTATAGACATTGGAGCTCTGTGGAAGGTAAGAGGACAAAATGAAACTAAAATTCCAGAAGTGGAAGACTTCTTCCTAGGTGAGTTGGGTTCCTAGTCCTTTTCTTCCATGAGGACATTGCTGGGTCAGGGTCCACACTGAGTGTTGGGCAGAGAGGTCTACTGGCGGAGGGTAGAATCCAGCAGGACTTTGGACAGCCATGTGGACGAGCCTGAATGACTAGAGAATTGTGGTGCTCTACACTTTCCTAATGGACACTGTGTGCTAGGGTAGTATAGGATGCTGGGGGCTGGGCTATCAAGGCACAGTTTTTCAGTCCTTGGGATGCAAAATACAGCCAGAGGAAAAGGCCGTCAAGAAACAGATGATAATAGCACTGTTTACAGTAGCCAAGACATGGAAACAACCTAAATGTCCATCGACAGATGAATGGATAAAGAAGATGTGGTATAGATACACAGCACAATATGAAATAATGCCATTTGCAGCAACATGGATGGACCTAGAAATTATCATACTAAGTGAAGTAAGTCAGAGAAAGACAAACACCATATGATGTCATTTATATGTGGAACCTAAAATATGACACAAATGAACTTATCTATGAAACAGAAACAGACTCACAGACATATAGAACAGACATGTGGTTGCCAAGGGAGAAGGGGGTGGGGGAGGGATGGATTGGGAGTTTGGGGTTAGCGGATGCAAACTGGTATATATAGAATGGATAAACAACAAGGTCCAACAGTATAGCACTGGGAAATATATTCAGTATCTTGTGATAAACCTTGCCAGGGGCCCAGGTTCGATCCCTGGTTAGGGAACTAAGATCCCACAAGCCATGTGGCATGGCCAAAAAAAAAAAAAATTACAAGTCATGTGAATAGGTGGAAAACATGAGACCAATAGACACGAGAAAAAATACAATAGCAGCAGACTTACAGAGTGTCTCAGTTAGCTCAGGCTGCCATCACAAAATACCACAGACTGGCAGGCTTAAACAACAGGCATTTATTTCTCAGAGTTCTGGAGACTGGAAGTCCCAGATTAAACTTCCGTTTCTGGTGAGATCTTCCTTCCTGGCTTGCAGATGGCCACTTTCTCTCTCTGTCCTCACCTGGTGGAGAGAGGATGCTTTGTGTCTCTTCCTCTTCTTACAAGGGCACTAATCCCATCATGAGGGCACCACCCTCATGACCTCATCTAAACAGAATAACCTCCCAAAGTCCCCACCTCTTAATATATTGAGGGTTAGGGCTTCAGCATATAAATTTTGAGGGAACACACACCTTCAGTCCATGGCACAGATTGTAATAAAGAGTCTGGCTCCATTGTTGATATTTGACTGCTGTTGTCTTTCAAGCCCTACCACTTCCTCTTCCCTCCTGTCTTAGATCCATCCAGCTCATCAGAAAGCTGGTGTGCTGCTTCATCAGGAAGTTCCAATCATGCAGGCCTGGTCCATGCATGTGAACCTTCACCCCCAGCCCCACCCTCTAATGACCCCAAAGCCAGTCTCCTTTCCCTCCTCTCTTAAGCCATTTTTGAACCTGCTTGGGAAGTTTCCAGGCTCTCTCCAGAAATCTTCATATGTGAGTAATACACCTATTCATATTCTCTTTTCATATCCTCCTTTTTTAGCTCTATATTCTTAAAATTTTTTTAATTAAAAAAACTTTTTAATTGAAGTATAGTTGACTTACGATGCTATATTAGTTTCAGGTGTACAGCAGAATGATTCAGTTGTGCATATACATATATATCTATTCTTTTATATTCTTTTCCATTGTAGGTTATTATAAGATATTGAGTATAGTTCCCTGTGCTATACAGTAGGTCCTTGTTGGTTATCTATTTTATATATAGTGGTGTGTATCTGTTAATCTCAAACTCCTAATTTATCATTCTGCCACCCCCTTTCCCCTTGGATAACGATGTTTGTTTTCTATGTCTGTGAGTTTATTTCTGTTTTGTAAGTAAGTTTATTTATATCATTTTTTTAGGTTCCACATATAAGCAATATATTATGGTATTTGTCATTCTCTGAAAAACAGACTAAATTTTGATGGAATCCAATCTATCTAGTTTTTCTTCTGTTACCTGTACTTTTGGTGTCAAATCTATGTGATTGTTGCCAAATTCAGTGTTGAGACTTCTCTTCTTTCTTAGAAGAATTTTAAAGTTTTGGCTCTTAAGTTTAGGTCTTTGATGCATATTGAATTAGTTTTTGTGTGTGGTGTTAGGTAAGGGGTCCAACTTCTTTTGCATGTAGGTATCCAGTTTTCCCAGCGCCATTTGTTGAAAAGATTGTCTTTTCCCCATTGAATGATCTCGGCACCTTTGTCAAAAATCAGTTGGCCAATAACTAATAAGGACCTGTATAGCACAGGGAACTCTACTCAATACTCTGTAATGGGAAAAGAATCTAAAAAAGAGTGGATATATGTATATGTATAACTGATTCACTTTGCTGTACACTTGAAACTAACACAACATTGTAAATCAACTATATGCCAATAAAAATTAAAAGAAAAAAGTGGTTGGCCATATTTGGGAGGGTTTAGTTCTGGGCTGTCTATTCCATCCCCTTGGTCTATATAACCTATGCCTGTGCCACACTCTTTTAATGACTACAGCTTTGTCATAAGTTTTGAAATCAAGAAGCATGAGACTCCACCCCACCACCTTATTCTTTTTCAAGATTGTTTTGGCTATCCAAGGCCCCATGCAATTCCATATGAATCTGAGGATCAGCTTTTCCGTTTCTGTGAAAAAAGCTGTTGACGTTTTGATAGAGATTACACTGAATTTGTAGGTAGCCATGGATCATGTCTGTAATCTATTGTTTACAGAAGCACATGTACGTGGAAAGAATGTGGACACACTCTTTTTGGACACATCCAAGCCAGGAGAGTGGTTTCCTCTAGGGATGGAAGGGTTCAGTCTAGGGAGGACAAAGGAACTCAGAAGGGACAACACAGGGGACTTCAATTATACCTGTAGTGTTTTATGCCTTAAAAAAAAATTGGAAGCAAACTTTGTTAAAATTATCACCACTGAACAGGTGGCAGATGGATGTGTGCTATTTTGCTCTCTGCACTTGTCTGTAGCTTTGAAATTTCTCGTTATAGAGGAGAGAGATGAAATGAGTGTCTTTGTCTCGTGGGAAGAGGGTCTGCTCTGGGAGGGAGCCGAAGGGTGGGCAGTGGTGACCAGAACAGGGGAGGAGGGGACATCAGAGTCCAGCAGGGGCTGAAGCACAGGGATGGCCCAGCCTGAGTGGGGCGCCCTGGGCAGCGGCTGAGGAGGCCTCCTCTTGAGAGGCTCTCGCCATTCAGCTCCCTCATACTGTCCCCTCGCTGACCTGTCCATCAGGGACCTATTAACAGAGCTGAATTTAAAGACAGGTGGGACTTGGCTTTGATCACCTATTCCTTCCACCTTGTGTCACCTCCCAGGTTAAAACCTAAAGAGGGTCAGTGTGTTACCCAAGGACTCACCAGACGTGTAAAAAGGACCCTGCATCACGGTGCCATATAGATTCTCGGGATTGGGCCAGGCTCGCGAGAGACCACGGAGCCGTATTAGCTCAGAATTCTGGGAGCAGAGAGCAGGCTTGATGCCCAGGGAGGAAGGTGTTAGAGCTGATGCCAGTCCTGGGGTGGTTTGTACGTGGTGAAGGATGCTTCTGTCTGGAGGGTGGGTACCCCAGGGATAAGGGTGAAACGTTCTTAGGTCCACTGGAGTAGCCCCTCAGGACTGCCAGCCAAGAAAGACACATACAAGCGGCTCTATGTATGTGACTGTAGGGGACAGAATAATGCCCCCCCCCCAAAGATGTCTACATCCCAGTCCCCAGACTTTGTGAACATGGTACCTTTCATGGCCAAAGGGACTTTGCAGATGGAGAGACTTACTGAATTATCCAGCTGGGCCCAAAGTCATCACAAGGGTCCTTCTGAGAGAGAGGCGAGGAGTCAGAGGCAGAGAGGATGTGGTAGTGAAAGCAGAGTGATGGGCTGTGGAGGTAGAGGAAGGGACCAGAAGCCAAGGGAGCCAGGGAAGGCAGGGGCATGGGTTCTCCCGGAGCCTCCAGACGAGCTGAGGCTGTGCCAGCACCTTGATTTGGCCAGCTGGACCTCTGACCCCGTTTGGAGTTTGGGCTCCAGAGCCATACAATAATAGACCTGTGTTTTTAAACGCATCACACTTGTGGTGACTGCAATAGGGAATGAATACAACGACTTTTCGAGGACGTGGTATACATAAAAATTAGGATAGTGTGTATCAAAAATGGTTATCAGTAGGACAATCAGAAAGCAAATACAATCATGACAGTATTTCCTGTCCCACAAGCTCCTTGACAATTCTACACTCTCCTGTCAAGAAGTGGGATCTACTCTCCTTCCCTTAAACCTCGGTGGGCTTTTGTGCCTGCTTCAAGGAGAGAAATGATGGGACTTCCAAGGCTGCGTTGTAAGAAGTGATACAGCTTCTGTCCTGGATCCTTCTTCCTCTTGGACTCGTGCTTTGGGAACCCTGAGCCAACATGTAAGAACTACCTACCCTGAAGCTGCCATGCTGGGGGGAGCACACAGAAACACACGGAGGCCCAAGGAGCTCCAGCTGTTGGAGCTCCCACTTCTTGGAATCTCCCCAGCCCAGATGCCAGACAGTGAGCAAGGCTTCATCCCCCAGCCTTCGAGCTTCAATCCAGTAAAGCCATTCAGGCTCGTCCACGTGGCTATCCAAAGCTCTGCTGGATTCTCCCTCCCCCTAGTAGACCTCTCTGCTCAACACTCAGTGTGGACCCTGACTCAGCGACGTCCTCATGGAAGAAAAGGACTACGAACCCAACTCACCTGGGAAGAAGTCTTCCATCTCTGGAATTTTTGTTTCATTTTGCCCTCTTACTTTCCACAGAGCTCCAATATCTTTAAAATGCTATTTTTGTAATTTATCCAGTTTTATTTTCTGTTGGTGCAGCATGAGAAAAGGTTGGCCGCTGCCTACTACATTCTACCCAATAAAGCCTAAGAGCTTCCAGTCAATACTTGAGTGCTCCACTCTTAAATACCAGCCAGTAAACCAAGATGATCAGACATCTGAGGAAAACTCCAACATGAGGAAAGAGAGAAAAGAAAACAAAGAAAAGAAAACAACCTGAAAGAACAGACTATGCAGAGAGAAGAAAACTTAATGAAACAAACCAAAAAAAAAAATTCCCGTAGCTCTAGTATTGATATTTTTAGAGTGATAAGAGAAGATATAGTACCCATTACATAAGAACAAGATGCTATGGGACTTCCCTGGTTGCACAGTGATTAAGAGTCCACCTGCCAATGCAGGGGACATGGGTTCGATCCCTCGTCGGGGAGGATCCCACATGCCATGGAGCAACTAAGCCCGTGTGCCACAACTACTGAGCCTGCGCTCTAGAGCCCGTGAGCCAGAACTACTGAGCCCGTGTGCCACAACTACTGAAGCCCACATGCCTAGAGCCCGTGCTCCACAACAGGAGAGGCCACCGCAAGGAGAAGCCCGTGCACTGCAACGAAGAGTAGCCCCCACTCGCCACAACTAGAGAAAGCCCGCGCACAGCAACGAAGACCCAACGCAGCCAAAAATAAAATAAATAAATTTATAAAACATAAAAGATGCTATGAAAATGGGACACTCCGTAAAAACAGAACAAAACAAACCAAAAAAAAGAGAGCACAGAATAAGAAAGAAAATTAAAAGCTTTATTAAAAGATTAGAGGATAAAGAAATTACCCAGAAAGCAAGGAAAAAACACAGAAAAAACAGAGGAAAAGAGGATAGTGAGTGAAAAATTAAGGATCAATCCCCAGGGTTCAAAATATGAATAAAAGGAATTTCAGGAATAGAGAATAGAAAAAATGGTAGGGCGGAAGTCGTCAATAAAATAATTCCAGAAAATTCCCCAGCAATAAAATAATTCCAGAAAATTCCCCAGACTGAAATGGCCCATCAGGCCCCAGCCCAATGGAAAACGTAGACCCAAGATGGCAAACCATCGTGCAATTTCAGGATACGCAGGATAAAGAGAAGGTCCACAACTTCCAGGGGCAAAGTGGGTTGTGTGCGTACTTCTCAGCAGAACCTTGGCCTCAGAGCAAAGCTTTCAAAACTGTGAAGGAAAAGGATTTCCAACGCTATTTATTACTCTTGACTCGTAACAAATTACTCCAAAACTTAATGGCTTTAATTAATACACATTATTATTTCACAGGTTCTGGAGGTCAGGAATCCAGGAGTAGCTTAGCTGTGTGGTTGTGGCTTGGAGTCTCTCGTGGGATTGTGTTCAGCTGTGGGACAGAGCTGCAGGCATCTCAAGGCTCAGCTGGAGCTGCAAATTTGCTTCCAAGCTCGCTCACGTGGCTGTTGGCGTGAGGCTGCCATTCCTGGCGGCAAAGCCCGCTCCATGGGGCTGCTCGTGACATGGTCTACCAGCGTGAGCGTGAGCAAGGCTTCATCCCCCGCCTTCGAGCTTCAATCGAAGCTCGAAGTGAGCGATCCAGCAGGTCGGGAGAGCCCAAGACAGTCTCTTATCATCTAATCTTGCAGGAGATATTCCATCACCTCTGCCATATCCCAGACTTCAGACCACTCCAGTACTGCTGAACCACATGACAGAGTCACAGCAACCGCATTCTTGCCATCACGGGAGAATGTCCTGCTGCAGCCTGTGACGTGCAGGAGTCCTCTGGGGTTCGGGAATCTTCCCAAATTCCATCTGTGCCCACTTCCCAAAGCCACGTCAGCTCTGCAGCCTCTTCATCTGGCTGAGTGCAAGGATCCTCTCCAGCACGCTGCCTATCCAAAGCCCACCTGCAAGTGAGAGGTAGGGACCCAGTCATCCGAGGAATTGATGAGCAGCATCACCTCTGAGCTAAGCCCAGGAAATGGGACAATACCCAGGTCTCCCCATTATCCGAAGGCTTGGTGTTTGTGGAGCACAGGAATGGGGGGGATGCAGAGATGACTGAATGTGAAGACATTTCTATGGTCCACCAGTTCTTTCATTCATTCCACATTTTTGGTGCACCTGCCAGGTGCTGGTTTTCTAGAAATACCAAGATGAAGTACAAACCCTCAAGGAGGAGGGAGGTAGGTTATAAACCAGTAATTCCTGTACCGGATGGTGAGGGTAACATGGATGCAAGGAAATAAAGCATTTATATCCCTAACCTACAACAGGCTTCCGTGAATTGATAAGAAAATTAAAACATAGTACACTCATTTCTTTTAAAAAAATTTTTATTGAAGTGTAGTTGATTTACAATGTTGTGTTAATTTCTGCTGTACAGCAAAGTGACTCAGGTATACATATATATATACGTTCTTTTTTATTATGGTTTATCACAGGACATTGAATATAGTTCCCTGTGTTCTACAGTAGGACCTTGTTGTTTATCCATCCTATGTATAATAGTTTGCATCTGTTAATCCCAAACTCCCAGTGCATCCCTCCCCCTCCACTGCCTTGGCAACCACAAGTCTGTTCTCTACATCTGTGAGTCTGTTTCTGTTTTGTAGATAAGTTCATTTGTGTCATATTTTAGATTCCACATATAAGTGATATCACATGGTATTTGTCTTTCTCTTTCTGACTTACTTCACTTAGTATGATAATCTCTAGTTACATCTCTGTTGCTGCAAATGGCATTATTTCATTCTTTTTTTACAGCTGAGTAATATTCCATTGTATATATGTACCACATCTTCTTTATCCATTCCTCTGTAGATGGACATTTACGTTGTTTCCATGTTTGGGCTACTGTAAATAGTGCTGCTATGAACACTGGGGTGCATGTATCTTTTTGAATTATGGTTTTCTAAGGGTATATGCCCAGGAGTGGGATTGCTGGATCATATGGTAGCTCTAGTTTTAGGTTTTTGAGGAACCTCCATACTGTTCTCCACAGTGGCTGCACCAACTTACATCCCCACCAACATTGTAGGAGGGCTCCCTTTTCTCCACACCCTCTCCAGCATTTGTTATTTGTAGCATAGTGCACTAGCTTCTTATTGCTGCTCTAACAAATTATCACAAACTTAGTGGCTTAAAATAACACAAACTTATTACCTTGTAGTTCTGAAGGTCAGAAGTCCAAAAGGAGTCTCACTGGGCTAAAACCAAAGTGTTATCAGGTCTGCATTCCTTTTAGAGGCTCTAGGGAAAATCTGTTTCCTTGCCTTTTCTAGCTTCCAGAGGCTGCCTGGCCTCCCTGGCTCTTGGTGCCTTTCCTCCGTCTTCAAAGCCAGCAATGTCAGGCTGAGTCCCCTTGCTGCCGTCTCTCTGGGTCTCTCTCTTCTGCCTCCTCTTTCAACTTTTAAGGACCTTGTGGTGACACTGGGCCCACCTAGATCCAGGGTGATCTTCCCCATCTCAGTGTCAGCCTATTAGCAACCTTAGTTCCACCTGCAACCTTAGTTCCCCTCTGCTATGTAACCTAATATATTCACACGTTCCAGGGATTAGGACACAAACCATTTTGAAGGGGGGGGCATTATCCTGCCTACCACACATACCAATTAAAAAATGGACAAAGGTGGGACTTCCCTGGCGGTCCAGTGGTTAAGACTCTGTGCTTTCAACACAGTGGGCGCAGGTTCAATCCCTGGTCGGGGAACTAGGGTCCCGCATGCCGTGCAGTGAGGCCAAAAAAAAAAAAAAAAAAGGACAAAGATATGAATAAGCAATTCACAAGAAAAGTGCAACAGCACATAAATCTATGAAAATGTCATCAACTTTCTCAATAGTCAGGAAAATGAAAGAACAGCAAATGAGATCCCTTGTACACCCTCCAGATGGCAAATATTAAAAAGAGTAACACTGTCCAGAGCCGAAAAGGATGTGGGAAATGCACACCCTCACCCCCGCTGGGAGGAGGGCAACGCAAGAACATTTGAGGGAAAGTAATCTGACGGTCTGTTAAAATTAACATGCACTTACATTTTTTTTTTTTTTTTTTTTTTTTTTTTTGTGGTACGCGGGCCTCTCACTGCCGTGGCCTCTGCCGTTGTGGAGCACAGGCTCCTGACGCGCAGGCTCAGCGGCCATGGCTCACGGGCCCAGCCGCTCTGTGGCATGTGGGATCTTCCCAGACCGGGGCACGAACCCGCGTCCCCTGCATCGGCAGGTGGACCCCCAACCACTTGCGCCACCCGGGAAGCCCCCATGCACTTACATTTTAAGTCCATCATCTCACTTCTAGGAATCTACTTCTTTCAGACGTAACACATTGTCACTCCATTCCAAACATGACAATGTGTCAGGCACTGAGGGTGTAGCCAACGAACTGGAAAGACAGGGCCCTGCTCTCATGGGGCTGACTGTCTCATGGGAGAGGCAGACCACAGATAAACAAAGAAAGTAGAAACGTACTGGGTCGGGATTAGGGCTGTGTATTAGTTTCCTAGGGATTTGTAACAAATTACCACGAACTGAGTGGCTTAAAACAACTGGGATATACGCCGCCACAATTCTGGAGACCGGAAGTCCAGAATCAAGGTGTGCAGGGTTGGTTCCTTCTGGAGGCTCCGAGGGAGAATCCTGCCTTTCTCCTCGCTCCTGGTGGCCACCAACAACACTTGGTGGCCTTTGGCTTGTGGATGCATCCCTCTGATCTCTGTTGTCACATGGCCTACTCCTCTCTGTGTCTTTGTGCAAATGATCTCTTCTTGTTTGGACACCAGTAATTGGATTAGGGTTCTTCCGAGTCCATCTTAACTTGACTACATCTGCAAAGCCTGTTTCCAAATAGTCCCTTTCACAGGTACCAGGAGTTGTCCTTGAACCACACTGGTCTGACCTGTGTGGGTCCACTTATACGTGTGTTATTTTCAATGGTAAAGAACAGTACTACATGATCTGAGGTTGGCTGAATCCATGGACACAGAATCTCGGATTTGGAGGAGGCACGTATAGAGAGGGCTGACTGTAAGTTATACACGGATTTTCAACTTTGTGGTGGGTCCTGGCCCCTAGCCCCTGCATCGTTCAAGGGTCAACAGTATCTTTTTCTTTTAATTTTTTTAATTTTTTATTTTATTGGAGTATAGTTGATTTACAATGTTGTAAATCAGCTGTATCTTATTTTATTTTTATTTTTTTATTTTTTGTGGTACGTGGGCCTCTCACTGTTGTGGCCTCTCCCGTTGCGAAGCACAATCCAATTCCCATCTTTGAACCCAAGCACCCAAACTCTCATCTACAGGAACTCAGGTTGGACAGCACCTTTGCAGGAAGTTCACGAGCTGGTTTGTTTTGTGCATCATCTTCTCTGTGGAGGCTGCCAGGTGACAAGCTCCATCCTGTGTGGTCCCCACCCACTGGCCCCCATTGCCCTCAGGTGCAGACAGTGGGTTCCAACGTCCGGATAGGTGCGACCAGCTGCTCCTTTGGACGGGGATGGAGAGGTTTCTGCACACACCTGGCTTGGAAAGACAAGGAAGCCAGAGACTCAGACGTTTCTAGGGGTTTCTGTACTAACGACTGAAATAATTTCCAGGTTACTCTAAATGAACCCTCCTTGTCAGCCCATCCCAAAGACTGCTTCCTCTTGGAAGCCTGCGGCCCTGTCCTCCTTGGTCTCCTGCCCTTCTTTTCAGACTCCACGTGCTCAAGAAATCTGTGTTGATTTCTTGGCCCAGAAAGTGAAATGAATCTGAATCTCCGTTCCCTAAGAGGTCCAGGATCGGGTCCCTCAGAAGGACTATAGGATTTCTCTGCATTTCCCCACTTTCAAGTTAGCTGCTGTTTCCTCATGTTCCAGCTGCTTATCGGTGGTAAAAATGAGAGCTCTTCTTAGGACACCTACAGGAATTTGGGTGGTAGGACAGGAAGGGTGATTTGTAATAGCCTACACCTGGAAACAACCCCCACGTCAGTCAACAGGAAGACGGATGCACACGTCGCAGTGTGGTCCACGGAGCCATGGTCAGCCCTGAGAACGAACGAGCTAAACCACAGGGGAAAAAAACGTGATTTAATCTCAGAAACCATTACACTGAATGAAAGAAGCTGAACTCAAAAGAACACGTAGGTACAATTTATTTCTGTAAAGCTGAAAAGCTGGCAGAATTAAATTACAGTGTTTAAGGTCGCGTGCTTGGGTGGCTCTATAAGATAAAAAAGAAAAGCTGCAAGGCCCGGTGCTGGCCACCTTTGCGGGGAAGGGGGATGCTGCCCGGGAAGGGCTCGCTGGGCCTGCAATCTCCACTCTCCAGCTGGCCTATGATTTAGCTCGCCAATTATTTGTTAAGCTGAAGAGTTAGTTTATGCATATTTCTCTCTATATATTATTCTTCAAAATACAAATGCTTAAGAGAATAAAGTCCATACTTTTTTTAACACGGTAAGATTTCATGTAAGGGTTTGTGGGGACTGGTACTGGGACCCCACGAAGGGTATTTTAAGGGGTTGGGCTCTCTCTCTCTCTCCCCTCCTGGCCCCCTTCCTCCCTCCCTCCTTCAGCATCTCTTCCTCTCCCACAGAAAACCCCTGCGTCCCCTCATCCGCACCACTTTGCTAAGCAGTCCCTCTGCATCTAGACTTTCATTTCCTGGAAAATTCTGTCTGAGTTCAGGTACATAGAGAAGAGCTTATGATTGACTGCTGTTGGGTACCAGCCACCCATGGGTCGGCTGCCCTGGGCCAGGCAGTTCTGATCATCTCTGGCCACGGGCCAGGGTAGGTGATGAACAGGGGCAGCCCTGGCCAAACCCTGGTGGCCTTGGTAGAGGGGCTGACGGTGGCTGGGTTCTCTGAGCGGGCTGAGTGGACAGGACTGTCCCTCCAACACAAGGACTGCATGGTGTGAGCTGGGCACTCCATGGACTGGTAGGTGGCCGAAGGGAAGCAAATTATCTCAGGGCCCAAAAGGAACAAGAGGCCTAACGAGATGGGAAGAACCCAGGACCCCTGGCTGTCCAGCTCTATTCACCTGCTTTGGGGACCCAGGGCTGTGGAGCCCCCCAGAGCCCGTTTATCCCCTGTGACGTGGCCCTGGTCCCCACTCCAGGTCTGCATCCACAAGGGAAGCCAGGTCTGCCCCCCGCTGTGCTAGCGGCCACCTCCAGCAGCCAGGCCCCCAGCCCCTTCCTGGGGGAACGGATCCACAGGTTAGCAAACACTGGCATCTCCCCCAGACCTGTCATTTGTTTTGTTTTTTTCGCCTTTAAAAGATTTCTCTTCTTATTGCCTTGCCAACATCTCCCTCCCACCGTCCCCATTGCTGGGAGTCAGCTGGGCAGGAAAGGGCTCTCCTCACAAACCCTCGGTACCCCCTCGGGAGCTCTGCAGGAGCTTCCATCACCTCAGCCCCTCTCTGCAGCCTGTACCCTCCGGGGCAGCCGCGCCTCCACGTTCATCGCTCTGACCTTCCAGACCGCGAGGGCTGGAGCCGGGCCTTCTAGACAAGGATCCTGAGAGCAGCAACAGGGCGATCACCATTGCCGGGCACCCGCCCCACACCTGGAACCTGGGTCTACGTTCACAGATCCCTGCCAAGGAGCCACTTCCTTTCCCAGGTTTGCAGCTGAGGCTTGCGGGGGTCAAGCAGTGTCCTCAGGGTTCAGCAGTACCTAAGTAGCAGAGCCAGAGCTGGACCCTGTCCCTGTCTGGATTCAAAGCCCTGGGCTTGTCCACTCTGTGAACCATGGTCTTCTAGGCTTATCCTCCCGTTTATCCTTGACAGGCAGAGCCTGCTATCACCATTCCCTTTCTACGTAGAAGAAAACGGAAGGTCAGAGAAGCTGAGTGGCTCAGACCACACTGGGCCCTCTAGGTCAAGCCCTGAGCCTTTGCTTTGAAGGGTCTTCCCAGCTCTCCTGTTCTTTCGGGGACGAGGACTGCCCTGGATTCTGCCTTCCTTCCTTCTGTGTTATCTGAGTCCTTTCTACTATCTATCTGTCTATCTATCAAATCACCATCCTGGGGTCATAAGGGATGAACAGCTGGATATGCCTATCTATCCATCCTTCCCTCCATCCATCCATCCACCTACCAATCCGCCCACCTACCCAGTTACCTATCTATCCATCTATCCATCTATCTATCCATCTATCCATCTATCATCTCTCTCTCTCTCTCTCTCTCTCTCTCTCCTCACCTGTCTATCTATCCATCTATCTATCCATCTATCCATCTATCATCTCTCTCTCTCTCTCTCTATCACCTGTCTATCTATCTGTCTAACTATCATCTATCTATCTACCTATCATTTATCTCACAGCCCACGCTGTCAAGGAACTCACAATCCAGTAACAAGGATGTGTGTGCGCATGTGCACACACAGACGAATACTCACAGACGTACATCTTCAGGTAACCACTCATCTATAAGAGAGGCGTCTATTCTGCTCAGGAGACTTTGACCTTGCACCCAGGGATGGTGAGTCAGAAGAGCTGCTTCAGCAGCCTGGTCCTGGTCCCTCGTCTGGCCAGACACAGCACTGGACACCAGGAGGATGAAGAAATGAAGCAGACAGGAGTCCAGCTCCCAAGGAGCTCCTGTCTTTAAGAGGGACTCTCAGATCTAAGCTGTTCAGGGTTTTGTGGGGGAGGGGCGGGTGGCAGGGCTGGGGCAGGGCCTGCCTTTCCTGGTGAAAGGCTGAGGATGCGTCTGCTCGTGAGATGACCCAGGCCCGCCCCCCGTTGGCTCCGTGGCTTGGGAAAGGGACACAGCATCTCTGGGCGGGGAGTGTCCCTTCTGCAGAATGACATGGTTTAGCAGCAGCTCCACCAGAAGAGCTGGGGCCCCTGCACGGAGGGGGAGCTGGTCCCCTTCGCGGTCCAGCCACAATGCAGGCAGACGAGGCACTCTGTCCTTGCGCTGGAGCATCACTGTAGCCGGGAGGTACTCAGCTTGCTGGAGTTTCCTCCAACGGGGAAGGAGGCCCGGTGTGGCCCTGTGTGCCCCTCTCCAGCTCGGGGCTGGAGGCCTGTAAATTCCCAGCTTCCATCACCACCTGCCCGGCAGCCTCTCTCCACCAGAAACAGGAGCCAGGTGCTTCTCCCCCAGGAAAGGGGCTGTGGTTTCCAAGTCACTTGATCAACACCAAGGACTCTGGGTTTAGAGGGAAGAGCCAAGGGGTGAATGAGGAGGGGAAGCCCGCCGGCCTCGGGCCTGGCTCAGACCCAGCATGTTTGCTTCCTGTGTTCGCTGGTCGGAGCAAGCCTCCGGCCGGCCTGGATCAAGGGCTGGGCAGCAGACACCTCTCTCCCACCCCCTGGGGGAAGGCGCTGCAGCCTCATTGCATGGACTCGGAGACAGGACGGAAGAAAGCTTTCGCCTGCTGTTTGCGATCTACCTGTGGTCACAGTGAGGGCTCTGGGCCAACACCCACCCTTGCTCCCGTGTGCCCAGAGGGTCAGGAGCCAGAGGTGCTACACGTGGGGTGGAGGGTTGGGTGGTCTGTGCCAGGTCCTGCTGGTCCCAATCCACACTTTCCCAGACTGGGTTCAGCAGCTTCTTCTCGAGGATTAAGACACGGTGTGTTTTCATTTTCACTTCAATCTAAAAATGCATGTAACTGTGTTCTGAGCCATCTGCACGGCCCTGAGTCCCACCAGGAATTTCACTGTACTCAGCTCTGTGTTTCTTCCCCATCCGTGGTGCTGGGGGCCAAGCAGCAACATGGTGATGGCCCTGGGGGACTGAAGGAAGGGATAGTCTGATGCCATCGGGGCACGGGGCACGCACATGGCACCTCGGGCATTCAGAAAGATGAGAGCAGATGGAAACTGAGTCCCGATGTGGCCGAGGTGACCTGGGGGAACCTTCTCCCAGCAGCTGGAAGAGTTTCCCATCATCAGTGGCGATTTCACATCTGCCGACGACAACACCTGCTGCCTTGAAGTGGTGCTGGGGGCAACGAGGCTGG
Source organism: Stenella coeruleoalba (assembly GCF_951394435.1). Classification (NCBI taxonomy): domain Eukaryota; kingdom Metazoa; phylum Chordata; class Mammalia; order Artiodactyla; family Delphinidae; genus Stenella; species Stenella coeruleoalba. Next base: position 2,002,529 of record NC_137151.1, on the reverse strand, counting down.
GAGCAAACGCCGGGTGGGCAGTGAAGGTGCCTGCTGGGGTGGAATCAATCTGTGAAGGAGGTTGAAAGTGGTGGGTGGGTCTCCAGAACACCTGAGTCCCCAACAGCCTGACCAGATGAGGACTTTGTTACTAACAACAGCCACCTTTGCCTGGTCCTGGGTGCCAGGCCAACACTGTTTAACCAACAGCCCAGTGGAGGAAGTATTGCTATTTCCACTTAGCAGATGAAGACTGGTTCAGAGAGGTTAAGTAAGCTGCTCAGAGCTGCACAGCATTCCAACCAGTCCTGTCCTCCTCTGCAGCCAGGACCCTTCCAGCCCCGCCTCGACCTTCTCCTCTAGTCTTGGGGAGGGCGGCACCCCTCCTGAGACTTCTCAGGGTCACGTGAGAAACAAATGCATTTGCCCCACCTTGACCTTTGCCAGCCTGCCAGGCAACCCAGTTCATAATTAGGTAATTAAGTCTTTGAGTAAACACCGGAGAAGTCCAACCTGTTTTTGTCTTGCTTCAGGAAAACAAAGTCCCAGGAGCTTTCCAGTAAGTTCAGAGAGTTTCTGGCTTTGCGGCGAGTAAACAGGGACAAGCTGCTTCGGTCCTGTCCACCTGCCGCCCCCCACCCTGCCTTCTACCCAGTGCGCTGTTTGTTCTCCTGGGAGCATGAGCTGTGCATGGTGGGGGCAGCTGGCTCCCTGGGGTCTGGTGTCTCTGGGAGTCCCCAGGCCAGGACCCCAGGATTTAGGAACGTCCGTCAGGGTGCGTGTGACCCTTCAGGCCGGGGCCCACTGGCCAGCGCGGGGCTGGGGGCAGGCAAGGACTGGGGCTCTGTGAGTTTCTGGATCCCCAGTGATGAGCACATGGTCAGAGAAGGGTTTGTTGAGCAAAGTGTGTTGAAGATGCTTCACACTGAGCACCGTCCAGGGCTGTTGTGAAAACCTCCTGGGCTAAGACCTCGGACAGAAGAGATAGGGGCCCCTTCGGAAACCCTCCTCATTTGCCATCGTTTCATTTCATTGGAGATAGAGTCTGCCTCACCCCACGGAGTGCTCAGAAAGGGGGTCTGGGCACATAGTGGCCAGGACAGACAAGAGGGGGAGGGCATGAGAACGCCAGGTCCTGGCGCAGGAGGAGGGGGCAGCAGGGGGGCCAGCGCCACCCACCCCCCAGGACCGCTCAAGGCTGGCACTGCAGGGAGCTCTCAGCCCGCAGGTTCATTCCAGGGCCACGTTGGAGACACCTTAAGGGTCCGCGAGAGCAGACTGGGGCAGGCTATGGCGTGGGCACCTCCCCCGTCTTCACACCTCTGATGCTGCACGAGGGGCTGGCTTCTGGGCCCTACAGGGGTCTGTGGTCACTGTCCCTCACCTGGGGCGCTTGCCACCCCAGGTTAAAATTGTCTACAGACTTACCTGTCTCCCCACCAGAGTGTGGGCATCTTGAGGGCAGGCCCACGTGTGAAATGGCCCTAAATCCTCACCGTCAGGCCTGGCACCTGGAACGCAGGAGGGTCTTGGGATGCTCTGTGTGCGAACGTGTGAACATTGATGAAGGCATCTGTGCAAAGATGTGGTACAAATATACAACGGAATATGACTCAGCCATTAAAAAAATGAAATAATGCCATCTGCAGCAACATGGGTGGACCTAGAGATTATCCTACTAAGTGAAGTAAGTCAGACAGAGAAAGACAAATACTATATGATATCACTTACATGTGGAATCTAAAAAAAGATACAAAAGAACTTATGTACAAAACAGAAACAGACTCACAGACGTAGACAACAAACTTATGGTTACCAAAGCGGCGAGGGGGGAGAGATAAATTAGGCCATGTGATCTCACTGTGGCTCGTGGATAGTAGTGGAAGTGTGCAAATGTGGATGTGTTCTCATAGGGAAGGGGCAAACTCTTTTATCAGTTCTTGCTTTATGAGAAAGGGGCTGGATGAAATGCAATGTGATAGCTGGAGCTCCAGCAGCCATATTGGATCATGAGAATCACTTTGAAGATGGAAATCACACGTGGTGGAGCAACGCTGGTCTGTGAGACCAGGGGGCACCACACAGGCCCTGGGCTGACTCCTTCTGGACTTCAAGAACATGAGGGAGGAAGAAGCTATCTTGTTTGAGCCCTTGCTACTCAAAGTGTGTTCCAAGGACCAGCAGCAATGGCATCTCCTGGGAGCTTGTTAGAAATGTATAATCTTGCGTCCCACCCAGACCCGCTGAATCAACACCACAGGTTAATAAGATCCCTGAGTGATTTGTACGCCCTTTAAAGTTTGATAAACACTGGTGTAAGCCACTTTTATTGGCTGAACCTAATTCTGACTGGTCATGCCTGTGATGGCCTTGCTTATGGCCTTGCTTGAGTTCCCCATTATTTAAGAGTATTGAGGCAATGGCTTCTGGGAAAGCCACCCATGACTAATGGGGACCTGTTCTCATCCTGATGTTGTTGGGAGAGCTCTGTGTGAAGAGTGGGCCTGTCCAGAGTACCGGGAGAGATGAGAACTCCAAAGCCTGTGTGTGCGTATCTGTGCATACGCGTGTGCGTAGCTGTGAGTGGCCCCGTGTGCTTGCCTGTGTTTGCAGAGAGGCTGGTGGGGCCAATGGACTGTGCTTACCCACTAGTTGTTGTTGCATCTGTCAGGAAAACAGAGGCAGACAAGAGCAGGGGGACATCCAGCCTATGGAGACATGATTAAAATGAGATTGGCCCTGGGAATTCCCTTGTGGTCCAGTGGTTGGGACTCTGGGCTTCCACTGCAGAGGGCAAGGGTTCGATCCCTGGTCCCACAAGCCACAGGGCATGGCCAAAACCAAAAAATAAATGAATACATACATAAATACGAAAATAAAATAAAATCAGGGAGGCCCTGTGGCATGTGCCTAAATGCAGCCGTGCTGGGCATCAGGCACCTGGGAAGGTGCCATCGTGACAAACAGACCTGGGGACCCAGGAAGAGAAGAAGCCAGCCTGTCCGGAGGATGGAAGCCATGTGGGCTGAGGGCTGATGCCTGAGGCTCCCTTGTCCCCAGGCGTGGGACCAGCCACCTGCCTGCACAGACCGTGGGTGGTGGCATCCGGGTGGAGGGGGCTGACGTCAGGGCGAAGGTCCAGAGCCTGGATCATGAGGCCTGGCCCATGTTTCCCCTGTCACTCCGTGTCGTCTACAGCTTTCTTGCCTCTCCCTGGTCCCTCTTGGAAGAATGCCTTCACGCCTGAGAGCCAGGAGAGCATCCAGTTCCGAGAAATGGGGGAGGTTTATTTTCTTGCTGCTGGAGGCTGTGCCCTGCCGTCACCCGCCCTCTCTAGGTAGGGAGGGCAGCAGCTAGGGAAGCAGAGGCAACATCACCTGACAGGCATCACTGCCGTGCCCGCCACCTGGCGGGGGTTCGTGGGCCAGTGTGCACTCTTTGCTGGACAAACATCCCCTGGACTCTGGCCCAGAAAAGCACCGTGAAGTCAGGTGGGGAAGGACCGCTGGCATCTGGACACCCTCCTGGGCAGGAAGGAAGTCAGACCTGTCAACAGTTACAAGAGTTTTCTGCTATAGAGGAAGTTGCTGTGTGACTTTGGGCAATGCACTTAACCTCTCTGTGCCTTGATGCCTTTATCTAGAAGATGAAGATGCTGATGTCTCTTTATAGAGTTAGAGGGAGGATAACATGAGTTAATATCTGATACCCTTAGTACGCTCCCGTCAGGGTCTGGGACAGACCAGAGGAGGGGCCCCCCGTGCCGTCTGGCGAGGGGCACAGGGGAGATGGTGCTTCACAGAGAGGCTGAGGATAAGTTGGGGTTTGCCCGTCAGAGACGGGGGAGGAGCATTTCGGACAGTACCGGCCAAGGCACCAAAGAAGAAAGCTGTAGAAGGGGAAGGGTTCATCGAGGCTGGAAGGGGTGGAGGGGGAGGCTGCAGCGGTGGGCGGGGCCTCGTCCGGAGCCTCTGAGACACGCAGGCCCGCCCGGGAGCCCTCCCTCCGGCATCGCACCCGCACCAGCGCTCGGCTGGGACCGTTCCCTGGTCCGGGCTGCTCTCTACTGTGTTTTCTCAGGAAGCTCCTGAGGGCGCAGTCCTGCTGGCCCCTTGTGGTCTCATCCTCGGCCGGCCGCAGCCCGGGGCCTGGACGCAGGAGACTTCCCGGGAGTTTCGGCCAGCACATCCGTGAGTCTCATCCTGGGTACCCACGCCCCCGGCCTGCTCCCCAAGTCACCCTGAAACTCATCCTTCTTTGGGGCTCGTTGCCCCTTGCATGAAGCCTTCGAGAAGACAGCTCCAGGCTCCCTGTTTGGTCCCACGTCCCCACCATCCTGTACGAACTCCGAGCCCAGGCGTGGCCTAGGCCGGCCTAGAGCCCTCACTTGTGTGCGTGCTGCAGGGAGCAGGGGGCTGGGCCCAGAATGGGACAGCCCTGCACCTCCATCCCACGCAAAGCATCAAGACAGGAAGTGACGGAAGCTGCTGAGGACCACGTCTGACTTTCCCTGCAGGCCAGCGTCTCTGTGCTGAAACGCGTGAAGCCAGGTTCCCACCCTCGGGCCTCGACTACAGGTGGCTGTGATCACAGTGCCGGCGCCGACTGCTGGGCCCTACGTTTAGGGCCATCGGGCCATGCAGCCTGGTCGGATGCCAAAAGGAACGCGCAGAATCCTCCCAAGCCAGCAGCCTCTGACCTCGTCCTCTGCTTCCTAGGGCAAGTGCTAGGTTTGGTTTTCTCAAACCCATCTCTGACGGACAGACAGCCGACAAAGAGGACAAGGCTTAAAGAAGCAAGGCCTGGGCTGCAAACAGCAGTCCCGAAGGGCTAATTTGCCGGCCTGTGATGGACAGGCGCGCTCGCGGTGAGCGCTGGGTGGTCCCAGGACAGGGCTTCGCCATCTGGTCGCTGTCAGTGGGGTGGGAGTGCTGTCACTGAGCTCTGAGCCAGCATCCAGCATCTCCTCCTTTTCCTCTCAGCACCGGCCGCAGGCCTGGGGTCACAGCCAAGGCTAACAGGAGGGAATTGGGACCTGCAGGTTTCCCTCTACAGAGAGCCTGTGGGAGACAGCGTCCACCTGGGCGGGGCCGCCTTCCAGATCGTCTTGGGGGGAGTTACACGGAAGAGGGTCGGTTTAGAGGTTTAACTACAACGCATGGCCGTCGGCAAGTTTTGTTGAATCGTTAACCACGTGGCAAGCGGATCGAGCAACTTTTGGTTAGTAGGAGATTCTGGTTTCAACCTCCCATCCCAAACTCAGTACATCTTACTTTGCCCCCCGCTCAGACTTGACGTCATAGCAGGAACGCCCCCAAAGGGGTCTCTTCTGAGGCATACACTCCCTCTCGCCTCACCCCAGCCTGGCTTCTGGACGTGGCCACCCTCAGGGTGAGGCCAGGAGAGGAGGACAGAGGGAAGTTGTCCCTGGTTTCTGCAGCTGGCAGGGAGCTGACATGGTGGTCACACACCCAGTGCAAGGGTGTTTCCCGAGGACCGTTTCCCCTTCACGCGGATCCCTCCCTTATTTCAGGACTTGGTCCCGAGATCAGGGAGGCCAGGAAATGCCATGATCTGCCACCTGCAAGCTGAGGGACCAGAGAGTGGAGTTCAGTCGGAGTTGGAAGGACTGCGGGCCAGGGGCGCCCCCGGTGGAGCTCGCCATCTGAGGCTGAAGCCCTGCGAACCCGTTACGGGGGGTGAGGTGCTGATGCTGGTTCTCCACGGCCCTGAGAACCAGGGAGCCGATGTGGAGAGCAGGAGAAGATGGTCCCAGCTCAAGCAGAGAGCGCAGATTCACCCCTCCCCCATCTTTGTGTTCCGTGCTGCCCTCCTCGGATCAGGTGATGCCCACCCACGTGGGTGAGAGTGGTGTCCACCGGGTCAACTGATTCAAAGGCTAATCTCTTCTAGAAACACCCTCCCAGACACACCCAGAAATAATGTTTTAACAGCTCTCTGGGCATCCCTTAGTGCAGTCAAATTGATGTGTAAAATCAACCGTGGCAGGAGGCCACCCTTTTCTCCGTGGGGAGGGGAGGGAAAAACATTCCATCGCAAAACCCTTTCCTCCCACCAAATCCACAAGCCTCGAGTCCGCTCCCCTCCCCCGGCCCAGCCCTCTCCCTAGGCCCGGGCTGAGCAGAGGGTGGCCCTTGACTGGAGCAGGCCTAGGCCTTGGACCTCCCCGTTAACCCTGGCAGCAGGGGCCTGGCCACTGCTCTTGGCTGCTCTCTTGAAGCCGTGGGGTGGGCCCAGGGCCCCCCCCCCGACCCACAGGAAATGTCCCCGTGGCCGTAGTAGTCACCAAAGTTGCCCAGCCGCTGCACAAGAAGCCACAGGAAGGACCGTGGCCAGTTGGTTTTGCACTATACCCGGGGAAGCAAACTTTTCAAAGAACTTTCACAAACCCTTTCTCTTTTGATCTTCCTAATAGCCTGGTGAGACAAAGCATAGGAGCTAGCACCAGTCATCTGTAGGTTTAAGCAGTTAATTAGCATGTCTGCACTTCAGTTCCCTCATCTGGAATATTGGGGATGATTGAATCTACGTCACAGGGACGCAGAGAGCATTAAGTTTAAACAGTATGTGAAGCGTTCTAGCTTCTATCCTCCAAATGCACCAGCTGGTCAGACCTGGGTAGGAGACAGCCAAAAAGGCGGGGGAGCAGGGAAGGGTGGCTGGGGGTGGGGTGGGCTTAATCCTACACTGTCGGGGCTTCCCTGGTGGCGCAGTGGTTGAGAATCCACCTGCCGATGCAGGGGACACGGGTTTGGGCCCCGGTCCGGGAAGATCCCACATGCTGCGGAGCAACTGAGCCCGAGCGCCACAACTACTGAGCCTGTGCTCTAGAGCCCGCGAGCCACGGCTGCCGAGCCCGCACGCTTAGAGCCTGTGCTCCGTGACAAGAGAAGCCACCCCAATGAGAAGCCCGTGCACCCCAGCAGAGAGTAGCCCCCGCTCACTGCAGCTAGAGAAAGCCCGCGCATCGACAAAGACCCAGCGCAGCCAAAAATAAAATAAATTTAAAAATCCTGCACTGTCACTTAGCAGCTGTATGCTCTCAGTCAAGTTGCTTACATCCTTGAGACGTTTATTTCCACCTCTGCAAAGTGGGTATACCAGCAGCACTGACCTCAAACCTGCATCCTCGTCACTTTACCCGTGTCACCGAAGGACAATGCGATCCACCAGCTGCTCTTGACAAAACCAGGGAATCATCTCTGAAATCTCCTCTTCCTCAGACTCCAGGGCACACTATCAGTGTGTTTTGTGGGCTCTATTTCTAAGCACGTTTCAAGCCTTGGGCTTTACATCGGGGGTGCCCCAGGGCCTTCCCGGAGATGCGGGTCCAATGTGCGTCCCAAGCAGTTGGAAGCAGCTCTCTTCTCTGGCTGGTGCCAGAAGCCTGGACTCAGTGGCGGCCACCATCGAAATGCCAGAAGCTCCCCGTAAAGCGACGGCTCTGAAGTGAGTCTGTTACACAGGAACTCTCCCTTAATTTTGTTCTCTAGGAGGCACCTCTGAGACCAGAAACACACTGGTGAGGGGCGTGCTAGCATCTTTGGAAAGTGCTGGGATGCTTGTTCTCTGAAGACCAGGGATGAGGTCGGAGACGGTGTGGCTGAACGGGCACTGACTTCAAGGATGCAGGAGCCTGAGGGGCACAGGCTGGGCAGTGGCACTGGACCATCAGAGGCAATGGGCATGGTGACCCTTGGAGAGGGTGGATCATCTGACCTGCGGGGATCTTGGTTGTGGCTTTGATTTCGGGGGACTTAGGCTGAACTAGACAGACAGGTAGTCTGCTAACAGCCTCTCGGACATGGCTTGGACCATCGTGACAGAGAGACATGGCCTCTTAACCGATCAATCCCTAGACCTGATTCTATGCACAGACCCAGAATCAATGGAAAGAATCCATCACCCTTAAAGCCGGGCCTTGCAGGAATGTGAATCTTCCTCCTGACCTCCCACTAAGTGACCCGGCTCATTGGCCGGGTAATTCTGCGTTGGAGAAATGGCTATTGAACATTGGCTCTGAGCTGAGACTGATTCCTGGAAACTCAAAACATCACTGTGGGCTACCAGCTAGAGGATTTTGCGGCTAAGGTGATAATTGGAGTTTTGACTCCAGTCCACCTCGGTGAAGGCAATGGGAACCAGAATCTACCCCATGTTCATTTGCCAAGGTTTTGAGTGACTAATTTGATTGGACATGCTTGGGAATTGACAGAATCTCCACACGACTCCTTGGTTTGTGGAATAGTGACAATTATAATAGGGAGGGGCCATGGGGAAGCTTCCAGAATTCCACCTCCCTATCAAAGCTATCAGCCCATACAATGCCACATCCTTGAAGAAGTTCAGATATTTGTGCCAATGTGGAACATTTGAGAAAAATTCAGTGAAGTGATTTCAATTACACTATCATACAGCTTGCGTGTTTAGTTGGTACAGAACACAGATCCATCTTGGAGAATACAGATCATGTAAGCTTATTCAAGTGGTCATTTCAATTTCAGCTGTTATTTTTTTTATTTATTTTTATTTTATTTATTTATTTATTTATTTGCGGTACGCGGGCCTCTCACTGTTGTGGCCTCTCCCGTTGCAGAGCACAGGCTCCGGATGCGCAGGCTCAGCGGCCATGGCTCACGGGCCCAGCCGCTCCGCGGCATGTGGGATCTTCCCGGACCGGGGCACGAACCCATGTCCCCTGCATCGGCGGGCAGACTCCCAACCACTGCGCCACCAAGGAAGCCCTCAGCTGTTATTTTAGATGAGATATCCTGATAGGCATCAGAGCTGGTAAACCTTTTCCTTTTTGCAGTCCCTTCGAGCATAGAGGCATCAGGAATTCAGTAGAGTTCACCTGAAAAGGATCGCAGTGCATCTTCACCATCTGCTGTCTGGATTACATCCGTCTCCTGGCTCTGTGGTACAATCACTCTAATGCTCTCATCACCCCACACGATATAACACTAGTGTACCGCCTTGCTGACCTCAAGCCCACAGGTCACGGGGGGGTAGAAAGTAACAGGTACTTAATGCTCTTGCAAGACATACATGCGCTACAGGATCAGCAATAAATCCCGTTAAAATTCAGGCTACCTCACTGAAGTTTCTGGATCCTGGTGTCTCGGACATATTGAGATACTCCCTCCAAAGTGAAGGAGAAATTGATTCACTATATCCTCTACTACAAAGAGGGAGGCATGATGCCTCAGGAACTCCTTTGGGCTTTGGAAGGAGCGTGGAAAGAACCAAATGTTATGTTTGGTTGTGCTCTTCTGATTCATTTACTGAGTGAGCTGTAAGGTTCCCAGTTCTGGGTGGGGCTCAGAGCAAGAGAAGCCTCTTAAGCTGGTCCAGGCTCTAATGTAAGCAGCTCTGTTCTTTGGGCCAATAACCCAATAGATTCAATGGTGCCAAGTTGCTTTAGTAGATCATTGATTGGAGAATCAGCAGAAACCCTAAGATTTTGGAACAAGGCTATGATCTGTTTAGCAAGCAACTCTTCTCGTTTTGGCAAGGAGCCCTTGGCGTTACCCTGGGCCTGGTAGAGAAATGGTACACCCGACTGGAAGGTGTCAGAAGGTCATGAAGCTTGTGCTTCTCTGGTTAGCTGGGTGTTATCTGCTCCGTCAAGCCATAAAATTGAGCATGGCCTGCAAATTCCATCACTTCTTTAAAGGGGTATAGACAATGAAGTATCACCTCACACTGGTCAGAACGCCCATCATCAAAAAGTCCACAAACAGTAAGTGCTGGAGAAGGTGTGGAGAAAAGGGAACCCTCCTACACTGTTGGTGGGAATGTAAATTGGTGAAGCCACTATGGAGAACAGTAGGAGGTTCCTTAAAAAGCTAAAAATAGAGCTCCTATATGACCCAGCATTGCCACTCCTGGGCATATATCTGGAGAAAACCATAATCTGAAAAGATAACATGCACCCCAATGTTCATTGCAGCACTATTTACAATAGCCAAGACATGGAAGCAACATAAATGTCCATCAACGGAGGAGTGGATAAAGAAGATGTGGCACATATATACAACAGAATACTACTCAGCCATAAAAAAGAATGAAATAATGCCATTTGCAGAAACATGAATGGATAGAGATAATCATACTAAGTAAAGTAAGTCAGAAAGAGACAAATACCACATGATATCACTTACATGTGGAATCTAATTTAAAAAAATGATACAGATGAACTTATTTACAAAACAGAAACAGACTTACAGATATCAAAAACAAACTTTATGGTTACGAAAGGGTAAATGTGGGGTGGGGGGGAGGGACAAATATGGACCTTGGGATGAACATACACCTACTACTATATATAAGACAGATAACCAACAAGGACCAACTGTATAGCACAGGGAACTCTACTCCATATTCTGTGATAACCTCTATGAGGAAAGAATCTAAACAAGAATGAATTTATATATATGTATAACTGAATCACTCTGCTGTACACCTGGAACCAACACAACATTGTACACCAACGATACTCCAATAAAATTTTTTTTAAAGGGGGTTATAGACCAGATGGGGCCCATGCAATTCCTGAAGATCAGTGGTGTACCAAGTGTATTTGGTACCCAGAGTCAGAGGTGTACTGGTATGTATTTAACAACCAGCTCTCTTGGCGGCGGGGGGGAGCCCTGATTTATCGTGTTTGCATTTCCCTGGTGTAAATACTACCACTGTGGCTGATGTCAAGCTACCAACAGGACGTCACTGAACACAGAGCAGGAAAGAGATTTCACTGTTGGGTCCCGTGAGCCAACACGAGCTGGGCCCAGCATCCTGCCACTCCGAGTGTATCCTTCTTTCAAATCCCCTTCCTCTAGGCAATAAGACTATTTTCAGAAAATAACCAGGAAATGAAATGAATAATAACGGCCAGAAAGGAAGCACAGACAGTGAAACAAATTCTTCTCGTAATCATGCTGGTAAATATTTTTTAAATAAAATTAATTTACAGTGCAAAAAGAGGAGAAAATGATAGGACATACGATTTCTGGGTCAGAATTTAAGGAGCTTAGAAGTGCCCACTTCATCCTAATAAATAAAAAGGCTGAACACACTAAAAAAAATCAACTACAAATTGCAGGGAGACCCACTCAAGGGGAGGTGGCCGCGGGGAGCACATTTCTGTGAGTTTTTCCTCCAGAGTTCCACCAGGTCCTCAGAGAAAAACCCCTTCCCGCTTCCAGCAGGGGGAAGGGAAAAGAACCATTTTGAAATACTCTAGAGCATTCTGGTTTTCTTTTTTCAAAAAAATTTTATCTTACATTGGAGTATCATTGATGAACACTGTTGTGTTAGTTACAGGCGTACAGCAAAGTGAACCAGTCATACGTACGTAAGTATCTATTCTTTTCCCGTTTAGGTCATTACAGAATATTGAGTACAGTTCCCTGTGCTTACAGTAGGTCCTTGTTGGTTATCCATTTTATGTTTTTAATAATATTTATTTATTTTGGCTGTGCCAGGTCTTAGTTGCGGCATGCGGGATCTTTGTTGCGGCATGTGGACTGTTTAGTTGCAGCAGGAATATGGGATCTAGTTCCTCAACCAGGGATGGAACCTGGGCCCCCCTGCATTCTCAGTGGGGAGTCAACCCTCTGGACCACCAGGGAAGTCCCCTGGTTATCTATTCTAAACATAGCAGTGTGTGTGTGTCAATCCCAGACACCCAAACTCCCAAGGGCCCCCCACCCTTGTTCTCAATAAGACCTGCCCTCAGGAGAGACTATTTTACCACAGCCTAAGCTTCTGGAATTTTCTCAGCACCTAACGGATGTAGGAGATGGGAAAGGAGTAGAAAAGTAACAGATTCATACTTCGGACGTGCAGGCTCAGTGGCCATGGCTCACGGACCCAGCCGCTCCGCGGCACGTGGGATCCTCCTGGACTGGGGCACGAACCCGCGTCCCCTGCATCGGCAGGCGGACTCTCAACCACTGTGCCACCAGGGAAGCCCAGGATTCATACTTTTAAGTCACATCAGTGAATTTTCTTTTTTTTTAAATTAATTTTATTGAAGTACAGTTGATTTACAGTGTTGTGTTAATTTTTGCTGTACAGCAAAGTGATTCAGTTATATATATATACACACACATTCTTTTTCATATTCTTTTCTATTATGGTTTATCACAGGATATTGAAAATAGTTCTCTGTGCTACACAGTAGGACCTTGTTGTTTATCCATTCTCTATATAATAGTTTGCATCTGCTAACCCCAAACTCCCACATCAGTGGGTTTTCTATTTTTTTGAAAAAGGGAAAATACTTTTATCGAAATATTGGTCAGTCACAGTAGAGAAGAACATTACGGTTTCTGATTTTGAGCCTTAGCTTCTGCAAGTTCGTCAATGATTTCATCAGAATTGACTTTCTTTGAATACTAATGTTCAGTGGGCAGTATGGTGAGATTTGACAATCTTTGTTCACAGTTGATCAAAGAACACTTTTTGCTCACCTTGACTCCAAAAACTGTCTTACACAGGAAGCAACATATAAACAGATCATTTTTGTGCAGACAGTTTTAGTGGTGCACAGCCACACACATTCATTTACATTTTATTTATAGCTGCTTTTACGCTGTCACAGCAGAGTTGAGTAGTTGAGACAGATTATATTGCCTGCAAGCCTCAAATATTTATTATCTGGCCCTTTAAGAAAAAGTTGGCCAGCCCTGACCCGAAGGATTGAAAAGAAAGTGTAATTGTATTATATTTAAAGTGTATAAAATTTGAATATATTTCCATCAAAAAATCTGAATTATGATAAATATAAGGACAAAAGAGTTTGTTTCGTGTTTTCAGAAAAGTATTTTTTCTCTAAAAAATTCAAAAGGATCTGTTACAATTGTGTGTGTGTGTTTCATATGTAAAAAATTCAAAAGGATCTATTACAATTGTGTGTGTGTGTGTATGTGTGTTTCATATGTAGGCTGCTGAAGCATGGAGCCCAGGGCTGTGGCCCCTCTTGCTGGGTCTAAGGCACCTGGTCTGGCAATTGTCCTATGACCCATAGGCTGTTGGCTGTCATGACTGTCATGTGGGACCTGACCCCAGGAAAATATCGAAGAAAGGGCAGACATTTAACCCATGCTGCCCAATCACGTTCTCTCTCAAAAAAAAAAAAAAATATATATATATATATATATATTTTTTTTTTTGGAAATTTAATCAAGGGACCAGAAACCAAATCACGTTAATGACAGAGTTCTGGACGGAAGGCCATGAACTTCCACCTTTGGGGTCCTCGGAGCTGTCCCAGACATTCCTGGATTCTGTCCTTTGGGTCTTCCTGTTGGGATTTCTAGTTCCTTCCTCAGATTCCACCAGGCCTCCCAGCATCCTTCTAATAGATTTTTGTTTTCTTTTGCTGGTTTGGTCTGTGTTACTTGAAATCAAAAGAACTCTAACACATCCCATGTGAGGGATGATCTGCGTGCCCAGATTGTATGACTCAGGGATAAACCAGCTGGGTGGAGTCAGATAGAGCTGAAATTGTGTCCTGGCCGAAACCACCTACCTGTGGTGTGACCTTGAGCAAGTTACCTAACCTCTCTGAGCCTCAGCTTCTCCCTCTGTGAAATAGCACCATTCCTCTGAAGGTACCGCCAACCTATGGAGCCTGTTTGTAAGAACGAGAAAAATGCCCCTCTGGGCACAGGGCTTGACCAGTGGACTGCAGGCTGGACCTGAGCCTCCCCACGCCCCCCCAGCTGGGCACTTTGGTGCAGTGCCCGGTCTGTATATTGAGGAGTGGTATCCTGGGTGCCGTGGACTCTTCATAAAGTCCACAGATCCCCTGTGCGCATTAACCAAGTCTCCCTTTTCCTCCCCCTCCCCCACCCTGTCTCAGCCCAACCACAAACAGCGCAGAAACCAACACGCAAGATGTGAGTGTTAGGACAGAAGGAATGAAATAATTATGGAGAGGAATGCCACACGAAGTCTCCTAACAGCTGGGCTAGATTCCATGTCACGCTGACCCTCCTATCTGTCCGTGTGCCTTTGGGCCCTTGGGAGAAAGTGAATGGGTGCTCGCCGATCCTTTCAATCCCGAATTCATTCATGTGGCCAGCTTTGGTGGACACCTGTGTCCGGGCTGGTTCTGCTGGCTGGCGGGAAGCCCAGCTGCCTGAGCCCAGCCCTGCTGAGTGGTGAAAATCTGGAGCGGAGGACCAGACAGTTCGTGGGGAAACTCCAGCATCACTATAATAGCAGGCTTCTGCTCTTGTGTACCTCTTCAGGGCTCACAGAGCCTTCCTGATACGTTTTCTCAGCGCGTCCTCACCCAGGTCCTGGGTAGGCAGGGTGGGGCAGCTGCTGCCATCTTATAGTGGAGTGAACCAAGGCTCCGAGGATTAACATCACTGCCCACTTAATAATAATCTCTGAGTGGAGACGGAAACAATTTCGATGGTCCCTGGGCTCAGCTTCAAATCAGAGGCTCGGAGGGGAAGCCGGCCTTCCACTGCCCCACTGGCTTCCTTGCTTCCTTCCACGTCCCTTCCAAGGGAAGAGAAGCTACTATTCTGCTCAATGGCAAAATGCACCAACGGGCAGGACCCTGGCCCTCACAGATGTGCAGTGAATGGGGCTGCCTTCTTCCAGGGTCTTCTGTTTCTCCTGGCCCAGGAAGAGGGCCCCGGCTTATCCTGGACTGTTTTATCCCTCTGCATGCTGACTAAGAGTTTGGTTTGGGCAGGACTGGCAAGAAAGATTCGGATTCACGTTTGGAGGGGAATAGGAAGCCTCTCCGGCCTGAGGACCCGAATGTGCTCTCCACCCAGCTCTCCGGATCTCTGCATGGAAACATGGAAGAGACCGGTTTTTAATAAAGTGTTCCTTTCTCCATCTCCTGCTTGGCATATGTTGCAGGTGTGGTCCCCGGGGAGCCCACTGCCATGGAGAGGAGGTCTGCCTGTGGGATGTTTATTGCGAGCGCTCTGGGGGTACACCCCTATGGAAGGGAAGGGCAGACGCAGGGGTGCGCAGCTGCCAGGCAGCCTCCACAAAGGCCTGAGCCCACCCTGAGGGGTTCCTGAGGATGCAATCCCAGCCTCTGTTACCTCTGAGGCTGTCCATCACTCAAGGCAGCAGTCCCACCGAGGAAGGGGGCGTGTCCTCGGGGAGGGGGATCCTGCAGGGGGTTAAGGTAGAGAGAGGTGACTGCGGGCGGGGGGCGGGGGGAAGGGGGGCAGCACTCCCAGCGGCTGCAGGAGTCCTCCCTTCCTGAAGTGGGACCTAGCGAGGCATCCGCGAAGCCACCTTGTTCTCGTGCTTCTTTGCGCGTCTCTCCTGAGGACCTCAGAGGATGCGGGGTGATGGGCGGAGCCGGATCCCGCATTGCTGGTCCTCTAGCCAAACGCCGGGACGGAGCAACAGAACCTGCCCTCAGCTCTGATGGGGCGGGGGCGCAAGCCACTGGCAGGAGTGGTTGTTGTGAGCCCAGGGCTTCCTGGGGGACGGGGATCTTGGTGATGAGTTTGGAAGAGGAGCAGTTATTTAGAAGGAGGACACGACCCGTGAGGCAGGCTGGGATGAGAGCAGTGGGTTCAGGGGCTCCGTGGGGTCCTTCCATAACAGGAAGCCCTGCCCCCTCCTCCAGGGAGGCCGCCAGCTTCTGCCACCCAGGAGGGCTCGCTGCGGGCAGCACAGGCCTAGCTCAGGAGGAAGGCCTGGGGACGATGAAGCCGCATCCCTGCTGGAGCATCCCTGCTGCACGGCGTGCGGGAGGCCCTCCTGCCCCACCCCCCACTCCCCACCCCCCGCCAGGGACGCCCGTTGCTGTTGTACGGATCCGAGGGTGTGGTAGGGACCACCGCCCAGGCATGGAGTGGGAGGGCCAGGAAGGGCAGACACGGGGCGGGAGCCCAGCTGCGCTGGGGGCCGAGGTGTCCGGGAGAGCGGAGGACCGCGGGCATTCGGGGCGGCCCCACCGGCGTCTTCTAGCGCAGGTTTTTCCACAGCGGAAGGCAGATAGGGATGGCGGGGAGCGCTGATTGCTTTTGGGGTCCCTCCATGACTCAGAGCACCCTCCAGCTCGTTGAACCGGGGCCAAACGGCTGTGTGCCGTTCCCCCTGCGCTCTGGCGGGTGCATAATGAAGAAGGGATTTACCCCATATGTGATGACTCCTTCACCGTGAAGTCGCCCGCAGGCGGCATCTCTGGAGCCCGGTGCTGTGCAGCGGGCCCCGCAGCCCTTTCATGAGCTGCTTTGCGCTCTCTCCCCACCCCTCCCCACCCACCACTCCCCGTTTATGTTTAAGGAACGGAAGTTGTGTTTTCTAAATGGACTCAGACTTTGAAAGGTTCAAGTCCTGAATTCTCTGCTCGTGGGACTCCGGCCTTGGCCACCTGGCCTCCTCCAGCCGGGGACCTGGCTTTGCACGCACGGACCCCAGGCCAGGGTGGAGCGGAGCTGGGAAGATCGGGACACGAGCCTCTGGTCCTTTGCTGCGCATCCCCCGGGCCAGGAGCTGGCTGAGGGCAGAGGCAGAGTGGGGGAGGGGCGGAGGGCTCGAAGACCCCTCCCCTCCCCCACCCCAGTGCCTCTGCCGTCAGCGACCTCACCCATTTTGTCCATTCCTTTGGGCTGAGGCACTTCTCCCAGATCTCTAGTAGCGCTGCAAATATTTATGATCTGGGCAACCCACAACACGTTACGGTGGGTTCACTTTTTAGCTGGGAGACCATCTCGGGCAATGGGACCCAAAAGGGTAAGTTTAGATGCAAGGAGAGGAGCCCCTATTGGGAAAGAGAGTGCGGCGGAGGGGAGGAGATGTCGGAGGTTGAAAGTAAAGCTCCTGGGGCTGGGGGGTGGGGGGTTGGGACTGGCCTGGGGAGCAGAGTGGGGGTGGGGCGTCCACCATGATTCCCCCAAGAAGAAGCTGGCCGCGAACGGTTTTGCGGCTTAGGCCGGGCGACACTTCCAGTCTGGAGATGGCGGGGCTGGAGATCCGGAGAGAGACTCCGACTGGAGATTCAGATCCAGGGGTTGTCCGCACAGGGGTGGGATTTAAAATCCTGAGCTGGCCCTTGACGGTCGTCGAGGAGGCCGGGGGTGCGGGTGGGGAGGGGCTTTGGCGGGCTTCACAAATAGGGGGGCCTGGCGTTGAGAGAGACGGAGGGCCTTGAGAGTCGACCGGGAGACACGCTGGAGTGAGCTCGAGGCAGCTTTTGTCCCTTTGGGATGATGGCTTTTTCCCAGAGTCAAGGGCTTAAGGAAAGGAGCAAAGCACAGAGCACCTATAGTGCTGCCTTCCAGACTGGTGGACCCGGAGGGGAAGGCTCGGGTTCCTGAGCAACAGGGGAGCCCAGGGCTCATCCTTTTCACAGGTCCAGACGGGAGGGGCACACGCCCATGGCAGAGACCAAGGCTGGCCATGTTCTGGTGGCTCAGGTCCCAGCAGGCACTGGGGCAGCCTCTCGCAATGGGGTACCAAGGATGCTGGAACTGGGTCTTGCCTTATCGGTTCAAGGGAGCACACGTCCTTCAGAAGATCAGCTGCCAACAAGTGCAGTGCCAGCAGGCTGGGCATCTTGGGGCTCTGGGCACCCCAGAGAGAGAGACTTTGTGTCCTTTCTGCTGATGGGGCCAAGTGGGCCAAGGCCTGCCTCAGTTATCTTTGACAAGAGAAGGTGTCAACCGGGCACAAGTGACTCCCCCAGCTGGTAGCTAAGTTCAAAGCATCGCATCACCACCAAGAGTGCGTCAGTCGCCTTGTTCGTGAGGCCTCAACCAGCTGAAGGGACAACCTGGTGCCTTGGGACGGAGTCTCATGAAAAGGAGGCATTGCTGGAGGGGGCCTGAGTGGAGAGGACACCGCTGGGCCCCCTCCCAGTGCAGGGCCTACTCACCCACAGAGCGTCCTGAGTGGTGTAACTGAACAGCCCAGGGCTGGGAGGATTCCCTTTTTTTTTTTTTTAATTTATTTTATTGAAGTATAGTTGATTTACAAGGTTGTGTTAATTTCTGCTGTACAGCAAAGTGTCTCAGTTATACATATATATATATGTTCTTTTTCATATTGTTTTCCATTTTTCTTTCTTTTCTTTCTTTTTTTTTTTTTTGCGGTACGCGGGCCTCTCACTGTTGTGGCCTCTTCCGTTGCGGAGCACAGGCTCCGGATGCGCAGGTTCAGCGGCCATGGCTCACGGGCCCAGCCGCTCCGCGGCATGTGGGATCTTCCCGGACCGGGGCATGAACCCGTGTCCCCTGCATCGGCAGGCAGATTCCCAACCACTGCGCCACCAGGGAAGCCCCCATTATGTTTTATCACAGGATATTGAATATAGTTCCCTGTAATATACAGTAGGACCTTGCTGTTTATCCATCCTATATATACTAGTTTGCATCTGCTAATCCCAAACTCCCAATACATCCCTCCCCCACCCTTCTCCCCCTTGGCAACCACAGGTCTGTTCTCTATGTCTGTGAGTCTATTTCTGTTTCGCAGGTAAGTTTACTTATGTCATATTTTAGATTCCACATATAAGTGATACCATATGATGGTATTTATCGTTCTCTTTCTGACTTGCTTCTCTTAGTATGATAATCTCTAGATCCATCCATGTTGCTGCAAATGGCATCATTCCGTTCTTTTTTTTATGGCTGAGCAGTATTCCATTGTATATATGTACCACATCTCATTTTTTATCCATTCATGTGTCGGTGAACATTTAGGTTGTTTCCATATCTTGGCTATTGTGAATAGTGCTGCTATGAACATAGGGATGCATGTATCTTTTTTATTTATAATTTTGTCCGGATATATAGGTCTGGGAGGATTCTAATATCAGTTCTGTCACTCACCCAAGGTGGGACTTTGCAATTTATTCAATTTCCTTATCTGTCAAATGGGCATGAAAATCCCCAGGTCGCCTGCCTTACAGGGCTGTAAAGCGAATTAGATGGGCTCATCGATAAGAAACTAATCTGAACATTAAAAAGAGCTTCAGCTTCCAGCTTTCCACGACTCCTCCGCCTGAGTCCACCCTGAAATCTCTGAAGGCTGCAACATCATGGCCCAAATGGGGGCTGTTCTGTTGCCTTCCTGGGCTTCTCCGAAAGGTCACATGACACTGCAGCTGGGAATTGGGAAGAACCAGCCTTAGCTCAGCCCTGAGCTAAGAGCAGATGACAAAATGGGAAAACTGGCTCTAAAAGCAGGTAAGTTCCTCCACGTGCCGCCTCCCACTCAAGGGTCATTCGACTTTCCATCAACAGCGGCTAATGATGCGGGGAGACACGACCCTGGGCGGGGGGTCGGGGTCCATTTCTGCCCCTTCCTGTGCTGCGGAGCCTCATGGTGGGCTGAGGGCCTCCGGAGTCTCTGGGAAGCCGCCCGCCTGTAAAGGGCCGAGAAGATTCTTCGGCAGGAAGTGGATGCAGTCCCAGAGGGTGGGGTTTTTCCCTCACTGACCATCCGGGGAGGCGCCTATCTTTCCTGGGAGCATGGGAGGTGCCCACAGCTGCTTGGGCTGGGTGCTTCTGGAGAGGTGGAGGCCCCGGTTTCTGAGTCGAGGCCAGCCCCATCAGCCAGAGTTCATTCACTTTCGTAGGCGCTCCTTTGACAAAAGGTTTATGGAGCCCAGCGCTCCACACTGGACAGCATCGGCCCAGAGGGTCGGGCGTCCAGTCTGATTCGCAAGCTCCCTTGTCTGTTAATCTGCAGTTCTGGCCCTGGCGGGGGTCCACACGCAGCTGTGCTGTCACCTGGGAGCCTAGGCGGTCAAGGGCTGCGTTTCCAGTCTTCCACACACCCATCTTGCGTGGGGCCCGTGGGACTCTGTGTTTCTGAAGGCTCCCCTTGTTCTCTCTGTTCTGGAAGCCAGTCCCTTCCTCAACGGCTGTCCACCTTACTGGTACGACTTGGATTTGCTGGTGTCCATGCCTCCTCCACTTGTGGTTCAACGGTAATCCCAGCTATTCTCAGCCAAACATGGTAATCCCAAACTCCTTGTCAGTGATTGGTGTAGAGTAAGCATGTGACACAATTCTGGTCAATAGGGTGCGAGAGGAAATGAGCTGGGGGAGGAGCTTCCCGGAGAGGTTTCCCACTGACTAAAGAGACGCGTTAGAAGAGGTGCCTTCTCTCTCCCTCTGTGGTGTCTGTGTGCGATGCCTGGAACATTGGCAGCTATGTTGAAACCATGAGGGGAGCTAGCCTGAGGACAAAGCTCACACACTGAGGAACCGAGTTGGAACACGGAAAGAACCTGGGTCGATGTCACTGAATTGCTGAATTGATCAACCTGGTGCTGCTCTTCCTCAAGACTTCTTGTTCTGTAAAATTTTCTTCCGTGCCTTTTCTGGTTGGTTTTCTCTGCTCCTTGCAGCGGGAGCATCCTCACTGATGGGGTCCCTGTCTCCATGTGCTTACAGCCTCTTCTGACTTCTTTGTGAGCCGGAATCAAGAGATTGGAATCACGTGGTCTCACACTCTGAGAAAACTGAGCTGAAGCTGCCGAAGTGTCCAGGCTGCACTGCTGGGTTTTCCCGAAGCTGTGTGCTTTGGTGACGGGGGTGCTGAGCCCAAAGGCCTTCCCCAGCGGTGAGGTGAGCCCGTGTCCTCGGCACCCCTGGCCCCCAGGGCATGAGGGCTGGCGGTCGTCATGCTCATCCCTTGCGTGGGTGGGGGTCAACCCTCCGCTGCTGGCTCACACCGTGCCCCTCCCCCTCCAGGGCATCCGCCCTCCAGGGGCCTGCCGCTGTTGCCCACCCTCCTGAGGGATGAGGGTCCTTGGGCTCTGCTGCCCCAGAGGAGTCTGTCCCGCCCCTGCCTTTCAGTCCGTGGCTGCTTTCACCCGAGGTCACTTTCAGCCTGGGAAGAGCAGGGCTTCCGGGAGCAGCAGGGTCAGGGCCTCAGGAACGTCTGGGCAGGAGCCCCCGGAACTAAGCCAGATGTGGAGGAGCCTGGGGTGCGGAGGGCAGCCCACTTGTCAGGGCTGAGGTTCTGGGTCGGGGCCAGGCTGACAACAAAGGTGACCCCCGGTTCTGGGAGCTCCTGGGGGTGCGGGGGGAAAGCCGTGTCCTTTTCATCTGAGCTGCCCTGTGCTGGAAAGTTCAGTAAGTGCTCAGGGGACGTGTGTCCAGTAGATGCAATCTTTCATTCATTCATTCAACAGAGACATTGTGCCATTTTGTGTTAAGCAAAGAGATACAGTGCTGAGTAGGACAAGCAAGGTCCCTGTCCTCTGGGTCCTACGACCAAGTTGGGCGTGGGGTGGGGGGCGGCGGACGTAAACCAGGAACCGAATAACTGATTAAGCAGCCAGCTAACCAGCTAATAAGGAACGACTATTTGTAGTTAGTAATATGTGTGACAAAGCATGACAGCCTGTGTATAGCGTGGGAAGGGAATACTGGAGAAGGTGGATGGGGGTCCAGGAAGGGCCTCACCAGGGCAGAGCCGGGAGGATGAGAGGAGGCCAGCCATCAAAACTCCGCAGGAGGGGTCCTGGGGGAAGAAGCGCCAGATCAAGGACCCCGGGGTGGGGGGAGGGGACCAGACAAGTTCAAGGCCAGGTGTCTGGGAACTTCGGGGACCCCGGTGGAGTTGAGGCTGAAGAGGATGTTGTGGGCCATGGTCAGGGGGTCTGGAGAGATGGCTGAATGGCTCTGAGTTCCAGAATGTGTGTGTGGAGCGTCTGTATCCTTCTCTGCCTAAGGTTATCATTAGTTCCAGAGACCTGACCGGAAGTGCGTCCACATTCAGGGACGAAACGGCACCGATGCAGAAGAGGAGACTTGCGTCCACACTCATGTGGACGTGACCTGTGATGTGCAGGGCTGCGGCTCTTCCTGCTTCGCCCTTCTGCCCACCCCCACCCAGCCCTCACCTCAGTCTGTCGGCCAGAGCTTACGTGGTTTTGCCCTGGAGGCCCTGTCGCCCACCTCACCCCCAGTGCCCCTTCCACACGGCCCTCCTGGTGGGGGGAGTTGGTGGACTCCGGCCAGGGACGACACCCAGCCCCTCCGTGGGAAGCCGGGCCGAGAAAGCTTGGCCGTGGGACGTTCCTGTCCCCATGCTCACTCCCTCCCAGGCCCCCCACCTGCCAAGCGCATCTGTGTCTGCCCAGGCCTGGGTTTCCGGACCTTGTGCATCTGGCCTGGCTCTCTTTCTCCAAATGACCCCTGGCCCAGGTACCCTGCTTGCCTCTGCTGCTGGCTGTACCCTTCCCTCCCGAGGATGGGCAAAGATGGCATTAGGAGGCTTTGGTTTGGCACCTCTTAAGGACAAGAGTTAATAAAGAAATGAAAAGAGGCCCGGAGGTGAAGGTAGGCCTGGCTGGAATCTCAGCGTTCAGGCCTGTGGGACGTGGAGCCTGCCCTGAGCGATACGTCTCAGCACAGCCTGGTGTCAGGAGCCCTTGGTGAACTGTGATACTGTTTTCATGTTGTGGGGTCGCTCCTTGTCTCCCCACTTCTCTGAGTCCCTGCCCCCTCCCTTGGGATAGCCCCCTCTTCTCCCCTCCCCCGCACTGAGGATCTCCTTGCCCCGCCCTGCTGCCTCCCAGCATGGGCCTCGGCCCGGCGCTGGGCCAGCCCTGACAGCTATGCCTCCTACCTTGGCTCGGGACTCCCTCCTCGTCCTGGCCAGCTCTGCAGACCCTCCCGGAGTGTGAAGAGGCATGCGTGCCATCACCTGGGTGACCCGCTGTCACAGTCTCCCAAGTCCAGGGAGCAGTGTGCAGCCGAAGGCTGAGCCTCCGCTGGTCCAGGTGGCGGCAGGCTTGCTGTCCTCTGCGTGGCCTCCCTGGCCAGCCGGTGACCAGCCTCCGTCGCCAGCTCCTTCTCTCGAGCCTGCAGAGGCAGTGAAGGAGTTCACAGTGGCAGCTTTTGGGTGTGAGGCTCCAGTGAGTTGTGCTCAGATGCCCGTGGAAGGCTCCCTATATGCCAGGGTGTGACATTGCACGTTAGTGGCTATTAAGACCACAGGAGAGGACTTCCCTGGTGGCACAGTGGTTGAGAATCCGCCTGCCAGTGCAGGGGACACGGGTTTGAGCCCTGGTCTGGGAAGATCCCACATGCCGCGGAGCAACTAAGCCTGTGCGCCACAACTACTGAGCCTGCGCTCTAGAGCCTGCGAGCCACAACTACTGAGCCCGTGTGCCACAACTACTGAGCCCGCGTGCCTAGAGCCCGTGCTCCACGACAAGAGAAGCCACCGCAAGGAGAAGCCCGGGCACTGCAATGAAGACCAAACACCGCCTAAAATAAATAAATTAAAAAAAAGAAAGCCCACAGGAGTGAGAGTGCAGTGTGGGGAGTGCGGCGTGGGGCCCCTGCACCCACATTCAGGCCGACAGAAAAGAAAGACACATGCCCACCTGCCCACCTCCTCCTAAGACACCGCACGTACCAAAGGCCACCATCAAAGACTCCCAATAACGGAGTGAAACCTGCCCCTTCCCAGGGGCCTCCGAGGCCCCGTGATCCCACACCCCTCAGCCCCCACCTGGAGCACACGACCTTCACGCTGTCCTTGACCTGGGGGAGCACGTCCCCGTCGGGGGCCTTGCATTTGCTGCTGTCTCCACTCTGAGCGCCTTCCCAGGCAGCCAGGCGGCTCCTCCCTCATGTCTCAGCATCTCTGGCTTTGGCTGTCTTCTGAGAGAGGCCGTTCCTGACTACATCATTGAAAATGTCACCTCCGTGTTAACTCTCTGTCCCCTTGTCCCATTCCCCGCCGTATTACCTGAAGTCGCATTAGCTAACCGCGTGTTTGTTCGTTTGCCACCTGTCTCCCCCATGCAGACGTGACCCCTGTGAGGGCAGGCCCTGCTGTATCTTCGGTGTTTGGGGGCGTAGTGGAGCCTCAGGACACTGTGGAGGGCACGAGTGAAGGGACGGGTGGATGGGAGGATGGGCCAGTGGGAGCCTCTGTGTGTATGCCCAGGCTGGACCAGCTTTCCCAAGAAAGGGAGTGTCACACCACAAAATACGTTTCAGATGGATCAAGCCTGTGAAAGGGAAAAACAAAGCTATAAAATCACTGGATGAAAAGAGAGGAGAATGTTTTCAAGGTCTTGGAAGATCCTCAGAAGCAAGACAAGATCCAGAAGCTAGAAAAGCAAAGCCTGACAGATTTGACGCCATAAAAATAAAAAGCTGACGCGTGGCAAAATTACACGAGGAACAAAGTTAAAGGACATTTGACTGTGAGAAAATATTTAAAACGTGTACAACGGACAACCGATTAATAGTGTGACATCTAAAGAGATCCCGTGAGCCCATAAGTAAGACACATACAGCCCAGTAGAGAAAACTGGGCAAAGGAGAGAAAGGGGCAACTCAGAGACTAAGAAACACTCCTGGCCGGCGAACAGTTGACTAGGTCCCTACCCTCAGCAGTCACGGGAAAAACCCACGGTGGGGGTGGGGGCAGAGCTGAAAGGAGGGTCAGGGATGCGCCTGTGCCACAGACACGGGACGGGCGTAGTGCCTCGTTCAGCGGGAAGCTGAGCTGGGCAGGCTTGGCCACATGTAGAATGCACGCACTTTGTGACCCAAAAGTCCCACTTTTAGGAACATATTCTTGCCAAACGCCGAAGGTGTCGCATGCCTCATGGTCTGTACTAGGGCAAGAAGAAAGCAGAGCCACCTGTGTGTCCCGCGGCGGGAAGGTGGCTGCATGACAAAGAACTACAACAGCCAATAACAAGACTCTGCTCTGGCCCTGAGAAAAGTTCTCAGCTTTTATTTTCTTAGTAAGTAAGAAAATAAAAGCAAGATGCAGAACTACAGCACTGACAGGACCCCCTTTGCATCTTCGTTCCCCCTTCGCAGCGTTTCCTGCACGTGCATTCACACAGATGTACACACATACCTGTGCAGAGAACCGTCACCAGCAGGGAGCTCTGGGGGAGGGGGGTTGAGGACTGACTTTTCATCTTTCCTGTTTGTTTCTTTATCATAGAATTTTAGCAACTAAAATACACCACTATTGTAATTTTCCAGTAAGGAAAAAATAACTCATTGAGGAAGGATGCGGCTGGGGTGTGTGATGCTGGTAGGTCAAGATGGGAGGCCCGAGGATCGTGGGCCGGCTGGAGCTCTTGGGTGACTGCAGGGCACCTTCAGGGCAGGTTTGCTGTCTGTGGGAATCAAGCAGCAGACGCCGCAGAGGTCTCCCTGGAACCCCGGGCGGTGGACTCCTGTAGCCCCACTTTTCTTTAGTCTGGAGAGAGATGAAATCCAGATCTCCAGGGTGGGAGTCACAGAGGCAGAGCTGACCCCAGCAAAGAAGCAGGTACCCCTCTCCCGGCATAATCGGGGGCAGGGGTACCCTAGCAACAAGACGTGGCAGGACGCCAGCTCCGGTGTCACCCTTTCAGCTCAGCGATCGTGGGGTGGGGGGGTGTTCAGCAGCCCCTGGGCAGTCTCCTCCTCCCGCCGATGATTTCGGGTTCCCCTTCCTAGGAGGCCCAGACCCCCCTCTTCTCATAGATGCATAGATGTACCTGGTCCATACCCAGGGTGGCCGGAAGCTCAGTTCTGGACGCACCGATGTAGAGACGGGTACCAGACCGTGGGGCAGATGTCCAGCTCGCGGGGGGATGTGTGTGTCTATGTTCAGGGGAGAAGCCCAGCTGGAAGCAGACCTTGGATGGGACTAGAGTCATGAGCTGGTGAAGACAGCCGGGGTGGGTAGGCGGTGTGGAGCCGCGCAGTGGGCCCGGATGGAGCCCTGAGCCTCCTACATCTACAAGACTGGTAATACTAAGGATCGTAGTAATCACTGCTGTGTTGAGCCCAAAGGGCCGGGCCCCAGGGGGGGCAGGGGCTCACCCAAGGCTGTCCAGATAGCACCTAGGGCTGCCTGGTTCCAAAGCCTGCCATCTGCCCCCGGTCACTCTACTCTGTGTTTCTGTGTCACACCTGATATCTCATCTTTGTTTTACTGCCCTTCCCCACAACAACTAATGTGACTGAAGGCAGCTAAGCGGTTTTGTCTTTATTTCTGCCCCTGACCTTGGTCCTTGAGCTCAGGGAACTGATCAGCTGGCGATCCGAAAGGTTGGGAAGAACTGGAAACGACTGCCAGAGGCCAGAGGCCAGGGGGACCTAGCGGGGGCGCTGGGCAGGCACGCTGCTGGCCGAGGCCCTCGCTCGGTGCTGGCCGGGCACCGGGGCCGGGATGGTCGTGCCCGCTCGCACCGCTAAGGAGGACGAGGATACAGGCGAAGGAGGCCTCGCCCGGGGCCCGCGGGAGCTCAGTGGCCGCTGCGCACGGACCGCCCTCTTCCCTCATTTACCCTCCCAGCCCCACAAGGTGGGCTTGTGGCTGTCCTGCTTCTGCGGAGGGGTTACGGACACGGGCCACCAGGAGTCGGGCCGGGCCTGTCTGATGTCCCCTCTCAACCTTCTGACCACCAGGTACGTAGAGGCTCCCGTATCTGCTAAGCATCAACACACATCTTCTTTCTACACATTTTCTCTGAGGCCTCACAATGACCCTGTGAGTGGGGTATTATGGGCCCCGTGTCACACCAGGAGACAGAGGCCCAGGAAGGTCAACGAAGGGCACCCAGCCAGCAGGACGCAGCGCTCGCATTCCGACCCCAGTGGCCACCCGGGGTCTTGACACAGCCCAGCCAGCCCGCCTGGGGAAGAGCCCAAGGACCGGTCACTGCCAGGCTGGTCTCTCCTCAAGACGGCACCCACCCTCCTTCCTTGTCTTGCCATGTTTGATGGACTCTACGATGACCCTTTCTACATTTTGGCATCTTCGCAGTCTGGGGGCGTTTTACAGTCCTTGTCGGGCCAGGCTGCTGTTGTGACTCTGTTGTCTTTTCCCGGCACCCACGTCAAAATTTGCAGGATGGGCGTCAGTGGCTCAAGAGAAAATGCTGGGGCCAGTAGCACAGCGTTCTTAAGAAAAGGTGCTGAGCCGCTGTGCTTTGGACGGTGCAGAGGGCAGAAACAGGTGGAAAATCCCAACTCCGACAGCTCTGAGGTCCTAAGAGATTCTCAGGGGTCGGACTCCGCATACCAAGGGATTCTGGGTCTGCTTGACCTGGGGAGCCCCCACTTACATCTTATGGGGGGCTGTGCATGCTCATGCCCCGCCCCCGTCCTCCTGCCGGCTGGTGGTCCTGGGAGACTCACGCCAGAAGCCACACGGCCAATGTACAGCATCCCTCCCAGGGGCTCCTGTCTCATCCCGAAAGAGGGCAGGAAAGAGCACGTGGGTGCTCACAGGTGGCGAAGAGGGGGAGTCAGAAGGTCGGTCTGATAGTCTGTAGGGCTGACAATCGTCACCACCTGACTCTGAGCCAAAGCGGAGAGGAGGGTGAAGCCTGGGAGCCGGATCCTGCACCCTCTGCCCAATGGGTACCCACAGCCCTTCATGGGTGTGGCTCACGGCTCTGTTGCTGGGGCCCCATCCTGAGCCCAGCCCAGGGCAGGCATCTAACTGGCCCCATCCTGAGCCCAGCCCAGGGCAGGCATCTAACTGGCCCCATCCTGAGCCCAGCCCAGGGCAGGCATCTAACTGGTGTTCGCTGAACGCATGGCAGTTGCACATGGCTTTGGAGTCTCTACGACACGGGTTCAAATTATGCATCAGCCACTGCTCTGAGCCTCAGTTTTCTCATCTGTAAAATGGGGATATGATGTCTTCATGGTAGAGTTATTGGGAGGGTGAATTAAATGACGTCCATAAAGTACTGGGCTTCGTGGCCGGCAGGGATAGGTGGGAATATATCTGAGGAGACCAGGTATCACAATTTATCACAGCACAAGGGTGGGATGAAGAAGTGGGCCAAGTGTGAACTTTAAGTCCTGTCTTGGAAGGAAATTTCCAGAAGCTCCACGCAGCACTTGTGCTAACCTCCCACTGGCCAATCGCACGGCCACACCCAGGTGCCAGGGCGTCTGGGGGAACGTAATGTATTCTGGGTGGTTCTGTACCCAGTGAAACCCAGGCTTGTGTTACTGGGAAAGGTGGGAGAACGGACATGGGGGGTGGTCCCCACACGCAGCCTCAGCCCCGGGGCCTCATGTCCTCACCTCACTTGTGTCTTGCGAGGCAGGAGATGCTGGCTTCGTGGCTTGGAGAAGACACTGCAGCCCAGAGAGTCTCCGTGCACGTGTGCGAAGCCTCAGCCCGGGAGGGGCTGAGCATCACCACCCTCTCGGATCCGCCCCACACCTGCCGCTGCTTCGAGACTCCCCCCGGGTCTCAGAGAAGTCCAGTTGCCCGAGACTCACCCTTCACCTTCAAGACTTCTTGCCACTGGATGGACCTGGCAGTTTTCCCTCTTATTCAGGGTGGGAGCAGGGAGTGATTTGGCCCCCGAGACAGTGGCTGAGAACACCTAGGGGACACCGACGTCAGTGGAACTCCAGGCCTGGGGGGACAGCATCTCTGGAGCAAGGAGGAGGTGGGCTCAGGAAGGGATCCCTCAGGGGTGGAAGAGCTGCTCCAGAGACAGAGAGACCCCCACAAAACAAAACAGCTTGATCTCACCCATCAACAGGTTACTTACTAGCTGCACTGTCCACAGCATCACCCTGAGCCTGAATGTGGAAGTGGCTCTGCCTCACAAGCCGCCTTGTGTGTGAAGATGCATCTGGGGTTGATAACGCCGCAGCCTGGGGTGTTTTGGCTCCTCCTTATTTAAAGGGAAGATCTTGCTGCCACCCAGCCCCACCTCACCCTCCAGACTGGAAACTATGTGACCCGCACGACGGGGTTTCGGTTAGACACCTCTGGCCAGATTTCTGAGCTGAAAGGAACATAGAGCTTCCCCGGGGCCAAGCACACGCTCTGCACAGCTGGGGATGATGTTTTGTCCCGTCCCTTCAAAACAAAGCTGAAACCGAGCAAAAGGCATTGCTTTCAGATCAAATATTTGTTGGCTCTCGCCTGTGTCCTGTGGGTTAGAAAACATGTTTTTTTGGTTTTAAAAATAGATTTCCCTGGAAAGAACAATGGCAAAATCAAAGAAAAGTGTTTGGTGTGGCGGAAAAAAACAAACTCCTTTGCCCAAAAAGTCTTGAGGTCTGGCGAGCCCTGAGCGGCTCGCAACGTCTGTCGCCCTGACTTGGGTCAGAGGACGGAGGCTCACGGCTTGTCGAGGGCCACGCGGTGGCCGCCTGAGTCCCTCAGAGGCCCCGAGGCAAAGCATCCCAGGGGCAGCGTCGCAGATGGGAGTCTCACAGCTCCTGTCAACCTCAGTTCCTGCCGGGCTGCGGCACTGCCCAAGGCTGCCCTGGGGGGCTCTGGGATCGCTGGGTGATCTTGGATGTGAGGGCTTCTGAGAACGCACCCCCCATGCACGCCGGGCTCTCGCCGCCCTCGTGCTGCCCCGAGGAGGGCCAGCACTTCCATGTGACCCTAGGCTCTGACCTCAGCTGGGGACACTAGACTTGGAGCCTTGACCCCGGGCAGCTGTCAGTAGCCTGGCTTGAGCGCATGGCCCAGAGCCCAGGGTCTGTCCAGCAAAACAGATGCTCTCTCGGGGCTTTTGGATGCAAAACACACAGAGAAGCGTCCAGAGAGCAGAGAGAGGGAGGGTGAGAGCAGGCCGTGTGCAGAGACTGTGGGGCAGCGCCGCTCCTGGGAGCAGGGAGTGGAAGGTGCGGGGACTGGAGGCTTAGATGCACAAGAGCTGGGACACAGCAACTGAAGCAGAGGCCCGGGGCAGCCAGACATGTGGCCGAGCTTCCAAGCTGCTGCCAGGCAGCCAGGGATGCTGCCCCACGGACCACAGCCCCCGGGGCCGCTCCCTGGGATAAGCTGAGCCCTGTGCACTGAGCTACCCATTTAGCTGTAACCCTTAAATGTGCCGAAGGGGACGTTTTCAGGGGTTGAGAGCAGCAGGCACATACACAAAGGACAGTTCATTCCTTTCAGAGTTGTGGTCCCTTCCCCACCTCTTCCAGGAAGCCCTCCCTGACCACCTCTCCACCTGCGATCCTCAGCCCTCTCCCTCCTTGGAGCATCCACAGAACTTGTCCCTGAAGGTCCCCACCTCCCACTGCAGCCCAGCTCTCCATCTTCATCTTCCATCTCCCCGGAGGCAGGGGCTGCTCTGGGCTCTGTGAGTTCCTGCCACTCTGAACTTGAGGCCCGGAGCATGGCTGATGTTCAGTACTTAGCGTAGGTGGGCTGGAGGGTTCACTGCACAGCCCACGGGTGGGTCCTGTTTGCAGACAGTGCCACCTGTGCCCCCAAACAGAGAACACCAGCCCTGATGGCCTCTTGGCACAGCGATGAGAACTCTCTGTGGACTTTGCTCTTGGTGGAGCCCGCAGGGCAGCACTTAGCCTTGGCCTGAGGACTGGAGGTGGGTGGCAGAGGCCAGCTAGTGAGAAGGCTGGTACCTAGGAGACGGCCAGATGTACAGGTCAGGCTCCAGGCTGGACCCACTTGGAAAGGCGGTGAACCGTTCTTACCTCTCAGAGCTCAGTTTGTGCTATTAGCTTGGACAAGCTGTAAAAGAAAGGCAAGGCCCTTGGGCTTGCCTTGAACAGGGGAGGGGGGGCTGGAGACCCCAGCTTGGGAGAGGAGACACTGAAAGCCCCCCACCACAGCCCAGACCCTCCCCTCCGCACGCCCTGCCTCCCCTGGAGGCTCTGAGGCTCCTGAAGGCAGGCAGGGCCGGAGTCCTGTGTTTCGGGGTCCACCAGCAGGCAGCCCCAGGCCCGGCATGGAGGAGATGAGGTTTGCCCTGCAGAGACAGAGATAAGGCAGGAAAGGGGGGCAGCCTGATCTCAGGGGCCTGCTGGGGGCAGAATGGGGTGTGGGGCCTGGGCTGGGCTGGAGAAGGGGCGCTGGGGATGCCAGGAGAAGGGCCTTGGGGAGTGTCCCCGAATAGGGGGACTCCAGGGTTGGTGGAGCTGCCAACCTGACACCTCCGCCGAGGTTCACACTCACACCTGCTCCTGGCTCCACGCCCTCACCCTCAGTGCGCACACACACACACACACACACACACACACAGGCATATGCACACGTGGGCGGGAAGACCTTGGGCAGAGCTCAGGAGCCATCACTAAGCTTCAAGTAAGGAGGGACATTGAGGGCTGGGCCCTGATGCCACGAAGGAAGCCGCCATCACCAGGGGTGAGTGAGAAGAGAGTGCAAAGGCTTTGTCATTCTTAATAGTCACATGTCTGGTCCATGGCAGACGCTGGAAACGTGTAGTTAATTGACTCTCACAACAAGCCTGTGCAGTGAGCATTCCTCTTCCCCTTTTGCAGATGAGCAAACTGAGACCTTGGGAAGTAATGACTCTTGCTGAAGTCTAGACACTTAGTATGTGTGGACGCAGTTTCGAAGCCAGGGTGCTTGGGTTCCGGTGTCTACGCTCTTTCCACCCAGCCCTCAGCCACCTTCCGCAAAGTGGCCTTGAGAGGGACACAGAGACGGGACTCGGGAACATCTGGGGCCGTGAAGCCTCCTGACTTGGCTTTGGAGTGACCACCAGCCCTGCAGACTAACCCGCTCAAGCTCCATCAGGCTGAAGGGGTTGGTTTCCCCAGTAGAGCCCCCTCAGGTCAGGTCCCTGGGCTGTAAAATCAGCAGCTTTGTCATGTTTATGTCCATAATTTTGGGGGGAAAGGAATGAAAAATGAAAATAAAAAGCAGCTGTGTAAGGGCTGCTTGGAAGCCCATCAGCTGTAAGGACCTGGCCCTGGGGTGTCCCATGGCATCTGCGCCAACACCATCCCACTGCCCAGGCTTGCCACTGCAGCTGTGGTCAGCGTGGGTGATGCTCCCAGCTCCCATATCCATCCACATGCAAGCCTGTGGTCCCTCCCTCGGCTGTGAGGCTGGCCACAGCCATTCCCACGCAGGGCTTTGTGACGGGACGGGGCTGTCACAGCCGGCAAGAGGGGGAGAGGCCATTTGTCTGTTTATTCAAAATATGCATTGAGTACTTTTTTATTCTTGTGCAAAATCTTTTTTTTTTACCATTTTTATTTTATATTGGGGTATAGTTGATTTACAATGTTGTGTTAGTTTCAGGTGTACAGCCAAGTGATTCAGTTATACACATACATGTATCCATTCTTTTTCAGATTCTTTTCCCTTATAGGTTATTACAGACTAATGAGTAGAGTTCCCTGCGCTGTACAGTAGGTCCTTGTTGATTACCTATTTTATACTAGTAGTGTGTGTATGCTAATCCCAACCTCCTAATGTGTCCCTCCCCCCACCTTTCCCCAGGCAGCTCTGTTTCTGAAGACCCAACGGCTTTGCCTTGCAGTGTTCTGGCTTTTTTTGAGTCCCGGAAACCAGTGTCACCAAGCTCCATCTACAGAGGCTCTGGGGGAAACGGAGTGAGCGACTGTCCACTCTGGAGGGCAGATAAGGGGCTGTCCAGGTCCTGTGTGTGAGGTAGACACAGAGGAGGGTGGCCAGGGTGCTTGGGTGGGAACCTGAGCTGCAGTAGCCACAGGACCAAGACCCAGCCCCCCACAGGGCGGGACATAGCCAGGGCGTCACAGGGTCGGAGGGTGGGAAGCCACCACGGGGTCATGGCGTGGCCACTCCTGGGCCAATGGGCCCTCACGCCAGCCTCCCACTGCCCGGTGAGGACCTTTTGTTTGTGGTGACCGGCCGGCAGGCCTGTCACCTGTGTGTGCCCCGCTTGCGTGCACACCCAAATTCTCGATAGCCCTGGGCAACCGGACATCCCAAGACCAGAAGTCCGCTCTTGAAGATGGTAATAGTTAGGGCAGGCTGACCGGCTGTAGCACAGAGACCCCAAAATGTGATGGTTTAAGCCCAAGAAGGACATATCACTCTCTCGTCCAACAGTCCAGGAGACAGGTACTAGGTTAGCAGGGGCTTCACTCCACATAGCCCTTTGGGGATCCAAGTTGCCCACAGCTATGAGATCTTCAGCTCTTGGGGCCTCAAAGGCCACCCGGGGTGTTGCCAGCCTGGTCAGCTGAGAAGAGGAAAGAGCTGGAGGGTCTGCATGGGCAGGCGGCCCCATGCCCCTCCCTGGCCAGGCCCGTTGCCATGTGTTTACCCTACACCCCAGGGAGCACAGAAACTGAGTTCTGATCTTCTTAAAGAGGTACCAGTTTCAGTCGCTCAAACAGCCAGTCCACAATGAGCACCTGCTTTGTCCCAAAGCGCGTGCCAGCCCCACGCGTGGTCACAGTGGGGCATTGTGGCAAAAGAGCAAAGCACCACAGTCGCTGGGTGTTGGCTGCATCCGACTCCGGGCTCCGGGCTGCAGGCTGGGCTGGGCTTAGGGGATGCAGAGAGAAGATGCCAGAGAGATGAGCCCAGCAGACACAGAGCAGCAAGGCGGATGCCAGGACTGCAGTGACCCGAGGGGCAGTCAGGGCGCGAGGAAGGGGCAAGTGAGAGGTCACCTAGAGGGCTGGAAGGGGGCCTTGGGGGAAGGAGAGCCCAGGCTCCTGTCTGAAAGGGCAGCTGCTGTTCGGCGACAGCTGCTTGGTACCCGGCAGGAATTGGCACCTAGGGTGGCCCAGTCTTCTGATTTATCTAGAATAGGCAGAAATGCAAGGTGTGTGTCTGTGTATGTATGTGTGTGTGCACACTTGAGTGTGTGTGTGTATGCGTGTGTGTGCGTGTGTGTGTGAGAGAGAGAGAGAGAGAGAGAGAGCTTGACTTTTTAAATACTGGCTGGAGGTTGGGTCAGCTTTGCTGCAGGCAAGTCTGAAGTCTGAGTCCTGGGGCCAGCCCTGAGCCCTGTGCGACGGAGACACCCCAGGAACGAAGTGATGTGATTCAGAAGCAGCCGACCAGGCAGCAGTGTCCGGAGCCGGGGTTTGTGACCAAGGGGCCCATTCACTGTATTGAATGGGTCAGCCTCTTCATTCCAGGTGCCTGTCAGTGGTACCTCATTTTAATTTTCATAAGAAGCCTCTGAGATGGATTGGGAGTTTGGGATTTGCAGATGCAAACTACTATATATAAAACAGATAACCAGGACTTCCCTCACGGTCCACTGGTTAAGAATCCGCCTTCCAATGCAGGGGATGCAGGTTCAATCCCTGATCGGGGAACTAAGATCCCATATGCTGTGGGGCAGCTAAGCCCGCGTGCCTCAACTAGAGAGCCCACACGTCGCTACAAAGATCCCGTGGGCCACAACTAAGACCCAGTGCAGCCAAAAATAATAAATAAATTAAATAAATAAATATTTAAAAAACGCAGATAACCAACAAGGTCCTACTGTAGAGCACAGGGAACTATATTCAATATCCCATAATAAAACACAATGGAAAAGAATCTGAAAAAGAATATATATAACTGAATCACATTGCTGTACAGCAGAAATTAACACAACATTATAAATCAACTAGACTTCAATAAAATAAATTAAAAAAAAAAAAAAGCCTCCGAGACAGCTGTGGTGATGCTCCTCTTTCCACGGCTGACAAGGCTGGAGCTCAGAGAGGTCGAGTCCCTTGTGCAAGGTCACACAGCTCATAAGCAGCCCTGACAGACTTGATCAGCCTTGGGGGTGGTGGAGACCAAAGCCTCTTCAGGAAGGAAAGCGGAACGCAGAGCAGGGCAGTGATTTGCCTCAGGTTACTCAAGAGCAAGGTACACTTGGGGGCCAGGCTCCAGGCCACAGATGCTCACCTCCTTCCCACGGTGGTTCTTTCCCACTCAGCCCCGGTCCCTCTGCACTGTCATGACTGCAGATGGAGCTTCACCTCCCGGCAGAGCCTGCTGTGAGCTGAAGCCCGGGGGTCCCTTCGTATGGTGAGACTTGCGCAGAGTACACAACGCCTGCTGACTCATCTTCTGGCTGAGCCGGCGCTCTGGTCTACCCAGTTTCGGGCCTGGCCCACCTGCACGGCATCTCTGGCGGGATGTGGCAAAGCCAAGCCACGTGGGATCTTCCTGAGCCCCGGCTCTGTGGGTAATCCTGACACGTGCAGCCTAAATGTCGGCCAGCTTGGCCTGGGTGGATCTTTGCCTTGAGGCAGGGAACTGGCCCCCGGGGCCTCAGGGAACCCTTCCCGCTGGGGACAGCCGTGACTGGTGGAGCTCAGAGCCACCGCCCTGCACCCCCCAAAGGGGATGGACCTAGAATCCCTGATGGGGTGGAAGGACTGCCACGTGTCTTTTCTCCCTGGCAAAGCAGGTGTCGGTGCTGCGTTCTTCTGTCAACCTTTCCTGAGCCCAGCTTGGGAAGGAGGTGACCTGCAGCTTTGGCCTCCCTCCTCGTTTTCCAGCCCCCACTCCCTCCCCTCCCTCCACTCAGACCAGCTCTGGATCAGCTCGGTGAGCTCCCAAACCCACACCCACTGAGGTACAAATCACTGAGCATGGTTACAGGATGCCCGTCCTGTAACAGGTTCTCGGGACTTCAGACTCAGACCGGGACTCACACCATTGGCTCCCTGGGTCCCCGCCTCCTTGGGCTTGGGCTGCGGCAACACCGCCAGCATCCCTGGGTGCCGGCTTGCAGGTAGCAGACAGTGGTACTTCTCGCTCTCCATAATCACATGCGCCGATGCCTATAATAAGTGTCCCCTTAGGTATATCACTATATATCCCATTGGCTCTGTTTCTATGGAGGACCCTGACCATGACATTCTCTCTTGTCAAAGTCCCAGCCGGCATGTTGCTCAGGCCCCTCTGCCTTGTCTCTCGCTGCTTCTGGAGTGAAGCCCCTGTTCGCATGGCCCAAAGGGGTCCCTGCCTTACCCCTGCATCTCACCAGGGGAAGAGGTGCAGGAGGATGGGCACAGCTGGCTGTGGCACCCATCCCTCCCACTCACATCCCGTAGGCCAGACCTCGGGATCATGGCCACGCCCAACCGCAAGAGAGGCTGGGAATGGGGTCTTTATTTGGGGTGAACACTGGCCAAGCTAAGAATCAGGTCTGTTACTGTGTGAGAGAGAGAATAAATGGTGGGGGACAACTAGTAGGTGCTGACAAAATTGGCGAATAAAACAGACATGCTCCTGCCTTGAGGGGACTCACGGCCAGGTGAGGTGACGGACATCAAATGACAAATGACCCTAAGAGTTATGCTTCCCACTATGCTGAGTGGTACCATGGAAATGCACAGGGAGCGCTAACGAGGGTCGGGGAGGGCAGGGATCAGAGCAAAGACCTGGAGGAGGATAGGGTGGGGGGGCAGTGGGGAGGTTCCCACCGAGCAGAGAGTGGAAGGACCTTGTGTCCGGCAGGAAGGTGGCACTTAGAGGGTTAGCAGGAAGGTTGCTACAGCCGGAGCCCTGTGAGCGATGGGGTGGGGAGTGGGGGCCGCTGTGAGATGAGAGGGGTGACTCGGGCAGGCAGGACCTTGCAGCCAAAGTTAGGGGCTTCCTTCCCGGCAATGGTGGAGGTTCAATGGAGGGGGTGACACAGTTGCACTGCGGCTTCAGATCATTCCACGTTACTGCCTGGTTTTTCTGGAAACGGGGATACTGGAGCTCAGCAAAGATTACAGGGGTGCCATCGGGGACGTGGTCCCACTGGGGACAGGGGACGGACAGAGGGCTTGCTGGGCTCTACTCCTTGCTGGTCATCTTGTGCCCAATGAGAATCCCAGGAGGTTGGATTTGGGAAGATGGCAGAGAGCATCCAGCCCAAGTCCTTTGTGGTCCAGACAAGGAGGCTGAGCACAGAGAGGGAAAGGGGCTCAGCCAGGTTGCCCAGCAGCCAGCGCTGGAGCCAGAACCGACTCCCCGGATGGCAGCAGGATGGAAGGGGTCACTGGGTTGAATGGGTGTCACCTGGCCCCTGGGAGCTACCTGTCTGAAACAGCTCCAGAAACTTAAGTCTGCTAATTAATTTCTAATTCCAGCCCTAAGCCATAAAATCAAAC
Source organism: Stenella coeruleoalba (assembly GCF_951394435.1). Taxonomy (NCBI): domain Eukaryota; kingdom Metazoa; phylum Chordata; class Mammalia; order Artiodactyla; family Delphinidae; genus Stenella; species Stenella coeruleoalba. The sequence goes on along the minus strand of NC_137151.1, from coordinate 1,965,720 downwards.
CACATACTGATCTGCCCACAGTTGCCTGACAGCTGGCCTGTCTGATCCTGGCTGTCTGCTCGCAAATTGGTATTAGTGGCACCAGGAGCAGATTAACGTGGTGACCAGGCACCCAGCAACTTGATGCCACCAGCTGAGCTGCTACAGCTGCCAGTCTCCCCCAGCTGCTAAGTGGCCCAGACACCTACATTTCCCCAACCTGGGGGTGGAGAGCAGTCCAGGGCCCAGCAAGGGATGGTCCTCCCTTGGCCACCAAGAGATGCTACTGGTCCACCATAAGATATAGGAGAGGATGCAGGGAAGCATGGCCAGGAAGGCCAAGATTTCAGGGTTAGTACAGGGCTTAAGAATCAGTGGGGGGACTTCCCTGGTGGTCCAGTGGTTAAGACTTCACCTTCCGATGCAGGGAGCATGGGTTCAATCCCTGGAGCGGGAGCTAAGATCCCACAGACCTCAGGGCCAAAAAACCAAAACATAAAACAGAAGCAATATTGTAAAAAATTCAATAAAGACTTTAAAAATGGTCCACATCAAAAAAAATCTTTAAAAAACAAAGAATCAGTGGGGTCCATGGACATTCATCACCTGAGCCAAAGCCCACATTGCCGAGCCAAAGAACTGAGCCCAGAGAGGCAGGTGCTATGCTCACGGTCACACAGCACAGGCCTAAAGCTCTGACTCCCTCCCTATCAATCTAATGTTTTTCCTGTTCCACCACTTGGAGGATGGGCCTTTTTCACCATTACTAACCTGAGTCTCTCTTTTATGGATTCGTCCACTTTGTCAATTACCATCTCCTAAGCACCTACTGGGTGCCAGACACTATACTAGGCACTGGGATGCAGGAAGCAATCACTGTGGAAAGGACTAGAGGCATGACAGGGTCATTCGCTGAGGTGAGCGCAATGTACATTATCTAACAGGGAAAAGGGAGGAGTGATGGAAGGGAAGATATCTCAGAAGGGATGAGTGATGATGTGGGTTGTATTAGATAGGGTTGGAAAACACCATAGTAACAATAGAGTAAGCAAAGCATCTCTCACTCATGTGAAATTCCAGAGCTAGTATGGTGATTTTGATCTGTAAAGACCTGGGGGACCCAGGGTCCTTGCACCTTCCTGCATCACTATCCCTAGAGAAAAGCCCTGGTCCTCATGGGCCAAGATGGTGCCTAGAGCTCCAGCCATCACATCTGCACTCCAGGCAGCAGGACGGAAGGACAAATAGGAAGGAGGCAAACATATGGTCGCCAAAACACGCGTTACAAGAATGTTCAGTGTCAAGAACTATGAAGGGGCTGAGATTTTACTCAACATGAAAACTAGTGTGTCAGCCTGCCACTGTTTTACAGAGGTTGGCAGAAAATGCGAGAACCACGGACTTTATTACGCACAGCACAGCAAGTAGCAAGAGCGTCAGCATATTTGCGTCAGTTCCTCTTGTTCCCAAGTCCCAGGAAGCAACGTGGATGGGCCCAGATGGATGCTGCACATGCAGTGAGGCGTGTTACAGGGGAGGAACCCTGAGATTAGGGAACCTGGAGCTTTTATAATGGGAGGTAAGCACACCCACCATTTGCTCCATCGGGAGACATGTTCTTTTCCAAGACTCTTCACAATAGAAACATCCTTCAAAAGATGGCTTTATTCACGATAGCCCAAGCCTGGAAACAGCCCAGGGTCCATCAACAGGGGCAAGGGTATATTCACACAGTGGACCGCCACTCACCAACAGAAAGAAACCCCTGATAACAGCAACAACAAGGGCGACCCTCGAAAACATGATGCTGACCCAAACCCCTGAGACTCAGGAGTATATATTGTGTGAATGATCCATTTAAATGAAAGTCGAGAGCAGGAAAAGCTAATTGATGGTGGAGAAAATCAGAACAATGGTTGCCTAGCAGTGGGGAGAAGGTCGAGGATTGACTGGGAAGGGGTGTGGGGGAATTTTCTGGACTGCTGGTTCTCCATATATTTGTCAGGACTCAGCAAATGTACACTTAAAGTTTGTTCATTTCATGATATGTAAAAAAGTATATATACACAGAAGTATTTGGAGGGAAGTATACTGGTGCCTGCAATTTACTCTGAAATGAATCAGACATAGGAATATTGATGGAGGGATAGAAGGATGAACAGATAGATGATAGGTAGAGAGATCGATGCTAGATCATATAGAATCTAGGGGATGGATGTGTGAGTGTTCACTGTATAACTCTTCCAATTTTTCTGTATATTTGAAAATTTTCATGATAAAATGGGAGAAAAAGAGGGGGTAGAGGTCATATACCAGCTGTCCTTTTAGAGGGTTCCCAGAAGCTGCCAGGTGATACTTCTGCTCCCACCCTATTGGTGGGAACCTAGTCACATGGCCATACCCAGCTGCAAGGGAGGCTGGGAAATGTAGTTCCAGGGGAACCTGGATCCTGGTAAAACTCCTAACACTGAGAAAGAAGGAGGGAACAGACACTAGAGATCAATCCGCAGCCCCTGCCACGAGCAGGACTGCTCTCAGCCCACACGGTGCCTTCATGGGAATTAGAAAAAGGCACCCCCTCCTCTGGGCTGGTGAGCTTGGGGCCTGGGCGCAGCTCAGAGGGGCTGGTGGCAGCCCTCGCTTGCCGCCAAGGCCAGATAGCCTCCAGTAGGTGGAGGGTGTCAAATCCCAGGTCAGACCCTTGGGCCCAACAACAGGTAGCACTGTGGGAAATCACCCACCATAGCTGAGGCCAGAAGAGGTGAGTTGTGCTTTTTTAATGCTTCTGGAACTTGTCTGGAGGCAAAAGAGGAGATATGGGAAATGGAAATGCTTGCTGAGCATTGCTTAACCCGTAGTGGACGCTAGGCAGGAAGGTCATCCGTGGGCTTTCCACATCTTGCGTGTGTGGTTTATGTCTGGGCTACACATGGGATCGAAGGGGCCTGGGATTTTTGTGGAAGGCATGGGGTAACCCTGTGCTTGGCTTGTTTGATGCCGGAAAGGCTGGATTGTTCTGGGCCTGGCTCAGAAACAGAGCAGGAAGCTCTAAAACACGGAGGGTGTGTGAATAGGGGGTAGTGCGACCTGGAAACCCTCCTTTCTTCCCCTTGGAGATGTGCTGCCTGGAAGGAGGGGTAAGACACAGACCTCTCAAAAGAGTTGCCCTTCTCAGCCCATGGTCCTTCCGTTCACCTCAGCTCAGGTTAGAAACATAAGCGTCATCCTTCACCCTTGTCTTTCTGGGTCTTTCCAGAATCTGACACTTTCCCCACGGCTGCACCCATCTATTGCCGGGTGATTGCTACAGTCCCCTACCTGGTCTCCCAAGTTCTCCTTTTGTCCCTCTACAGCCTGGTCTCCACACACAATCAGCGGGATTGTCAAGAAAACCCTGTGTCAGAAGAAAACCCTTGGCATGTGGGGTGGGAGGCTGTTCGTGGGTGACACCGTGGGGCTGGAGCCAGAGCCTCTGGGCCCTGTCAGCAGATGCTGATTGGCTGACAGCAGAGGACAGGAACCAAGTTATACTTGACCGGTCCGGGAAGATCCCACGTGCCGCGGAGCGGCTGGGCCCGTGAGCCATGGCCGCTGAGCCTGCGTGTCTGGAGCCTGTGCTCTGCAACGGGAGAGGCCACAACAGTGAGAGGCCCGCGTACCGCAAAAAAAAAAAAAAAAGAGCCCTCCTTCAAAAATTGTAATCAGGCATTTGGCTTAATGTCCCGAGTTGTTGTACAAGCAGAGAAGATGAATCATCACCCAGGTGGTTCAGTATGTACAACGAGGTCCAGACAGCTCTCCCCTCGCATGACTGTGGTGGATTGACCGACAGAGATGGGAAACTGGCCAAGCATACTGAAAAAGCAGCTGCTTCTGTGTGCTTTCTTCCAACGCACACGTAAAAACATATACACATCTTAGCTGCAATGTATTTGGAAGGCAATTAACACGAACAAATTCAGTTGGAAATGAAGCTCCCCCTTGGAACTATCACATTTTGTAAAATCAGTGCTTAAAGACAAAAGGATTTAAACTTGAAATAAAGAAACCTTTATGTCAGGATGGCGGGTCGTGTTTGTTCTCTGCTCAAAACCTCAGCGGAGCCAAGTTTAAACTTTGAGCCATCCTGACTGCCAAGGGGATCCCCTGGGAGCTTGGCAACCCCTGACATCCAGACTAGGTGACCCCAGTGTCAGCCAGTACCCGGGTGCCCATCCCGGCCGCTCACACCCCTTTGTGCTCCTACATACCCGTCTCACCAGCCTCCTGGGTGGCTGCCTCGGGGCCTTTGCCCTTGCCCTGACGGCTCCCTCGCTTCCTTCAGTCTCTGCTCCCATATCACCTCCACAGAGAGGCCAGCCTGTCAGCTCTACCCTTTCTTCCTGCTCACTTTCCCTCAAGATATGGGCGTCCCCGGTTTTGTTATGGGACCCCCAGAGTCTAGAAGAGCTCGGGCACAAAGTGAGAGCTCCGTTAAGTTTCTCGAATCAGGAGGAATGAGGAAGGGTTGGGACAGTGCCTGGGTAGCAGAACTTTGCCTTTGGAGGTGATGTTCCCGGTGGAGGGAGCTGCCTAATAAAATAACGAAGGCCTGGGAGGCATCCAGGTGGATACGCGCTGGGTCGCCCGCCTGCTCGCCTGTGTGAACTTCACCGCCTTAGTGACTTCGGCTGTACAATGGGAATAACCGGGCTTGCTTCTGAGTGTGAGGAAGCGGGCTTTGGGCCTCATTCAAGGCTCAGTAGCATAATTATGGGTCATGAGCACGTAAGCTCAGATGAGAAGACTTTAGGACTCTTAGTACTCTCCAGTTACCTGATTTCCGTAACAATGAACTCCTAGTATTATGGACTAGCAACGGTGGCCCAGACAGGTGCGGTATGTGGTCTCAAGGTGCACAGCTACACTTGAAGGACAGCATTAACTCCTGTTTTGCACAGTAACTGAATTAAATGCCACCCGTTCTGGGAACAACGCAGAGGTCCTCGGGTGCTGGGCCCCCTTGCGGTAGCCTCCGTGTCTCCCCACCAGACCCTCACTTTCCAGATGAGCTTGACCAACACGGTGAGGGGCGGGCGGGAGGCGTGTCACAGGTGGCATCTGCCTGTTCCCCGGTCACTGGCCCTGTGCTTTCTGTCAGTCAGGCTGCAGCCAGGCCAGGGGCTCTGCAGCCACGGCCTTCCCTTTTGCAGACCGGTACACACCCTCCGGCGTGATTGGTGGGGCTGAGATGCCCACTTCCCCCGCCCCCAGCACCACTGCCATCAGACTGTCTCCAGGCCCACCATGGAAGGGAGCCCTTCAACACTCGCCTGGTGCTTTTCTGCCCCAGGGTCCCCGCCTTAGGACCCCGGCACCACCACCCTCCCCTCTGCTGGGGCTGGAACCCAAGCAGTCCCCTGACTCTCTTTGCCAACACCCACGGCTCTCACCCCACCCACCCCCGCGCATGCGCAAAACACCTCCTGACCTGTCTTAATGCCACTGCTCCTGCCATCTCCTTGTCCGGACAGGTACCCTGAATTCTCCTTCTTGCTGCCCCTGGGATCTCCTGGCCCTGGGATCTCCTGCCCGAGCAGGTGCCAGAGGCAGCCTTTCAGGAGGTAAATCAGATCCAGTCTCTGTGCCCCCAGCACCGCCAGCCCCTTCAAAGCCTTCTTGCACTCAGAAATCAACATGTCTTTCTAGGGCCCCCAAAGCCCCCATGGAATCAGCCTTCTTACTATCCCTCGGCATATTCCAAACCTCTTTTGGGAGAAAATGTTTAAGAGGAAACCTGATGGGTGAGGGGGAACCAGCCCGCTAAAGAGTCAGGGGAACAGCGTGTCAGGCAGGGGAACAGCAAGAACGGGGGCTCTGAGGCAAAAAAGCCCCCGGCAGCTTCTGTGATGGCCCAAGGCTTGGTGTGCAAGGCGAGCGCAGTGAGAGGAAAGGATGAGAGAGGAGCCGTGACCACGTGGCTCAGGCAAGAGGTGCAGATTTTAAGCAGGAGTGTGCCCTGATCTGGTTTCCGTGTTCATGAGCATTTACCCGCCTGAGTGAGAATCTTGAGGTACTTTCCGCGTTCCTCCTCCAAGAGTTCCCCTGCCCACCCCAAACACACACACACACACACACACACACACACACACACACACACAGCCACACCTCCCATCTGTCCCCAAGCCTGGTGGATTCACACCCTAAATTGCCTCTGGCCAAGCCTGTCCCTTCTGTTGCCTCTGCTATGACATCTTGCCTGAGTGACGACAACCTAGGAACTGCCCCCCGTCCCCCCGCCTCAACTACAGCCTCACCCCTTCACTCCCACCCCAGGGCTCCCGGCTCATGGGCCACCGTGCCCCTTCACCCGCTCTGGTCGCTGGATCCCACACCACATCCTCAGGTCAGCGGCTCATTTGATTGTCCCGTGCAGTGCAGGAGTGAGGGCCCAGTGCTGCCAGACATTTCAGGGGAAGTCTGAAATCCCCATTTCTATGGGCAATCTCTCGGTCTTAAAATACTAGCTCGGGGACTTCCCTGGTGGTCCAATGTCTAAGGCTCCACGCTCCCAATGCAGGGGGCCTGGGTTCGATCCCTGGTCAGGGAACTAGATCCCATATACCACAACTAAGAGTTCACATGCCACAACTAGGGAGCCGGCGAACTGCAGCTAAAGATCCCGCATGCCGCAACTAAGACCCGACGCAGTCAAATAAATAAATATTTAAAAATACCCCGAAACATAAGCTCAAAGCCAAAAATGTTTTAACACTGGTAGAACCAAACACATGCCATGCAGCAAAGCTAGTCCAGACCTTCTGATCCGCAGCTGCTAGTACGGCATCTAGTCCAGAAGCTGACAGTCGATCTGTTATTCAGTCAACAACCCACAAGTTGGGACTGCTCACGGTTGCCAGGCATTGAGCTGGAATAGCGAGAGTCAATATCTTCTGTTTTCTCCTGTTCCTTTAAGGCTTTCATGATTTCATTTAAACCTTCGGTTCATGTAGAATTTATTTTGGTGTAACATATGAAGTGAGGGTGTAAACTCATTTCTTTTACAGATGGGTAGCCAATTGTCCCAATACCAAATATGGATAAATCCTGTTTTTAAAATGCCAACTTGACTATAGAGTAACTTCCTGTGTGTATATATTGGGCGACTCCCCATCATTTCTACATTATATGCCTACCCATGGACTTGCACTATACTTTTAATTATTTTAGCTGTATAATAGATTTTAAATACACAGAAATATCTGACAGGATTATCTCTGCTCTGTATATTTCTTTTTCAAACTTTTCCTGGCTAATCCTGCTTCGGCATCTTTCCATATCAACCTTAGAATCAACTTGTCTGGTTCCATGAAAAATCCTGCTGGTGTTGTCGTTATGATTATGTTACTGTGTAGATTATAACTTAGGGAGGACTGACATCCTTATAATGCTGAGTCTTTTTTCCATGAATGTGGCATAAGTTCACGTTTATATTCTTTGGTAGCATTCAAAAAGTTTTCTTCACATAACGTTTGCACTTTTTAAAAGAAGTTTATTTCTAGGTTGCTTTTGCTAATGGAGTCTTCTTCCATTGTATTTTAGTACTGGCTATTGTCTGTATATTTCAAAGCTATTGATAATAGAAAACTAATTTTGTATCCAGTTACCTTACTCAATTATTTTGTCATTTTCAATAAGTTTTCTGTTGATTCTTGTGGCATTTCCAAGTAAACAGTCAAATAATCTTCAAATTGATAGGTTACCTCCTTTCCAGTTTCTAGTATCTCCCCCCTGGCTTGGGGTTAAAATATATAAAAGTCAATTCACGGCATTATCTATCTAGTTTAACTTCTTAAAAACTTGCCTTTTTTTTTGGCTGTGCTGCGCAGCATGCAGGATCTTTGTTCCCCGACCAGGGATTGAACCCGAGCCCCCTGCAGTGGAAGCACGGAGTCCTAACCACTGGACTGCCAGGGAAGTCCCCCTTAAAAGCTTTTTTTAAATAAAAATAAACATTGAATTTTATTAAATAATTCTTTTAGAACATCAGAGATAAAGAGAAGATTCTAGAAGACTTCAGAGACTGAAAAGGACACATAATGTGGATCATTGGACTTCTTAACATCAACCCAGAATACCAGATGCTAATAGAGAGCTGCCTTCAGAATTCTGGGGGAAGATGATTTCCAACCAAGATTTAGGCATTCAGCCAAACTGTCAATCAATTATCCAATAACTGAACTCCCATATGCAGTTTCCAAGGAAGCTACTGGCGTACATATTACAGCAAAATGAATGGAGTCAACCAAGAAAGAAGATGGCTTAGTATCTAAGAAACAAGGAACCAACACAAGAAAGAGGTGAAGGGAAGGCTCAGGATAACGATGAACAGAAATGTCAGTACTTCTACTAGACAGCCAGACAGGAGAGCAACTGGTCAGGCAGGAGAGGGAGGACAGAGGGCTTTAAGAAAAAAATAGAACTGATACATTACCAGATGTGTCTGAATATACCACTAGATGTTTAGACATGTTTGTGGGATGGATTAGTGATGTTACCTAAAAAAACTAATTAAATGAAAAACTGAGGTAATTACTAACTCCAGGGAAAACAAAAAACTGTAGAAGATAGCAATTACAACCATTATATACTATTTTATTTAGCTATGAATAATATACATATAAATAATGTAAGTACTGAGTATTCCTTTAGCAACTGTCATAGAACTATATTGGAAGGAAAAGTGTGGGTTTGTGTGTGATGTCTGGTGGAGCATGTCAGCAATCTTACGCAGGACGAAGCCAATAAGTATCTAAAAAATAATGGTCAAGAATGATATTCAGAAATATCAAAGTGAATGTCAGAAGGAAGAGCTGAATGAGTTGAAAGTAGTTGCTGCTGAGGAGGGGGCTGGGTAGTGAGAGCTTTGCTGCTTTTTATTATCACTTTCACGGAACCATTTGACTTAAAATTTTTTCTGCATAAATATTTTGATAAAATAGAAATTTAATTTAAAAATGTTCATGTGTGCGATACCTAAAGGCACCTTTTGTACCACTTCTGCTCCCGGCAAAATGAGCTGACCAAAATTTGGACAGACCAAGATGCCAGTCCCAGCTCTGCAAATTATTAGCTTTGTGACCCTAGGCAAGTTGCTCAGTCACTCTGAGCCTCCATTTCTTTCATCTAGAAAGTTGAGATGATGCTAGTACCTACATCACCGAGTTACTGAGAGGATAAAAATGAGATCATACCTGGCCCTGCACAGGGAAGCATCCAGTAAAGACGTCTGCCGTCCCGGTTATTGTTGTTTCAATTTTGGTTCCTTCAGTTCCCAAGTGATTAGCCTTAGGTAACTCACTTAACTACTCTGAGCCTCATCTTTGAAACTGGAACAAAATACTTGGAGCCTCTTAGGAGATAAATGGGATAATGAGTATAGACTACCTGACTCCTAATCTCTCTAAAGCTCAGACTTCTCCTTTTTAAAACAAGAAAATCCTTTTAGGGTTTTCTGAGGATGAAATGAAATGACATAGCTGAAGCCTCTAGCACAGTTCCAAGGACACATTTATTTACTTTAAAAAGCTAGTGATGGATAAAACTAACAACGTCGTTTTAAAATCACAAAAGAACACCTTAAACATATGCTATACGTCAATTATATCTCAACAAAAGTGAAAGAAAAAAAAGTAATATGTGTTGACTATACAAAATCTGGAAATTTTAGAAAAGTTCAAAAACAAAAATTACCCATGACTGCAATGTTTTCTGATGATTTTTTTTGCTTTTTCTTTTTTTTGATCTTTTTTTGGCTCCACAGCTTGTGGGTACCTCAGTTCCCTGACCAGGGATTGAACCCGGACCACAGCAGTACAAGTCCAGAATCCTATCCACTAGGCCACCAGGGAACTCCCTTCATCTAGTTATTATATCAGTCAATATAGGACAGTTCATGCTGCTGGGGAAACCCTACAAAAATCTCAGTTGGTTTAACAGCACAAAGCACAAAGGTTTATTTCTCCTCATACCCATACCGCAGGAGTCTGGGTGACTCTCAGGGGTGCTGCTCCCCCTGACGCTGGCTCCTGCAGCCTCCTGGCCCCCACACACCCTCCACTCGCCCAGGGCGCCTGAAGCTGCAGGAGTGTGAGCTGGGGAACCGGGAGCCAGCAATTAAAGGCTGCCACCAGGAAGTGACGCTTTGACTTCTCTCACACGTCATTGGCCAAAGCGAGTCACGTGGCCACGCCTGAGCTCCGCGGGTGAGGAAGTGAGATCCTTCAGCGCGCCTGGCGGTTGAGGGCGGGGGGGGATAGAGGTGAGCCGTGGTGATGTGTACCCCGCACATTACAGAGTTGCTGTCACTTTGTGCATAGGCTTCTGCCTGCCGCTTTTGTCTCTAACCATTACGTCATGAAATATTCTTTGAAAACGTGGTAAACGTGCAGCTCTGATAAAACATTTAAAGCGCTGTGGTGACGCGCTTTCCCCTTCCTTTTTCTCTTCGCCCTCTTACTTCTGGGGAGCTGTGTGCAGGGGGCAGCGGCCCAGGCCCCACATCTTTGCCTGCCATCGCCTCCCCAGGCTGGCGCGCTACAGGCAGGTCCCGCTGTTGCTTCTCGGTGCTCGTGCAGCTCCGTTCCAGAAATAACACGTTTGGATGTGGGGCGGAGAGAACCTGCTGAACAACTGCCGGATTAGCAGCTCCACACGTGGGGTGCGGCTGCACGCGGCTCTGCTGGGGCCTCCTTGCGCAGTCAGCCGGGGGTGCGAACGTTCAGTGTTAAAAGTGACACCAGCGCGGTAGAGGCGTCGTTGTCAGTTGTTGCAGGAGATGACACCCGGGCCTGCAGGGTTGGGTGAGAGCTCGGGAGCGGCAGCCCCTCCTCGCCCGGTCCCAGGATCCGGGGTCCGGGAAAGTGAAGCTGTGGGGCTGCTGAGGACCGTGTGGTATCAGGAGGCTGCAAGCTGGACGGGAAGGAGCCCTGAGTCCGGAAGCCCAGCTGTAGGAGGGCTGCTCTGTTCCGGTTCCTCTAACAAACTTTTGCTGGGTGCCCATTCTGGTCACGCAGACAACAGTTGTGATTTCCACAAAAGAGGTTAAAGACAACCTCTCAGGCTTATAATCCAGTTGTGAAAGTGTTACTGATGCACTTGAAACATGAAAACTGGAATGCAGAATGCACCCTTGTCTGGCATTGGGCAGTGCGGGCAGATGGCCAGAGTGTCAGAGGATTTTGGAAGAGGGAGAGTTTGGTGAGGATGCGGAAACGTTTCCAAGGGCTCCTGTCCTTCCCAAGGGCTGCTACCAACCAAGGAACCCCAGACAGGAAGAGAGGGAAGAGGAAACAGAGTAAGTTCATCCTCCAGCAATGTGTGAACGGGGCAAGGATTCTACTTTGCAGATGAGGAAACTGAGACCCGGAGGGCCTAACCAGCTTCCCTGGAGGCAGAGGTGCCACCAGAGCTAAGATTGTGCAGCCCAGTGCGTTCTGGAGGAAACCTTGTATGCATTTTCTCTCATAGGCTGAGGATATAGCTCTAATGTCTGACCTGTGTCCAGCGTCGGCTGGGGGTGGACCAAGGTTCATTGTAAAATACAATAAAACCCCCAAACATTCACTCCCTTTGGTGTGAAATAAAACGACTGGCCTCTAGCTTTGCGGTTTACAAAACACTCTCCTGTTTATTATGTCATTTTCCCTTCACAACAATCCTGTGACGAACGTATTATTACTACCATTTTGCAATCTAGGAAACTGAGGCTCGGAGTGAGAATGCACTGCGCTCACAGCCCGTCAGGGCCAGGATGGAGCCCAGGCCGGCTGACCCCACTGCCAGGCACTCCTCCGTCTCACACGTCGCTCAGGACGACCCAGACGTCAGTTAATTTGCTTGCCTTGTGCCATTTCCTCTCCCCAACCAGGCTTGCCCTCCGCAAGCCCAGCCTGGAGCTGATTGGAGCAGGCGTTGAGAGGGCGCTTCCCATTGGCTGGCCTGTAGCCAATCAGATATGTCTGTTGGTCTGACCAAGTCTGCTGGGGAGGCCCCGGGAGCTGGGGAACCGAGGCCTGACAACGGCGGGGACGCTAGGGCGGTGTGCGCCCTGCGACCTGTTCCTGAGGTCCCCACTGCTGCCCTCACCCGCCTGCCCGCCACACCCCTACAGCCCCTGGAATCTGTGAGCCCTGGAGCCCTAATAACCTTTCCCTTTCTCTAGCCAAGGTGAGTAGGGTTTCCTGCTCTGTGGAAGGAACCCACGGCATCAAGGAAAGCAACCCTGTGAATCCGGACAGCCTGGGCTCCGCTGCGCGGCCCTAGCAAGACATCTTCTTGTGCCCGTTCCGATTACACTTTTCGGGGGGTGGGAGGGCACAGTGCCTGCCTCAAGAGCTGCAAGGGCAGGGCCACTGGGCGACCCGGTCGGTGCTGCGCCCCGCGGCGACATTTCCCGCAGCTCTCGGCCTCACAGCCACCGTGTCTTTGTATTCTCACTGTACTCATGGGCACAGGCTTGAACAACTTGTTTTCACAGCCTCACAGCCTCCTTCCAGGGATGTACTTGGCTAGTGTTTGTTGAGCGTGTCCATCACCACTCCACGAGCACGTGCTTCAGGCTCGCTCCCCGCTCTAGTCCCGGGATCTGTTTTCCTGTCGGCCTTGCTGTTTGGCCATGGAGCCTGGCTCCCCTTAGGCCAGAGTTTTCACTTCCTTCTTCACATAAGCTTCAGACTGCTCCTCTGGCTTTGCTGTCCTTGCAGCTCTGGGTTAAATGTCATCATTTCCAACAGTGCCCGGGAGGCTCGGTTTTGGCCCAACCTCCGATGGGCCTCGTGTGTGCCTCGGCCCTGCAAGCGTAACCAGGACTTCTGCTAGATTGGGTCATATAAAATATGCTCATTCGCAGTATCTTCTGGTAGTGATTTGCACTTTTCTTATTTCTAATGGATTTATTGGCCATTTACACATAGTCTTATAGGACGGGCCTGTTCTAATCTCTTGCTCACTTTTTTCTATTGAATTGTTTATCTTTTTCTTCAAAAGAATAAAATATAAGTGGGAAGAAAATGTGCTCATTTGTAAGTATTAGCTGTAGGCCTGGCTTTCAGATGCTGCTGGGAGAGCAGGGGTCCTGGGAGCTTGAAGTCATTTTCACAGCCTGCAGGTAGTTCATCTTCCCCAACCTGACCATCTTCCCCTCCGTATCCTATCCCTCTTTCAAGCTCTCCCCTTTCCTTCACCACCAGATAACCTTGAAAGTGGGACCTCCAAGGCCAACTCCATCTTTACCCCATCCCCTCCGCAGTCCCAGGCCTGCCCCCTCTGTTTCTCCTCCCAGGTCTCCCTCTCTCAGCTTCAGCCTTATTCCTGGACTCTTCCCTTCTGCTAACTGCATCTTAATCTTCCCTGGAAGCACATCCTGACCTCACTTTACAGATGAGAAAACTGAGGCTCGGAGAAGAGAAGTAAGCTGCCTGCAGTCGTGGAGCCGGGAGGTGATGGAGCAGAGATTTGCAGAGTCTGGCTGAAGACTCACCCCAGGCTTCACCCCTGCACAGCCCATTGAACTCACCAGGAGTGAGTGACCCGCCATCCACTGAAGTCAGAATGCAGTCCTGGCCTTCCATCCAGTGGGAGCCCCTCACAGCGCCTCCCTGCAGTCCTTTTCTCCCAGGAGACTACACGTCTTGATGTTTCTCTATCAAATTCACACCACCATGTCATTTCCCCCCTCCACGTTTGTTTCTGTCATTACGAGTAAGGCTGCACATCTCATTTCTTTAGCAGCCGTTTGTGCTTCCTTTCTGAGAGAGTGGCCTGTTGCTGTTTGCTCGTTTTCTTTGGGCTTGTTGATTTCATCCTACTGTAGTAGTGCTTTAACATTTAAGGAAACTCGCCCTTGGCCATATGCGTTGCAAATATTTTTCCAGATTTTTTTTATAGCAGGATTCTAATTTAATATGCAGTCAAATTTTCAATATTTATTTTTTGGCTTGACATTTACTGTCAATCCAATTGGCCTTCTTCTGCAGTATTCTTCTGGGCTTTGGGGGTGTGAGGTCCCCCCTCACCCTGCCCTGAACCATGTAGGCTGATGATGTGTATACCCAGCTTTGCCAGCCTTCCTGTTAATGTCACTTTCAGCTTCCTCAAAATCAGGGTGAAACCTACATGTGATCCCATCCTCCTGAGGATGCCCTGGTGAGGATGTAGGAAACGGAGAGCAGGTGGTCCCTCACGGTCCATCTGCCCAGGGCTGTCTGAGGGGCAGGGCGGCAGGAGGCCTTAGGACGCCCACTGGCGGGGAAGGACTCTCCCTCGGGTGGGTGAGTGAAGGCGCAGCAGAAGCGATCATGGTGCGCACAACGGCGGGAGCAGTGACGCTCCCTCCCGCAACGGGGGACAGGCTCTGGGGTCCCTGGGGTCCGGGGGCGGGTTCTTGGCGCGGTCTGCTGATGCCCTAATTAAGCCGCGGGTACATTTCCCAGCCCAACTGTCACCCGCGCGCTGCGCAAGCCAGGAATGAATATTCCCAAAGCGCCAACAGAAGGAAGTTCTTCATAAAAACGGAGCCCGAGGGCGTGAAGGGAAAACAAGCCCTGTTCACACGCAGGCGGCGCATCCGCTCGGCACAGCCCGGAAGAGGCGGAAGCGCTGCCGGCGGGGCGCCGGGGCGGGCGCCGTGACCCCCCAGCGCGCAGATGCCGAGCGCCCCGGTAGCTGGAGGCTCTTTTCCTGCCGCGCCCCCGCCCCTCGGCTGCTCCTCCCGGGGGCTCAGGGCGCCGGCCACCCCCTCCAAGGACCCACGTGGGGACCCCCCCGTGGCAAACGGTCGCCAGCCTGCGGCTGGCCTGAGCCTCTCCGCCTGCTGGGGCGTCCATGCCCTCGGGCCCCCAGATGCTCTCTTCCTGCGGCTCTGTCACCGTGTGATCTGGAGCCCACCACTCCCGCTCTCATGCTTCTGTTTCCTTCTCCGACACGTGGGGCTAATAACAAACACGCCGGCTGCCTGTAAGGATGGAAGGAGATTCACGGTCAAGGCCCAGTAAAGGAGGGGATTCGGGCGTGGGGAGCAGAGAAGATGTTTTGAAAGGAATTTCTCTCCCTCCTGGGAGTTCCCCTTGCTTTCCTCCAGAGGCTGCGGTAGCTGCAGCGAAGCTCTCTCGGACAAGAGGTCATCACACAGAGCCCTCTGTCTAACCCCCTGCAGGGCTCCCTTCCCCACCAAACAGCCATCAAACGGAGCTGACGAAGCCCGTGCCCCTGAGCCTGTCAGCATCCTTGGCTCCGGCTCCTCCTGGGCACCGGGGCCCCAGGCAGGTCCAGAACTCGCGGTTCCAGGACCAGCCATGTTGCTTTGTCCCCCTCCTTCCCTCCCCCCTGGTGCCTCTGCAGAGGCTTCAGTGGGGGTGGTGACAGTGTGGGCTTGGGGGCCAGATTGCCTGGGGCCGAATAGCACCTGGACCCACGCAGGCCGACGTTGCTCTTCCTTCTGTGCCCAACCTGCCCCCGCGAGAGCCCTGTAACCTCTCCCTTCACCTGCCAGTCTCTCGTCTTGACTGGCAGCTCCAGGGGCAGGTGCCATGTCTCCTTCGTTCTGCTCCTCTGGCATCTAACACAGTGCCCGGCGCACAACAGGTGCCCAGTGAATTCATCTGGCGATGCAGATGGCGCTCTGGGAGCTGTGGATGAGCAGACCCCCAAGGAACCTCTGTCCACAAATAACCAACATCTGGAAAGCCTAAGGCTCCACCGTTGGTCAGTTCTTTGGGCAGGACTGGCTGCCCTTTACGGTGCCCACCGCAAGTGAAAACGTGGGCCCTTTGTTTAAGCGTTAAGAATTTCAAGATGGTGACGACAGAGCATTACATGCAGCATGCAGCCCTTCTGAGCACGGGCCCTGCACTCCTGCATGGTTGCACACCTGGGAAGTGGCCCGGCCTCTGGGTCTTGGGCAATAGATGCCTTGCGTGTGTCCTGTGAAGATATTATGGCCACTACCCTTTCCGGGGCAATGCCTGTAGGGTGGGGTCATGCTCAGCCGTGGAGCAACATTTCCCTTACTAGGAAAGACCTGCTGAAAATTCTGGAATCAGTGGGCAAGGATGTGTCCATCCATTGAGACCAATGAAGCTTTGAGTAAAAACAAGAATGAGGCCTTAAGTAGGTTCTCCTTCAGCGTGATTTTTAAGTCACAAGGCTCTCAGCCCGGTGCCCCGCCCTTTGTCCTGCTAATCAAGTCTTTCTTTTATGACTGTGACTCTGTACTGAGCACTTGCTGTGTGCTGGCCCTGTTCCAGGCCCCAGGGATACAGCGCTGTACAGCGTAGGTGAAGCCCCTGCCCTCCGAGGGCTGGCATTGTAGTGGGGAGGACAGAAAATAAACATAAATAAATGTAATGTCAGCTAGTCCCAAGTGCTCTTTGGCAAAAAAGGAAAAAAAGGCAGGATAATGGGACAGAATGGGGTGGGTATAACGATACATAGAATGGTTAGGGAAGAACTCCCTAAGGTCGTACCTTTGGAGCAGAGACCTGGATGAGGTGAAGGGGGACCACGCCCAGGTGTGTGGATAGAGTACTCCAGACTCTGGGAGTAGCAAGTGCAAAGGCCCTGAGGCAGGAGTGCGACTGGCAAAAGCAGCAAGGGGGCAAGCAGAGGTGGTGTGGGAGGAGATGCGATCAGAGAGGTCCCAGGGACCCAGAGCAGGCAGGGGCTCGTGGGCTCCAAGAGGAGTTTGGATCTGACACCAGCTGGCCACAGGCCAGCAACTCATTCGTGTAATTGACAGCAGGCTGTCATTTCCCTTCCCAGAGGTGATTCCCAAACTACTTTTCCTCCAAATACTGAGCTTCTGTGTTTCAGCATTGCCTCTCAGGAGCCCCGGCAAGACGCAGGGCACGCAGGAAATGAGAGGGTGCTGGGTTCGAATTTTTCTTCTTCAGTTACTGCTTTGGGACTTGGGTCCGATGCTTAAACTCCCTGAATCTCAGCCTCTTTTATTGTATCCTGTAGCTTTGTTGGGAGAGTTTAGCATCCAAAGCACCTAGTAGGAAGCCTGGCACACAGTAGGCGCTCAGATGTACTTGGTAAGTATTCGCTACAGTTATCACCCCTTTTACCTTTCCCAGGTGGGGTTCACTGTTGGTTTTCATCACAGCATCACTAGAATTCCACCGTCCCCACCCTCCTGGGGAACAATAGAGCTTTGTTCTGGGCAGTGTCTTCAAGTTTCCTTCCTGAGGGGGCCAAGGAAGGGAACTTAATGTTTGCTCTGTACCAATCGCATGCCTGACACTACTATGCGTGATTCCGTATCATCCCCTGGCAAGCCCTGGGATCCCGTCTCATGGGCATAGAAGCTGGGACCCAGAGGGCCTCAGGGAAGTAGCGACACAGCTAGGAAGTGGCAGGCCTGCGGTCAGCCTGCTGCTCTGCTCCTTCCCTGGTTTTCCCGGGAAGGGAACCCAAGGGCCGATGGTTATGGGCTCAGCTGCGCTCTGGGGCCCGATGCTGGCGTCTGCCTGTGCTTCTCCCTGGCAAGTTATTGAGACTACTGCCTGTTATGGACCTTGGTTTTCCCATCTGTAAAATGGGGAGAATAACAGTCCCTACCCCATAGGATTATTGTGAGAAAGAAATGAGATAACCTGTGTGTACACCGAGGACTCCTTGCCTGGCACACAGTTATTGCTCAGATCATCTTAACTATCACGTTATTGGAGAGTCATGACCCAGAGTTTTCTTAGTAATACTTTGTGAATCGGAACCTTCCCTAGGCTGCCACAGAGGCAGTGACCTGGGTGAAAGCTTGGCTATAGGGTCCCCTTTGGTGCCTGCTGGCCACAGCTGTATCCCACCCCACGTGTCCTTCTGCACTTGGCCCTGCACTCCCCGTCAAGAGGTGAAGTTGGATTCCAACAGCCCCCCCCCCACCCCACTTGAATCCAGGGCCAGAAGTGACATTGCCCGGGTTCTGAGCCTGCAGCAGAAAAGGCCACGTGGCTTCCCCTCCTTCTCCCGGGATGCTCCCTCTGGGAAAGCCAGATGTCCCAGAAGCCCAAGTACCAGCTACCCTGGAGAGATGCTGAGTTTGCCCCCAGACATGCCAACGTGCCAGTGAAGTCCTGTTGGACCCTCCAGCCGGACCCACCCATGGTCAATGCCGTGCAGAGTCTTGCCCGAGGCCTCCCTGAAGCCAGCAGGGGCTTGCTGTCCCCCAGCAGTGGGGAGGGGCAGGGGTGGGCGCGGCCGCTGAGGAGGGGGGCTAGGCGGGCCCAGGAGATGCCTCGGCCTGCTCTGAGGGCTCCGCCGCACTCACACGGGGTCTGACCTGCAGAAGGGGAGGCCTCGCTCAGGCTGCCTGTGAGGACGACCCCAGGGCCGCCCCCAGCCTGCTGCGCCCGCGACGTCTCTTTCCAGCTCCATGTTCCGTGACGCCCTGGTGGCTTGGAATTGGCCGTGGTGGGGATATCCACACCACAGAAATTTACAAGTCAGGCTTCCCCCGACCCCTCCTGGCTGGGCAGTGCCTCTGCCCTCAAGGATCTCCCATCTCCTTGAAGGAGACAGACCTCATGGGATCACATCACCCCCACAGACCCCTGGTCCTCAGTGCTGGGGGCGGGGCGGCCAGGCTTATCAGGGAGGTGGTCCATCCATCTCTTGCTACTCTGACCATTTGCCTAAGTCCCAGGCTCTGCTCTCTCCCACAGACCCAAGTTAGCAGCATTCCTCCCATTTCGTAGTTGGGCAGACTGAGGCCTCTGAAGGTCAAAGGTCTTGCTGGACTCTGTACAGCTTCTTGGGGGCAGAGGTGAGATTCAATTTCATGTCTCTCAGGTTGAAGGGGCCTCAGAAATCCTATGTCCAGCCTTCTCCTTGTTCAGGCTGCAAAAGCCCAGGGCAGGGAGGAGATTGCCTGCAGGCCCACAGCAGGTTAAAGTTCAGGACCCCTGACCCCCACCCTGGGCTTCCCCCCACACCCCTTCCCTGCCCCGGGACCCCTCCCGTGGCCACTCCCACCTTCTGACACAGACCCTGGTTCCTAGAATGCAGCCCACAAGCCCCTTGCTGGTGGTTTGTGTGCAAGTTCACCTAAAGGCGTCCCTGCCCGCTCTGTCCCTGACCCCGGGGTCCCAGCTCTGAGACGGCCTCCCACATGCTTGGCTTGGCTGGGAGTTTGCCCTGGTGCTTCTGCACTTTGTATTCCACTTATCTCCTCGCAGGGTCAATATTTGCTATTTAAATGATGCTATTTGCTTGTGTTGGAGGTTTTGCATTTTGCCCTGTATTCTGGGTCCTGGAAGGGAGCACCTGGGGTCAGTGAGGTGGCCTGGAGCTCCCAGCAGCCACTGGGAGCTGAATCCACTGCCCAGGCTTCACTCGTTTTTTCACCACTTCATCCATGTTGATACTCAGACACACGAACTTACTCGTGTTCGTATCTATTCATTCAAAAAACCTTTCTCGAATGCGAGCCTCCTGCCAGGCACTTTTAGGTCTGGGAAGCACGGAGGTGATCAGTAGGGTGTGGGGCAAAGGCTGCTACATTCTCGCCAAAACTCACTCCTCTACCTCCAGGGCGCCTGAGAGATTATAGCTCCAGGGTCCGCTGCAGGTGGATGTGGTCAAGGCATGAGTTTCGGTCGATGGAACGTGGGCAAAAGAGGCAACTGCCACGTCCCAGGCCTATCTCAGAATGATCTCCAAACCTCCCCCGTCTTCCAGCTGGAATCAGAAGATCCAGCAAAAAGCTACAAGGCTGTACCAGCCCAGATGGCAGCCACTTAGATACACGTGGCTACGTAAATGGAAATTAAGTAAAAGGCAAAATTCTGTTCCTCCGTTGTGCTAGTCATATTTCAAATGTGCCCGAGTCACTTGTGCACAGGTGTCTGAGAAGGCTCCCGTGGGGCTGCTGCATGACCCAGCGGGAGCACCCCCACGCCCTAGGAAGAGCCATGTTGAGCTGTGTGTGAGAGGGAAGCAGACTTTTACCAAGTTCAGATGGGGGTGAAGGAAGGTGTTCGTTATTTATTCCGACACACATCCCTGGGCCTGGAGGGGCTGCGGCTAGTGGGGGATCAGCCCACAAAGCCAAGCCTGGGCGTGCAGCAGTGCCAAGACAGAGGGGGGCACAGAGACTTCCGGAGCCTGAGCCTGGAGACAAGGAGGTTAAGGCTTCACAGATGCCCTTTTAGACTTGAGCGAGTTTTCGCTGAGCGTTGTGACCAATACGCTCTTCCTTCTTTCAAGGTATTTTCTCAGGTGGAGCTCTGCTCAGCTCATTTATACAGTGGTGCCGATCCATTCCGTCTGTCGCGGTTGAATGTCAGGTGTAATCGGAGCCTTAGGCTAACCACGGAGTAGGCACTGGTCACTAGCCATTGAGGGGGACACCGGGCATTATTTTCGGGGTGGGAGCTTTACAGTGTCCACACGCAGGTGAGAGAGAGAAGGGGAGCAGGGCATTCTGGGCCCCTGGCCAGCCCACTGCTTTCCCTTAGAGGGGACAGAACCCAAGGATGAAGTAACGTGGCAGAAAGCTCACAGACAAAGTGGAGATGCCCTACAAAAGCCTCTGAGGTCTGATGGGCCACCAGCTTCTGGCTTGGGTGGGGACAGCTGGCCCGTAGCGAGCGAGGGCCAGCCCCTTCACTCCCAGGACTCCCAGGGTCCAGCGTCCACTGCTCCTGAGTCTGGGGTTTCCTCTCTGCGGGCAGACTGAGCGCCCTTCTCCCCCTGGGACCAGAGAGCCTGAGGTGTGAGGAACAGCACAGGGGGCGGGAGGCCCACCTGGGCCACTAACTCATGGGCAAAGTTGGGCAGGTAGCCACCCATCTCAGGACCTCTAGCTCTGGTCCACTAAAACCTGTCTGTTTGGGGTTTTTTATTGCAGTGGTTTTGTATATTTTAGCTACCGTACCAGTCAGGGTAACAGTAGGAAACAGATCACGCACTCAAAGTAGAAGGATTGGAGAGTTTAATAAAAAGAACTCTCTGCAAAGTTAAGGCCAAGCTGTTGGTCCCCACAAGGCATCTATTCCCACCTCCAGGCCTAAAGGGAAGGGGATGCGGGGAACGTCACAGATCCCAGCGAGAGCGCCGAGTGGAGAGAGCCTCCTGACAGCAAGGGACGCATCCAGTGAGTGAGAGCATCCCTCCGTCCTACCAGGGCCCCCCACGGGCCCCCAGGAGTGGTCGGTCCAGGCCCGGCAGGTGCAGAAAGACCGGTGTGTCTGAGTGAAGGGTCAAGGTCGTCGGGAGAACACATCTAATGATGACAGGACAAACGCTCCAAAGCCAGGTGCCTAGTTTCCAACCGTACTTCCAGGACTAAGTAGCCTCTGTTTTCTCACCTGTAAAATGGGGCTAATAGCAAAATCTGCCTGACAAGTCTAAGTGAGTTAACAAATAGACGGTTCTCAGGACAGTCTTGTACATATCAAGGCCTCAGTGTATTTCAGATGTTGCCACTAGCGGTAAGCCCTGTGCCAGCCCCAAGACCCACACCATGTCACTCAAGCCCCCAACAACTCTGGGGCTGTCTGGTCCCAGAACCTGTCCTCAAAGCCACTGTCTCAGCTGCTTTCCTCCTGGGGGCCTACTCCACACTCAGGACCGTGTGACACATGCGTTCTTTATCCAGGCTGGTCTTTTGCTGTAAAACTGTTGGCTGTTTTCTTTAGAGAGAGCAATCTGGTGCCACGGAAGAAATCTCCATTTTCTCACGTGAAAAATTTACTTGTCATGAAAAGAAGTAGAGTGATGTATGTTAACATTCTGAAGAGCACACTGCACGGCAAAAGGCCAATTTTCTTTCGTTGTCTGGGGGCCCGGCAGCATGTCAGGACAGCTGTGGGTTCCTGATGGACTTTACCATCACACTCATGTGTATGGTGCTGGTTAAAAGTACAGATTCCTGGGCCCAGTCCGGGGTCCTGAGTCAGGTCGTCTGCTCTGTACCTGGGCTCAGCCGCACACCGGCTGGATGACCTTGGGCAAGTCGCTTCCCCTCCTTCTTCCAACAAATGCGGACAGAGCCGCCAACGTTGCGGGGCAGTTTATCGAGCGAGTTAAAGCGAAAGGATGTCTGGAGTGTCTGGCACGGAGGCCCCTCAGCGCCCTTTGGAGCTCCCCGCGGTGATGAAGGGAATGAAAATAAAACCATTTTCCCAAAGGTGGCCGCTCAGCCCAGGTGCCCCTGGCTGGCTGGCAGCGGAGGGGTTAACGATGCCTGTGTCCAAGGAACAATAAGTGGCCGGTGGTGGAAATGCTGAACTGTGATGATGGGGCTGACAGGGACTATTTTCGGAGCCCAACCGCAGGGAGTAATAGGATTGGAGAGGAGGGAAGCGTGACCAGAGCTGATGTTCTCAGCTACCGAGGCAACGCCAGCCGCTGCACCAAACAAAACACTCGCAGCTTCTCCCCACCCCACTCCCAGCCCCCCATCGCGGGTTTTATCTTGACCTTCAGGCGAAGCCACCCTCGCAAGCAGCCAGAAGAGGGTTGCTTTAAGAAAAAAAAATTTTTATTATAGTTGATTTACAATGTTGTGTTAGTATCTGCTGTACAGCAAAGTGATTCAGTTATACACATACACACATTCTTTTCCATATTCTTTCCATTATGATTTATCCCAGGATATTGAGTATAGTTCCCTGTGCTCTACAGGCAGACCTTGTTGCTTACCGTTCTGTATATGATAGTTTGCATCTGCTGACCCCAAACTCCCGATCCCTCCCCCACCCCCCTCCCCCTCGGCAACCACAAGTCTGTTCTCTATGTCCCTGAGTCTGTTTCTCTTTCGTAGATAAGTTCATTTGTATCATTTTTTAGATTCCCTATATAAGCGATATCATATGGTATTTGTCTTTCTCTGTCTGACTTACTTCACTTAGTATGAGAATCTCTAGGTCCATCCATTTGCCGTGAATGGCATTATTCCATTCTTTTTGACGGCTGAGTAGTATTCCATCGTACAAACGTGCCACAAGAAGACTGCCTTTGGTTTCCTACCGGGGGTGCGCTGCAGACCCCCTGCTCCCCCGACCCTCTGGCCCCAGCTGGGTGTCCACCACACAGGGAGGAAGCTGGGGGGGGGGGTGGGGCCCGTGCAGGGTGGCCTGGTGGCACGTGAGCACCAATGTCTGCCTCCAGCGACTGGACTCGCGGGATTCTTCATCCTTCAAAGACTCCTGCTTTGGGAGGACTCCTTTCTGTCCTACACACCTGGGGACGGTGTCCCTCTGCCTCGGCATTGCCACCAAAGCTTACTTTCTGAGGGGCAGGCAGGGCAAACTGCTGCCGTCAGGACCCACGTGGTCTAGCTGGGCATTAAGATCCGCCCAAGGGGCAGCAAGACGAGGCGCATCTCCACGTGTGCCCAGGGATAAGGGGGGGACACCCTCCTGAGGCCCCTAGTCTAGTTCAGGAGTTTCATCTCTCAATCCTCATACCTTGGTGACACCAGCCTTCTCATTCCCACTCGCTAAGTGGCAGGGCTCCTTTGTCCTCTGGATGCAAGGAGGTCCTTGGGCTCAGATGGGGCCACCTCCACACACTCCTGCGTTTGCCCCCTGCCCTCCCAGCCCCTCCCCCCAGGGCAGATCCACGTACATAAGGGGATCATTCGTCGAGAACAGCGGTGATGTGCAGGCTTTTTCTTCTTTGCTTCATGAGACCTTCCCACTAGCCCGCCTGAGGCAGCCGGTGCCTCAGGGAGGACCAGGGCTGTAACAAGGCACAGAGAGAAAGTGAGCGTGGATGCAGACCAGGACCTCCAAGCCGCAGCACGAGAGCTTTGGAAGTGAGCTCTGCAGCAGAAGAGGTCTGCTGCACTCTGCAAGCTGTCCTTCATGCACCAGGCCTGGAGGTCTGAGCCCTGAGGGCTACTCTAAGCTGGTGTGCGGCAGAGCGGACACAGAATGTGATGACAAGGTGAGCCGCAGCTGGGCAAGAGAGGAGTCAGGAGGGGAAGACGCAGCTGAGGATGCTGCTGGGCTCCACGGGACCCGCTGCCTCTGGCAGCCCAGGCCGGATCCCAGGAGAGGGAGAAGAAAGACAGTCCACAGGCTAAAGGGGATGCTGCACTTTCCCCCTTCCCTGGCCCCTGTGCTCCTGGAACCTGGGGCCAACCTTCACAGCAGGGCTTCCCTCCAGAGTGACACAGGTTCAGGAAACAAGGAAACATGAGAGGGGCTTGGACCGGCACCCCCAGGCTTCGTGGAAGGGAACCGGCAGGACGCTGACGAATGGCTCGTGAACTTGCCAAGGGGTCCGACGTCTAGCCAAGAACTGCAGAGCAGCCAGCCTTACCTAGGGTCCTCAGGGGTCATAGCTGGACCTCTGGGCAGCAGCCCCCAGAGCGGGGAGCCCAGAAGCAGAGCCCAGAGCAATCAATCCCCCTGCATGGCTTAGGTGCAGTGAACAGACCCTGAGACCCCGGCCACAGGACTGCGGGGGGCTGAGAGTAAGATGGCCTGTCCCCTGCACCCGGGGGACCAGCAGCCTAGCAAAGAGGGAGAGGGAGGAGGGGTGTCCTCTGGAGAGTAGGAGACAAACTGGCAGCTGCTCTGACCTTTGGAAAGTCAGGTACTTAGCTAGAAGATGGAACGAACTTGAACCGGGGTGTTTAACTCTCCCTTGCCCTACAAGATAAGGGCTGGGGGGGGTGTGTGTGTGTGTGTATGTGTGTGTGTATCCAGCTGGGCACTGTGTACATTTGGAGCCCCTGCCCCGCTTGTGCAAGCCAGGAGCAGCCCGGCCCCATGGGGTCTCAGGCCGCGTGGCAATCTCCACCAGCAGCTGGGCCCGAGTTTAGCCCAAAGCGATTTCCGAGGGTCAGGTTTGCTGAGCAAATGAAGAGTATAAACAGCATTGCAGGGGTATTGTTTAAGTGCTTTGGGCAAACAAAGTCCGCCCCCCCCCTTCCCAGCTCCCCTGGAAGCACCTATTGACTGGCAAACAAAGGATGCGCTAATTTATCCTTTCACAGAGGCCCCGCCCCTTGGGACACTTGTCCCTCTCCTGCGTCCTCCGCCAAGGTCACTCGGTGAGGGCGAGTTACTGAGGTGTCCACGTGACCCGCAGCCTCTTGTTTAATACACGGCAGAGGTCAGAGTCTCCGAAGAGCGGTCCGTGCCGTCTGGGCTTGTCCAGAGGGGGAAGAAATGGCTGATGGGGGGTTTTCTGTTTCTATTAATACCCGAACACAAACGCACTGTGACTCAGCCTCGTCCTGTCCCGGTGCTCAGGAGCCTGCACCCCACCCCCGCCCAGCCTGGGACCTGGCCCGGGGGTTGGGGGGTG
Source organism: Stenella coeruleoalba (assembly GCF_951394435.1). Classification (NCBI taxonomy): domain Eukaryota; kingdom Metazoa; phylum Chordata; class Mammalia; order Artiodactyla; family Delphinidae; genus Stenella; species Stenella coeruleoalba. The sequence goes on along the minus strand of NC_137151.1, from coordinate 1,940,442 downwards.
GAGGGAGTCCACACAGGTCTGGCCCTGCCCCCTGAGGCAGAACTTTGGGAGTGGGTCTGAAATTAGCCTTTTGACAGCATTCCAGGTGATGTTAGTGCTGGATCCTGGACTTTGGGAAACCCTGGCCCAGTTGGATATTGGACATCTAGATTCAGTGACTGAACGTTGACTGGATAAATGGGAGAAGGAAAGACCCAGCCTACCAGTCTTGCTAAGTGGAGTCTGGAGGAGTGAGAGGACCTGTATATAAACAGCTGCACCAATTACCATGCAATGAAATTCACCTCCTTGAAATGGACAAGTCAAGGACGGCGATGTAGTTTTGTTTATGACATACATGCAGTATTATGAGTCAGAGTAGCGTTGGTATTCATCTCCCTTCCCTCTGCTGAGGTTGTCCAAGCTGGGACCCACAGGAGCCAGGGCCCTGCTTGGCAAGGTTTGAACAAAGCGCAGTGTGGCCCCCGAGTGCTGGCCTCTCCTGCCAGCCAGGTCCCTCATTCCCGCACCCTGGCCTCCCCCCAACTCCCGCAGCCCTAGGACCACAGCAGTCAGCCAGGCACAGTGGGGACAGTGGGTCACCGTGTGCCTTTGCCCTGTGGTCCTCAGACGCCTCCAGGGCTAAATGGGCAACAGCAGGGCCCTTGAATGCTGGGCTCCCCCCACCTCCAGCTTTCCAGCCATCCCGCCCGCGCCCTGACCCCGGGGATGAGCTGGGGGCGTCCTGCCCTTTCACTGCGTCTCCTTCGCGTGGCATCTGGGCTGCACGAGCAGGTCCTCTGAAGATCTTGGTTTGGAGGCTGGAGAGGTGGGTGTGCTGGGGTGTCAGGGCCACCGCTCTGCCCAGCACCCCTCCGGGCAGGCCTGAGCTGGGCTATTTTTACTTTGGGATGTCCTTCAGGAGCTGAAAACATCTGCTCTTCCCTCCTTTCCTTGGGCCGTGGTCTCTGAGCTGAACGCACTCACTGGTCTGGCTCTGGGGTTTGTCAGCCTGCTTCTCTGTACCTGCATGTATGCCAGAGGCATGGGACCCCGTGTGTGCGAGTGTGTGTGTGTGTGTGCGTGTGGGGGCAGGGGTTTGCACGTGCATGTATACGGCCTGTGTCTGCAGGACTCTGTGTGTGCAATACACATGAGATGCATGTGTGGCGTGGTGAACGTGTGCATGTATCTGGATGTGCAGGAGTGCATGCAAAGCCACTTCTGTAACAGAGTGTGGTTTCTGGTGTGCAGGCAGGCGTGCGCCCAGACACAGGCTGATGCACCTGGATATGCAAGAGTGTGTGTGTGAGAGGATTCTGTTTGTGCAAATTCTTCAACCAGGACAGTAACCACAGCCATCAGATCAGTGTTCAGAAATGCAGAGAGCCTATGATCCAGCAATCCCACTTCTGGGCAGATGTCTGGAAAAGACGAAAACTCTAGTTAGAAAAGACACATGCAACCCCATGTTCATTGCAGCACTGTTTGCAATAGCCAAGATGTGGAAACTACCTAAATGTCCATCAATAGATGAATGGATAAAGAAGATGTGGTACATATATACAATGGAATACTATTCAGCCATAAAAAAGGATGAAATAATGCCATTTGCAGCAACATGGATGAACCTAGATATTAACATACTAAGTGAAGTAAGTCAGAGAAAGAAAATACCATATGATATCACTTATATGTGGAATCTGAAAAAAATGTTACAAATGAACTTATTTACAAAACAGAAACAGACTCACAGACATAGAAAATAAACTTACAGTTACCAAAGGGGAAATGTTGGGGGGAGGGATAAATTAGGAGTCTGGGATGAACATATACACGCTACTATAGATAAAGTAGATAATCAATAAGGACCTACTGTATAGCACAGGGAACTATATTCAATATTTTTTAATAACCTATAATGGAAAAGAATCTGAAAAAGAATATATATATATATATATATATATATAAAAAACTGAATCACTTTGCTGAACACCTACAGCTAACACAATATTGTAAGTCAACTATACTTCAATTTAAAAAAAAAAAGGAAAAAATGCAGACTGCCAAAGGGGCCCAACTGAGTCAGTGGGACAGGCAGCTCCCACCTCGAGTGCCGCCCTATACCCTCTCGTTCCTCATGAATATGAATAAATCTATTGAGTCCAGATCAGACAGCAGACTAAGTGCTTTTCTGCACAATCTCATCTAATCATCACAACCTCAAGATGCATTGTTAGCCCATTTTACAGATGAGGAGTCCAAGGCTCGGGGAATAACTTGAAGTAACTGAACCAGATCTGACTAGCTCCAAAGCCTCTGCTTTGTGTGATGCCAGGCGGTCTGCCTGCTGGAAATACACCCCCACACACGTCACATTTTAATCGCTCAGACCCAGCGGCGGTGGGGTGCTGTTGTCTGTGGGAACATCCGGAGTGAGGTCTTTGCTGGGGAGGTTGTTGAAGGACATACCTTGAGTGCAAACGCTCAACTTGGAAAACTTGTTGGAAAGAGTAGGCAGGCAGATGGGCGTCATGGCCCTGGCGGGACACCCTGTTGAGGTTCCCCAAGATGGGAATGGGCAGACATCTCCCTTCATTCACAAGCTTCTGCTTTGAGGACCCCCAATCTAGCCGGGAACCCTTGGCAAGAGAACAGCCTCACATGGGAGCCTCGCCCTGGCCTGCCAGCCTTGGAGGGACCATGTCTTGCCCTGTCACACCCTTGTTATCCAGACCCAGCAGCTGTGGGGAGGGAGGGCGGGCGGGCTGGAGGGACCCTGCCTGGGAGAGCTGTGCTCTGCACCTGCCGAAGCCGAGACTTGTCAAGCCACTTCACCAGACTTCTCTCCTGCTGGCCCTGGAGGTGGTGGGACGATAAGCCGGCATCCAGAGACCCCGGAGAGGCCTCAGGTCACCCCAGTCATAAACCAGTGTGTGGGGAGCCAGCACGCAGGCCCCGGTGAGGCATGGTCAGAAGGTCCCAGCCCAGCCCCAGACGCCTGGCTGGGACCTCTGTACACTCCATCTCTTTGAAGACCGCCAATTCCCCTGCAAGGAAGGGGCTCTCTGCCCTCTGTGGATGAGAGAGGATGCCTCACTTGGCAAAGTCAATGCAGGGTCGGGGAGGGGCTTCCCCCTCCCACCCCCCACCTCTTGCTGCCCAGCTATGCTCTGCCCCAGGAGATGCGGAGGTCTGGGGGGAGGACCTCAAAGGGTCCTTGCTGCTTCTGCCGCTCAGGGGTGGACCCGCAGCTTCCCAGCCTCCTGGTCTCCTCCCTCAGGGCTGCAGCTCCCGGTCAGTTTGGCCAGGCAGGAGGTCCAAACTTGGACGGGGCTCGGGGACCCGGGGCTGTGGCCTTGGCTCTGTCACTAAGCAGCTGGTGACCTTGGGCAAGGCCTTCACCGCTCCCATCCTCCGGCCGGGTATCTTAGCTGCTCCCCCATGAGCCTAGGTGGAAGTGCCCCCCCACCCCCCCGCCTGGCACTCCAGGGCTCACACAGCCCAGCCCCACCTCTTGTCCTTCTGAAACCTCCAGCCTTTGCCCTCAAGGCCAAGCAGTGGTTGGAGCGGTGGTTGGAGCAGTGGTTGGAGCGATGGGTCCCTGGGGGAGGTCTCGGCTCTCACCCTGGTCTGCCCTCCCCAGAAGGGCCAGTTCGGGTCCTCTGGGCTGCAGACACCGTGACAGGCCTGGGACTGGGACAGGTTTATGGAGATAAGGCCTGTGGAAGACAAAATCTGGAGGGAGAGCCTCAGACCGACATGCAGACACCACAGAGGCTCGGCCAGAGATTGGCCAGAGATCACGGGGCAGAGATGGCCTCTCAGGGGAGTCCCTGCTAGGCAGGAGGGGTCAGGCCCTAATCCCTCCTCCCAACTCAGACCCTGGCTGGAGCTGCCCCAGAAGGGCAGGGCTTCCACCTAGATGAGGAGACAGGTCCTGCAGATGCTGCCCTGGGACTGGAGGCTCCTGTGTTCCCACAGCTGAACAACACGTTCTGAATTGAGAGCAGAGGGCAGAGGCATCTCCATGGCTGCCATGCTAGCTGTGTAACCCCTGGCCTGTACTTAACTGCTCTGAGCTCAGCCTTCTCAGTATGGACCAGGAACAGAGCCACCCTGGAAGGGTAGCTGGAAACTGTGTTTCCAAGGCCCCTAACACAGCACCTGCTACAGTATTATTATTGCTATATATATATATATATATATATATATATATATATATATATATATATATATATATTTTAATCATTATTGGTATGCTTCCTCCCCTGGCTGTTGAGATTTAAGCTCCTGGAGAGCTTTTCACTCCTGCCTTCTCTCACCCTGGACAGTTGGCCCAATAACACAGGAGTCTCACCAAGTACTCCTACTGTGGGGGAGGCCGGAGAAGGCAGTTTCCATGGCCTGGTCTCTATCGCCATCCCCAGGACCCAGCCTTTTGTGACAGAAAAGAATTCCACCGGTGTTATGAGAATCCCCCAAATTCATATGCTGAAGTCCTAACCTCTAGTACCTCAGACTGTGACTGTGTTTGGAGATAGGGCCTTTAAAAAGGTAATTAAACTAAGATGAGGTCATTAGGATGGACCCTGACCCAAGATGACTGGTGCCTGATAAGAAGAGGAAATTTGGACACAGACGTGTACAGAGGGAATATGGTGTGATCACACGGGGAGAAGATGGACATCTCTAAGCCAAGGGGAGAGCCTGGAAGAGACCCTCCCCTCACCTGGCTCTCAGAAGGAACCAGTTCTGTCAAAACCTTAATCTTGAACTTCCAGCCTCCAGAACTGTGAGATAGTAAATTTCTGTTGTTTAAGCCCCCCAGTATGTGATGCTTTGTCAATGTGACCCTAGGCAACTAACCTATGTGGTAAAGGATGTATCAGTTAGAGTGCTTTTAGCTGCAAGTGACAAGATATCCAACTAAGAATGGTTTGACCCTAGGAGACATTTAATGATCATAAGCATGGAGGTATGTGATTCTACCATGTTGTCAGGGCTTCTGCTTCTTCCCAATTCTGGGCTCTGCCTCCTGGGTTGAGCTTTTGGTCTTTGGGCCACTTTAGATGGGTAGTCTGGAAGGACCTCACTGAGGCAATGACATTTGACTTTGACTTGCAGGTTGAGAAGATGCCAGCCTTGGGCGGAGCCAGAGAATGACCTGTTTTCAGGGCCAGGGAGCCAGCAACTGTGTCCCCCTCGGGGCTGGGGCTGGCGACCTATTGGCCATTGACTTTGACTCTGAGCCCAAGGCCACGTGGTCCAGTGCCTGCCTTCAGGCAGTGCCAGGCGTCCATCCAGCATAGACGCATTATTCTATTTGACTGTTTTTCATTCCTGGCAACATCCGTTGAAGGATATGCAAATAAGAAAATCAACTGAATTTCTTTCACAAAGAACGGCATTTAATCAGCACAATAAATACTTACAGACCGTCGTTGGCTGCATGAGATGACAGTTCATGGAGAAAGAAAGGGTAGAAGGGAAATTTGAAGGGCAGAGAAATAGAAAAGAAGCAAAAGAGGGAGAGACCCTGGTGGTAACAAGGTGAATAAAGAGCCAAGGGGTCCGAAGACCTGAGGTTGTTCATCCATCCATCCATCCATTCATCCATCCAGCCATCCATTCATTTATCCATCCATCCATCCATCCATCCAACCATCCATTCATTCATCCACCCATCCATCCATCCATCCATCCAACCATCCATTCATTTATCCATCCATCCATCCATCCAACCATCCATTCATTTATCCATCCATCCATCCATCCAACCATCCATTCATTTATCCATCCATCCAACCATCCATCCAACTATCCATTCATTCATCCACCCATCCATCCATCCATCCATCCAACCATCCATTCATTTATCCATCCATCCATCCATCCATCCATCCATCCATCCAACCATCCATTTATTTATCCATCCATCCAACCATCCATTCATTTAACCATCCATCCATCCATCCATCCATCCATCCATCCAACCATCCATCCATCCATCCATCCACTTGTTCATTCATTCAACAGATATTTATGGCGAGCCTAGTAGTTTGCAGGTACAATACTAGACACTGAAAATATGGGACTGATCAAAACAGATACTGCTTCTGCCTACAGGACACTTCCAGCACAGTGAGAGGAAGAAGACAGACATGAAACAACCTCACAGATAAATATATAGCTACAGACTCTACTAAATGCTAGGAAGAGGGCAGGGGTGAAGAAGGGCCGAGGAAGTAGTAAGGTCAGGAGGATGAGCAGGAATTAACGAGGCAGAGAGGTTGGAGTGGAAGGCTGATGCTCCCTACACTGGGAGCAGCCTCTGCGAAGGCCCTGAGGGAGGCCCGTGAGACAGGAGCACAGAGATGGAGCCGGAGGGAGAAGGCAGGGTGGCTGCAGAGGAGGGGCCAGATCACACCGGGTCTACTGGGCCCCGGGGAAGAGCTTGGGTCCGCACGGAAGTACAGTAGTAGGATTGATGTGTTAAAATAACTTTGGCTTCTGGGTAGAGAAGGGTCTGTCGGAGCAGACCCCAGATGGCGGCAGGAAGGCTGGTTGAGAGGCCCTTGAGCTTGTGCAGGCAAGAGATGGTGGTGGCTTGGACCAGGGAAAGGTTTCTCAACCTCAGCATCGTTGACACTCTGGGCTGGATGTGGGGCCACCCTGTGCACTGTAGGATGCTTACCCGCAGCCCTGGCCTCTACACGCCAGGTGCCAGTGCAACCCCCCACACACCGTGATAACCAGAGATGTCTCCAGACGTTGCCAAACGTCCTCTGTGGAAGAAAAATGCTCCTTGTTGAGCACCTTGGACCAGGAGGATGATGGAGAACTGGCTCGAGGGAAAGGTAAGGTGGAGGTGAACAGAACATAGCAATTGAATGTTCAGGGTGAGGGAGGGGAAGGTGGGGCGGGTGACTCCCAGGCAACCAGGCAGATGTCATTGCCACTCATTGATGTGGGGAACAAGGAGAGAGAATCAAGTTTGGGTTGGGCGTGGGGAGTGGGTCATACCTGGGTTCTACTATGAACTAGCAACGAGATCTCAGCATGCTCTTTTCTCCTCCTTTGGTCTGTTCTCCCATCCTCAGAATACACTGTTTGGGCTGGCTCTAGAACAGCAGACATCGAAAGAGGCCACTTGTCCTTCCTGCACCCCAGGCAGACATCACTAATCGATTGTGGTTCTCTGAGCCTGGATACTTCTTTCCACGGTGGCCTGGACGACTACCTATGGGGGCGGGGCATGAGAGAGGAAACCTGTTTGCCTTTCCTGACCTAGAGACTCACTTCAGTCCCTTCCGACTTTCCCAGTGTTGACATTCTCTTGATAAGTACCAAAGTATGGTTGGGAAATTCCGGGCAATGATGTCTGCAGCAGGACTGGGGGCTGCCCAGCCTTCCGGCCACATCCTGTTCTTACAAAGGCACCACCCCGAGCACAGAGCAACAAAATGGGAGCTCCCCACTCATGCCATTTGTTGCAGAGATTCAGCGGGGCTGTGGAAATCTCTAGTGGCGGGCCCATCCTCAGAGCCCTGGCCACTGTCTTCTGTCTCTTGCTCGCTGCGTCTCCATGATTATCTGTCAGCCTCGGTCTCGGGGTGGCCCACACCCCTCTTCCCCTCACCCAGGCTCTCTCTGCTACTCTTCCCCGTCGGATCATAACACAGAATGGAACTATTTAATTGTTTTTTTTTCGTTTTTCTTCAAAAGCATTTCTGCTTCCTGTTAGTGCTTGAGAAAGGCAGATGCATGAAATGTGAATTTTAAAATATTTGTCTTCCTTCCAATTCTAATGACGTAGGAAACCCACCATTAGAATAATCCCATACTCCTGTTGTGGATAGAACTGTGCCCCCCCACCGCCCCCAAGACCTGGTCAAGTCCTAACCGTCGGTACCTATGAATGTGACTTTATTTGGAAACAGGGTCTTTGGAGATGTAGTCAAATTGGGCTGGGTCCTGATCTGATGACTGGTGTCTTTATAAGGGGAGAGCTATTTGCATACAGATGCAGGGGGAGAGCACCGCGTGACACTGAAGGCAGAGAATCCCGGGGTGGGGGGGAGGTGGTGGCGGGGTGGGGGGAGGCATCCACAAGCCAAGGGTCCTCGGGGGTTGTCAGCAACCACCAGAAGCCAGGAGAGAGGCGTGGAACAGGTTCTCCCTCCCAGCCCCTAGAAGGAACCGACACCTTGATTTTGGACTTCTGGCCTCCAGAACTCTGGGTGAATAAAAATTTCTGTTGTTCTAAGTGCCCCAGTTTGTGGCAATTTGTTACGGTATTGCTGGGAAACGAATACAGCTCCCAACCCCATTGGGGCTGAGGTTGCCACTTCCGAGTTGTGGGTGGAGATTTTTACTCCTTGGTTCAGTGACTGTCGGTGGAGAAACTCTTGGTGACTGCAGTTTCCTTCCTCAGTCTAAGGCATCCTTCCCCCTCCCTCCTGCCAGCTGCTATTGGTCCTTCAGTTTGTCTCATTTGGTGTGCCACCGCTTCCAGGAAGCCTTCCTGAATGCCCCCAACTAGGTTAAGTGCCCCTTACGCTCTGCTGTCCAGCTGCACCCATCTATCTGTCATTCCTAGAACAGGCTTTTCTCTCTCCACCAATCCTGTCACCCCTCACTGCTCTCCTTGGCTGGAATGTTGCCCCTGTTTGCTTCTCATTCTTTCACACTCAACTCAGGTGTCACCTCCTCCAGGGAGCCTTCTCTGATTGGACCCCACGGAGAATGGGGGCTCTGATGGCCCTCGCGTCCTGACCCATCCTCCGTCAGGTCACGTCATGGTTCCCTGATGCTGCCGTGCTGCATGTTTGCCCTGGGACATGGGAGCCTCTCCTCTTCCCCGTGCCTCACACGTGATGGTGAACAAGGGGTGGGGTGTGCTGGGGGATCAGGAGGACAGGAGGGCAGCATCTCTGCAGCAGAGATTCCCGATCCTGGGAACCAGCTGCTGCACTTCTGGAAGGTAGAGATCGCGGTCTGGGAGGGAGACGTCTTCCTGCAAGGACAGACGGCACTTAGAGTTCAGGTTCGGGTTGGCACCATGAAAAAAAGGACAGCTTCAGCAAGATGATATAGCAGACGCTGCAAACTCAGCTCAGAGAGAGATCAGGAGGGCGACACGGTTACTGATGTAGGGCAAGTGGGCCAGGTGGGGACTGCGGCAAAGTGGAGAGAGGAGCCCCTGCCAGCTCCCAGCTCAGAGGTGTGCGTGGAGCCAGATTCAACCGGGTCTCCTGTTAGAGGCTGGCTGAGCACCTAGCCCTTCTCCCTTGAAGCTCCTTCTATCTTTGTAATTAGCTAATTGAGCATACGGTTCGTTTATCAGAGTTCGCCTCCCCAGCAGATGGAGACCTTCTCAAGGGCAGGACCGCGTCTGTGTTCCCAGCACCAACCCGTGCCTGGCCCTTGGAGGATGCCTTAGTATCCTATCTGCCAAGGGGATGGATCATTGAGTAAATAGTGCCTAACTTGCAGGGCTGTTTGACGGAAGAAGGGAGGTGTAATTACGTGTGAAAATCAATGCATGTCATACAAGTTATCAAATAAGATCACGCAGTGGAAGAAAACACCAGCAAATGAGCCCATAAGTCCGTGGCATCAGCTGCCTGCGTGGGCAGGGCTCGGGTTCTCTCCACAACAGGGGTTGCCGAGGGGTCCGCCTCTGCAGTTCCTGAGTCCTGGGGCTCTGACCTATGCATGTTTCCTATTTCTCCAGCCCCACCCCGCAGGTTAGCCAGAACCTACCATGTGCCGATTCACGCGGGTGAAGCTCACTTCCCTTCGCTGCTTCACTTACAGGCAAGGAAACGGAAGCCCAGGGAGGACGCATGTCTGAGCATCTGGCAGCCGCCTCCCTCCCCAGGCATCGCCCATGACCCACCTGTGAGGGCAGAGTCCAGGAGCGGGGAGTTGGGGGGCTCCTGGTGGCCCCCTCTTTTGTCTCCTCCTCCCGGGGGATGCTACGTGGAAGGGACTCTTCGCTACCAGAGGGTGAAGGTCAGAGTCTGGCCAAGGGCCCAGCGTTTCTGGCCCAGTTTCACCTGAGGAAGCCAACTGTGCAGAAGGTCGGGAAACGAAGCGGGGGGCAGAGTGGGAAAGTGAACATTCCCAAGGGACTCCCAGCGACAGGATTTCCTGACATGGGACGATTACCTTTCTCACATTACGTGGCCTGCTATTGGCTTCCTGCTATTTTATTCACAGGACGAACAGGACAGAGACGTCTATTCAGGGGAAACAAGGGAAGGACTCGCCTGACCCTGGACTTGGAGGATGTGGTGGGATCACAGAATTAACTCCAGTTGACCTAGTCCCCACTGTACCCGCCTTTGCCATCACCTCTGCGCCTCAGTTTCCTTTTCTGGAACAGGCAGGCGGGGCGGGTGGTGAAACACGTCGAGTCAGGCCCCACAGAGCCGCGGGCAGGTGAGCGCGGCGATTGCCGTGGGGGACGCTCTGCACACTGGCAAGTGCCCCTGGGGTTCCAGCCTCAGCTTTGCTCCTCTCCTCTGACAACCTAGCATCTCTGGTCCACCTTCCTCAGTCGGGAGGTCCTCAGCGCGCCCAGGAGAAATGTCGCCCCTCCCCGGCTGAGTCCAGGCTCCCCTCCCACTGACTGTGGTCCACCTGGGCGCCGCCCCCGCCCCCTGACTCTTCTGCTTCTTTCCACTGACTCTCTTTCCACTGCAAGCTCCTCCTCGGTCCTCTGCTTTCTCGATTCACTGAAGCAGGAAGTCTGAGGACGGGGCCCAGAAATCTGCACGTGAGCAAGCCCTTCACCGGGGGTGGCACGGGGGTTCTGATGTGCACGCAAGTTGCAGAACCACTGTGATGACCTGTCTGCCCGGCTGGGCTGTGAGCTCCCTGCTGGCCGGGGCTGCGTCTCATTCAGTGGCTCCCAGAGCGTGGCCCACAGAGGCCACGAGGACCGGGAAACAGCCTCCTAGGCCGCCTGTGGGCTGATGCCTCCCACACAGGCCCTGACTATCTGCTTCCACACCTGAGCTCACAGCATCCCCGCACCGCTCCCTCCATGGCCCTTTCCCCAGACACTCACAAAACTCAAGGCCTGCTGGCTGGCCTTTTTCAGAAGGCCTCCCCGGAGTACTGCGATGGCCTGGGCAGCTCAGTCCTGCTCCACAGCTGCCGCCCCAGCCTTCTGGATGCCACGCCAGCCCCAAGGCTGGTCACATCCACATCCATAGCGGAGCCGCCCTTGAACAGCCGGTCCCTTCTGTGTGCATCCTTCACGAGATCTTTGGCCCCGCCCCCGTTCATGTTCGATGGAGCCCTTGCTCTGGAGGGGTCGGGTTAAGGTTAGGGTTAGGGCTGCCGGGCAAGGGCACCCGACATAGGCAGGTCTGTGGGTCTTGGCGCCCATACTTATAGCAGGAGCAATTCACACCACTTTCCTGCTTTCCTGACCTGAAGGGTAGAGAAAGGGAGAAAGAACTTTAGGCCTTCAGCGAGCTGCAGAGTTTTGTCCTCTGGCTACTCCGAGCCTCCTGGATGGGCCTGTGGAGCCGGCAGTGCGGGGTATGCAGAAGAACTGGCCTCTGCCTGACCCTGCCCTCTCGGGGATTTGCTTCTCTACCCCTGCCCTTGCTGCTACAGCCTCTGTGTCCCCAGGTTCTTCTCCCAAGCCCTGGATGGGAGCCAGCCTCTGAGAGCAGCTCTGCCTGGGCTTGAATCCCGAATCTGCTGCCTGGGATGAGTCACTTAACCATTCCGTGCCTCAGTTTCCTCCCCTGTGAAGCGGGCCCAGGTAGAAACACTGTCCCCCATAATGAAGCTCTTACGTGTGCCCCCAGGGCTCCTGGTCGTCAGGTGGGTGGCTTCTCCTCCCCCAGGGAGCCTAGTGAGGGAGCTGGTGGGTGGCGGGCTGGGTGACCCCAGGACCGGCCTCCTTCCCAGCCTCCCTCTGCCCTCAGCGGTCTGCAGGTCCGGCATCACATGCGACCAGTTGGTCTGGGGACCAGAATGTCCAACCTCTCTGGCGGATGCTCTTTAGCGCCAAATAAAATTTCCGCTCCTCCTTTTTGCCTTCTCCACATCCATTGTCTGAGAGAAAATAATTTCAGTGGTGCCTTAGAAATTGGATTCCACTGATCACAACAGCATCTGTGTACCTGAGAACACTCTTCAGCATGTATGGCTGAGACAGGTCCGTTCAGCCCCCAGACAATGCTTGGGGCTCTGATAGACTCGGTGGAAACCTGTGCTGGGGGCCTCCAGGCTGGGGACCTGCGTGGTCTCCGACAAATGGCGTCTCTGTTTTTTTTTTTGGTTGTGCCATGTGGCTTGTGGGATCTTAGTTCCCCGACCAGGGATTGAACCTGGGCCCCTGGCAGTGAGAGCGCCGAGTCCTAACCACTGGACCACCAGGGAACTCCCAATGGAGTCTTAATATATGAACCTGCCCTTCCTCAGGCATGAGCTCCCCTAACACACCTTGCCAGGCGGGTCGTGTGATGAGTCCATTTTATAGATAAGAACACAGAGGCCCCAAGAGCTGCATTAACTGCCCAAAACATGGGGAGCTAGTGATCAGTAGTGTGCAAGTTACATCTGAGTGACCCCACAGCCCATGACTCCCCCCTACTCCACCCTTTTCCACTTGACAGCTAATCCCGATTCACCGTCTCCACAGCTGGGAACTCCCGAAAAAGAAAAAGTGTCCACTACCAGCCATGAGTTAACATGCCCCTGGCAGCGGTGGATCAAGTGCTTTTGTATCTGTTACCGCGTTTAATCCCTCAGGAAATCAATTACTTGCCTTATATTTTAGAGGAGAAAATCAGTTCTCAGAGAGGTTGAGTAACCTGCCCAAGGTCACACAGTTAGGAAATGGCAGAGCTGGGGCCAGAATCCAGGTCTGTCTGCCCCAGGGTCCCTGTTGACCCCCTGCAATGTGTGGGCTTCCCAGGGCCTAAGACGGGGAGGGTATAAATAGCTATCTTGAGCCATAAGATTCCCCTCGTGACATGCTGGGTGTTAGGAAATTTTTTTTTAATTTAAATGGTTCGCCTTCTATCTGGTCCTCCATCGGGATGAATAATCCATCTCCACCCGGAATAATTTAAGGGTCTCTGGATTGAAGGAAATTTAAGGCAGGAAAGTATGGGTTTTTTTTTTTAATCTCAACTGAAAAATAATTTTTAATGTGCCAAATACTGCAAGCTCAATTCAATACGTGGGCTTATTATGCAAAATGTCCTAATTAAGCACTATCATCTTTCAACCAGAAGAAATACCAGCAACCCAGCAAGCGTTGCTCCCAGGAGCTAAGGATGTAATTGTCTAACGGGACTTGTCATCGGCAAAGGTCCTGTCTTGGCTGCCGCAGCCCATCAAATGCCTCCTCCCATCCCTAGAGGACCATAATCCCCGCGGAATTCCACGTAGCACAGATGGGCTATGACACAGAGAACGGGTTTTGTGGCTTGAAAGCGTTTTGCTTTCTGTTCCCAAGCTAGAGCTGGAACCGGCCCGCTTTGCATCTGTCTCTGATTCCGGATATCTCTGCGCGACTCAGAATCCGATGCCTCGGCTTGGGGGCGAGTGGAGGCTTAATGTGGGGAGGGCTTTGTATCAGGCAGAAACCCTCCACCCTCCCTGTCTGGGGTTCTGAGAAAGTCACTCAACCACTCTTAGCCTTGGCTGCCTTTTCTAGAAAATGGGGAGAGTGAGGATGCCTCCGGCTGCCTAGGATTCATCCTAGCACAGAGCCTGGCACTCAGCAGATCCTCCGCGGCTCCTGTTCTTAAGAAACTGCTAGGGACTTCCCTAGTGGTCCAGTGGTTGAGACTGCGCTTCCACTGCAGGGGTTTAATCCCTGGTCGGGGAACTAAGATCCTGCTTGCCGCACAGCACGGCCAAAAAATTAAAAAAAAAAAAAGAAGTCGCTTAACTGAAGCCTGGCTGGAGAGAGAGATGCTTTGTGTATGTCAGGGACCCTCGGATGGCTGCTCAGACCACGAAGCGTTCCTTGTCACTTTGGTCAAACCACTTCCCTTCTCAAAAGAAGCTGAATGTAATCCAGCTTCTTCAACCTGGTCACCAAGACCCTCCTTTCCCAAAACGCCTTTTCAGCCAACTTTTCCACTCTCCCAAAAGCCACTTCATAATTATTTAAAGAAACAGCGAATACAGTGAATCTAGCATCATGTTGCTAAAACCCTGGCCCTGTTCCCAAGGAGCTAACTGGGGGCAAGACTTAAGATATCAGAAACAAAGGAAAAGAAGCCTGTAGTCCAGATTTTAATCGAGGCGCCAATTCACATCCCAGGTTCTGGTCCTGATGCTGCCCCAAACCTCCCGAGGGCCTGCTCTGATGTGACATTTGGGGACGCCACTTAGATTAAACCATAAAGCAGGCGCTACAAGCTGCAGTCATGACACCCAGGCCCGGAGGCCACCCCTAAGCAAGGAGACCCTACGGTAAGTGCTTCTGTTGCCTCAAAATACACCCTGCATTTTGCCAACAGACACAGAAAATGTCAGAAACGGTGTGTTTTGCTGTGTGGCTTTTTTTGGTAAAAATAGTTGCCCATTAGTCAGCCTGATGACATGAGAAATGAGCTTTCCTTGGTGAAAATAAAGGTATTCCAGACTTGCAGACTGGCTGCATTATTTAGAGACACCCTCCAGGCTGCATGAACCGAGGGTTAGGATCCAGAGATGCCCGGAGGCTTAGCCTGTAGCATTGGTCCCTAAAGCTTGACCCCCACGACGGTCCTCCATGCTATTGTCTGTTGGTTGGGAGAGTTTCCGGTTGCCTGGCTACAAAGAGAGTGAGGACCACCGAATCCTGCCCTGGAAGGGTGTGACCATCACAGGCAACCTCGTGCAGGGGTGGGAGCTCCTCAAAGGGCAGAGAGTAGAGAGTCCCCTGATGCCACCCACTCAGGAGTCTGTACAGACCACTAGGGCCTTGAGAAGCAATGCTTGTCCACCAAAGGCCTCTGCGAGGCAGAATTTGGACAGAGACGTGCTTCCGTGGTAACCTGGTCATGAGCTCACGGGGAAGGAGTTAAGCAGCAGCAACTCTGGGCTCGTCCACCAGAAATACCCTAGAGAGCTGTTGGTCGCGTTATTCAGGGCCCTTAATCAAGACTCACGCGCAGGACGTTTGCTGAACGCTGGTCTGTCCTAGACTCCGTGCCAGCTCCTTATGTGGGTGACCGATGTGAACAGCTCCGTGGTACTTGGACACAAGAATGCCCCATTCATTGATCTACGCAGGTTGAAGTCAGTTTCAAGACATCGGCTCGCAAGCCGGGCCTTCTGGGCCCCTTCCTAAGGCCTCTGGGCATTCTGGGGGGCTCTGGAGGTCTCCCGAGAAGCCACAGGTGGAGGCACTGCTTGGCTGTGTGGCGGGCAGGCAGTGGCGTCCCCGAGGCTGTCCTACCCCAGACAAGCAGCCAGCCGGCCTCCGGGCCACGCCAGCATCGCCTGGCCTTGGAGGGCAGCTCCCGCTGCATGCCATACCTGCTCCAAGCCAGCCAGCCAGCCGGGGGCCCATGCTTGTACCCCCGAAGTCCCAGGCACCATGGAAGCCATTTCCACAACAGGTCGGGCCACCTGAGCGTTTCCACGTTTGCGTTCCCATGTCCCCTGGTCCCTGTGTTACTGCCCCTCCCCTTCTTCATGAGCCATCTGGACGGGACCACAGCCCACTCTCTTGCTGGGCATCCCAAAGCCTCTGCCCCATCTCTCTTTGAGACTCTACAGGCGAATTCTCCTTGTCGGATCCCAAATTCAGGGTGTAAGCCGGAGCCTGGGGCTCAGGTGTGTGGCTGCCCCAGAGACAAATTCATTAACAGTCAAAAGGCTAAGACAGCAAGACATTTCTCAGAAAACCACCCATGACACAGGAATCCCTGCTGAAGCTCACAGCCGAGTCCCGAGATGACGTTAGCATCACCACCCCATTTCACAGATGGGCAAATGGACCTCAGAAGGATCGATCGTCACTTGGCTCGTGAGTAAGGGCGGGTGTCGGTTTCAGTTCCAGGTTCAAGGCCCATGCTCTTCACCGCCTTTCTCTAGTGGTGACTACTTCTGGGCCTCGGTTCCCCACCTGCAAGAGGGCAAATCCTACTTCCCAGCAGGCAAGCTGAATTCGGTGAAGCCCTGGGCCAGGGGTCAGCATCTCCGAGGGCTGGTCAGCTCTGGGCTGCAGGCGTTTGACACATTTTTGCTCAACTCAGGTCCCTGGCATGTGAGGAAGTGATCCCAATCTGGGGGCACCTTACCTTGGGGCCCAGCAGTCGTAAATGAACCGATAGCTCCCCAGCGTCCAGTCTCAAAGCTGGCAACCCGAGTAACTCTACCTCCGGGATATCCAAGCCAGCAAATGACCCCAGGGAACAGCCAGGGACAGTGGGACGGCCAAGGAGGTCCTCCAGGCTGGTGGGGCATTCCCAGGTCCTGCTTGCCTTTGAGTGCATCCTCTGACAGCCGGACGTCATTTTTAATGGCTTCTGCATCCCCAGCAGCCAGGGACCTTCTGAGAGAGGATGCTCTGGGCCCCACCTGACAGGAGGAGGTGGGGAGGGAAGCTCTCTCCTGCCCCAACAGGGCTGAGTTAGTTTCATTCAGTCTCCAGGCAGTTTTTTTTCTGCTGCCCCTCCCCAATCCCAGAGTTAAAACCACACAAAACGACTCTTTCTTTCTCCCTCGGACTGCTAGGCTGTCTGGGTACCACATCACCACGCAGATTCGTTTGGTCCCAGGGCCGTAAGGCAGAAAAGGCACTTAGTGGGCAGCATGAGTCAATTTCCATCAAGCCTCCGGACAGTGACGTAACCGCCACTTGTTGGCTTCCCCAGCCCAGCAGCACGGATGCCCCAGAGCTCACATCTGGAGCAAGGAACTGACAGGTGGATTCCAGAGCCAACCCGGCTCCAGGCTGCTCCAGCCCAGCACGGGCCGCAGCTGCCCCCAGGACACACAGCATCTTTCTGCACAATTCCTACGTACACAGGCCCTCCTCCCTCCCGCCCCCCGCCCAGCTCCTGCCTGCATTTCCAGGGTGGGGATTCTGACAGTTCAGGTGGGTGTCGGCCTCACCGGTACATTCCTCGCTGCCTAAAGCGCCTGGCTGTTCCAGAACCTTTCTGCCTGGCTCCCCACCTCCCCCCACCATACTGAAGGTGCAAGACACCTCCTGGTCCAGGCTGTGTCTCTGTCCCAGGGGAGCCCGGCAGAAGGGCACATCCTCACACCCTCTTGCCTAATTTACTGGCCTTTCAAACATGCTCACGTACTGTGGTATCTGCACCCCTCCAAACATCTGGAGGGAAACCGAGGGAAAAAATCCACCAAGAACTTAAGTGTATATTCTGCACTGGAACTGTGAAAACCAAATCTGGGAAACTTCACATCTTTAGCTAACTGTTTGGGGGGCAGTAGCGCTAACCCAACGTATAATCTGGTAAAGGCTGTCCCTCCCTGCCTTCTTTCTAACCATGCAACTCTGCTCACGGAGGCTTGCAAACAGTTCTTTCCTTCCTTCCCAGAGATCTCCAGGGGCGATCTGAGCCAGTGCCTCAGCCACCATCCCAGGAGAGCCTCACGTCTGTGACTCTCCTGAGCCTTGCGGGAAGATGTCACCCACGAGACAAAGACCCACCCGTGCGTCACGAGCAGGCACTCTGCCCCGGGGAAGCTCCCTTTTGTCTGCCGAAGGGGAAGCCCGTTGAAATGAACGGAAAACGGGAGGCCTGGACCATTTTCAGGACGAAATTTTAATATTCGAAGGAATCAGCTACTTGGATTGAAACACTTAAAAAAGCATCATTCCCAAGGGATAAATTAAGAGTTTGGGATTAACAGATACACCACTATATATAAAATATATAAAAACCAACAAGGACCTACTGTACAGCACGGGAACTATATTCAATATCTTGTAATAAGATATATGTGTTATATATATATATATATATATATATATATATATATATATAACTAAATCACTTTGCCGTACACTTGAAACTAACACAACATTGTAATTGAACTATACTTCATTTTTTTTTAAAAAGCATAATTCCCAAGGAGTGAGGTCTCCTTTCCTCCTTCCACAACATTTTTATCGAAGTGCTAATGTCAGGCCCTAAAGGGCAGTTCTGAAATACAGTGTAACATCTACGCCTTTGTTCAGGAGCTTAGCGTTAAGTGGGGTCAGCCCCCATTTGACAATTAATGACACACAGGCGCAAAAAGCCCAGGGAGGGGAAGGTGCACTCCCCACGCCCCCACCCGCGGGGGAGGAGCTGATGCAAGACCAGAGGGATGGCTTACGAGCGCAGGATCATTCACGATCAGGGTCCAGGGCTAAGAGATATTGAAGTTTTCCAGGTCAAGGTCAAGATCGTGAATGAGCCTCGCTCCGACATCCTGCGCGCTGCCGACTGCGCAGGGCCGGCGTGCAGCCCCGCCCCTAAGGGTGCAGCCCCGCCCCTAAGCCCCGCTCTTCCGTCCTCTCTCCGACAACAGGGAGAATTGCTACCTTTGCATCCTTGCCGAAGCCGCTCCTTCCGCCCGCCTGGGATGCCCTCTCTCCGTCTCTGCCAGGACAGATCCCATTGTCCTTCCCACAGGGCCCGGCCACGGGCATCTGATCTGTGCAGTCACCCAAGGCCCCCTCACCGAAGGCTCCCACGCTTGGTTTAATGCTCTGGGCTGCCATCTGGAAGTGCTTAGTAAATTTGTCTTTGATCTTGAGTTTTGTAGGTGAAGTCCGGGGCGGGGGCAATCAGTGGGCACGTGGACAGCCCTGAAAGGCCATGCTTTCCACTTGGACCAGAACTCCCTCGCGAAGCAGAGGGAAGGCCACGGCATTCGGGAAACGGACAGCTGAGGAGCCTCGGTGTTCCCTTTCCTGTACCTGCCAACCTCGTGCGCCGGACGTGGGGCCGAAGGACAGGGAAAGATAACGCGGCCCAGGGTTCCTTTGCCTTCGGTCTTGCCTTTCCCAGCAGGAAGCTGAAGGTAGAGCATGTTGATAGAGTGTATGCGTAACAAGAACTGAAATAAAAACAGTCGAGTGAGTGTCGGGCTGCATTTCTGCTGCTCTGGTAAGAACGAAATACCCATGAATGGACTAACTCTGAAGCATGAACTGTGTAATCCTGGTGATTCTGCCTCTGAGTTAAATGTTCTGTTTACGTTTCCTGGCACAGTCTAGAGATGAACAGCAAAATGCGCGCTCATCATTTAAAACGTTTACTTTTTAAAAAATTGAAGTATAGTTGATTTACAATGTTAATTTCTACTGCACAGCAAAGTGATTCAGTTATCCATATATATACATCCGTTTTCATATTCTTTTCCGCTATGGTTTATCCCAGAAGATTGAATAGAGTTCCCTGTTGTGTATCCATTCTACATATCATAGTTTGCGTCTGTGAACCCCAAACTCCCAACCCATCCCTCCCCCACGCCCCTCCCCCTTGGCAACCACAAGTCTGTTCTCTATGTCTGTGAGTCTGTTTCTGTTTCATGGATAAGTTCATTTGTGGCATATAAAATGCTTACTTTTCATTACTTAGAATGACATTAAATGGCCAACAAGCAGATACCATCACAAGTTGAGAGAGAAAGGCACCGTGAAAGAAAGGAAAAAGCTTTAAATTTTAGTATCCTTAGTGACACTTTTTCCTGCCTTTTATTTTTTATTTTTTGGCCACGTCACACGGCATGCAGGATCTTAGTTCTCCAAGGAGGGATCGAACCCATGTCCCCTGCATTGGAAGCACGGAGTTTTAACCACTGGACTGCCAGGGAATTCCCTTTTCCTGCCTTTTATTTTTATTTATTTATTTATTTATTTTGCGGTACGCGGGCCTCTCACTGTTGTGGCCTCTCCCACTGCGGAGCACAGGCTCCGGATGCGCAGGCTCAGCGGCCATGGCTCACGGGCCCAGCCGCTCCGCGGCATGTGGGATCTTCCTGGACTGGGGCAGGAACCGGCGTCCCCTTCATCGGCAGGCGGACTCTCAACCACTGTGCCACCAGGGAAGCCCCCTCCTGCCTTTTCAACAGGAGTCCCACCTTTCCATGTTGCACTGAGCCCCGTGAATGCTGTAGCCAGCCCTACCTGCAGAGCACATTCAAGTCATCCCCTCCTGTAATCACCTCACTCCACAGCCAGGGCCCTTGCCCGGGACACCAAGGACTGTCGTTGCTGTATCAGCTGCCGTCCCGCCTTTCCCTCTTTTGTCCTTTTGTAGTGACATATGTCAACCCCACAGGATTGACTTTGTAACTGGAAAGCTCACAACTGGAAGATGTCACTGTTGTATTTGATTTGTGTCGCACACAGTAGGTGCTCAGTAAATTCTTGTTGAATGCCGCTGATTTACCCATAAGGCCCGCGAGACCGGGGGCTGGGTCTTACACTCCAGGCATCTCTCACAGTTGGCAGCACGTGGTCTTGCGTGGAACAGGGACCCAGTGACTATTTGGTTGCCGGTGAAGATCTGGTTTTCAGCATTTTGGGCAGGAAAACCCTTCTCCGTGGGTAGTGCAAGGCCTGTTCTGGCTCTTGCTCTGGTCTCAGTGATTCAACGTGGAAAATAAAGATGACTGGTAGGTCCAGAATGCTAGTGTTAGAAGGGACTTTAGACAAATTCTCTCATTTCCTAAATGAAGGAGTAGAGACAGAGAAAGGCTAAGCGACTCATCCAAAACACAAAGTGAAGAGCTGTCGCCTCTTCTCCACCCAGCACCACCTCCTCCTTCCCGACTTCTGCACGTGGTCCAGGGATCACAGGCCCCTACCTCTCAGCACGTTCCATCTCTCTGGCCATGGTGATGGATTTGGGAGCCAGCCTGACACCTAAGAGAGGCCAAGCAGTGTGAATATCAAGGCTTTTGCTAGGCGTGAGGGGAGGCGGACACTCTCTGCTTGGGACCAGGGATGTGAGGACATGCAGGGTGGGGTTGCTGCAGCCGTTCCTGATATCCTGCAGCGACCGAGCCTGCAGGCTCAGGAGCAAGCCAGTGTACTGGCAATGATCATGACAGAGAATGGCACCAGAGCCTGAAGCCGTTGTTAATTGCTGGATCAACCTGCACCTGAAGCCTACAAAGCTACAGGAGTTTTCATTTATGTGGACCAACAAATTCTCTTTTTCAAAGGTGTTATTATTGAAGCCAGTTTGTTTGGGAATTTCTGTTCCTAGCAATATAGATGGTATGGACAAATTCCCAAAAAGAAAAAAACAAAGGTAAGGTAAGTAATTCAAAGACGCACAGAGGCAGGTCTCTTGACTCCCTACGCAGTGGCCACAGCAATAACCCTGCCATAATGCCCCCAGATACATAGTGTTTGAAATCACTCGTCTGAAGTAACGCTGCTGGTAATAGGTATGGTGGTAACTCGGTGGCAGCAACAGCAAATCGAACAGATTGTGCATTATTACTACATCGTGAATGAATCAAGCATTCCAACTGCTCCCCTGTCAGGGCCAGAAAAGGCGGGTCTGAGTCTTCCCTGTGACACTGTAGTGCTTCGCACTTAGAACCGGGACAGCAGGTAGCCTCACCCAGGCAGAGCGTCTACGGGAGGGGACCTTGAGATTTCACAAGGCCACCGGGAGGGAGTACAGGCAGCAGTACGTGGTCAGCTCAGGGCGCTCTGCCCTCAATACACGCCAAGCGATGGGCCACAGCTGGCCACGACCGGCCTTCCGCTCGCTGCCTTAATTAATTAGCACAGTGTGGTGGAGAGCACCGGACCTCAGTCTCCCAGAGCGACGGGTTGAAGAGCTAGGTCAGCCCTCTCACCTCCCGTCCAGGCACACCAGGCAGAGGCGCCCGCGCTGCGTCAGCTCAGCTCCCCTCCAGGCCACTGGGTCACCACACCCTACAACATCCTGTAGCTGTTGAGGATCAGGGCCCCGGGTCCCACAGTCTCCCCTCCAGGCCGGGTGCATCGGAGGGGCCAGAGGAGAGAGGAAGAGCCGCGACACCTCTCTGATTTCTCCAGGTGCTCTGAAGGGGTCTCTTCCCGAAGCCCTGCTGACAAGGCAGCCAGATGAGACGCTTAGGAGCAAGGCCAAACCGCACGGAGCGGGGTGCAGCTCGCCAGCCTTGGGGGCCACCTGGGCTCCAAGACAGTAGAAGATGGGGGGGCGCACCCTGAGGGCCATGGCATCCTCAAAGGCCTTGGGAGTGGGCAGCACCCGGGCGGGACCGGAAGGATGGGCAGAAGGAACAGGGAGGAGGTGGAAAGACACACAGCTGGTGGAGGACGTTGGGTCAATCACACCAGCCATTCCAAAGGCACAGCCTGTGGGGCCCAAGCGTCAGCCTGGCAGGTTGCTGAGCCCCTGGCCAGGCTAATGAAGCGCGTCTCCCACCGACTGGAGACAGGGAGCTTGCAGAGCTGAGAGCCCCGTGAAAGGGCCTGGATTCTGACGACAGGCAGGCTGGCGGGGCTAAGGGCCAGGGGCAATGGCATGGAGCCCCCAGGGCCTGGTCCCGGCAGATGCTATGGCCCCAGGAGCCCCTTCCTTACCTTAAGCAAAGATTTCCTGAGTTTCTTTGACTAGTCCCTTGGTCAAGTTCCCTAACCTTCCTGAGCCTCAGTTTCTTCCTCTGTAAAATGGGTAGCTTACCTGATGGCGTTGCTTTGCATAACCCCTGAGGTCACGGGCCTGGCACAGGTAAACGCTCTCCAAATGCAAGTTTCCTGCCCCCTCACCCAGCTCCCCGTGGACCCCTCTGGTTTTCTCTAGTTTTTCAGCCACTCTGCAACCACGCAATGCCTGCTCTGGGCTGAACAGAGCTGCCTGGCTACATCAAGACCACACTCTATCGCCAGGCACTAAATCTCCCCAGGGGACACTCCTCACTGCAGCCGTAATGCTGCCAGCTCCAGGGAACATGACTGCACCATAGAGCAGGCTCCCCACACTGCAAGGTTTAAAGGGCCAGCTCACAGCCTCCCGGCTCCAGCTGGGCCCAGCCTTACGTAGGCACAGGGCGCTGGCGACCGCAGCTACAGCCGCAGAAACGAACAAGCAGAGATAGATGGCAACGTGCGTGAGGGGCTCAGGGCTCAGGCTCAGTTCCCAGGCTGGCTGCTTCTTGGCTGTGTGGCCTTGGGCAAGTTAGGTACCCCCTGCCCCCCAGGCTTGGGGTGAGGACACTCCGGTGACGAACCATCATCGTTCACCAAGCACCCACCACGCACATCACTTCTCTGGGTCCTCGCAGTTTCCTGGGGAAGAGTTTGTTAGTACCCCTAATTCCCAGAGGAGGAATAGAGCTGGATGTCTGCTTGTTTCGGCTGCTTTATCGACAGTCACGACAGAACCTTGGGCATTTGGCCTGTGCACCGGGCAGGGCGGGGGATGGGCCGGGGCCCAAGCATCAGAGGTCCTGGCGGCTGTGTCTGCCGTTCCCGCCCACCGGGACCTGAGGCTCCGGTCAGGTGGAGCCCCACTTGCCCACAGGGATGGTCAACTCAAGGATGTATCTTGAGCTGGCTTTCCCTCCTCTTCTCACTTTCTGGACCCCTCAGTCTAGCCGCTGGTGACAATTCCCAAACCAACCACCCCCTGCATGCTGGCTGTTGGTTGTGCATGCAGGGACCCCAGGCTAAGACAGTGAGTGATCTTACTGTATATATAATTTAAAAAATTTTTTTTTAACTTGTCATATGCTTATTTGGATGCTATAGGTTTAGCTTCAGTGTCACGCCCCAGTGGCAGTAGGGTCATTATCACATTGGATTCCTCTTTATCAGTCAAGGAGAAGAAACAGTGAGGGAAAGATATATTACCATCACCAGCAAGGTGTATTCCCCTTTCACTAAGATTTTCCAAAAGCTTAGCCTAGGAAAACGGTCTTAGATTTTTAGAAAACTTTTAAGTTGAAACAATTTTAGATTTACAGGAGAGTGGTAAATGTGATAATAGAGTTCTTGTTATACACAGTTGTTGGATTGCTTTTTCCCCTTCACGTGGTATCCTGATTTCCCATGTGAATGGGAGACCCCGCCAGCAGCCACCCCAGGATTTGGCCACAGCCTGTCTTGGGGAGCCCCAGACCGGACATCTACTAGTGTACACATGGGTGGGCACCTGTTTGCAGGCCGTGAAGGCAAGGAGGACTCACTGGGACCACGTGGGCTCCCTTGATCCTGGAGGACAAGGTCCTCATTCTTCCTGCGTGCATGCTTGTATCTGGATTTCCTTTCTAGAACAGCCAGCGCATCTCGCCACCCAAGACCAGCAGCAGAGGATATCAGCGTGGAGAGCTGAGAGAAGGGGGTCCTCACGACCCTCCCGCTGGCTCTGTGACACAGCACACTTTCCTGCTATGTGCAGACCATTCCAACTGACTATCGTTAGCAAGTTTTGAGAAGTATCATCTTAACGGCTGCCTGATATCTGGTCTAAGGAATGTGTCTTAGTTTATTGAACGAAACCCCTTTTAGAAGACTTGCCGGTTTCTTCTGTGCTTCACGATTATGAGTGATGCTCTGGGAAGCGGCTCTGTGTATGAAGCTTTTCCTGTATTTCAGATGCAAACCAGGAAGCCCTCGCCCCCCACCTTCAGCTCCCAACCCACCGCCCTAGACCAGAGATGCTAGCGTTGGAGGGGCTCTGGAATCCATCCTGACCACCTCTGCAGTCACAGCTGGTGAAACTGAGGCACAGAAGGGGGAGATCACATGGACGGTTAGCCGCAAGCACCCCAGCTCCCCCCCAGAGCTGCCCCTGCTGTCTGGTGGCCGTCTGAGTTGGCCCACAGGAGTGAGAGCCCACCTCGAAGCAGGTGGGTGATGTGGGGAGGGGCAGCAGACAGAGAGGGTCGGAGGGAGAGCGAGGGCGGAGGAGGGGGTTACAGCTCCCAGCAGCAGCCGTGGGACGCTGGCCGCCAGGACCTCAGGAGGGAGCCAGGCCCTGCTCTCCACGGCTGTCTGGGGAGCCCGACCTGCGAGGGCCCTCAGGACCCACCTTGGACTCCCAAGGGCAGAAGCAGCCATATCACAGGCCCTGTCCCTGGGACGCGGGGAGGACGAATCCCAGCCACTGCGCCCGGCTTTCCCTGTGATGGGGAAGGGGCCCCAGCCTTAGAAAATCCCAAGGTCAGTTGGGGGTCTTAAAGCTTCAGGATGACCTGGGGTAGGAGTCTTCTGGCCTCCAGCCAGCGACACCCTTCTTACAGGGGCAGAGGGAGGGACAGCCCGCCGCACACCACTGCTGCAGGGCCAGGGGTGAGGGATGAGCCACGCCCCTCCCTGTACCCGCCCAACCCCCCGCGTCTTCATCTTGTCATCAGCGTCATTACCAGCGGCGGCAGCAGAGTGAACTCAGCCAGTGAAAGTGCTGCCGGGCCGAACGGCCGCCCAGAAGGCAGTGCAACAAGTCCAAGACTCTTCCCTCCTGTGGGGGCCCAGTGGGAGCCCTGCCCCCCACGTGGACCCCTACTCCCTTGCTCCCCAAACTGAGGTCCGGGGACTTACAGCATAAGCGTCACCTGCGGATGTCTGAGCAATGCAAATACTTAGGCTCCACGCAGACCAGCTGAACCACTAACGAGATCTGTGCCCATGAAGTAAACTTTTTGTGTCAGAGCAGCGTTCGAGTTTCAGAAAAGTGTACGGGATTTTCAGAGCAGAGTCTGAGGGTTCCCATGTACTCCACAGCCCGTCTCCACTACGGTGCTTCTGAGCACATTAGGACTTGAGGCCCCCCCTTCTTCTCCCCATCCCCCATCTACCCCTCTCCGAATGCCAAGGCTGAAGGACAGTAGCTTGTCAAGTCTCCTCCACTCCCTGGGACTCTGTGACCTCGCAGGGCGCTCCGAGAGCCCAGCCCCATTCACGGAGTGTCTGCTCTGTCCCCGAGACGCAGTGACACTCCTCACACACGCTGTCCTGTAATTCTCAAGCATCTTTACGAGGTAGCGCTATTAACCCAGCAGAGACACAGAGGTTAAAGCAAAGCTGGGATTTGAACTCAGATCCACTCCCCCACCATCTAAGCTGGGGGACTTCCCTGGTCCGCGACGTCTCAGCCTGGTTCTGGGAGCTCTGGTCCAGCCCGCGGTGAGTTTCCCAGTCGGCCCTCCCCGGGGACTTTCTGGTCTGCAGGGCTTTGAGGGAGAGGCTGACCCTCCCCACAGGACACTCAGGGTCAGGGAGTGGCCTCAGCTGCCCCTGTCCAGCGCGGCTGCCCAAACTCAGGTGCCCACAGGTGCCAGATGCTCGTCTGAACCGGTAGGCAGGCCTTCCACGGCCGGGTGGACAGAATGTCCTGGTGGGGGCAGGGGGGCTTCACCACCGCTCAGCTGACTGAGTAGTGTTCCCTCTGGGGCAGGGCAGGGGGACGGCTGGGGAGCGTGGGACACCAAGTCAATGGGAGAGAGGACCCTCTGAAGCAGGCTTCTGGCCGTTTGAGGACTTTACCAAGAAATAGGTGCCCTTCCTGTTGGGAAGCCTTCCTGAGCGGAGGCCCACCCACGCTGTTCACAGATTCGTCTATGAATGACCATCAATGACTGTCATTCTTAGTCTTCCCATGTGATTGGCAAGGAGGCCTCCGGTGGGTGGCAACACGTGGACTGGAACATCCTGGATTGGAACTGTGGCCCCTCCACCCCCGCCAGGCCCACGGTCTGGACCACATTACATCGTCTCGCTGACTCAGTTTCTACATCTGTGAGATGGGCTTACAGCATCTGCTTACTTGCCATGGCTCACACACCCTGGCTTTGTGACTCTTCGTGCCATAAGTAAGACCACAACAGTAGCCACTAAAACTCATGCTTACAAGTCGTTTAAGAGCTGATAAGGACACACAGAGGGGAAACATCTAAGAGTGTGGATTTCTGACAACGTGGCAGACCGAGTGAATGTGGACTCCCCTGCCCACCACCTTCTGATGCAAGCACAGGGACATGCGCACACGAGCCAACGTGACATTTAAGAAAGATTTCAAGCGCAGAGCCGACCTTAAAGGAAAGGGAGCTTCCAGGGCCCGTAACAAAGAGAGACCACAGCTGCTTCAGCTGCCCGTGGGGTTAGAGGCAGGGGGCAGGGTGCAGTGCTGGGGCTGGGGTTTACTATCCAGGTTGGGGCAGGAGATACGGCCTGGGGCCTGAGCAGGTGGGAGGCTGGAGAGGGGACCTTTGCAGAAAGCTAGACCACTGGAAAGGCAGCCGCTGTCTCTGAAAACGAGACTAACCCAGAAAAGGGGGTGCATTCCCTTTGCTCAGGGCTCTGAATGGGATTTTTAAAGCCTCCGGGAGAAGTTGAAAGCTCAAGCTTGTGCCAGGTGGAAGTGTGGGCCTTAAAGGCATGCCAGCGGCAGGCCTCAAGCAGGAGCCCTAAGCTGAGAAATTAACATAAAAGCCGGTCCTCGAAATTAAAAACCATTGAATGGCCACAGCTGAAAAGAGAATTGGTGAACTGGAAGAAAAAAGTGTGATAGGTAGAAAAGTGTTGATTGCATGGAAGCCTGATCAGACAGGGGGAATCCATGTGTTTCAGAATATTAGGCTAAGAAAGAAAAATGTAGGTCTTTGTGTGAGTGTGTATGTGAGAGTGTGTGTGTGTGTGTGTGTGTGTGTGTGTGTGTGTTGGGGGTGGCACAGGTGACGTGGATACCGTGGTGGACATCTGTTAAGAGATGACAGTCGTGACCTTGCTTTGAGATGATTTCTTATACGGTAGGACGTTTTGCCAGCATGTTTCACAATTTAGGTAGCTGACTTGATGTATTTTTGATAATTCTATCAAATCTCCAGCAATTATATTTCCCCCCTCCTGGGAGGTCAGGACCTGATGGTGGGACATTGGGGGTATTCAGGGCCCCCATTAGTGGCCTGCCCTATTCTCACATCCAAGGGAGGGAGCCTGGACTAGGGCACTGCTGGCTGATGGGAAAATGAGCCCATCAGAAAGGCACCCCTGCGGCTCCCGCTTCACATGCTTCCCCAACACTCCAACCTCCCGAGTTTCATCTCTCTGTCATCATCTTAACAGCCGTGAAGAGGCACCACTTTGGAAGGTTGCTGGGCGAGGGGTAGCAACTGTGCCCCCATCTCGTCAGTCATGATTCTGTCCCACCCTGGACCACACCCCCAAAAAAGTCCATATATTTTTCTGAACTAAGCAAACGCTATGGCAAAGTTATTGTGCCTTTTAAAAAGGTTTGAGACCAAGCTTTGTAACACATCCAAGGAAAAGTTCTCACCAGGAGCAAAATCCATTCCTTTCTGGAGATCGAGGGTAGGCACCCCAACTCTGCAGCGGTGTATGCCCTTGTGTTCGGTGCCCGAAAGCCTGGGTGACCTTGGGCAAGTTTCCTAACTTCTCTGAGTCTCGTCTCTGCATCTGGCAAATGGAGATACAAAATAATGCCTAGCTCCTGGGGGCGAGGATTAAATGAGATGATGCCCACAAACGAGAAGCTATTTTGTTGCTGTTCTTGTTGTATTAGTAATTTTTTTTCAGCCGCACCACACGGCATGCGGGATCTTAGTTCCCTGATCAGGAATTGAGCTCATGCCCTCTGCCGTGGAAGCGCAGAGTCCTAACCACTGGACCGCCAGGGACGTGCCTGTATTAGTATTAATAGCTGATGGCTGGGGGAGGGCTCCAGCCATCAGCACTGCTCTGCTGGGCTGAGCCCAGGATTTGAGATGATGCCTGCCCTCTGCCTGCTCTGTGGTTGCCCAGAGGGGTTGCTCTTTTAGATATCACAGCTGCCAGATCACTCTTTAAAACTCATGAGTCTTGTCACTACCCTCTCCCCAACCTTTCAAGGCTCCCCAGCCCAGTTCAGTTGGAAGCCAGTCTACTCTCTGTGTTCTGTGAGGGACGAGCCAGCTTTTCTCTCCAAACTCAATCCTTGCTTCTCTTCTCTCACTCACCACATTCCAGCCACACTCAACCTCAGGGCCTTTCCACATGCTATTTCCCACCCCAGAACGCCCTTTCCCTTGTTTCTGCAAGACTGACCCTCATCTTTCTGATTTCTCACTGGATAGATCTTCACTGACTGCTCTGTGTAAACCCTCCCTGACCAAACCAGTATTGTCTGCCTCTGCAGTCTGTTCGTTTCCTTTAAAGCCCTGGCCACTGGGTCATTACGCCCTAGGTGTCCATTTATATGGGTGCAGCCCTCCTCCGTGGACTGTGCATTCCATGAGGGCAGAGACCACATCTGCATTATCGTCTATGTGTCCCCAGGACCTGATGCAACCCCTGGCACAAAATGGGGGATCAGGAATCTGGGGTTAGAGGAGACTGAATTTAAAAAAAAATACTGTGTACTTTCAAGTTTGGGACTAACTGGGAGGTTAAAATTATGGCAGATGGAGATAAAACCACCAGTTTTAATGAGAAGAGGTGGACCGGAGTTTGTGGTTAGGTATGTGACAGACTCTAATTGGACTTGTCCCGGTCGCTGGCAGCTCTGAAAAGCTTAGCCGTGTGTGCCCTCCCTGTGGCTGGGCTGTCCTCATGCTGAGTCCCCCAGGCAGGTGGCCCGTGCCCCCTCTGGGGTGAGAAGTGGGGCAGGAGGCCAGGGATGCTGGGGAAAATTCCACCTCCTGGGACCTGAGGAAAGGGGAATGCATTCTACCCTCATGATACATGAGAAACGGATGCTGGACGAAACCTGTGTAGACTGAGGGAGTGAAAGACATGAGCTGATAGAGCCGTGGGTCAATTCAGGTCGGGGGTGGGGGGTGCCTGGTGCGTCCTGAGGGAAGCAGCACAGCTCCGGAGAGGTGGCCAAGGTGAGCCCAGCTAGAAGCACCTGGACACCCTGGGCCTGGGCCTGGCCCTTGGGCGCCTCCCCCAGGTCCTAGGCGTCTAGGGTGGGGACGGGGGAAGGAGTGGCAGTGTTTGGAAGTGAGTCCCCTCCCTGTTCACCACAGCCACGGGACCAGCCACATGCCCCTGCTTTCCAGGCGGATATTCCGGAGAGACCAGACCCTGTGATTAGGGGAGTGAGTCACGGGAGGCTTAGGAGTGCTAAGGACAGAGGGAAGGTGCCAGGACTGTCTGCAAACACTGAAAGGAGGGAGCTGGGCACCAAGGAGGTGGCAGCTGACTCAGCAGACAGAGATGGCACTTGGGTGTCCATAGAGCCCCACGAACCCACGTGCTTGTGTGCCACACCCATACGTGGTCTGATCACAGAGGGGTTCAGAGTAAACATACTGCGTGTTTATGGGAACACACACACACACACACACACACACAGCAGGTACACACATACGGGCTCCCCAGTGTACATTTCCAGACAAATTTCGTACAGTACACATGAACACGCGCTGTGCATGTGTGGGTGTGGGTGAAGTACACGTGGGTACACAAGTCCAAAGATGACACATCTAGCTATGTACACAGCACATCACTGTTGTGGGTGTGTGTCTATAACCAGATCCACACACGAGATGAGCGTGCATGTGTGGTGCTTAGAAACAGACTTCACAGCAAGGTACCCACGTACTAGACGTCACTGTAAGCAGTGTTTACACTGCAAATCGGATGCCCACATAGCAGGTGTGTACATGTGCACCCACTCCAGTGTGACGTATGTGTTCTCAGATATTGGTGACCTAACATCCTTTCAGAAAGGACGATAAAGCAGAACACACGCTGTTCCCTGGGGAGTGTCGCGGGAGCGTGGTCTCCCCTCCCGCACAGCGGGCACACACGTTATTTACAGGAACAGTTGTAAACACTGGGTCTTCCCTCTTCAGCAGCCGCTGCGTGAATGGGCAGGTGATGGCGTCACAGCCAGAAGGAACAATGCGTCCCCGAGGAGACCCTGGACGAGGCGGGAGCCCAGGTCTATAGTAGGAAGCAGCGTCTGGTTCAGGAGGGGACTTCCTGAGGCCGGTGACGGCACAAGGCCAGCTAGAGCCCACGCTGCTGGAACACAACCTGTGTGGAAACCAGGCCACGGGGTCTCGGCCGCCGAGGCTGGGGAATCCCTGCCCTTCTCCCCGTCTCCGTGGCCTCAGCCTGAGCTTCAGAGTCCTCTTAGTCAGCCAGCAGCAGCTCGACATACTGCAGGTGGGCACCCATCAGCGTCCCCGGGAGCGGCCCCCAGGGCAGCAGCGACCATCACGCCCCTCACCCCCTCTTCAGGGCTGTTGGAAAAACTGACCGCGGCCCCTGGTCTTTCTAAAATGGTTTCTAGAGCTGCCTGGTCCAGGGAGAGACCCTCTGCTGGGCTGAGCCCTGCCGCTGGGAAGAACCCAAGGGGGATGGCTCAGAGGGACAGACGTGGCCCTCACGTAGGGCTGCGGGCACTGTGCGGCCTGGGTCGCACCTCCCTCACCACCTCTTAGCCTCTTGCTTTTCTGAATCCCCCTTCTCTAAGGACACCTGTCTCAGAGGGGTGGTGGAGAAATCAATCAGCATCACTATGTTGAAAGTGATTTTTTCCTAAATTGTAAAGCCCTACGTGATTGCTGTGTGATGTCAAACAAAGAGAACTGACCACCTGATCTTCTAGGTACGGTTTTCTGGCTTTAAAATGTTTCAATTTAGGACACAGAGGATGTGGCAAACGATTACGCAAACGCCCCCATCGACCCCACTTCCTGCTCCACTTGCCCTTGTGGGTCCCCGCCCACCTTGACCCACCTTGACCTTGACTTGGCCACGTGCCTTGTTTGGTAAGGGAGGCAACAGAGGGCCGCTGAGCGCCTGCAGAGCGGGCCTTGCCCTCTTCAGGTGCTGCTGCCGCCCCGTGAGAGACATGGCTATCCTTCTGGGGAGCCGTGGGGGGGAAGCCAGCTGCTCCAGCCGCCAGCCTTAGCTGCGCGCCCGACAGGCGAGTAGCCACTGAGGACCCCGAGCCCAGCTGAGCCTCCCTCAACAGCAGAATCACGAGCAGACCAAAGCTCTGAAGTCATGAAGTTTGGGACAGTTTGGCAGTAGGTAACGGATACATAGGGCATTCAAGGCACAAGAAGGTCCTGCATTCTGCCCAGAATGAGAGAGAAAGTTAATGGTTTCGTCAAGTGTAGGACTCAAGCCCCCAGGGTCCCTCCCACCTTCCCCAGGCCCTGTGTCTGTTCGTTCTGTAGAGCTTGAAATTTCAAGGGCCCAGGAGGAAAATGTTGATCCGGGAGGAGAATCAGAATGGTACCTATAAGCGATAGTCAATGGCATTGGTATTCCAGGGTACTGGACAAGGGAAGGGCTTACAGGGTGGGTGGAAATTTTCAGAAGAGCCAGAGGGGAAATTTTCCTGCCTAAAAAAGGAAACAGCACACGGAGGGCTCGGGCTGTGGGGCCCGAGGGACTGGGTCAGAGCCTAACGCCCCTTTGCTCAGTGTGTAGCTTTGGGCCAGGTGCGTGAGCAGCTGAGCTTCAGTCTCCATATCTATAGGACGGTGTGCCTGTGCCCTCCCGGCAGAGACGCCCACCCCCAGCCTGGGAGCATGTGGGAGATTCTCCTTCTCTCCTGGGACCCCAGCACCTCCCCTCGGGGCTCCCAGGACAGGCAGCATGGCAGCCCCGTCTCCAAGGGTCCCGCAAAGATTCGAGGTGTCGCAGGGGCACAGGGGCTCCTGTGAGGGTGAGTCTGGGAGAGGAGGAGGGAGCCCTGCCCCAGGGCCTGTTTTCTGTCTGTCCGTCCAGAGTGCCTGGTTCAAAGGCAGCTGCAACCTGTCGAAGGTGTCACTGACCCCGGGAACCTTGACTCTGCCAGCAAAACCCCGCAGCCACACCCTCTTCACCTCTGACGGCTGACCTGTGGCCAAGAGGTCAGGCACCCACAACAAAAAGCCGTGCTTCCTCCCGACCAGCAGCCCTGAGGGCCCCGGTCAGCCACACCAAAGCCCGTGCGGATCAGCCGGCCTGATGGGCGCCTACCGTCTGCTGGGCCTCCGGGCTCCACCATCAGCCCTCTGGGTATTGCAACAGCCTCCAGGGGCTGCTCTAACAAAGTGCCACCAACGGGTGGCTGAAGACAGAAGGGTATTCTCTCACAGTCCTGGAGGCCAGAAGTCCCAAAGCAAGTGTCCGCAGGGCCCTGCTCCTCTGAGGCTCCAGGCAGAACCCTTCTTCACCTCTTCCCAGCTTCAGTGTGGCCTTGGGGCTCCTTGGCTGTAGCTGCATCTCCCCGATCTCTGCCCCTGTCCCCACAGGGCTTCTCCCCTGTGCCTGTCTGTCGCCCTCCAGTCGTACTGGAAAAGAGCCTACGCTACTCCAGTGGGATTTCGTCTTAATTTGATTACACCTGCAAAGACCCTATTTCCAAAAAAGATCGCATTCACAGGTATCAGGGGTTAGGACTTCAACACATCTTTTTAGAGGACACAATTCAACCCACAGCGGTTAAAAGAAAACGTGGGTTTAGCCCGACAGATAACAAATGCTGGAGAGGATGTGGAGAAAAGGGAACCCTCCTACACAGTTGATGGGAATGTAGACTGGTGCAGCCACTGTGCAGAACAGTATGGAGGTTCCTTAAAAAACTAAAAACAGAGCTACCATATGACCCAGCAATCCCACTCCTGGGCATATATCTGGAGAAAACCATAATTCAAAAAGACACATGCACCCCAGTGTTCACTGCAGAACTATTTACAATAGCCAAGACATGGAAGCAACCTAAATGTCCAACAACAGATGAATGGATAAAGAAGATGTGGTACATATATACAATGGAATATTACTCAACCATAAAAAAGAATGAAATAATGCCGCTTGCAGCAACATGGATGCAACTAGAGATTATCATATTAAGTGAAGTAAGGCAGACAGAGAAAGACAAATACCATATAATATCACTTATATGTGGAATCTAAAATATGACACAAATGAACCTATCTATGAAACAGAAACAGGCTCACAGACGTAGAGAACAGACTAGTGGTTGCCAAGGGGTGGGGGAGGGATGGAGCGGGAGTTTGGGATTCGCAGATGCAAACTATTACATATGGAATAGATAACAACAAGGTCCTACTGTAGAGCACAGGGAACTATATTCAATATCTTGTGATAAACCATAGTGGAAAAGAATATTAAAAAGAATGTGTGTATATATATGTATATATATATATATATAATATGTATAACTGAATCACTTTGCTGTACAGCAGAAATTAACACAACACTGTAAATCAACTATACTTCAATTAAAAAAATATTGAAAGAAATGGGCTGAGCACTTCTCTGTGACAATAACAATATAATAATAGTCGTAATCATAAAGCACTTACTCATCCCAGGGACCAGTCTAAGAATTTTACACATATTCGTAGATCAAAATCCTCACAACAAGCCTATGATTAAGAGTTGCTGTATCCCTACTTCACAGTTGAGGAAACTGAGGCACAGAGAAGTTACCAATGGTCCAAGGTCACTCAGCCCCGTGGTGTAGTTGGACCAACCTTCCTCCACCCCCTCAGCCACAGACACCTAGTGGGGGTCTTGATGGGTGGGTGCCAGCGCGTGCATGAAAGAGCTGCCCCTCCCCCTGGTCCTCAGACCTGTTCATCTCGTGGTCTGGCCACCAGTTTGGGACATTGTGAATCACGCAGCGGCCCCGGATTCCACACTGCTTCCTCTAAGGTTTTTCTTCACGGTCTTAATAACTATATCAGTGACACGTCCCCTCAAAACGTGTCGCCAGTTGCACCTGAGCCCCTTTGAGGAATGTTCTGGGGTGGAGGGCTGCTCCCCTGGTCCCCCAGCTGTGTTTCTTCCATCATACACACCCAGGTATGGGGATGTGAGGTGTAGACCCCACACCTGACCTCAGAGTCCGTTTATGGTTACGTCAGGGGGAAACTGAGCCGCAGAAGTTGGGGTGTGTCCAGAGTCACAGAAAAGCTGGCGCAGGGCCAGGGCGGGGTCCCAGGTGGCCTTCCGGGGGGCCAGGTTCCTGCCAGTGCCCCACTCCCATCCCCACGCTGCTCTCTCCTGAAGGGGACAGTCACTGCCTGGCAGACACGTACCGTTCTGAAAAAGCCCCTTGAATGGAGACAGGGAAAGGCAGTTTGGGGACAGCCCACTCTGGGGGGCAGAGTCATACTTGGGGTAGAATTGCCCGAGCTGTACCCGTCTCCGCCCCCGTGCCAGATGTCTCTGGGATACGGCCCTGCGGTCAGCCTCCAGGCCAGGGCGGGCTGATCTGCTGCCATCCCTCCTGCCCCTGCCCGGGCCAGGGATTTCACACCCAGGAAAATAATTTCCTGGTAAGGAGATTAGGAAGCATCGGCCGCTCTCGGGAACAGGATGGGGCCCGGGTGAGGCAGGAGAGGAACAGCGGGAGAGGCTGGGGGGGCAGCTGGGGGCACGGGAGGAAGTGTCACTGTCAATCAGGGCGCTGACCCATCTAATCCGACCTCCTGGCTCTCCTGATCCCAGGGACAGATGCCGGGTAAAAGGTGCAAACTCGGCAGGCCTGCAGGACGGGCCCCTCTGTGGAGAGCCGGCTTAATCTTGCCAAGAGGTAAGCTGTCCAAAAGGCGCTCGCTCTCCGAGTCTCCCGTGCGCTTCCGCCTGCCTCACGTGCAGGGCTGTGGCCAGGAATGCCGGGCACAGCGGCGTCCCCTTCGTCAGGGGACAGGATCGCTTGGTGCGGCTGCGATGGGACTAGGGCAAGAACCCGAGGGCCCGCTGGAGTTCCTGGTGAGTCTTGCCCAGACCTTGTGCTGGCCTCTGGCCTCGCTCATTCACTCATTCATTCATTCCACAAGCATGTACTGATCTGACATGTGCCAGGATCACACAGGCTCACAGTCCTGAAAAGACTTGGTAGGAAACTGCCTAGGATTACAGCCCCACCATCCATCCGTCCATCCGTCCGTCCATCCATGCATTCGTTCATCTCTCCATCTGGCTGTCCATGCATCCATCCGTCCGTCCATGCATTCATTCATCCCTCCAACCATCTGTCCGTCCATCTATCCGCCTGTCCGTCTACCACAGAGTAGGTTTCCAAACTGACCAGCCACCGATGTCAAGAGGGAGCAAGCCTCACCCACACCCACCCAGATCGTGCTGAGCAGCCATCCCTGGGGGAAACCGACATCCACACGAGAGCTCTTCCTCATTCAATCCTCTTCACGTCACCTCCACGCACACTTTTAATGAAATTCACTTCCACCAAGGAGATGCTTGGACCCCTGCAGGAGCCAGCAAAGGAATGTCCGGGGTCATCTTGAGCACTCGGGACCCGTCCAAAGAAGAAGCCGCCAAGAAGCTCAGCAGAATGTTGAGGGCAGCAATGCCAAGCTGCAAGGGGCAGGGGGGCGGGGAGGGAGGACCCGGCAACCAGGGCCCAGCCCTTCCACGTTCACGCGGATTTGCCTGGAGGTTCATTCTTGGTGCCAACGGATAGAGGGATGTGCCAGGCATCTCAAGGACCCCGGAGTGGAGCGACGGAGTCTTCCGTGTCAAGGACTGTGGGGCACTTGTGGGAACAGAGGTGTGCTTGAATTTGCGACTGGATGGGCAACTCCAGATGCTTAGGTGTTGCATGTAGCAGTGCTGGCCTGTGGCAAAACTATGAGATGAGTGGCTCGTCTTCAGTCCAGTTGGGTCCAGTCCAATGAATCACATGCTTCCTGTGTTGCTCTGGCGGACAGTGGCAGCTCCATGGTGGGAGAGGTTACAGGGCAAGTGGTGTGTGAATCTGGCCTTCTCCTGGGCTTCTCGTAGGGCCCATGGAATGTGGCCTGGCCTTCCTCCAGGACAGCACAGGAGATACGGAGCAGCGGTAGGCTCACCCAGCTTATTAGCTGGGTGACCATGGGCAAAGTTTCTTAACTTCTCTTTGCCTCAGCTTACCTATCTATAAAACGGGGGTAAGATTACAGGGGTCATTTGGGCTGTTCACAAATACTCTAGTTCTCCTTCTGGACACATGGTAGGACTGTACTTCCCTACTTTTTTTTTCTTCAAAAGACAATATATTCTTTTAGACAGTCTTGGAACACTCAGAACAGTAGTTTTGTTTCCCTACCTACTTTGAACCTAGAAATAGCTTTGCGAATTCCTTTAGCCAATGAAGTGCTAAGTGATTTGCCACACCCTCCCCCATCACCACTCTCTTGGCGACCAATGAAATGACCATGAAAAGCAGAGGCCCCTTGATGACCTGCACTGGACATGTAGCAAATGCAAGAAATCAACTTCTGTTGCTCTCAGCCACTGAGAGGTTGGGATTGTTTGTTGCCATAGCATAACCCAGCCTAAATTGATGGACACACTTAGCAGCGTTATGGGCTGAATTATATGCCCTCAGAATTCATATGTTGAAGCCCTTCCCCCCAACGTGATGGTATTTGGAGGTGGAACCTTTGGCAGATAATTCAGTTTAGATGAGGTCGTGAGGGTGGGGTCCCCCATGATGGGATTAGTGCCCTTACAAGGAGAGACACCTGAGCACACGCTCTCCCTCCCTCTCTGTGTCTCACAAAGAGGTTACATGAGCACACAGCAAGATGGCGGCAGTCTACATGCCAGGAAGAGTCCTCACCAGTGCCTGAGTCTGCTGGCACCCTGAACGTGGACACCCAGCCTCCAGAACTGGGAGAAAATAAATCTCTGTTGTTTAAGCCCCCCCACGTACGGCATTTGGTTATGGCAGACCAAGCAGACTCACACAAGCAGCTTTCTCATAATGGTGTTGTGAGGATTAAACAGGTTGCATACCAAGTGCTGAGAGTGATGCCTGGTACAGAGCAGGCGATACATGAGCGTCCACAGTTCCTTTCACTTACTGTGGACAATAGGGTGGTCCCAGATAAAACTGGAACGAAGGTGAGGTTTGTGCATCTCCCACCCCCATTTCCCAGAAACTTCATTCATTTCTACAATCACTCATTCAGGCTTCCAGCCAGCATTTGCTAAGGATCAACTTTGTTCCAGGCCTGAGAAGTCCATTCACTCATTTGGCAGAGTTTTCCAGAACCCCCAGGGGTGAACCAAGCCTGGTCCCTGTTCCCAAGGTGCTCATGGGCAGGAGGGACCCGAACAATGACAGCTCAGATGATGGGTATTTTTCTGATGAAGCGGGGAGGGCCCCTTTGGGGGTGTCTAATCACCTGGGGATTGGGGGATTCCCTGAAAGAGGTAGCACTTGCTCTAAACTGTGAGGACAGGTAGGATTCATCTGGACAAAAGCAGTCACGAAGGGCACTCCAGGCAGAGGGAAGGGAGGGAGCAAAGAAGGGAGGGGAAGGGTCCTCGAGCCCACAGGAGAATCCCCAGCAGGGGCGTGGCAGGCAGCATGCCCTCTTCTGACACAGAGCCCTGCCCTGCGGCCCAGGGCAGTGGCCGTGATTGCCCCTGCACCAGCCCCTGGAGGTGACATTCGTATGGTATCAGGGCTTTGGGGGGGGTCTCATCACAGAGCACACCCACCAGGCTCCCCAGAGAGCCAGGGGGAGCCATCTGGGGTCAGGCCCTTGAGGGCCACCAGCTGACCCTGCTGGACAGCCCACCCCTCCAGGCAGCCATCTGCCAGCCTGGGAGCTTCTCAAGCCATCCCAGGATGGATTCCCCTCAGCATGGCCAGTGTCGGGTACAGGGGTGCTGAGAAAGGGGGTGCGAGAGGCAGGGAGAAAGCCAATGGTAAGACAGGCTCTCCAGGACATTCCCAGCCTGTCTCTAGGGCACAGCAGACAAAGGAGAGGACAGCAAGGCCCCAGAGGCATCATCAGACCCGGGCCTGGGCTGAAGGGGGAGGGGAGGGGAGGGGGGCTCCCACTGGCCCTCTCTTCCCTGCAGTGCCGCAAGGCCGGTACCATTGGGCCCAGTTTACAGATGAGCCTGCTGAGCCCAGAGAGGCTGCCTGTCCAAAGTGCCTGGAATGTTTCTGGGCTCAGTCATCGTCCCTTGGCCGACTAGATGGAGGGGGGCTGCGGTTTGCGCATACTCCTGTGTGGCCAGGACCACGGAGGGCAGGCAGCATGGGGATGTGCGTGGGAGGGGGCGGAAGGGACTCAGAGAGGAGAAGCCTGGCCCTGTCCGGAGGCACGTGACCCACGCTGGACACCGCTGCTTCCTCCCGTGTGCCCCGCAAGAGGGCCACTCAGACCCGGGGACAAGGGTGGCTTGGGGGTGACAGAGTGGCTTCTAGGTGCAGCAGAAAGATGAGACAGACCCAAGTAACGCCGCCCCCCCCATCAGCCCTGCTGCTCAGCAGCTGTGACCTTGGGCAAAGGCCTTAGCCTCTCCAAGACTCAGTTTCCCCGTCTGTAAATCAGTAGTCCTTATCTCCTTACCGATTGTTGGAGTTTTTAACTAAGGTGATGGATGTAAAACGTCTAGGCTGCTGTCTGGCCTCTGACAGGTTCTCGGGAGCCCTTCCCCAATTCCTCACTGCCACCAGACCCTCTTCTGCTGACCTGCCTTCTCTGTCACACAGGGGCTGTGGCCGGGAGCCAGGACACAAGGGCACCTGGGGGCAGAGAGTGAGGCATGTCATCTGTGAGGGTCACTTCCCTTTTCTTGGCCTAGTTTTAGCATTTGTGAAACAGGAGGGAAGGGGATCAAACTGGCCAGCTCCGGAGCTCTCTTCTGGCTGCAGAGAAGTGAATACTGGTTGTGGATCCTTTCACCAGGCCAAAAAGTGACCTAGCTGCACAGGATGGAACCCTGATTCGATGTACCCATTCTTCTTTCTTCCATTGCAAGGGGTCACCTGGACTGAGGACATTTCCCAGGTTCCCTTACAGCAAAACGTGATAACAGAACTAACTTCTGGCTAAGGGATGTGTCATGTGACAGCTTCTGGGAACTTAAGAGAGAGCTGTGACTATTTAAAATAGCTAAGACATAGAAACAACCTAAGTGTCCATCGACAGTGGAATGGATAAAGAAGATGTGGTACATATATATAATGGAATATTAATCAGCCATAAAAAAAGAAATGTGGCCATTTGTAGCAACATGGCTGGACCTAGAAATTATCATAGCAAGTGAAGTAAGTCAGAAAGAGAGAGACAAATGCCATATGATATCACCTATATGTGGAGTCTAAAATACGATACAAATCAACTTATCTACGAAACAAACAGACTCACAGACATAGAGAACAGACTTGTGGTTGCTAAGGGTGGGGGGGTGAGGGAGGGATGGACTGGGAGTTGGGGGTTACTAGATACAAATTGTTGTCTATAGAACGGATACACAACAAGATCCTACACTGTAGAGCACAGGGAACTTTATTCCATATTCTGTGATAAACCATAATGGAAAAGAATATGAAAAAGAATATATATGTATAACTGAGTCACTTTGCTGTGCAGAAGAAATCAACACAACACTGTAAATCAAATATACTTCAATAAAATTTTTTAAAGAGACAGCTGTGGACTCTTACTCCCTTCCCCTCCATCCCTTCCTTTATCCAGTGGGCTGGACTGTGGGGTTGATGGTTGGAATAGCCGTTTGGCCATGAAGGTGTCCTTGGGAACGGAGGCCACACACGGCCGAGCAAAAAGCTAGAAGGAACCTGGGCCTCTGAGGACTTCACAGAGAGGGCCGCCAAGCCAGCCTACAGTGCGTCCCTTTGGACTTTTCTCTGAGACAGAAATCATATCCTATCTTGCTTAAGCGTGGTTATTTTGGTCTCTGTTACTTTACAACCAAAACTAAAAAAAAGGCCTGATGGAAGTCTGCACGTGGTGTGTGAAAACAGGAGGCTTCCAGAGTCTTCTAATCACTTCACACAACTGGATGGGGTCCCTGGAAAAACACACGTGGGCCTCGCACAGGTGTGCGTGTGCGGCTGTGTGCTGGTCTTCTGAGGGCCCCTCTGTCCTGAACTAAACAGAGAAAGCTTTCTCCCGGGCTGCGAGTACAGACCAGATTTCCTGACCGCTGGTCTTCTGAGCAGCCCAGCAAGTCAGCTCGTCACCCCACAGGACGGTGTTGGGGGCTGAGGGAATGCGACCCCCCTCTTCTGATTTGCAGTTTGGGTGGCCCCAAGCCCTAGCTGGCCCCTCCCAGCCAATGCAAGCATCATCCTTGAACCACACGTGTGTATGACAAAGACAGTGTTTATTAACAGGGCTGATGATTGGCGATTCATGTATTAAGGTCATGTTTATACTTCCATTGTCAACAGTGGTCATTGTTGATTTGAAAGAGGTCTTTCTCATTTCCTGGGCATCCCCGCAATGAGTTAGAGCATGTTGAAGGCTTAATCGTGTTCATATGGTGGGGATGAAAGGCAGAGAAGGCTGAGGCTCCCTGTGTCAGCCAGAAGAAGGGTCGTCCCACGGGGGGGGGGCTGGCCCCGCATCCCAGAGAGGGAAGGCAGCCCCAGGACAGGCGAGGGGACGGCCAGAGAGCAGCTGGTGGCCCCAAACAAAGCCCCAGCTTCTTGACTCAGACAGATGAGCTCCCAGTCTACCAGGGCGGTTTGCAGATGTGAACTCAGACCTTCCTTTCAGGACACTTGCGGAAGTCGTGTTCGCAGGACACAGGACCAAATCTGTCATCTCCCAGGTGGGAAGCAAGTACATTTATAGCAAGTCCAGCTGGTGGGATGCAGCGTGGCGTCGGGGAAAGGGGACGGGGTTTGGATCTAGAGAGAGCCGGTGTGTGTGAGTTTGAACACGTGGTGACGCCTGACCTTCCTCATCTGTGAAATAGGATGATCACACGTTGCCTGCAGGGTGATACTGACAGGTGCAGGAGAGAGCTGCATGTGACTTTCCAAGAAGGCTGATAAATACGTCACTTTCCGTCCCCTGCCCCTGTAAACCAGCCACATCATAGGGAAGAACAAACCTGACTCCATATTAGATCAGTTTCTTTTACCGTACCCTTTGTATTCTATTGCTTCGAGTTAAGAATGTAGCCTCTAGCCTGAAATACACAGGAGAGCCCATTCTCAAGGCCCTGACCTTTAAGGGGATAAGGTCCATTCCTACAGAGATAAACAGTTGCAGAACAGGGAATGACATTTGTTTTGTTGGAGCTTTACAGGAACACCGTGACCTGACCTTCGTGGACAAAGGATTCCTGCACCAAGAAGTCTGCAGCAACCAGCCACACCCCCTCCCTCACCTGGCTTTAAAAAATGCTTTGATGAAACCCTTCGGGGTGCCCGGGGATTTCGGAGGCACGAGCCACCTGTCACCTTGTCTGACCCTGTAATAAACCTTTCTCTGCTCCAGATTCCAACGTTTCAGTATTGTTTGGCCTCACTGTCTGTCAGGCACATAGACTTGCATTCGATGACAGCTACATTCTTCTGAAACTTGGAGGAGGGTTTGGAAAGAATTGGGAAGGAATGTGTCCCTCCAGAGAAAAGGCTATGACAGACTCATCTCTTCCTCTCTCTCGGACCTGTGGGCTTCAGAGGTCAGAGGAAGTGGCCCCTGAAACAAACAAAAAGTGTGTTTGTTTTAAGAAAGTATTTGCAAGCATCTCTAGCGTTCGGGGTGCTGGAATCAGTGACACCCCACCTGGATGGTTCACGGCTCCGCCGACATGTTCAGGACGTCGGGGATGCTGAGGCCATGTTACAACAGGTTGCCGGACTCTCAACTGGGTAAACGATTGTGTTTCCAAGGGAGTGACCGCTGGCCTCAGATCATCCAGGTGGAGGTCTCTGGCAGAGTGACACAGGGCGCGGTTACCGTGGCCCGCTCCGCCCTGGAGCACGGTTATCCGTGCATTCAGTCGAGACCTGGAAAAGGTGTTCATCAAGTATTCAGGTGACAGAAAGCCTCCAAGCAGGAGGCAAAAATGATGAGGTCCTTTTATAACCCTATTGTTGTCTAATCCTCACAGCCATCCCCTGAGGTTGGGACGGTTTAATTATCCTCATCATACATTTGAGGAAGCCGGGGCTTGGACAGGTTCGGTGACTCACCCAAGGCCACGAGGCTGGGAAGTAGTAGGACCCAAATTTGAACAGAGGCCCCACGGAGCTCATCCTCAAACCACCCGTGAAACATCAGCTCCTCTGGGTGCATCTGAAACTCAGGGACGTGGAGAAGAAGGCAAGGCAGGGGTCGTATTCAGGCTTTGTTTATCCTGTTGTCCAAACGATATTCAGCGAACGCCTAGTATGCACCAGGCACGTTCTGGGTCCTGCTGATACAGCGGAAGCAGGAGCATCCAGAGGCACCCTGCTCTCACAGTCCAGGGAGAGGAGGGGGCTGGCGGAGGAGAGCAGCTAAAAATACACACGAAGATGAATTAGGCAATTGTAGAAGATGATAATAGACCTAAAACTTTTATTAAATGCCAGGCAGTGTTCTAAACTCAATGATCCTCTGAGGTCTGTGCTCTCATTGTTCCCATTTTATGGATGAGGAAAACTGAGGCACAGAGAGCTCGAGTGCCTGAGGTCACAGGGCTCTCACCTTTGGAGCCTGCACAGCGTGCTGCTCGGCCATCCCACGACACAGCAGGGCCGAGGACGCCGGCTGGCGGGATGTCAGGGAGACACAGATAACGCTAGCAGGGTGATCAGGGAAGGCCGTTAAGTGGGGGTGACGTCAGAGCCAGAAGGAGGAGCCCAGAGCCATGTGAGGCTCAGGGGGACCAGCAGGGGTGCAGCAAGAGGCAGAAATCTGCAGGGTGACACACAGAAAGACGCCCGGCTGGCCCACCCTGAGGGGCCAGGGGTCCTAGGGATGCGAAGGGCAGGTGGACATGCGGGGTTTGTAGGTTGTGGCAAAGAGCTTGGACTCTTTTCCTTACTGTGAAGAAAAGTCCGAGTGGGTTTATGCAGGAGAGGAAAGCGATCGGGGTCCATTTCCTACAGAGTCCTGGGCCACACGGCTTGGAAACGGTGCCACGGGACTTGAGCACAGCCTTGGGCCAGCCCACAGCCCAGAGCTGCTGCATCTCCCTGACCCTTCTCTGCTTTTCCTACTCAGCTTTCCAAAGCTCAGAACCCTACCCAAGTCTGCTGGGGTCCGAGGCCTGATCTGAGTGCCCAGGTGGGGACGACCCGGGGCCGAGCCTGGCCCTCCCCGAGTTTAGGGTACGCTGGCGAGTCTCCCTGGTGCCGGGGTGGGGCGGCCGGGGGACACACAGTCAGGGGCACCAGTCAAGACCCAGAGGCCTTGTTGGACCCATCAGCACAAGGAGTCGGACCCACCAAGATGGGATTTCCCAACAAAATGTGAGGCACTGCCCTTGGATTCCGAAAAGCGGTCAAAAGAGTCAGAGGGGCAGGGAAGGGGGAGAGGAAAGAGGGGGTGGCCCAGGGAGGGTTGGGAACCAGAGAGCAGGGGCCGGGAAGGGGGAGCCGGGAAGGTGGGTGAGCAGAGGCAAGGGGGCTGGCCCAGCAGTGCAGTTCAAGGAAAAGGCCTGAGGAGGTAGGAGGGGCGACAGGGTGGCCAGGCCGGGCTACTGCTTGTTCCCGATTGTCCCCACGACCTGGGGCTCGGCTGGCCTTCCCGCCCGGCGGTCTCGAGAAGCCCAGCTCGGACCCGGTACAGATGCGTGTTTGCTGGCAGAGCCGATGTCCCACTGCGCTCCACTCCCACCTGGTCCCCGAGGAGGCGGGGGCAGCTCCCCCAGGAGCAGCATCCCGAGGGTGGCGTCCGAGGGCTCTGGGCTGAGCAAGGTTGAGGCTCAGGACGTCTGCCGGCGGAGCTGCAGCGCTGGGGCAGGAAGTGGGCAGAGGGCAGGGGGCAGCGTGCTCTGACGGTCATGCACATGGCAACAGGCTGGCTGGTGAAGCAGGGAGCCTGTGAGCTGGGGCTGCTGGGGTGGAGGAGGAGAGATCACAGAGAGCCCGGGCAGGAGCTTTCTGCCTTCCTCAAGCGCTGAGCCCCAGCCGTGGGCCGGGCGGGGCAGTGTGCCCGGGGCACCAAGGGGAATCAGAGCCAGCCCGCCCTCAGGATGCTGAGCTT
The DNA here is from genome assembly GCF_951394435.1 of Stenella coeruleoalba. Classification (NCBI taxonomy): domain Eukaryota; kingdom Metazoa; phylum Chordata; class Mammalia; order Artiodactyla; family Delphinidae; genus Stenella; species Stenella coeruleoalba. The sequence goes on along the minus strand of NC_137151.1, from coordinate 1,895,598 downwards.
CCACGGCAGACAGAGACCAGGGCATGGGAAATGCCACAGAGTGTGACCTGTGCTCCCAGCGTTGGGGAAGAGATGGGCCAAATCACCGAGGGCTTCCTGAAGGGGGTGTCGAGAAACAGTAGGAGCCACCCGGCAGCTGCAGAAGGCATGGCCGGAGGGGCTCGGGCTCCTGCTGCTTTAGATACAGGCAGGAATGCGGGAGAAGGAGCACAGCCCCGCAGCAGCCCTCAGACCCCACTTCACACGCCTAAAGTAGGGGGGCCTCTCTGTCGATCCCCCACCACTGCAGATGACTGAGCCAACCACAAAAGCCAGAGCTGCTTAATCACGATGGAAAGACCCTTTGCAGGAAAAAAATTCAATAGGGTACGACCTCTGCTTGTATAATCACAAGGCATTTCAACGTCACAGCTGTCCATGAAAGAAAGAGAAAAACAGTTGTTAGATTTTTAAAATATAGTTTCAATTGTTGTAAGGTAGTTTTAAACTTTCGTCTCCTATTTGTGTGAAGATTGTTTCTTGTCAAGGGGGTTATGGCAAGTTGGAGGATATCGATCGTTGTTATGAAGACCTGGTTTCCTGGTTTGGACGATGCGCTGTGGTTACATAAGCCGTCACCATGGCTTGAAGCTGGGTGATGGGTGGACAGGACCTCTCCCTACTCTGTTCCCAACATTATGTGAGTTACAATGATTTCAAAATAAAAATTAACAAACAAAAACCCTCTTGTTCTGGAATCCCGTACGGCCACCTCGAGCATTAAATCTGACACAAACAACTTTTGTTATGGGAGCAGCTGTTTCTCATTTAATTAATTTTTTAAAGATTGCTTTTTGGGGCTTCCCTGGTGGCGCAGTGGTTGAGAGTCCGCCTGCTGATGAGGGGACGCCGGTTCGTGCCCAGGTCCAGGAAGATCCCACATGCTGCGGAGCAGCTCGGCCCATGAGCCATGGCCGCTGAGCCAGCACGTCCGGAGCCTGTGCTCTGCAACGGGAGAGGCCACGACAGTGAGAGGCCCGCGTACTGCAAAAAAAAAAGATTGCTTTTTGAATGCTTATTTAAATTTAGTGCATTACCTTACGAGTTTTATTTTTATTTTCTTAGCATAATTTTATCAAATAGAGTGAAAATGTAATTTTTTTTTTTTTACCTCTACTGTACTTAATATCCCTTTGCTCCAAAGTGCATTCAGTGAATTGCTAACTTTCTACGTGGGCTCTAACTTGGAAAAGGGTGGGAGTCGCTGTCTGGGAGGTGGGACTATTTGGACTCGGGGAGCCCTCAGCCAGGTCAGGGGATGACAGGATCTCTCGGAGGCTCCCGGCAGGGGTTCCAAGGAGCCCAAGGGCAGGACAGCCTGCAGAGGAGGGGCTCAGTGGGCCTGGACGTGAAAGGTGGGTGGCATTTGGGTAACACTGAGAACATATAGTCATGGGGTGGGGGGGTGCCACCAGGAGGAAAGATTTGCCGCTTGCGGCTGCAAGAAGGCGAGCTTGGCCAGGGGGCTGCACGTCGGAGGAGCCCTTGGACCCTCCTCTGACCAGCGAAGTGCCTTGGCCAAAAAAAGAGGTCTCCAGCCAGGAAGGCAAGGCTTTCCTGCCCTGGACAAATGTGCGCAGCTTCCCGGGGTACGGTCTGCAGGGTCTGGGGCCCATCATTCCACCTCCTTGCCTCTGACACCCACGCTGATCCACTGCCACAGCCCCGGCTGCAGACGGCGTCATCCTGAGGGGGTGACAAGGACCTTGAGGGCACGGCCGGCCCCCGCCGGTGGGGATGTGGGCCCACCGAGGACACGGTGGCCCCCGGCAGGGCTCTCGCCAGGCTGGTGCGCAGCGAGGACACGCCTGTGTGATGAGTCTCCAGCCTCCTCCGGAGCCGTGTCCGAATGGAAACATTATCACAATTTAATTACCTTTCAGAAACGCAGCCTGAGAAACCCCAGTCCTCAGCCCCAATGCCAACCTCGCAGGAGCCAGGGGTGAGCGGAAGTCATGCTCCGTCGGGGCAGGGGGACAGCACACACCAAAACCAAGTCGAGAAAGTGACCCAGGGCCCCAGCCCACGGGGGGCTGAAGGGCTCCCCCAGCTAGGGCAGCAGCGCCAGGGCCAGGAGCACAGGTTGTGTTTGGATGGTCCCAAGGACGGGGTGGGGAGTTCCTCCTTCCTTCCTTTGTTTCTTTCCTCTTTTTTTTTTTTTTTTTTTTAATAAAAGGGGTGATAAAGGGTCCTGCCAGGAAGCATTGTCTTCCAAAGTCTAAAGTGTTCGAAATTAATTTATCCGCTTAGGATGGTGTATAAATTTCTCATTACCAGTGTCAGTGATGAACAGGAACCCATTCCAAGAAATGTCTCGGGCCCTTGCCAAGCCGTGGGCCCTGGGTCCCTGGCGGAGCGGGGCCGCGACAAAGGCTTTCACACAGACAGGAGCGTTAGCTATGCATGCTTTCGCGTTGCCCGGGCTCGGCCCAATGCCCTGTGAGAACCACACGTCCACACCCGCCTTATTATTCCGCACAGATGCCGCTCGCTGTTGTGTGTTTGCAGCTTTGTGGAACGCAATGTGGGGTGTCGGGGGTTTTGTTCTCGTCGGGCATGTGCTTTTCTACTTTGCCCCTCCCGGCCCCCTCCTTCTGTGACACCCCTACAAATGGCTGGCCCGGGGGAAGTGGGGGACAGAGCCGGGCACTTTCTGGGAAGGGCTGGGCTGGGCTGGGGGAGGGGCCCACATGAATTGAGCCTCTTTGAGGGGTGTGTGTGGGGGGAGGGTGTGGAAGCCCCAGGGAGGGGAGGGGAGGGGAGGGAGGGGGAGGTTAAGCCCTGGGAAGAAAGTGGCACCCCTCCGCCCCTCCCCGGCTGGGCCCGGCTGCCAGCCGTGCTTGCGGCTGCCCTGGAGCCCCTGGGAGACTCAGCTTCAGACGGAGGGGTCCTCGGGGCGCTCCTGTCGTGGGTTACCCAGTAATTCCTCAAGGCCCAGGGCCCCTAAGAGCTGAAGAGGCGGCAGGGCCGGGACTCAGATCCAGGCCTCTGCCCCGGCAGCCGGGGAGGTGTTCCCTCTTCTCCCGCCAATGCCCACGCAGGAGCCCAGGGTCCACGCCCCTCTGCCTGCTTCGGGTGGCTTTTGCGGGGGTCACCCCGGTGGTGACAAAGCTCAGACCTTACGGGGCAGGACAGGAGGGCCGTCCTGGAAGTCCAGAGAGCCCACGGGGATCTTGCCTTTGTCACCATCTCCCTGTGTGACCCAGGCCCGGTCTCTCCACCCAACCTCTGTGCTCTCTTTCTTCCGTACCTAAAGGGCCATGGGCTCCAGGACAGAGGAAGGCATCAAGGCTGTGCGGCCCAGAGATGCTGCTGACATTGACTATGGACTCCGCAGCTCAGGAGAAGGGGGCCCTTGCGGGTCTAGAAGGAGAGGGAGCCTGCAGGTGACCCCGCCAACCTCCGAGACAGGCCCTGGACAGCGCCCTCTTCCCTGGGGATCCTGGCCAGAGGGCCGGGCATGCTTGGACCCAGGGGCCGCCGCGCAGAAACGCCAGTCTCGGCTGACGCGCTCGCTGCCGGTCTCAGTGAGCCTGGCGGCCAAGGGCAGGGCCTTTCAGAACGGCTGATTGGGACGCCTGGCAAGTCACCGGCCCTGGGCGGTGGGCCAGCTCACAGCCCCTGCGGAGGTGGCCTCATTAAAGGCCTCATGGTCCAGTGGGCAGGGCATCAGACTGGACATCTGGAGGCTTGGGGCCTGGTCCAGCTTGCCGCTGCTTTGCTGGGTGACCTTAAGCAGATTACTTGGCCTCTCAGTGCCCCATCTGCCCCCTGGCTCCCCCCTGTCTGGCAAGGCTTATTGTGAAGGAATATTAATGGGGTGGCTCACAGAAGCCCGGATTCTACGGCACCTCGGTTTTAGCCTTTCCAGCCATGCCAGGGGCTGGCAGGGACACGCAGGAGCCCTTCCTTCTGAAAGCCTCTGAGAATTCCATTCCGCCATCGCTCGCTTGGGCTGCCGCAGGCCTGGCCTGGCACACAAAGCTGAGAGGGCCAGGGAGCAGCTCCACGGCGTCTCACAGCGGGAAGTCACCATTAGCATCCTTCGGCGCAATCTCTCTTCTTTGCAGATGGGGAAACTCAGGCCAGGACACACAGCCAGGTGGTGGCTTTCCTGGGCTGGGAACCTGGGCATCCGTTCTCTGGGCCCTTCTAGTTCTCCCCTGACATAGTCCCCGGGCTGATGTTTCCATGACAAGGATCTCACCCTGTCCATTCCTGTGTCAGCCTCTTCCATGGCCTCCCATATAGTCCAGGTGATCAGACCCCTCAGCTGGTACCCCGGATGCTCTTCTCTGGCCGTGCACGACTCAGGCCATGGCATCACCAAGGCCGAGCTCCAGCCCTCCAAGCCCATGTGGGACCCCAAGCCCCGCACCTGCCGCTCCTGCCACCTGGGGGAACCTTCTCCACTTGCCTCCTGGATGAACTGATGGCCCTTTGTGACTACAGTGAAACATCCCCGGTGTGTGACACCCACCACACAAGCCGTCCCCAAGGACACAGCCTGGGTCAGTCCACTTGGGTCTTGCAGCATTCAGGCCCCTCTCCATAGGAGCACTGCCTACTGGGCAGAGGGGGCCTTGAAGGGCAGGGCCTGCCCCTCAGCCATGTTGGGGCCTCAGAGAAGGCCCAGGGCTTGGCAGGTAGTGGGTGCTCAGTAGATGGGAGTTGAATGAAGGTTTAGGAGGTCAAAGTCGGCATCCTGACCCCATAAGCCCCCTGCTCTCTTCTTTCAAGTACCCTTGAACAAAGCACTTAAAAGCTCCATCCAGGGAGCCATGACTCACCAGGGCCCTCCTGCTTCTCCGTGGCCGCGCCCCAGCAGAGTGGACCTGCCTAGGCCCATACACCCCAAGCTTCTTTTTTTTCAGATGTCTGTGTCCCAGGCCCGTCATCATAATAATCCTCCAAGACTGTTGCAGCTCAGTGTATATATAGCTGAGTGAACCGAGGCTCAAAGATATGTGATGTCCTGCCCGGGGTCGCACAGCGAATAGAGGCCACGCCGGCATCTGAGCCCAGAACTGCAGGATCCAAAACCCATGGTCCTGCCCCGACCAACACCTGCTCTCCTCTGAGCCCTGCTAGGGAGCTGCTTAGAGGCATGGAGGTGGCTGAGTCGCTAAAAGCTAGGAAAGAATTTGCTGCGTGATCCTTTCCCCTTGGCACTGGTAAATATATCAACAAACTGGACAACCTAGAAGAAATGGAAAAATTTTTAGAAACGTACAACTTACCAAGGCTGAATCAGGAAGAAATAGAAAATCTGAATAGGCCAGTTACTAGTAATAACATTGAATCAGTAACCAAAAATCTCCCAAAGAAGAAAAGCCCAGGACTTGGTGGCTTCATTGGGAATTTTACCAAACATTTAAAAAAAAAATTAACACCAATTCTTCTCAAACCCTTTCTAACAAGTCGAAGATGAGGGAGTACTCCCAAACTCATTTGATGAGGCCAGCATTATACTAATACCAAAACCAGAAAAGGACACAACTAGAAAAGAAAACCACACGCCAATATGCCTGATGAGTATAGATGCAAAAATTCTTAACAAAACACTAGCAAGCCAAAATCAGCAGCACATTGAAAGGATCATTCACCATGATCAGGTAGAATTTATCCCTGGGATGCAAGGATGGTTCAACATTCACAAATCAATCAGTGTGATACACCACATTAATAGAATAAAAGAAAAGAATTATATGATCATTTCAATAGATGCGGAAAAAGCAATTTCCAAAATTCAACACCCATTCACGATGAAAACTCTTAACAAATTAGGCACAGAAGGAACATGTCTCAACATAACAAAGGCCATATATGACAAGCCCACATCACACTCAGTGGTGAAAGGTTGAAAACTTTTCCTTTATGATGAGGAACAAGACAAGGGTGCCCATTCTCACCACTCCAATACAACATAGTACTAGAAGTCCCAGCTAGAGCAATCAGGCAAGAAAAAGAAGCAAAGGGCATTAGAATTGGAAAGGAAGAGACAAAATTGTCTCTCTTTGCAGATGACAGGATTTTATATATAGAAAATCCTAAAGACTCAACTAAAGGACTGTTAGATCTTATTAATGAATACAGTAAAGTTGCAGCATACAAAATTAACATCCAAAAATCAGTAGCATATCTATACACTAACAACAATTTTAAAAAAATAAAGAAATTGATTTTTAAGAGCATCAAAACCAATAAAATACTTAGGAATAAACTTAACTAAGGAAATGAAAGATCTCTACTTTGAAAACTACAAGACACTGATGAAAGAAATCAAAGAAATGGAAAAGTATCTCATGTTCATGGATTGGAAGAATTAACACTGTTAAAATATCAATACTACCAAAGCCATCTATAGATTCAATGCAATCCCTATTGCATCAAGATTCCAATTGCGTTTTTAACAGATACAGAAAAACAACTCCTAAAATTTATTTGGAACCACAGAACACCCTGAATAGTCAAAACAATCTTGAGAAAGAAGAACAAAGCAGGAAGCATCACACTTCCTGATTTCTAGCTATACTATAAAGCTACAGTTATCAAAACAGTTTGGTATTGGCATAAAAACAGACAAATAGACCAATAGAACAGAATCAAGAGCCCGGAAATAAACCCAAGCAAATATAGTCAGCTAATATTTGACAAGGGAGCCAAGAATACTCAATGGAGAAAAGACAGTCTCTTCAATACAAGGTGTTGGGATAATGTAGTCAGTTGTAAAAGCAGGAGACTGGACCCATATCTTATACCACTCACAAAAATTAACTTAAAATGTATTAATGACTTAAATTAAGACCTGATACCATGAAACATCTAAAAAAACCCCACAGGAGTAAAAGAAAATCCCTTGACATGGGTTTTGGTAATGAATTTTTTGAAATGACACCTGAAGCACAAGCAACAAAATAAATAATGAACAAGTGGGGCTATGGTAAACTGAAAAGCTTCTGCAAAAGAAACCATCAACAAAGTGAAAAAACCTACAGAATGGGAAAAAAATCTTTGCAAACCATATATCTGACAAGGAGCTAATATCCAACATACGTAAAGAACTCATACAACTCAATAGCATAATAACATGGGCAAAGGACTAAGAAAAACAGTATGGAGGTTCCTCAAAAGACTAAAAATAGAGCTGCCATATGATCCAGCAATCCCACTCCTGGGCATACATCCAGACAAAACTGTAATTCAACCAGATACATGCTCCCCAATGTTCATAGTGGCACTATTCACAATAGCCAAGACATGGAAACAACCTAAATGTCCATCGACAGATGAATGGATAAAGAAGATGTGGTACATATATACAGTGGAATACCACTCAGCCATAAAAAAGAATGGAATAATGCCATTTGCAGCAACATGGATGGACCTAGAGATTATCATACTAAGTGAGGTAAGTCAGAAAGTGAAAGACAAATACCATATAACATCACTTAAATGTGGAATCTAAAATATGACACAAATGAACTTATCTATGAAAGAGAAACAGACTCACAGACGTAGAGAACAGACTTGTGGTTGCCGGGGGACAGGGGATGGGCGTGGAGGAGGGAAGGTCCTACTGTAGAGCACAGGAACTATATTCAATATCCTGTGATAAACCATAATGGAAAAGAATATAAAAAAGAATGTATATAAATGTATAACTGAATTACTTTGCTGTACAGCAGAAATTAACACAACATTGTAAATCAACTAGACTTCAATAAAATAAATTTTAAAAAATAAATTAAAAAATAAAAATGGGCAAGACATTTCTCCAAAGAAGATATACAAGTGGCCTACAGGTACATGAAGAGGTGCTTAAAATTACTAGTCACTAAGGGAAATGTAAATTAAAACCACAATGAGCTAGCACCTCACACCTTTTAGACTAGCCGCCATCAAAGGGACAAGAGATAATAGGTGAAGGCAAAGGTGTGGAGACGAGGGAACCCTCGTGCACTGTTGGTGGGAAATTAAATTGGTACAACAACTATGGAAGACAGTATTGAGGGTCTTCAGAAAATCAAAAATAGAACTACAATGTGATCCAGCAATTCCACTTCTGGTACTATATCCAAAGGAAACGACGACATTAACTCAAAAAGATACCTGCACTTCCATCTTCATTGCAGCTCTATTTACAATGGCCAAGACATGGAAGCAACCTAAATGTCAATCGACAGATGAATGGATGAAGAAGATGCAGTATATATATATATATATATATATATATATATATATATATATATATACACAATGGAATATTACTCAGCCATAAAAAAGAATGAAATAACGTCATTTGCATCAACATGGATGGACCTAGAGAATATCATACTAAGTGAAGTAAGTCAGACAGAGAAAGACAAATACCATATGATATCACTTATATGTGGAATTTAAACAACAACAACCCAAACAAAAAAACCCCAAACTCAGACGAAAACGATTAGATTTGTGGTTACCAGAGGTATCGGGTGGGGGGAGGGAGAACTGGAGGAAGGTGGTCAAAAGGTACAAACATCCAGTTACAAGATACTTAATAAATAAGTCCCCAGGATGTACTGTACAGCATGGTGCCTATAGCTAACACTTCTGGATGATATATAGGAAAGCTAAGAGTGTAAATCCTGAGTTCTCATCACAACGAGAAATGTTTTTTCTTTCTTTTCTTTATTGTATCTATATGAGAAGCTGGGTTTTAGCCAAACTTATATATGTAAATCAAACACAATATATGTAAATCAAACACATATATGTGTTTGATATATGTATGGGTTTTTTTTTCTTTCTTTTCTTTATTGTATCTATATGAGAAGCTGGGTTTTAGCCAAACTTGTGTTAATAATTCCACAATATATGTAAATCAAACTATCATGCTGCGTGCTTTAAATTTATACATAGATGTATGTCAGTTATTCTTCAGTAAAACTGGGGGCAAAAGACAGGATGTTCTTGATAAAATGATAAACACGTATCAGTTGAAAGAGAAAAATAGTTCAGAGGGAGTAACACAGAGATACGGTCAATTGTTTTTTGACGAAGTGTAGGCAATTCAATCTTTGACAAACGGTGTTGAGACAGGTGGATATCCATATTCAAAGAAATCTTTATTCACATCTTACACAAAAATTAACTGAAAATAGATCACAGGTCTAAATGTAAAACCTAAGCCTAAAAGACTTCCAGAAGAAAACATAAGAGAACATCTTTGTCATTTCTTAGATATAACACAAGAGCACAGTCCATAAAAGAAAAAAAAAAACGGTACATTGGATCTCGTCAAAGTTTAAAACCTCTGCCTTTGGAAAAATTCCCAGGGCTCAAATAGCCACAACAGGAGCCGAGCCTTCTGCCCTGATGGGATGGGGGGATGGGGCCGGGAGCCAGTGAGTCAGAGACGGTGGAAGCAACCAGTGGAGGGCCAGAAAGACGGTAGGCGGTCATGTGGGCTGCGACTGGCTACACATCCTTTCCAGCGGTGATGTGCGAAGCGAGTGTCCTTCAGTATCACTTAACTTCTCCAAGCCTCAGCTTTCTCATCTGTCACATAGCGCCATCTGGAAAAGCTGCTCTGAGCAGTAAGTGAAACGGGAAAGTACACGCTCAATAGTTGTGAATTCCTTTCACTTTTCCTTCCTCTCCTCGGAGAGGATATAGACCAACTAAGGAAGCAAGAGGCAGGATGTGAAAGCACTAGAAAGATTTCTACTGAGTAAATTCCCAGGAAAGTGAGCCTCTGAGCTAGTTCTCAGCTGTTGGATGTCCTCTTACAAGAAGCCCTGATCCGACCCAAGGGTCTGAACCCTGGATGGCCCAGGGAGACATAGGGTGATTTGCCATCTCTCAGGGTTGGTGGTGGTTCTAGAGGCCAAGACTAAGAAGTGTGTAAAGAAGAAGCAGGTGAAAGAGGACCAGAGGGAGGAGAGGAGGTGTGGGAGAGGGTAGAAAGGGGAGTGAGCGGTAGCATAAGACCAAACCAGGGCAGGGGCAGCGGGGAGATGACTGCAAAGAAGACCCTCAAACATAATCACTTGCGCGACTAATTTAGGTGCATCTCAAACCTCAACACCCACCCATTAGCTGTGGCCGCCTGAGCTGTGAAGCCGAGCCCAGACTCAGCAGGAAAGAGGCCGGTCATTGATTAGCAATGTCTGCCACTGGTGAGGGACTGAGGCATGGGGGCATCTGTGCCATATCTTTGCTGAGTTGCAACAGGAACACTGTGACTCTAAGGGGTTTATTCAGTTCAGGTTCAGCTCAACAGCTTCCTTGACTCTCAGCAATGAAGTCTTTGTTCAGTTCAATAACTGATATTAAAATGACATACAGTTCATAGGTCTGGTTCCATTACCTTTAGGTCAGGAAATTGTATATTTTAGAAAGTGTTTGGTACAAAACAGATACGAGAAAAACTTCTGGCTTTAGAGGGTCAGTTATCCATTATATATAAATGTCAGTTACCCAGAACACTTTACCCTCCATGCGTCCCGGGAGGTTGGGGTGCTACAGCTCCCTGAGTGAAGATGTCAGGAGAATCGTGGAGGGGTCCCAGGGGTAGGGAGTCTGGCACGTTTTAACAGTGGCCAGGAGCATGGATGGAAGACAGGAGAGGAGAGAAAGCAATGTCGTCAGAGATCTTACAGCTGCATGGTGTACGGAAAGTGCAGGGGTCACCAGAACGGTTCCCTTCAACTCGGCAAGCATGGATGGAGCGCCTTCTCTGTTCCAGGTTCTGAGCCAGACACTGGGAATAAACAGAGACCTAACCAAGGCTGGGGGACTCCGGAGGATCTCCCCAAAATAGGCCTGTGGAAGGGGGCTTCCCACCTGGTCAGCCCATCCTGTTGCTGGGATCCCAGCCGTGATGGACCTCATCAGTCGGTGTCTGTAAAAGTACCGAGACCTGACCATGTCACTCCCCTGCAGTGGTGCCCTGTTACTACTTCATTCCTGGAACAAAACCCAAGTGCCTATCAGAGCTGACAAGCCTCCGACCACATCCTCTCTTCTAACCCAATCTCCCCCCCAAGTTCAGCTCTGGTCCAACTGGATTTTTCCAGTTCCCCCGACATTCTGATCTCTCTCCGGCCTTAGAGTCACTACCCCCCACCATCACCTGCACATCCAGGTCATCCTTCCCATCTCAGCTGCATCCTGGCTTCCCCGGCAAGCCTCCTGCGCTCCCTGGGTGACGTGAGCCCCCCCGTCCCCGCCTTACCACGCACACTGTATCGCCAACCTCTTCGCGGCACTTGGCACGATCTTCATCAGGTGTAATCAGGTGTGTAGCCCTAGGTCTCATTTCTACGTCCTCCACCCAATGGAAGGCCCCATGAACGTAGGGAACAGGCCCAAGGCCTCCTTTGCTGCTCTAGCCTCGATAGTCGCTCAGCCTGGCCAAGAGGAGGCCGCGATATCTATGCACAGACTCAAAGCTGAGAATTATGCTTTGTTTAGCGGACAAAACTAAGGACTTAAGCCCAGGAGACAGCATCTCGGATCGCTTGGAGGGACAGCTCCAAAGAGGCAAGGGAGGGGCCAGGATCTATAGGAGCTTTTGCAACGAAGACCAGGTGGTCAGAACATCAAAAGGTTACTGTTAATCAAAGAAAACCAGACATCTCAGGTTAAGGACTTCAGCACTTTTCTATGTATGGGAAGATGCAAGAGTCTGGGCTCACTGAAATCATTCCTTCGATAGGCACCTCAGCTCTCTGGGGCCAGCATCCTGTGCTTTCTCATCCTGAGGCCCCTCGGGGTGCACGGACCGGTGGCTGCAGCGGCTGACTGCTGGGAGTGGGGGGCCTCCTGTTTCCATCCTGGGTTCCCTCGGGGCCCACCGTTGGGGAGGCTGTAATGGGACGGCTTGATGGCTGCAACATCCTTTGTTTACTGATACGGCAGCAACACTTTTTCATCGACAAGTGAATGAATGTGTCAATAAATGAAGGCTCTTTCATCAAGACCCTCTGGAGGCCGCAGAGGTGGAGGATTAGCACGGCTGGACCTCCACTGGCTCAGGCCTGGCCGCACACCATGAGGAATCACCACGTCTGGCGTAGACGTGCCTGGACTCTTCTCGTTCCGGGACGGGGGAGCCCTTAGTCCCCAGCCTCCGCTGGTCCCGTTTCCCTCCTCCTCAGCTCTGTCCCCCTCCCCCCAAGGCCTGGAAGGTCACGATTGCAGAGTCTGTCTCTGAGCTCGCTCTCATCTCCCTTTGTTGGGTTTCTCACCCCACCTCCTTGAGCAGTTCTGCTTTCCCAACCCGTTCAGCACGACGGTGTAGCCCCGCGCCCACGACGACTCTGCTGTCTGTGCACCACCTAGACCTTTCCTTGCATACCCTCGAGTCACTCGGTAGTTCCAGGAGGGGCCAGTGGGTCAACATCCTGCCTGGGGTCTGGGTGGGAGGCCCTGTCACCGTGTCCTGAGAGCAGGGCGGTGGGAAAAGTGTCTTCCAACCTCTGCAGGCTGAATCCTCACTGAGGACCCGCAGGCCGATCACTCAATATGGCCACAGCCCCTGTATCTATTCAAAAGGAGGTGACAAGAACGGCCACCTCTGGGGGCGGTCGTAAGGCCTAAAGGGAGCCCCTAGCACAGTGCCTGGCACTTCACGAGAGGCAGGTGGCCCTGCCCCTGCCCCGTCCTTTGAACACCCTGGTGGTGTGGGCAGGCGGGCATTAGGTTCTCAGGTTACAGGCCCGGGGGTTAAAGCATGACCCACGGCCTTCTGAGTCCCAGCAGGGGGTCCTCAGCAGGGCGGCACCCCTCCCTGCCGCCAACGGGGTGAAGTGGGGCAGGGGCTGCCCACCGCAGGGAGATGGTCGGACGGGATTGCTGGAGAGCAACAGTCCAGGTCAAGAGGGCCGGAGCGCCGACGTCACCATGGGGACGGACTCCGGGAGAAAGTCCTCCGCGGGCCGAGGCCACTCTGACCCCCGGCCGCTGGCAGAGGAAGATCTGGTCCCCGCACGGCTCCGGGCACCACGGAGGCCCCATCAAGTCCCAGCACGTCCGCCTGATTTGCCAATCTGTTGACTGTGCCCCCTGGCCCTCAAGTCCCTATTCACCGGGCAGTAAACATGTTACCTAGCAACCGAGTGTCAATATCAACAAAGGCTCGGATGAAGTCGTTAATCCGGCAAGACTGACAGCTCTGCGCTCGCCCCTCCGCGTATTGTGTGACACTCAGACGCGCCCACGAGGACAGCTACGCTCAAAAGACCCCGCGCCTCCCTGCACTATGAAAATTAAATGAAGTGTGCGTCGCGGGCAGGGAAAAGGCACCGGCCCTGGCCTGCCCGGGGATCTCGCTTTTCTTTTCTCTCCCCACTCCTCCACCCCCCGCCCAGGGGCCGCAGCCCGCGGGGTGGAGCGCTTCCCGCGACGGCAGCGACGGCTGCCAATTTCTGGGAACAATGTGGGACCCTCCAGGGCCGGTCCGTGGCACCCGAGGAGACATGCCCGTCATTTGTCCCGTGCGCGGGGCTCCAGGTGGGGTCCGGAGAGCACAGCGGGCTCGGGGACCCAGCCCTGGGCCAGGCTCAGGCCGCGATTGACAGTACGGCCTGGGATGCCGCCGAGCACGTGGCGACCGCTGCTGGGGGCTCCTCCCCAGAGTTCATATTTCAGTGGAAACGGGCCATAAACAGATAAAGGAATGGGTCCATCGTGCAGTTTTCTGGGGAAAGATGCTGCAGGAAGTCCCGAGTGTCTGCTCAGAGGGATGGGGTGGGATGAGGAAGGACGGGTCTGGGAGGCCCCAGGGAGCTGGACAGGCAGATAGGAGCTGGAGTGCTCATGGGCGGGGGGCGGGGTCGGGGGTCACATGAGGGACAATACCAGGATCAGACCAGGTATCCCCGGAAGTCAGGGCAGAGAGATGGGGCTGAAGCCCAGCCTCCCAGCAACTTCTCCTGGACCTTCCTCGCACCGCACTCTGCCCTGGTTTGTTATATAGAGCCCACTGCTTATACACATCGAAGAGAACTCTTTCACTCCTAAAGATGCCAAAGAAAAAAGTGAAGCACGATGTGGAGCTTTCCGAGGGAAACGAAACGAGTGCATCTGGAGGGGTAGGATGTGTCTTCCAGGTTAAATCAGAGGTACCCAAGTGTCTCCTCTGAGGCAGATATTTCAAAATAAACTAGAACCTGCCTGAAGAAAGGGCCATTCTAAAAGGTGTATATACATTGTATCCTGTGGTTTAGGTTGTGTTTTCTTAGTGGCTAATGAAATTACACATCTTTTCACGTGCTGATTTCCCATACACAGACCTTCTTCGGCGACGTGTTTGTTGGAATCTTTGGCCCATCTGGCAAAAGATGTGTTTCCTTATTATTCCTTATTCATCTGTTTCCTTATTTTTTATCTTAGGGGGCAACAGCATTTAGTCTTTTGCCTTTGAGTATGATGTTAGCCGTAGGTTTTCTGCAGATGCCTTTATGTCAGATTGAGGACATCCCCTTCTGTTCCTAGTCTGCTGAGTCTATGTCACCAATGGGTGTTGGATTTCATCACATGTGTTCTGCATCTATCAAGATGATCGTATGAGTTTCTTGTTTCGTCAGCTAATATGGTGAATTTCCCTGATTGATTTTTCTAGGGTTAAACCACCACGCATTCCTGTGATCAAGCCCATTTGCTCTTTTTCTATATTGTTGGATTCAATCTGATTCAAAAATGTTAAGAATTTTTGCATTGATGTTCTCGAGGGAGGAGTCTTCTTTTCTTGGAATATTTCTGTCTAGCTTTGATATCAGAGTAAGGCTGGCCTCCTAGAATGAGTTGCAAAATGGGTTCTTTAATTTTCTGGAAGAGTTTGCATAGAATTGGCATTATTTCATCCTTAAATTTCAGTCGTTGATCGCTTGCTCATCACCACTACGACCACCATGGCTTTTGCCAGAGTTCACATCCTCTATCCACGTCCACGTGTTTCTCTTTAAATAGACTCACTATTTAAAAACTCCAATAGAGGTGTGAGGAAACTTTATATCCCCACCATAAATAGAAGCCAGTGGCATTTGCACCTCTCACCCTGACAGACCAGGAGCATCAGTTAGAACTGCTTCACCCCAGACCCGAGTTCCCTGGGCCTTGGCCCCACAGAGGACCCTCCGTCCCCATCAGCTATCAGGTCCAGCTTCAAGTGTGCCACGGGCTGGACCACACGGTGGAGAGATGTGGAGAGAGAACTCCCATCTGCTGATGGTGTTGGCTCTCATGCAGGAGGGAGGGCTGGCTATCCAGGCAGAAGTCGTGCGCTGCAAAAATTATCCCGTGGACACAAGCAATAGGTGAGGCGAGCTCCAAGAAACGCTGACTGCACCACCATCTCCATGCCCCCGAGGAGGAAGCTGAGACAGAGCGTGGCGAAGCAACTGCTCAAATCACGAGGCGAATCTGTGGCTGAGCTGGAGTTGGACCCCTGTCCCCCAGGCTGGCCCAGAGCTTTGTGTGCTCCTTGGATCCCTGTTGGCCTTTCTTGCCCTGCTCTGTGCTCCAGGAAGACACTCTCTATCTACTCATCTAGCCCTCAGCCTAAGCCTGCTGGATGGGAAGCCCTGGCAGGACACTGGGTGGTGGAGGAGAGAGACGTCAGGGGATCCTGCGTGCCCTCCTTTGTCTTGTTCTGGGACTGGCTGTGCCCTTCTGAGCTCTTCATCCTCCCGTATCTCCAGCTCTGAAGCCGGCTTCCTCCCCTGCCCCTTGAGGTCCTGGGGTGGGAACAGCTCCCGTGGTGGCCAGGGTGCCTTACGTCCCTTTCGTTCCCTGACCTCAGTGGCATCTCTGCTAATTCTCTTCCATTACAAGTCTCCTTTTTCTCCAAATTCTCTTCCATTACCAGTGGAAGAGAATTTCCACTTGTAGTCAACAGGGGAGGGGATGAGGTCACTCCTCCTCCAAGCCAAGTGTCTCCTCCTGATACACGCAGGCGCGTCCTCCTGACCCTGCCCTACCAACTCCCCTCGAACGTGAAGGCTCGGGCCCCAGAGAAAACCCCGGAAGTCCCTGCTCACCCCTCGTGTATGCGCGGCAGAGATGTATACAACGCCTCTGGTTGGCGCTGTGGCCTCCGAGTGAAGTCACGGCCCCTCTGCACGTGGCTGACTCGGGCAGACCCAGGAGATGCTCCTTGGATGGAGACCTTGCCTTTGCTTCCTCCAGGGGCCCAGCCCAGGCTGGCTGACCTCACAGGTGCAGGGGGTCACATGGTATCGAGAGCAATGGCACTCAGGTGGCTTAGAGCACCTCTTTCCCGTTAAGGGCAAAATTAATGACAATTCCAAAAACAGTGCTCGGGGACTTGCAAACACACAGGTTCCAAGAACAGGAAGGCATGTGCTGGCCATGGCACACACACATGCAAACCAAACAGCCAGCAGTCCATGGTGCCTGTGTGTAAACTTCTATCTTTCCATCTTAGAAGGAATTCTTGATCTTACAAGAAAGCTACACACACACACACACACACACACACACACACACACACAGCCGGAACCTGAATTTCAATTTAGCTCATGGTTCATGATGATATTTGTGTGAGGAGTCAGAGAAAAAGAAAGGGAAATAAAAACACAAGTCTTCAGAAAGATGTGGAGAGCAAACAGCAGGCTTGCCAGATGTGCCCGTTTGTTTGGGGACCCGGGGTTCGTCCCCTAGGGTGACACTGTGTGTCAGCAGGCATCGTTGCGCCAGAGGCCCCAGGGGCAGAACTGGGCCTGGTGACCAACACGGTGACCTGAGCTCGCCTCCGGACCCAGCAGTGCATGCCCTGGTAGATGACACCCTGCTGGATCACGACCCGGTATACAAACCCGGCTGACGAGTAGGAATGTTTCTGGGAGTCCAGCTGGATCTCCAAGCCCAGGAACATCATGTTATGTATTGATTGCTCTTTCGGGGGTCACCGGGAAGGTATTTGCTTACCCACCTGCTTGAGAAGGTTTTGAACGGGTAAGAAGGGAAGAGAACCAATGCTTTCTTTTTTTAAAAATTTATCTATTTGGCTGTGCCAGGTCTTAGTTGCAGCAGCCGGGCTGCTTTGTTGCAGCACATGGGCTCCCTTGTTGAGGCCAGCGGGCTCCTTAGTTGCGGCACGTGGGCTCCTCAGTTGTGGCATGCAGACTCTTAGTTGAGGCATGCATGTGGGATCTAGTTGCCCGACCAGGGATCGAACCCGGGCCCCCTGCATGGGGAGCGCGGAGCCTTGGCCACTGCGCCACCAGGGAAGCCCCAGAAGCAATGTGTCCTGAGGTCCGGCCGTGAGGCTGGTTGCACTGGAGCCTTCACGCCTTTGTTAATTTCACTTCGGGTCCTTGGGCTCTGGCCGTGGGTGCTGTGGGTGCCGATGAGGGTGGGATCTCTCCCTGCACTTTTCAGAACCTTTTTAAGGCCCTCACGTAGCATATTACTGTATCTCATTTGGCACTCACAAGAACCTCTGCTGTGGGAATGGCAGCCTTGTGGTCACCCCTTTCCCTGACGAGAAGATAGAGGCCCGGGGGGATGAAGAGATTTGCCCACATAAACTTAAATGCTGCATGTCGGAGCTCAAGATTTAAAAGCTCATCAGCTCCCAGCGCTAGCCAGGGCTTATCACAGAGCCAGCTGATCTGGAGAAGCAGCACAGAGCATCGGGGGCAGAAGGCCAAGGGCACTGGTAGACGCTGAGAGCCATCCAGGGCCCTGGGCTTGGGCTCCACAGCCTGGAGCCAGAGAGTGGCGGCTGCAGGGTTGGCGGGGGTAGGGGTGGGAATCAGGGAGAAATGGGACCCTCTTCCACCAGGCGGCGCCCCTGAGCGCTGCACCTTAGCGATGGGGGGGTTCCCTGGGCTCCCTGCCGGTGGTCTTGGAGAGGAACCCCTCCCCACCTGACAGGCAGCAGGGCCAAGCCCTCAAGACAGTCTTCTCCACCCACAGTTCAGGGAGTGGCCTGGAAGGGGTCCCGGGCCAAGCCTGGGGAAGGGGAGGGGACTGCCCCCAAAGCCCTTTGGGTCCCTGGCTCCCACCAGGCCCAGAGCGAGAGAGCCAGGGGGTGGCCAGGGCCTCACTCCGGGCTCCAGGGGCTGGCTCAGTTCCTGGCCTTCTGGCTGGGAAGAAAACTGTCCGGGGAGGTGAGAGGGCCTGAAGGAGGATGGAAGCCCCCATTGAGGACTCAAGCCAAAGGCCAGAATAAAGTCAGCAGGGGCGGGGATGAGGTCATGGACGGGGCAGTAGGCCCGCGCGGCGCCCCGTCCCAGCGCCTGCACACACACACACCCCCACCCGCTGCTCCTCTTGTGGGAGATGCTGAGGTCAGGAGGCCTCCTCAGGCCAATCGGCAGGGCTCTCTCGGGGGATGCAGGGGAAGCTTCGGGTCCACAGGAGGGGAGGGGCCCCAGGCCGAGAGAATGGCTGGTGAGTTCAAGGCCGTGAGGAGGCAGGAGAGGGAAGTGCAGGCCCGTGCAGAGGGATGTCCACTGATCTGGGCTTTTATTTTATTGTGTGTGTGTGTGTGTGTGTGTGTGTGTGTGTGTGTGTGTTTTGCGGTACACAGGCCACTCACTGTTGTGGCCCCTCCTGTTGCGGAGCACAGGCTCCGGACATGCAGGCTCAGCGGCCATGGCTCACGGGCCCAGCCGCTCCGTGGCATGTGGGACCTTCCCGGACCGGGGCACGAACCCGCGTCCCCTGCATCGGCAGGCGGACTCTCAACCACTGCGCCTGCTCTGAGAACAAGGAAGACCAAGCCCCTTGTCTGTAGGCGACTGTGTGAAGGCTCAGTGTGTCCAAGGCCACAGAAGTGGCTCTCACCTCCAGGGAGCCAGAGCCACCCAGGGGCCCCTCCCTGGGTCACGTGGTGTTCACCAACCCGCCCCCTTGGCACGTGGAAAGCAGGTTCCCCAAAGAAGTCAGGTCCAGGTTCACATCTGGAGCAAGTGACCGTGCTGGGATTCAGATGCCCAGAACCCGCCTTAGGGGCCTCGTCTCTCCCACCGTCTCTCAGGATGCCTTGGGAATCTCGACCTGGCTCTGGGGACCTGATGTCAATGGACCAGGTGACACTGTACAAGCTCTCCTGGACACAACAGACAAGTGTTTATTGAGCAGCTTCCGTGGGCCAAGTTGGGGCTGGGAGCTGCAGGAAGGGGATCAGGAAAAGAGTGACCCCAGGCCTGCTTTCAACAGGCTTCGAGCTGGAGAAATGAGACACGGAATGTACAAAAGGTCGACGCCAGGACAGGGCGCAATCTGTCAGTGGGCACAAAAGCTCAATGCATGGCACAAAGGGACTCGGGATGTGGGGAGAGAGGGGCAGGCGGGCAGGACACGGCGACCGCGGGCGTCTCTGTTTTCTCTGTGCTTAGTCCTGTGCTTCTCACTGTGGGAATCGGGGCTGCAGCTGACCCATGTTACTCTCACTCTGAGTCAGCTGTTCCAGGTGGTACTGACCCGCCTCGCCTGACCCTGGGCTGTCCAGACCCCTGGGACCTATTCCTCTGCCCCTCTTTGGCTAAGTTGCCACCGCCAGGGTTTTCCAAGCCCTGCAGCCACTTCCTGGATTCCAGAGCGTGGCTCTACCCTGCCCTTACCCCAAGCGTCTGGAATTTTAAACCTCGGAATGCAAAGCAGGGGTTGCTGGCCCCCACCTCCCCATTTGCCCAGCTCCTTCCTGTTCCCAGCCTCAGCTTGGGGGCTGCTGTGTGGAGAGAAGCAGGGTGGTGATTAGAAAGCGCGGGGCTTGGGCTCCGTCCTGGGTCTAAGACAGGTCCTGACACCCTCAGCAGGCCACTCGCTCTCTCAGAGCGGCAGTTCCTGCCTCGAGGGGCTGCAGGAAGACGGCTGAGACGGTTGAGACCTCACCCCCACCCCAGGGGGACAAAGAGAGGGTGCGTGCCTGCGTCTATCAGGCGTCCAGGCCGTGCACAGTTCCGTGTGCCGTATTCACCACAGAACGGTGTGTCACAGAGTTTATGCAGCATGGTCTCTGCACCATCTCTGGCTGTTCTTTGCTACAATGAACTAGAAGAAGTAAAGACACCCTTAGTCAAAATGGACCTTCAAGCTTGGGCTGGTGGCCTCAGTGCCGTCCCGCCAGCCTTGCTTCAGCAGGAGAACCATGGCCGGCCCCTCCGAGGTGCAGCAGGTGAACAGGCAGCCTGCAGTCGGGAGACAGGACGCACGGAGACCTGCGCCTCGAACTGAGAGACGCACGAGCCTGGACAGCACCTGGAGGAGCGAGTGGGGACTGACAGACGGACGGACGCTGGGAAGAGCAACCCGCCCGTCTGGGGCAGGTTGAGTCTCCTGACCCCACGCATCACCTTCCTTACGTTCAGAGCACATTCAGTTCTTCTCTGAATAGCTTGGAGACTTGAGAATGCAAGTAATCCAGGGGTTACAATATCCCAATAAAGGAAACGTAACTGGCGATCCACTCCGGTTGAAGAGTTAAGCCACGGGGGGATCTTGGGTTGCTGCCCACGGGCCCTTCCCTCCCCTCACCCCGAGGCCTACCCCGCTGAACTCCCAGGCTCTGGGAAGTGAGGCCTGGAAACCGCTGAACTACTCCGGCCCTCTAATAGCTGAACAAGCAAAGACCCTCGATTTGTGGCTCAGAAGCACATGAAGTTTATAATGGAAGATGATCTGGGTCTCTCCTGGCTTCCCGTGTGCTAAGCCCATCAGGAAGTGGCAAAGTGGCGGCCGACTCCCTGTTCCCTCTTCCTCTGGGCTCCTCTGGGCCCCGGTCAGACTTTGCCAGAATTCTTGGTTACACTGACGTGAACGGAACCAGCGTGCTGGGACCAGCGTCTGCCCGGCTCAGGCAAATTGTGATCTCCTGCCCAGCGGGTGGAGCAAGGCGGACATGCTCCAGGTCTGTTCCGAAGCTGCCCTAGGGATCTCCGGCTGCCCGGGCAATAGCATCTCCAGGGGAAGCTCGGCAGTGGGGTGTGGTGCCCATGTCTGCTTCCAGCTGACTGCAGACCTAGAATAGGGGCACCATGTGTGGGCACACCTGGTCTGTGGCCGGGTGGGTGCCTGACACACTGGGGCTTTGGCGTGGTCCAGTGACGGGGCGCATGCAGGGAACCAGCATCTGTGGAGTCCAGACCCAAGCTGGGTGAAGGCTCTCACAACTTAACCCATTCGGCCCCCTTTTCAGCCCACAGCCTGGCCATTTTTATTATCCCCGTTTACAAACACAATGTCTGCAAACATCTTCTTGCCTGATAGCAAACAACTAGTAAGTGAGGGGACCTCCATCTGAGCCCTGTTCCTGAGACCCTGCAGTTCCTTGTTCCCCACTGTACAGATGGCCTGAGACAGAGACAGAGCCTCATGGGGCAGGGCTGGGGAAGGGCGGGCCAGAAAGGATGTTTTTAAGGTGACTTTGGAAAGCAAACCGGTACTCCTGAACCAGACGTGCCTCGTGTGTGCCGCTCACAAGTCCCCGAGCACATCACTGACCTCAGAAAAGTCTCAGAAGCCACCAGCAGAACCAGGCTCTAGCAGCTGCGGAGCAAATCTGGTTACGTTAGAAAACTGGCCCTCATCCTACCGGATTTGCCAATAGAAGACAGGGCAGGGCTGTAAGAAAGAAATGCTTAATTGTGCTTCCCTGTAGCAGCTCTGTGGGTCCCTTCCGGCAGAACAAAGAGCAAATTCCTCCTCTGGGTCCTGTTTGCCCTGCTGCTCTTAAGGTCAATGGCTTGTTTGTTGAAACTCAATTTAGTCACTTTCATTCCTCATTAGAGGCGCTCAGGAGCTGATAATCTGCTCCATGGCTCGGTCAACACGGGCCCACGTGGACACCAGGGTCTTGGATGGACCCTCGACATTTCTTTTTTTTTTTTGCAGTACGCAGGCCTCTCACTGTTGTGGCCTCTCCCGTTGCGGAGCACAGGCTCCGGACACGCAGGCTCAGCGGCCGGCCATGGTTCACGGGCCCAGCCACTCCGCGGCACGTGGGATCTTCCCGGACCGGGGCACGAACCCTCATCCCCTGCATCGGCAGGCGGACTCCCAACTACTGCGCACCCAGGGAAGCCCCTTCTCTGGCCTTTTTTGCACGGTGGGCATGACAGCCGTTTGTCCTTCTGCCTTCTGCGTGGCTCCTGCGTGTCCGAGCAGGCTCCCATGCGGGTGCTGTGCCGGGGGTCGTGGAGAGGCTGTCCTCCCCCTCCCCACGCCACGGGTCCCGTCGTGGATGGCACAAGGCGTCGGGTGGTCTGTGGTGAGTCCGTCTGTCCTGCGCCCTGGCCCTCAGGCTGGTCAGGTGAGCGGCTGAGCCCGAGGTTCAGCCCTGGGCCTCCCTCCGCTTGCCTCCTGCGGCCTCTCGGGGCACCAGCATCTCCTGAGTCCCCACGGGTTCCTCACCCCAGCCTCCTGGCCGCAGGGCAGCCACCCTACTAAGCCCACCTTGGTGTTCCCTGTCATTGGGGGTCTTCAAATGCAGATGGTCCCCTGGCAGAAATGTGGGAGAGAGAACCTCAGTGGCCAGTGGAACAGGGGGAAACGAGACACTGAGCTCAGGGCAAAGTCATTCACGACTCTGATGCTCTCTGAGAGGGCCCGGAGGTTTAATCTACCACTTGCCCAAGAAGCCGGCTGCAAGTTAAGGAGAAAGGAAGAATTAGCGGTCAGTTCCAGCCTCGTACAGGCTGTCGACAGCAGGAAGGCCTCAGGGTAGCCGTATGGCCCTTTGCCGTTGGTCTTTCTCCCCAGAGCACCCACGTGGGCAGCTCAGATCTGTCAGCTCTGTAGCCACGTGGGTCCAAGGAGAGCAGAGAGACAGGCAGAGCTCCTCTGATGGTGCAGAGACCCCCGCTCCAGGGCTCCCACGAGGGGTGGGGCCTGCAGGCAGCACGGCTCCCCTGCAGACACGCACCAAGCCCTTCCTGCCACTGCATCACCTCCCGCGAGCCTCACACCAGCTCTGCAGGCCAGCACCTGGCATCTGGCCGGAGCTTGATAAATATTCGTTAAATGAACGGGATCACCACCAAGGGTACATGCCCACGAAGGCTTCAACCCAAGCTCTGCTGGACTTGGAGGGTCCCCTTCCACACATATCAGACCTCCCAGGGGGCCCACCTAGGGCCAGAGCTCCATCCACGCCCGGTTCTCAGCCCACCTGTCCTGCAGCGGCGGGAGCAGGTCCCACCTGCCTGAGGCCATCACCCCCACAGCCCCACGGTCACGAGGCTTCAGGGCCTCTGCCACTGAGAGTGACCCCAGAATCCCGGCGGCTGCCACACCGCCCCTGGCTTTGGCCCAGGCCGTCAGCGGACAAACATGGCTTGTGTGCCTGCTCTGTGGCGGGTGCCGAGCACGGCTGCTGTGTTGGCAGCTGGGCCTCTGGAGGGGTCCCTCAGCAGCATCTCCCGGGCTCCAAAGTGAAAGTCTCAGTGGTTCAGAGACACACGCGCGTGCACACACACACGTGCACATGCACACGCACAGGCACACACACACCCCTATGCGCCGTTTCCCTGAAGCAGCCCCCTTGCCCCGGCGGAGCTGGCTCTGAATGCATCTCTCTTTCACCCACGCACTGGGTGGTACCCAGCACTGCTGGCCCTGGGCCCTGGGGATGACTCCAGCTCCCCCTGCCCTCACACCCCCGTCCCCAGCTGCTCTCGAGGGCCTCACTGCCCTGCCCTGAAGGCTGGTCTTTGTTGGGGTCACCGTGGAACACTGGACTTGTTCACAAGCACCCCTCCATCCTCCAGGTAAGCCCAGGTCCTGCCACCTGGGACGTGGGTGAGGGGGACACAGACCCTGGGGCAGATGGGGGGGCCCCGGTTCAGGCAGAACTCAGGGCCCAGCTGGAATGCCCGGGGCCCTTCCTGGGGTCCTGCATGGAGTTTCAGGATGGGAAAGGGCAGAGAGACCTCACCTGTGCCCTTGGCAAGAGGACAGATGGCTTCACGGAGGGAGGCCAGGCTCCTCCAAACAGAGTCCCCCCTCTCAGCTGGAGTGAGACAGCAGCTACCCACAGGCAGCATCCAGCAGAGTGCTGAGAGCAAAGGCTCAGTCCAGACCCGCGCTTGCCTCTAGGACCTACCAGAATCCAGGTGTGGTTCTCCCAGAGCCCAGGGCTGGCTCACCATCGGGACACCTTGCGGGAACGAAGGGCCAGCCCACTGCAGAGTCTGTAGCTCACGCTCACCCAGGCAACCTCTTCATTACTGCAGTACTTTGGGATTCATGGTTTTCCACTCAGTTAAAATTGTATTTTTGTGATTGGGCTGGTTTGTTTTTCTCCCACAGGATTCCGGGCAGGCCTGTCCCTCCCCGTCACATGTCCCCGTGGCGCCATCACAGTGCAGCGCACGTGACTGAACGTCTGCCTGGCTCTTCTGTACTTTCTTATCGGGGCCTTGTAACTGCCCCGCACAGGGCTCGGAAGCGGGCAGAGGCCGGCGAAGGAAGAGACGTGGCCGGCTGCACTGCCCCCGCACCCAGGGGGCTAGGCCCTGTCTCCAGCTAGGGGCCTTCAAGTCACATTTCTGCCAGGAGGTTTTCCTGAGCCGTGCCTCAGGGACCACAGAGGGCCTGGAAGCAGGGTTAGTGAGGCCGATTCGTGGAAGACCAAACACAAGAGGAAAACGCCGCCCAGCTCACCAGGTAATTGACAAGGATCCTGTTGAAAGTGTGGGTGTGGAAGGGTTTCCAGCCAGAGGGGAGATCCACGGAAATGAACGGCCACTGCCGACTCAGGATGTGCCCGCTAGCCCCTACGTCAACTCATTCAGCGTGACGCCTTTGCTGGACTTCTTTCTTTTAACGAATGTAAGAACATGCATCGTGCAAAAAATAATCAGGGTGGAGCTATAGGTGTATTCCCCCCAAACCTTTGTTTCTCGTAACCTCTAAAACTCCTGAGTTGAGAATTTTCCTGGGGAAGCTGTGGTGAGTGTGTGTGCGGTGCTTTTATTTGGCTGGGGGGTGCGTCTAAAAAGATCATAGACAGCATGTGAACTGAGGCAGCCAGCACTTGGAGTGTACGAGCGAGGTTGTTCTGGGAAACTCAGCCTGTCTGTGCAGAGGGAGGCTGAGAACTGGAGGCCATGGGGCGCCCGGGAAGGGGTGGGCGGAGGTCGGGGAGGGAGGCCGGGGGCAGGGGAGGCAGGTCCTGGAAGGTCAGGCTAAGGAATCTGGTTTTCCTTCTAAGTCCTGTCTTTGGTGAATTATCCCCGCAGCGCCCACACTGTGCTCGGCCTGGAGCAGGTGTGGAATCCGCCCATCTCTGCATGCTTGCAGGTGAGTTAGCTCACACCCAGCCAGGACTCCCTTGGCGGCTGGAGCAGCGGAGCCGCAGGGTGGGACTGGGGTCTTGAAAAGACCACCCTGCCTGCTGAGTGGATAAAGGGCAAGAATGGGCTCAGGTCAGTCATCCGAGGCTACGGCAGCATCCCGGGCAGAGGTGATGGGGGCAAGCAGGCAGAGTCTAAAATATAGTTCAGAGGGAGGCGGGCAGGAGGCGGGGACCAAGCCAAAACCCGGCCTCTGTGACAGTCTCCCCAAGATGCTGCAGGAAATAAGAGGAGCTCGGGGACCTTGAGCCTTCCGGGAAAGTTAACTAGAACTTCTGAAGAGTTAGAGCTAGGCGCTCTGCAAACCCTACGAGAGATGCTGTGTTCTGTGGGTTCTGGCCCCAGCTGTGTGACCTCGGGTCAGTGACTTTGCCTCTCTGAGCCTCAGTTTTCTCACCTTTAAACAGGCCAGAGGTGTGATAGAGGGCCTGACACCTGCCCCCCAGGGAAAGCTCAGCAGTGTGTTCGGCTTCCTGGTGAGTCTGAGCCTGGGGGCTCCATGCTGGGCTAGGGGCCTCTGAAGCAGCAGCCTTCTCATCTCTCCCGGCAGGGCGGGGCCGCTCAGCCGCAGCAGGTGAAATGGAACGCCCACATGGGGCGGTGCTTCCAGGAGCTTATCAAAGTGTCCCCACACCCTCTGACCTCACAACACCCCTGTGAGCACTGCCCCAGGGAATGGCCCAAAGCAATTCTTCGCAGAATAACGGTGAGAACTTAGAAAGAGCAGGGGTCCAGCCCCAGGAGACGGTGACCGTTGTGGAATGGCCACCGCCTGGGATAATGTGCAGGTAGCAAACCTGGTGTTTGCACTGAATCTCTCATCTGAGGGGGAAGCACTTCTGGTGAGGTGTTAGGTGGAACCCAGTGGTGACTACAGAGCAAATGAAGAGCTTGGACTCGGTGCCCAGATTGATTTCGAGCTTAACCCCTTCTTTGCCTTTTTCTTACTACGTGTGGGCCTGGGTTTGTCAACCTCTTAAAGCTCCCGCTTATCCATCTATAAAAGGAAGCTACACTGCCTGCCTCCAAAGGCTGAAGCCTGTAAAGGAAAGATGCGGGGAAGCCTGGGGGCGCTGGGAACACGGTCAAGGTGGCGATGACAGCGGCCACAGAGAAACGTCAAATACACGCGTATGGAGGCCTGGGCAGAAGAGGTTGTCTCTGGGTCAATTATTTCTCTTTCCTTTATTTCACTATTTTATCTCAATTTTCTCTAAAGATCCTAGTTTACTTTTAAAGTGAACCCAAATAACTTTATTCCTGCTTCACATCTGTTTTTGGTGGCGGCATCCCGTACTCAGCCTGATGTCACGGAGCCCCAGGTGCCCCGTGGGGTCCAGTGAGGTGATGTGAGTGATTCAGGGAAGCCCAACTGCACAGCCCCGTGGAGACACACGGCCCCCAGCGCTAGCAGGAGCTGGCGCCCCTCCCACGGAGGGGGTGTGTCCCAGGGAGGAAGTGACTCATGCACCCTGGGCACCGCTGTTTTCCCATCTCAAGTGCGGGGGTGGAACAGCCCTCTCGATGGGTGCCTGTCTGCCGCTCGCCCGGATGACTAACCCCCCGAAGCACCCCCCGGGGCCTCTGGCCGTACCCCTGACTCATGGGCCAGCGCTTCCTCTCTGGAAACCTCCGCTGCACACAGGCCAGCCAGCTCCTCCTGAAGGCGGAAATCCCTTCCTCAGCCACGTTCCCATTGCGGGGACACTGCCCCCGGCGCCCCACCCCTCCCCCGGCAGAATGTCCCTGGCTCAGGGGACCCCCTTCCTCGGGTACCAGGGGCCACTGTGTCTATCGACAGCCTGGCCAGCCGCCACCAGAGGCAGTTAGAAGGTGGCACTGCCCCCGGGGTCTTGCCCACACGCTGTGGGAGCCGCGGCAGCAGAAGAACTGATGGGAGTTTACGGAGCGTGGCAGACGAGGGGGTCTGACGAGGGGACACTTGGGCGGCCCTGGGGTCACTACCCGTTGGCAGCTGCCACTCCTGCCCCGGCCCCAGAGACAGGAGGGCCAGGCGAGCGGAGGTCCCGCTCAGGAAGGCACTGCCCTTACGTTCGTGGTACTCAGGCCCAGGAAGCTGGAGATGCCTCCGGAGGTTCAGGAGCTAGAAGGCTGCGAGTTGGCCTTGACCCTGATTGACACCTGAGAATTGAAGACCGCCCCGCCCCCCGCCCCACGCCAGCCTGATGGGGCAGAGACAAGCTCTCTGGGGATTCACCCTGACATCCTGATGAGCCCCTGAGGCTCAGGGCACCTAGGGGAGGGAGCTGGACAGACAAGGAGTGCGGGACACGGACTGTCCTTACCCAGGCCCAGCCTCAAACCATCCAGCCATTCGTTCCTTCTACCCAACAAGTAGGATTTCAACAACCGGGCAGCCGCTTGGGAAGGAGATTCCAGATGGTGGGCAGGCCCAGGCAAAGGTGTGCAGGCCGGACAGGGCAGGATCTACTCTGGAAAAAGCGAGGAGACCAGCCTGACCAGAGCAGAGGATTGGGGAGCGGGAACGTGGCGACGGGAAAGGGGGTGCTCAGGCCCGGTGCAGCCTTTCCCTGTGTATCTGAGCTGCTCCCGCGGCCTCGCCCCTTCGGAGCTGCGGGGGCCGGAGTGGTGTTTGTGGAACTTCTTAATATCTTCTCTTGGGCACATAGCAGCGTCTCACCTGCTCCCCAGCGGGGCCAGCGGCACGATCAGAAATCCAGGAAGTTCAACACACTTGGAGGGCTTGGGCATCACCACGGCTCACGCCAGAACAAACAGGGCCTGGCACAGGGCTGCAAGGTCCTATCCCAGGGCAAACACTGCCCTCTGCCAGATGGGGAATCGTGTTTTGCAAGGGCACTGTGTGTGCTGGGTGGGCGGGAGACAAGTTCCACCAAGCCCCTGGACCATTCTCCCCACGCGGACTCTGACATCTGTTCTCACCAGCCCTGCGCTGAGCGGGCTGGGGGCAGGGGAGGAGCGGGGAGGGGAGACTCTCACAGCCATTCACGAAAGATGCAGAAGTTATGCAAAAAACAAAGAAGAATGAGTAATCTTCCTGAAGCTTGCCAGCGTGGCCAACACTTCAAGATCGTCTCATTTGATCCTGAAGGGCCCTGTAAGGCTGCGTGGGGAGAGGAGGGATGGGAAAACTGAGAGGCAGGCGTGTAAGGAAGGTGCAAGGCGGCATGAAAGCAAAGGAAGTCCGGGCTTTGGAGTCAGGCCTGGCTGGGTGGACGGTGGGACGGGCAGCTCCTCTGGTCTCTGGAAGCCGCCATTTCCCCGTAGGAAGACCTGGGGACTGGGGGCTGCTTTGAGACAAGAGCCTGGAGCAGCCACTATGGAAAACAGCATAGAGGCTCCTCAAAAAACTATAAAAATAGAGCTGCCATATGATCCAGCAATCCCACTCCTGGGCGTACAGCTGGACAAAACTATAGTTCAGAAATACACATGCACCCCAACGTTCATAGCAGCACTCTTCACAATAGCCAAGACATGGAAACAACCTAAATGGCCATCGACAGATGAACGGATAAGGAAGATGTGGTCCATATATGCAATGGAATATTACTCAGCCATAAAACAGAATGAAATAATGCCATCTGCAGCTACACGGATGGACCTAGAGATTATCATACAAAGTGAAGTAAGTCAGACAGAGAAAGACAAATGTCATATGGTATCACTTATATGTGGAATCTAAAAAATGACAAATGAACTTACCTACGAAACAGAAACAGACTCACAGACATAGAGAACAGACTGGTGGTTGCCAAGGGGGAGTTGGGTGGGGGAGGGACGGATTGGGAGTTTGGGGTCAGCAGATGCAGACTAGTATATATAGGACGGATAAGCAACAAGGTCCTACCGTAGAGCACAGGAACTTCATTCACTATCCTGTGATAAACCATAATGGAAAAGAATATGAAAAAGAATTTAGAAAAAAAGAGAGAAGCGCCTTGAAAGGCCTCAGCCACGCCCTGGCCTGTAGTGGACTCGGTAAAGCAGGCACCCGTCTCGGGTCTAGGGCATCACACCAGTTGGGGGCACAGCAGCCCTCCAGCATCCCACAGATGGGCCAAGAAAACAAAAGATTACCTTCACAGCTGCTGTAAGCGTGCAAGAAAACACGTTTGCCTGTGACCACACACTGCCCCGCAGGGGAGAGCAGCTCGGGCATGCGGGCCTGGCTCAAGAGGCCGCGTCATCTGTCCGGGGCAGCTCCTTTGTAACCTGCGATAAAGTCATGGAACACGAGTGATGAAATCTATGCCCTAGAGTGCTCGTTATTACGGGAATTACATGCATTGCAGGTAACAAAATAGTGAGTAACGAGGGCAGTAACTACATCATGCAAACCTGACCGGTGGAGGGACAGATGGGATGCCCCACGCTGACCCTGGAGAAGGAGCCAGGCGCACCCAGCAGCCAGTCACCTCTGGGGAGGGCACAGTGTAACGAATCATCACCCAGCTCTGAAGGCTGCCACGGGGCGCTGAGCCTCACGTTCTGAGCTACCACCGTGTCCAGAGCTGTTCCAGCACTGGTGCCTTTAAAAGGCTCTGCGTTCACCCAGATCCGTGCTCACACACCACCCTCCTCGCCTGAGAGTCTCCTGTGGCCGGCGGCCCCAAGCTTTGCAGCCGGCCGCCACACACCCCCCAGGCCCCTGCTGGCACTGTTGCCTTTGCCTGGAGTCTTCTTGAGGTGTCATGTCACCTCCCCTGGGAAGTAGGAGCCTCATCAGAGCTCCCAGGGTAAGGAAAGCCTGAGTTTGTTGCTGTAATGAATAACCCCTAGTCCTGACAGGTTTGGACAGTCAGCTGGGCGTCTGCTCGGGGACCCAGGCTGCCAGCAGCATCACCGTTTTTGTACCGTGACCGGCTGTAATATCCTCAACAGCTGGCGACGGGGGAAGAGGGAAGCCAGAGGGTCGAGCCTCAGGGTAAAGAAAGGCGTCACCTGAACTCACGTTGCATTGGATGGGATTAGAGTCACATGGCCACCTAACTACAGGGAGGACAGGGTCTCCTGCGTATGTATTCGTTTCCTATTGCTGTGGTAACAAGTTAACACAAAGTTAGTGGCTTAAAATAACACACATTTATTCCTTTACAGTTCTGGAGCTTAGAAGTCTAACATGAGTCTTAGGGGCTGAAATCAAGGTGTCAGCAGGGCTGGGGCCTGCTGAAGGCTCTGGGGGCACCTACATGCTCGTGGCCCCTTCATTCTATCTTCAAAGCCAGCAAATATCCTCTCCTCTCTGACCTCCTTCCTCCCTCTTATAAGGCCCCTTGTGTCCACATGGAAAATACAGGATGCTCTCCCCGTCTCAGAATCCTTAACTCAGTCACATCCTTTTGTCCCATAAGGCAACATTCACAGATTCGGGGCATTAGGACGTGGCTGTCTTTACGGGGCTGCTGTTCTGCCCGCCAGGGAGTTCCAGAAACCAGGGCTAGGACCCAGGATTTCGTGGACACGTAGCACTGCCTCTGCCCCTCGGCTCTCCTCGCCGGTCATGGCCCGCATGGCCTCTCGAGCAGTGGACGAGGTCTGTAAGGGCGGGCGCTGGCCACGAGCGCCTCTGCCCAGCAGGTGTCTGGCATGCAGCAGGGGCCTGGGAAAGTTTGCGGGAAGGGAAGGAGGAAGGGAAATCTGAACAAATTTGGCAAGACCGAGAGCGGTGTGAGGACAGAAAAAGCGTGAGAGAAAGTAGGCAGATACGTGGGAAGCTCAGAGGCAATCCCAGCACGCATGGTCCAGCACGGAGGGGACGCTCCCTGCAGTGGAGGGCTCAGAACGACGCCCCGGCACCTCGCGCTGAGAAAGAAAGCGCGGAGAAGCAGGAGACGGGAGGCCTCGTCTGGACCAGGCGCTGTGCTGACGCTTTACGGACAGCATCTTTTTAAATCTCCGCGTCAACCTTGCGTGCAGCGCAATGCAGACCGAAGGACTGGGGCTCAGGAAGGACACGGCCCTGATCCAAGTTCACACGGCTGGACGGTGGCTGGGCAGGAAGGAATTTACAGCCCTGTTTGTCTGGTTCCGAAAGCAGCTGCCGTCCCAGGACACTCGGCTCCTGCCAAGCCTGCCCACCCTGGCAGCGGGCTCAGCGTCCCCACCTCTCAAGTCCTAGGGTCCTTTATCTGGAAAGGGGAGGGGGCGGGGCTGGGTCATCTCAGGGTTCCCTTTCAGCTCCTACCTCTCCGGGTCCTCGGGCAGATCTAGGAAATCAGGACGGGTTTCTGGGAGGGGCTGGGGGTCTGAACTTCTTCCCACCGCCAACAGGCACGCAGTTCCTTTTATGTTGCCAAGAGACAATCCAGGGCAAGGAGGGAGAGGCCCACGGCAGAGATGACTCCATGCCCCAAAAATGAGGATCACAGCAGCCCACAGGGTTGTGCAAGCTACCCGCGAGGCTGCCAGCCGGCCCTGGCCCGGAGGAGGGCTGTTTACACTCCCAAATGTGTGTTTGCAGTTTATTCCATTGGCCGAGGGCACAGCCCTTAGGGCTGCCAGCAGCAGCTGTGTGAGAACGACAGGGGCAGGCCTCACCGGGCCCTTTATCTCAGACACCAGACACCTGTGAGTTCATCCATTCATTCGTTCATTCATTCGTGTACTCGATCCTTCCTTCATTCATCCCCTGAGTGTTTGCCAGGACTCGTGCAAGGTCCTGGGGAGAGGGAGCTAAACAAGACAGTGTTCTGATGAGTCTCCGGGGCCCAAGAACCTCGAAGAACAGTAAGCACTAAATACAGAGAGTGACCCTCCCAGCAGGGTCTGTACGAGCATAGACATGTGCGCCCGGAGTTCAGGACACACAGGGCAGGGACTTTGGTATCTTCCTATGGAAAATAGTTAACGACTAGCTAAAAAAGAAATCAAAACAAGATTATCACTCTGTACTCCATTGCCTTTAAAAACCTTTTTTCTCGAGAATGTAGATATGTGAGAATGTCACATTCAAAGTTTCCTTTAAATTGCACTGGACCCCCGGCCTGGAAAACCAACCTCAGACATTTTCAGAACTCCCTGTCTCCGGGGGCCGTGCAAAGGCCCTGGGGTTTGGACAGTCTTCCAGGCACCACAGAGATACCCGCCCCCGCCATCGCCCCCACCCCCCGGCCGAGGGCATGTTCCTTGGTATCCAGTGGCTGCTGCTATGTGCCAGGTTGGGCGCTCGGGACCCTGGGGAGTGGCTATGACTCCACTTTCCCTGACAGGGAGCTTTCGGAGATCATGCCACGTCCTGGGGTGCTGCTGTGGAGGGTACCCAGGTCCCACCTCTGGAACTTAGGGCCCCTTCTTCCTGCCTTCTCACAGCTCTCCTCCCATCCTTTATTGAGACTGCTTGCATGTTTTCTTTCTTGATTTTCCTTTTTCACAAAAGGCAGAAAAAGATGTTGTCTTTAAGCAGCTTTTGGTTGGGTTCTAACAGTGCCCCTGGGACTAAGGAGTAGAAATAGGTCTGGCTGCAAATCTGGGACACGGAGAGGAAAAATACAAGGGAGAAAACACAGATTCATAGTTCAGTTAATTATCTGTCTTGCACCAAGTTTTCTGTCTACTTTTATTTATCATTTCTTGAGGATATCTTTCTAAAAGTCCAGGTGAAAGACCAGCACATTTTAAAGGGCATTTTTCAAGTTGCTTGTCTAAAGGTTTATACCAGTTCCCCCTCTCACCAGCAATGTGTTAACAGTGTCGATTTCACCACACCACCACCAGCATCAAGTGTTCATGTGTCTTTTACCCAATCAAAAAATGGGTGGAAGACCTAAATAGACATTTCTCCAAAGAAGACATACAGGTGGCCAACAGACACAGGAAGAGACGCTCAACATCACTAATTATTAGAGAAATGCAAATCAAAACTACAATGAGGGCTTCCCTGGTGGCACAGTGGTTAAGAATCCGCCTGCCAATGCAGGGGACACGGGTTCGAGCCCTGGTCCAGGAAGATCCCACATGCTGTGGAGCAACTAAGCCCGTGCGCCACAACTACTGAGCCTGCGCTCTAGAGCCCGCAGGCCACGACTGCTGAAGCCCGCACGCCTAGAGCCCGTGCTCCGCAACAAGAGAAGCCACTGCAAGGAGAAGCCCACGCACCGCAACGAAGAGTAGCCCCTACTCTCCGCAACTAGAGAAAGCCTGCATGCACAGCAACGAAGACCCAACTCAGCCAATAAACAAATAAATAAATAAATTTATTAAAAGAAAAGAAAAGAGTTAAAAGTTTGTCGCGGTGATGTTGTTTAAAAAAAAGACAACAAACTGCAATGAGGTATCACCTCACACCGGTCAGAATGGCCATCATCAAAAATTCTACAAACAATAAATGCTGGGGAGGGTGTGGAGAAAAGGGAACCCTCCTATACAGTTGGTGGGAATGTAAATTGGTGTAACCACTGTGGAGAACGGTATGGAGGTTCCTTAAAAAACTAAAAATAGAGCTACCATATGACCCAGCAATCCCACTCCTGGGCATATATCCAGAGAAAACCATAATTCGAAAGGATGCGTGCACCCCAGTGTTCACTGCAGCACTATTTACAATAGCCAGGTCATGGAAGCAGCCTAAATGTCCATCGACAGAAGAATGGATAAAGAAGATGGGGTACATATATACGACGGAATATTACTCAGCCATAAAAGGAACGAAATAGTGCCATTTGCAGAGACGTGGATGGACCTAGAGACTGTCATACAGAGTGAAGTAAGTCAGAAAGAGAAAAACAAATATCATATAATATTACTTATATGTGGAATGTAGAAAAATGGTAGAGATGAACTTATTTGCAAAGCAGAAATAGAGTCACAGAAGTAAAGAACAAACTTATGGTTTCCAAGAGGGGAAGGGGAAGTGGGATGAATTGGGAGATTGGGATTGACATATATTCACTACTGTGTATAAAACAGATAACTAAGGAGAACCTACTGTATAGCACGGGGAACTCTACTCAGTGCTCTGTGGTGACCTACATGGGAAGGAGATCTATAAAAGAGGGGACATATGTATACATACAGCTGATTCACTTTGCTGCACAGCAGAAACTAACACAACATCGTAAAGCAACTCTACTCCAATAAAAATTAATTTAAAAAAAGCGTTCACGTGTTTTAAAAATTTTTTGACAATTCTATAAACGAAAAGATTTTATTTTCAATAGTTTTTCATTTTCTATTATTCATGATGCTTCCTGATGTTAGAAGTATGATTTTATCTTCAATGCTCCTTTTAAATACAGAAATTTCTGGGGAAGTGTGGGTGGACAGACCCTAGGGGTGCCTCAGAGTTTCCTGATATCACTTCTAATGTTTTTCCTCACCTGGGGCACCTCCCCTACTTTGTCTGCCTGGGAAATCCCAGTTGGTGCTTCCAGATCCTACGCACATCTCCCCGCCTCCAGAAACCTTCCATGTCTTCTCCAGGGATAGTGGCACCCTCTTCCCATGCTGCCCAAGAGCCTGGTTCATTCACACCTGGGCCCTTACATCCATTGCATGATGCAACACAGCGGGGCAGGCCCGTGTGCTGTGGGCGTCACTGAGCCTCGGCTTCCTCCGTAGCAGAAAGAATCATGCCTATCGATTGAGGCTGGAGCGAGCAAGAGACAAGATAAAGTCTAGAAAGTACCCAGCAAGCACCTGGCACTTGGTGCATGCTCAGCGAATTTCAACTATTATATTGTTATTATTATTATTATTATTATTATTATCCTCCCTGCTCTGGAAGGCAAGGGAGTGGCTTTTATCTCTGCGTCTCTGGTCACTGGCCCAGAATGTCAAAGTAAATCAATCAAACTGCGTATTGAGTAAGTATTTCTCTGCCCTTGGCACC
Source organism: Stenella coeruleoalba (assembly GCF_951394435.1). NCBI lineage: Eukaryota > Metazoa > Chordata > Mammalia > Artiodactyla > Delphinidae > Stenella > Stenella coeruleoalba. Next base: position 1,860,414 of record NC_137151.1, on the reverse strand, counting down.
AGCTTCTCATCTGTAAGACTGGGATGCGAGTGGCACTCTCTCCTCTGGCAGGCGACCGACTGGATGACTCGAAATGGTTCCCACGCGCCACCCTTGCCTGCCCTGCTGGAGGCTGGAGAAGTACATTCGGGTGTTTGCATTCCCAGCATCCACCAGGAGTGGCCACGTGACCCACTTCTGGCCAATGAGACGCCAACAGGGGACTCGGGGAGACACTTTACATTCCTGACAGAGTTCAGGCAGCCGTTTTGCCACCACGAGGCAAAAAGTAGGCCCGTGCTAAGGATGATGAGCTGAAAGCTGGAGAGAGCCCAGTCCTCGTTGGCATCACCAGCAGCTGAGCAAGCAACCACCCATTTCCAGAATTCTCATCTGTTAGAAAAAGAAAGCCTCCACTTGTTTGAGCTACAGTACGTTGAGTTTGCTAAGGGAAGCCAAGCACGTTGCTGACGCCTATGAGCTTGCTTTAAGATGTTCATCAAATATGGCCTCCCTTCCCTGCATTTCCTCTTCTCTTTCCTTCCTTGCCTTTGAAAAAGAAAGCTGAGGGTAGAGGAAGACACTGCATGTTTGAGCCAAGGGCCTGATGTTAAGAGAGCCACTGGCCCGCATAACAGAACCTAAGCCTTTCTCACCTTCTCTACCCCAGAGAGGGGCTGGGAGCCACACATGCCCTGGGTGCCCAGACAAGACAAGCAAGACCTGGGGGTGCAGCCAGGAGAGGGTGGAGGGGGAGGCCCACAGATGCAGGCCCTGCAACCAGCAGAGGGCCCAGCCGGGTCCCTGCAGCCGGGGGAGGGCCACTGTCTGTCTGTGACAAGTGAGCGGGGAGGGGGCCCCAGGTCTTGGGCTCACCCAGACTCCTCCACTCCTGTCAGGGGATGAAGGAACTGCCCTCCCTCAGCCCCCAGGAACTAACATTTATTGAGTGTCTACTCTGTATCAGGTTCTTTTCGTCTTCACGAGAGCCCTTTGATATCAAAGTTCTCATCCCCGTTTATAAAGGAGGAAGCCGACGGACAGGGAGACCCAGGAGAGGCTTCCCAAGGTCACGGGGCTAGGAAGTGGGGGAGTCAGGTCCCCTCCCAGAGACAACACCCGCAGTGGGATATGTTGTTGCAGAGGTCAGTTCTTCCCTGTGTCCCACACAGGCACTATTCAGACCCAGCTGACTGCCTCTGTCCTGGCTCAGCCTGGCCCTCCCGGGACGCCCTCCCCACTCCGTCGGCACCTGGTTCCAGCTCCCAGACTCAGCCCTGGCCCTCCGGCAGCAAAACTCATTGCCCCTGGCTGAGAGCTCAGCCCTAACAGATGGGTGTCTTCACCCGTGTCTCCGGATGAGTAAATTGAGTCTCGGTGCAGCGAGGACACCACGCTGACCGGCAGAAGAGCTGGGAGGGGCCGCAGGGGATGTTTCCAGGTGAAGGCCAGGCCTCCAGAAACACGTGGTCTCTGCCCTTCTCTCCTCCCCGACGCTTGGCCCTGCAAATTGGCTTTGACCTTCCCTGCCCTGCCTTTGAGCTTCTCCCCATTCGGTCTGAAACCACAAAGGGAGGAGGAGGGGCCGGGAGAGGGCCCCGCCTCTGCGGCGCAAGGCTGGCCCTGTTTGCACAGCTGGGGGCTCGCTGCTCACCCCACCTCTGGGAGAAAGACCCAACGAGGTCATCCGTTTACTCTGGGCTTAGCGGCTCCTAGCGGGAGCTCTTTTCCTCCGAGATGGAAAGAAAGCAGACAATCTGTTAGGTGAACCCGCGACACTGTTCCCAAAGATGTCAGGGCCCCTCCGCGGGCCAGCCTGTGAGGCCAGTGGGTCCCTGGCGCAAGGAGGGAGCTTCCTGACACGAAACAGAGACCGAGGCTGGAGCACAGCGGTGCCCGGTTTGTAATAACCCATGAGGGAAAAGACTCTGAAGAAGACATGCATCACTGAATCGCTTTGCTGTACTCCTGAAACTAACACAGCCTTGTAAAGCAACTCCACTCCGATAAAATTTTTAAAAAGGTAACTTTCCATACTGCTAAAAATAACTAAATACATTTTTTTTTCAAGTGGGAACCGGAGGCTCAGCTGATCCCTGACTGTCCTCTGCTGATGCGGCCAACAGGCCAGTCGGGGAAACCGAGGCACAGAAGAGGGATCCGGGACGTGGTGGCTGGAAGGAGCCCGGGCCGCTGGCCCAAGCCCTCACTCTACACGTGGGGAGTAATGAGACGAGAGGACTGCTGGAGTGTGATCCCCGCCGCTTCTCCGGTGCCTCTGGTGGATACCTGGGGGCGTTTGGGAGCCGTAACTGTCCCCACCAACAAACTGCTGCTTTTGATGGATCCTTGAGCAGACAGGGCTGGTCCTTCCCACGTTTATGTGACAAGCTACCACCCCCGGAAGATGGGGACGCTGGGGAGGCCTTACCCGCAAGCGTTCGCGCCTGGCCATCAGGCCACCCGCGTTCCACCCACCCTCCCTGGGCTACAGGTTTCTTGTTCATCAAACAAGACGTGAGATGCTCTCCGCGGCCCTTCCCCTTCCGGGGCCTGAAGCCCGGGCCCACTCTGACCCCCGAGGGGCCTGTGAGGCGATGGGAGGGGCGCCTTGGCCGGGTGACGATGTCGGGCCCTGGGAAGAGAGCTCCGTGGTTGCACCGCGGGCCTGGGGTCACGCCGACCGCGCCGGTTCACAGCCGGTCGCTCTCCAGACGCGCGGCCTCAGGCAGGTGACTCAGCCTCCTGCGCTGAGAAGTGACCCCACGCAGCCTCCCTCACTGTGGCTCCTGGACGGGGGTGGGGGGTCCTGGGGGGCAGCAGCGTGAGGTCCTGCCCGCCCCCAGGCCTCCTTCTCCCAGGCCCCCACCCCTGGCCTCTCCAGGAGGAGACGCAGCCTCCTTGCCACCCAGATGCCAGGTCACTGTGCAGCCTGCAGGGGAGAGCCGGAAGCACAGACGAATGTAATGAGTCCCTAAAACCAGGAGGAGCTGAAGGAAGGAGGGTGGGAAAAGGCCCAGAGCCCGGCGGAGCAGGCGTCCACGGACCGCAGGGCCACCTCCCAGAGGATCCCCAGCACTGCCTGGGCACCAGCCAGGCCCTCGACGGCAGCGATGGATCCGACGTGCCTCCAACCCCCAGCTCTCGAGATGCCCAGAGCTTGATATTCCTGAGCCTGCAATTCGCCAACAGGAAGAAATCAGAGACCAAAATTCTCTAACCACACAATTCCAGGGTCCAGAGCCAGTGACCCAGAGGGGATGGGGGTGGCGTCCCAGGACTGCATGAGGACAAGCCCCCTCCCGACCCCACCCCCCGGATCCCCAGCTGAGCTGTGTACAAGCTGTGTGGCCCTGGGCAAGTTACTATTCTTCTCTGAGGCTCATCTCACCATATAGAAAATGGAAATAAAAGGGCATCTGCTCTGTAGGCTTTTGTAAAGATTTAATAGCATGTATATAAACTGTCCAACGAACAAAATAGCTCCATAAACATTTAGAGGGTCTGAATACCCCTCCCTGTTGTTGTTATTTTAACTTTTTTTATTGAAGTATAGTTGATTTACAATGTTGTGTTAATTTCTTCTGTAGAGCAAAGTGATTCAGTCATACATATATATACATTCTTTTTCATGTTCTTTTCCTTTATGGTTTATCACAGGATACTGAATATAGTTCCCTGTGCTCTACAGTAGGACCTTGCTGTTTAGCCATCCTCTATGTACTAGTTTGCATCTGCTGACCCCAAACTCCCGATCCCTCCCTCCGCCACGCCTTCCCCCTTGGCAAGCACAAGTCTGTTCTCTACGTTTGCCCCTCGCTGTTTTCATATTCACTTTGCTCTTTCTCTTGTCCTAGACTTCCAAGTGGAGCTACCAGTATTATTCAAGGACAAAACTGATGAGAATAATGACAACACAGTAACCATACATTGAGAATTTCCTCTCTGCTGGTTAGTGTTTTATCCCCACTTTAGAGAAGAAGAACAGAGAGGTTAGAGAGCCAGCTCCAGGCCCCCAGCTAGGAAGCAGGAGGGTTGGGATTTGAACCCAGGTCAGGATGGGGCTGGCGGCCTCTGGGTGATATTCTCCTGATACTTGCTTCCCATCTCCGGGCACCCACAGACTCTTCCGTTCCGGCGGGGAGCCTGCAATGAGGAAAGAGAGCCAGCTCGGGCCTCCAGGCGCCACCCTGGTTGTACAAAGACAGGAATGGAGGGTAAGGCAGCAAAAGACCCATCAACCCTTCTCCGCTTCCGAGCTCCTGGAAGCAGGGTCAAGACCGCCTCCCGAGGACCCCAGTGTTCAGGCACTCCTAGCATTTGGGGAAAGACTCAGAGAAGCAGGCACCAAAGAAGGAGTTTCCAGCTGCACTTGTAGCACCGCTGGCCTCAAAGACACACTGCAGACTCCACTCATCCCTCACTCTCCATTTTTCTTTTTAAGGTTGCCCCAGCTTCAGCTGAATAAGTGTGGTCCAAAGGCCTGGCCAAGACTCTTCCTGGACCGGCCGGCCACAGCCGTGTCTCTTTCTCAGACGGCCAATTCTATCCGCCCAACGTTCCTGGCTTCTGGAAAGGGCTCCAGCCTGTCTTCCTGCAGCTTCTACCTGCCAGCCAGGTTCTGGCCACCGAGAGCGGCGTGTGCCCACGCACGGGGTGGGTGGGAGGGCAGGATCCGGTCAGAGCGACTGGGGCTGCGTGGCAGCTGCTCCACTGATCAGCTGAGTGACACCGCACACGGGACTTGGGCTCTCGGGGCCTCGCTTCCCTTATCTGTAAAGTGGGGACAAGAGTCTCTGTGGAGGGTTCTTATGGGGATCAAATGAGATGACACAGTGCCCAGAACCCCAATAATGATTATTTGTCATTATTCTTGTGATTTCTTCATCTGTGTCTGCAGTGCCTTGAAAGTAGCCGCGGGCTGCAATCATGCACTGTCACCTGGCTACAGGCTCATTTTCTTCCAGCTGAGCACACGCAGCTCTTCCTTTAACGGCCACCCTATTGCTGGTCTGACTCTGAACATCCTGGCCAGCCTTCCTCAAGTCTCCAGGTGGGAAAACTTGGTGGAAAAGCAGCCAGGCTCCTTTTGATTGTTCACGGACAGACCTATAGATACGGAAGGAGCTTGAACAAAGCAAAGGGTAAAACCAGGACCAATCGTGACCCAGCAAATGCAGGCAGAGCCCAGCTCAGAATAAGAAACTATGGTCCTTTCTGAGGGTTTGGGTTGTCCAAAGGTGGAAGAGCTGTCTCTGGGGGGAGTGAGCTCCCCATCTCTGGAGGTAGTCAAGGTGGATGACATCACCAGGGGTGTTATAGAAGCAATTCCTGCACTGAGTGGGAATCTGACTCACTCGACCAAACTTTACTGTTGAATGCTCTGTGCCACGTTACTCTCCTGGGTATACGGTTCACACTAAAAGGAGGACCTGAATGTGGGAAGCATTTCAAAAACAGGGCTACTTTGAAGTTGCTCTTTGCCTCTGCTTTTGCATCTGTGAAATGGGTGGGCAGTAACAGTGCCTGCCCCGAGGGCCAGCAGACAGACCCCCAGCAGCCTGGCGCACGGCGGGCCTCAGCAAAACTGGCTGCCCCGAAGCTGCGTCGTCATTGTTGTGAGGATTACAGTGATGACCGTTCCTGCAATCCAGGGAACATTTTTCTTCCTTCCTTTCTTTCTTCCTTCCTTCCTTCTTTTTTTTTTTTTTGTGGAAGACCCAAACAGCTTGGTATGTATTAAGTCAAGTCCCAAGAATCCGGCCCAGCGAAAAGCCTCACCCAGGGCAGCCGGGACCAGCTGGGACTGGAACCAGAGACCAACAGCACACCAGGTCTTGGACCATGTCCAGAGCCAGCCAGTCGTCAGACACGAGAGGTTTGCTGAATGTACATTACCTGCTGCCATTGTTTCTCAGGAATGGTATTCAAGGGCCAGACAGAACCGTTTCTCTCTGGAGCAGCTTAACTGCTTTATAGAGGAAACGTTGGTTCTAACCCTGAACCCAGCTAGGCTTTTCGAAGCGGGGGAAATAGAAACTCACAGCCCCTCAGAAAATCTGACGTCAGCTGGCCTCGCTCCTCTGGCATTTGGAATCACGTGGTCTCTACCTGTTCCCCGAACCAGGCGGAACAGGGTTACAGCCGAGAGGATTTAGGTCAATCCGGCTCTGCACTTGGTCCTCGGGGTTGGATAATGGTCTAGACTGATGGTGTTTGGACTCTCCATGAGGCTTTGGGTCCCTAAGACAAGCCCGCGTCTGGGGTGTCTCACATGCAGAAAATCTTGGGCCACAAAGTCAGGCCACCTGGCTCCTGGTCCCAGCCCTGCCACTCACCAGCTGTGTGACCTTGGGCAGATGACTTAACTTCTCTGAGCCTCCATTTTCTCCTCGGTGAATTGGCACTAAGTCTGATCTTTGAAGAACTGGGAGGATTCAATGAGGCTGTACTCAGTAAAGGGCCAGAACCCAGAGCTCCGGGAAGGGCTGAATCCGGGGCAGCATGACGCTTTGCACCTGCTAAGCCCACGATCTGTCTATCAGTAAATGTGGGAGTTTGAACAGGCACCAAGAGGACCCAGAAGAAAGGAGCCCCTTCTGGTCAAAGGCTGGGGACTGGGCAGTGGGCCTGGCTGAGGCTTGGGGAGGTTGGGTTTCGGGGAGCTTTGCAGCACCTTCCCGAGGCCTTGGGGGAGGGTCTGACCTCTTGCTGGAGGACAAGAAGAGAAAGCTCAGGACCAGTGGCCCGAGGAGTCGGGGAGGGAATCAGTGAACTCACGCAGCAGTGAGCGTGGGCAAGGACCACCTGGAAGACACAGCATGGGTTTGGGGGGCCCTGTGTGAGGACTCTGGGCAGCTCAGGGGACTCGCTGTAAACAAGGAAGGCCCAGTCCTTGCCACTGGGGACTTGGGGCTCAGATGCAAGTTCAGTGGTCCTCAGACCTTGGTGAGTACCAGCATTGCCTGGAGAACCAATAAAAACACAGCCGACTGGCTTCCCTGGTGGCTTAGTGGTTAAGAATCCGCCTGCCTGTGCAGGGGACACGGGTTCGAGCCCTGGTCCGGGACGATCCCACGTGTCAAGGAGCAACTAAGCCTGTGCGCCACAGCTACTGAGCCTGCGCTCTAGAGTCCGCGAGCCACAACTACTGAAGCCCGCGCGCCTAGAGCCCGTGCTCCGCAACAAGAGAAGCCACCGCAATGAGAAGCCCGCACACCGCAACGAAGACCCTACGCAGCCAAAAATAAATAAATTTAAAAAACAGAAACAAAAACACACAGCCGACCAAGACCTCTGCTCTGCGGAGACAGAGGAGTTTCCCAATTCCTAGAACAACTAAAAACGCTGGGCGTCGTTTCTCACACGAACAGAAGAGGACTCACAGACAGAGTAAGACAAATGCTGTGCAATCTCGTTTACATGAGGAATCTAAAAAAATACAACAAACTAGTGAGTATAACAAAAAAGACACAGACACAGATATAGAGGACAAAGTAGTGGTTACCAGTGCGTGAGGCGGGAAGCGGCAAAACAGGGGTAGGAATTAAGAGGACAAAGTAGTGGTTACCAGTGCGTGAGGCGGGAAGCGGCAAAACAGGGGTAGGAATTAAGAGGTACAAACTCTTAGGTAGAAAATAAGCTACAAGGGTATCTTATACAACACAGGGAATATAGCCGATATTTTATAATAACTATAAATGGAGCAGAGCCTTTAAAAATTGTGAATCACTGTATTTCACACCTGTAACATATAATATTGTACATCGACTATACTTCAATTTTTAAAATTAAAAAAAAAAGATGAAAGGACTCAAAAATGGAGAGAAGGGCTTCCCTGGTGGCGTGGTGGTTGAGAGTCCGCCTGCCGATGCAGGCGACGCGGGTTTGTGCCCCGGTCCGGGAAGATCCCACATGCCGCGGAGCGGCTGGGCCCGTGAGCCATGGCCGCTGGGCCTGCGCGTCCGGAGCCTGTGCTCCGCAACGGGAGAGGCCACAACAGTGAGAGGCCCGCGTACCGCAAAAAAAAAAAAAAAAGTGGAGAGAAGAGGCCAGCTGGATAGGGACTTCAGGACCCGAGGAACCACATAGCAGAGAGTTGCCTCATATACCCCAGACCTTGAGCAAAAGAGTCAACAACCCAGAAATACCAATGGGCAGAAATGAAAAAAAGAAAATAAAGCCTGCTCTCTCCAACTAAAGGTTCAGGAAAGGGGCAGCCTCGCAAGATAGAAAACTGTTTTTCAATTGTGGCCAAATATACAAAACACAAACTTTGCAACCTTAACCATTTTTACAGTTCAGTGGCGTTCAGCACGTTCACATTGGTGTGCAACCACCACCACCGTCCATCTCTGAACTCTTTTCATCTTGCAAAACTGAAATTCTGTATCCATTAAGCAGTAACTCCCCAGGCCCCCTCCCCGCCCGCCCCTGGCAACCACCATGGGACTTTACGACTCTGTGAATGTGACTGTTCTAGGCGCCTCGTACAAGTGGAATCACATAGTATTTGCCTTTTTTGTGACTGGCTTATTTCACCTAGCATAATGTCCTCAAGGTTCATCCATGTTGTAGCGTGTGTCAGAATCTCCTCCCTATCTAAGCTGAGTAATATTCTATTCTATGTATGCACTATACCACATTTTGTCTCTACATGCGTCAATGGACCTTTGGGGTACTTCCACCAAAAGGCTATTATAGATAATGCTGCTATGACCTTCAGCACGCCAATATCTCTTCAAGACCCTGCTTTCAATTCTTTCTGGTATATACCCAGAAGTGGAATTGCTGGATTATATGATAATCCTATTTTTAATTGTTTGAGGAATCACCATATTGTTTTCCATAGTAGTTGAACCATTTTACATTCCCACCAGCAAAGCACATGAGTTCCAATTTCTCCACATTCTCTCCAATGCTTGTTATTTTCTGGGTTGGTTTTCTGTTTTGTTTTGTTTTTGATAGCAATGATTCTAATAGGTGTGAGGTAGTATCTCATTGCGGTCTTGATTTGCATTCCCCTAATGATTATTTATGTTGAATAGATCCTTACTGGCCAATTGTATATCTTCTTTAGAAAAACGTCTGTTCAAATTCTTTGCCCATTTTAAAATCAGAGTTTTTGTTGTTGTTGTTGAGTTGCAGCAGTTCTTTACGTATTCTGGATGTTAACCCCTTATCAGATATACGATTTGCAATTTTTTTTCTCCCTTTCTATGGGTTGGTTTTCCACTCTATTAATTGTGTTATTTAATGCATAGATTTTTTTTTTTATTTCAGTGTGGTCCAATTTACCTATTTTCTGTTTAGTTGCCTTTTGGTGTCATATCCAATAAATCATTCATAAATTCAATGTCATGAAGCTCTTCCCTTATGTTTTCTTCTAAGAGTTTTACAGTTTTAGTTTTTACATTTAGGTCTTTGATTTGTATATGGTATAAGGTTCTATCTTCACTCTTTTGCAGGTGGATATCCAATTTTCCCAACAGAATTTGTTGAAGGTTATCCTTTCCCATTGAATAGTCTTAGAACCTTTGTCAAAAATCATTTGACCATATATTTGAGGGTTTATTAAGATGAGACTTTTAGTCAATAACCGCTCTACTCCAATCAAACAGCAGCCAACTGTCCCTAGAGAGTGTGTCCTCTTCTCTCCACCTTTCAGAGTCTTCTTATATTTGTTTATATATAGCCTGGAGGATTTAGTTGTGCTTAGTCATAGGAATCAGGGAAAGCACATCTAGTTCATCTTCCTGGCACTAGAAATTCTGTCCTATGTCCTGTATCATTTTGATATATACCAATTTTTTTTAGCATCATATTTCCCCTGACCCAGCCCTGGAATCAACCACTTCTCCAAAGAACCGTGGTTCCTTCTACTGGAGAATGATACTTAGAAACCAAGATTTGTGTGCTAGATACACTCATTGCTCCTGAGGTGTCACTGCCTCTAGGCCCTCTCAATGGACAGAGCCAGGAAATGTGTGCATATATACGAACCCATGTATGTGCACACATCTGTGTTTATTTACCTGTCCGTTTATATGTGTGCATGTGTGTGTGTGCGTGTGTGTGTGTGTACACATGAGTTCATACTGACATTTCCAACTCTAACCTAACACCTCGGGGTTCCTTCTAGCATTTCCTCCTTCCTTATGTGTCAGTTCTTTCTCTGAAGTGAAAAACCTGTCCTTATCCACAGTAGATTACTTATTTGTTCAACCCTAGCGTACATGTACACGAGTGTCAGAACATTAACCTGTCCCGTGTGAGAAACACACTCACCAACCAGAGTACAGTGTTTGTGGACGGTCCACTTATTTAGCCTTACAGGAACCAAACAAAACACTATTTTCCAAAGTTTCTTAGGTAGCTACTCTTACCCCCACCTCCTTAAATGCGATTATGTCACTCATTTGTAATAAAATTTGATTCATTGGTCACAATCTGCGTTCCATTTTGGGTTCCCCTGGTTGATTTTTTAGAATTTGTTTATAGTAAAACTCATTTTTTGTGTGTGGTGTACAGTCCCAAGGCTTTGACAACTGCATAGAGCTGTACATCCAACCAGCACAGTTCCAAACAGAATAGTTCCGTCGCCCCAAACTGCCTCTGAGCTGCTCCTTTGTACTCGACCCCTCTCCCCAGCCCTGCAATCACCTATTTGCTTTCTGTCCTGATAGTTTTGTCTTTCGCAGAATGGCACATAGATGGAACCCTAGGCTATGTTATCTTTTATTTCTAGCTTCATTCACTCAGCAGAATGCATTCATCCATGTAGTTTTGTCTTATTATTTTTTTTTTTATCGCTGAAGAGTGTGCCATTGTAAGGATATAGCTCGCTTACCTGTTCCCCTCTGGAAAAACATCTAGTTTGTTTCTAGTTTGGGTTGATTATGAAGAAAGCTGCTATGAACATTTGCATACAGGTTTTTGTGTGGACATAAGTTTCCATTTCACCTGAGTAAATAGAAGTGAAAAGGCGCGATCGTATGGTAGGGCTGTGTTGGACTTTTTGAGAAACTGCCAACTGTTTTCCAAAGTCGTTGTACATTTCTGCATTCCCACCAGTAACGTATGAGAGACCCCGTGGTACCACGTCCTTGTCAGCCTCGGCACGGTCAGTTTTGTCTGTTTATTTTGGCCAACCTGATAGGTGTGTCTTGGGATCATTTTAATTTGCATATCTCTGACCATTAGCTGCGCTGACCATCTTTTTCATGGGCGTATTTGCCACTTGTATGTCTTCTTTTGTGCATTTTTAATTGGGTGACTTATTTCCTTATCATGGACTTTTGAGAGTTCTTAATATACTCTGAACCCAAGTCTCCTCTTCATTTTGAAGAAGTTCTAAATTTTGGTAGATTCCAACGTACCGATTTTTCTTGTTGCAGATTATTTTTTTGCCTCGCCCAGGTCACAGATACTTTCTCCTAGAGATGCCTAGTTCTAGATTCTACATTTGAATCTACAGTCCATTTTGAGTCATTTTTTGGTATATGGTGTGAGGTACGGATCGAAATTCATTGTTTGCCTATGGATGTCCCATCATTCCAGCAACAGTGGTTAAAAGACTATCTTTTGGCCATGGAATTGCCTTTGCCCTTCTGTTGCAAATCAGCTGGCCATGTATATGGGTCTATTTCCAGGCTCTCGATTCTGTTTATTGATCTATGTGTCTATCCCATTGCCAATACCACTCTGTTTTGATTGCTGTTGTTTTGAAGAAATCAGGTCATCTAAGTTCTCCAATATTATTCTTTTTTTTCTATAAATTTATTTATTTTATTATTTTGGCTGCGTTGGGTCTTTGTTGCTGCACATAGGCTTTCTCTAGTTGTGATGAGCGGGGGCTACTCTTCATTGCAGTGCGTGGGCTTCTCATTGTGGTGGCTTCTCTTGTTGTGGAGCACGGGCTCTAGGTGCGTGGGCTTCAGTAGTTGTGGCACATGGGCTCAGTAGTCGTGGCTCGTGAGCTCTAGAGCGCAGGCTCAGTAGTTGTGGCACATGGGCTTAGTTGCTCTGCGGCACGTGGGATCTTCCTGGACCAGGGGTCGGACCTGTGTCCCCTGCATTCGCAGACAGATTCTTAACCACTGTGCCACCAGGGAAGGACCTTCAATGTTATTCTTTCTTCAAAATTATTTTGCTCTTCTGGCTCCCTGGCCCCCAGGACGCCCCACCCTGCCTGCCTGCTGGGAGACCCCACCACCTGCCCTTGCAGTTGACCCTCAGGCTATTTTCTCTCTCCTGCCCCTCCTTCCCCTTGGCTGAGCAGTTGCCATGGTTTCCCCACTCCTCCTTGGCTCTCTCATATCCTCCCAGTCCTTGGCTCCCCAGCACTGACGGCCCCCAGGTTAATCCTTCATGGTCTCAGGCCACCCCCAGCAGGCCTTTCCACCCACAGGCCTGGTCTGACCACGTGGTTTCCTTGCATTGAGACCCTTGGACCCTCTCCTCTGCATCCAGTTCAACCTCTGTCTGCCCAGAGCAGAGGACACAGGCTCAGAGTCAGAGAGACTGGATTTGACCCTGGCCACACCCCCTCTTATGGCCGAAGTGGCACGGCCTTGCCAACCTGGAGAGGGGGAAAGCCCTCTGCACACACTCTGCCCGTCCCACCACCTCTGGCTGCCTCTCCGTGTCGGCCAAGTGATCACAGCAGACCCTGTGGGCTGCTGTCAGCTCTTGTGCTGTTGCCCGGTGGGGCTGAGAAATTTCCTCTTGAATGGGGCCCCAGATCTGCTGTCAGGGCTGGGCTTGGAGGAGGCTGTGGCTTCTCAGAGCCCCATTCAGGCCATCCCCCTGGACTGGGGCCCACACGGGCTCTCACCTGGACAGGCTGCCGGCACATGGCCGTGCCCTCATGCCTTCACTCACTCAGTGATGGCGAAGCCACGGCTGAGGTCGCTCAAGTGAGCGGTGTGACCGGCTCTCCAGTTGAGAGAGCACTGCCAGCCGCGTGCCCCTCTGAACTGCCACCCATGTCATGACGTGGGAAGGAAGCTCGGCCAGCAACAGGACGCATTCAAGCGCACAGGGACGTGGGGGCCACCTGCTCGGTCGTCTGTAAATGCTGGTCTGCAAATTGCCCTCTCTCCACCGCAACAATCCAGGCAGACACTCATTCGCTCACTGACTCCACAGACCCGTTGGGGGGCGGGGTGGGGGTGGGGGTTGCTGGGAACGCGGAGGAGGTGCGGCCCGTGCTCACCCTCGAGAAGCCCACTCTTCAGGAACCCTTGGGGACCACCACGCGCAAACGCCGGGTCGTAGGCATCAAACTCCCTTGGAGTGAAGGGAGCATGGGCAGCCCTGCGGGGGGCCCTGCCCTGTCCCTGTCCTCCCTCGGAGACACCTCTGTGACGCAGCAGCTGCACCACTCCTTCACCTTCCACTCGCTTCTCAAGCCACGTGGTCTGATTTCTCCCCAACCCACCAAAACGGCTCGGATCTCAGGTTCAAGCCCACCGCCCTCCTCCTCCGGCCAGAGCCCGCCCAACTCTCCGGCCTCACCTGGACTCCACCCCCTCTCTCTGTTCACTCAGCCATTGTGCTCTTCTAGCGTTTTCTCTATTGTTGCATAACAAATTCCCACAAAACTTGGTAGCCAAAACAACAATAGCATTTATTATCTCACCTGGTTTCTGTGGGACAGGAATTCGGGAGCGGCTAAGCTGGGCCGTTCTGGCTCAGGGCCTCCAGGGAGGCTGCCGTCAGCGGGACTGCAGTCATCCAAAGGCGGGACCGGGCTGGGGGTCCAGGTCCAGGACGGCTCCCTCCCCTGGCGGCAGGGACCCAGAGGGCGGGGTGTCGTCTCCGCCTTCCTCAGACTTGAGGAGCCTGAAGGGGCAGCCACACACCAGAGGGGGAAGAAGTAAATGGGGAAATTATTAAAAAACCAAAAATGTTTACCAAGAGGGGCAAGCGCCCAGCTACACATAGCTGAGACCAGAGCAGGAAATCTAATTGAATCCAAGAGCCACCCTCGGGTGTGACTGCAGTGCTGTCCCTTTCCTGCTGCGTCCAGGAACCCCCCTCCCTGGAGACCAGCCTTGCCCAGTACAGGGAGGCCCCTCAGCATCCCCGCCGTTCAGCCCCTGCCGGCCCCTGTCCTGAGACCTCCACGCTCCACGGCAAGGCAGACGCTAAGAAACGGGGCCTCCCCTGTGCTGGGGCATCGTCCCGCGGCTCCCCTGCCCTGCCTTACCGGTGACACTGTGTTGGCTCTGACGACCAAGGCAGGGTGGCTCTGAGCTGCTCTGCATGCCTGCGGGGCCCCAGCCTGCCCCCCTCCTCCCCTCTCGGCTCTCAGCCGGTGTCCTCCCCCATGTCCCGCGTGGGCAGCTGGTGCTTCAGCCACATCCTGCAGGCCTCGGCCTGGGCATCCCTCGGCTCTCCCGGAGGCTCCCTGGGCCCCGCTCTGACAGGGATGCACGGGGGTGTACCCGGGCTGCGGGTGGGCCTGGCACGGTGCCCAGAGCTCCCCTGGGCAGCTAAACAGGCGAGAAGCAGGAGTGGATACCTGCAAGCTGGGGCTGCAGCCTCGGGTGTGTGTCTTCACAACCAACTCGAGCAGTTTCTGGTTTGTGTTGTTTCCTTCACGCTCTCCGTGCGGAGGCCCCCGAGGTTCCGAATCTGGCCACCCCTTCACTGGGGCTCTCCTGCTCAGGGGCTGCTCAGAAAACGTGTTCTGGGCACTTCTATTTCCAGGGCTGGAGGCCCCTGCCTGACCCCTCCTCCGCCCGGCTCCCAGAAGCAGCCCTGGGGAGCTCAGGAACGGAGTGGTTTACAGGAACCACTGACGTTTGTAACTGATCACCAAAGTGGCATCTATTCACCGTGGAAAATTTGGAAAACACATAAAAGCAAAAATAAAATAAAGGCAAATCAAGTAAAATGAAATAAGGTAAAGTAAAATAAAATTAGAGTAAAAAAAAAGTAAAGGAAAATTAAAAAGTAAATAAAAAAGTAAAATTACAAAGTAAAATAAAATTACAAAGTAAAATAAAGTTCAATAAAATTAAAAAGTAAAGTAAAATTACAAAGTAAAATAAAATAAAAAGGTAAAATAAAGTTAAATTAAATTCAAAAGTAAAATAAAATAAAATAAATCCCCCGTAATTCCACTAGCTGCAGGTGTGTGCTTCTTACATTCTGGAACACTCCCTTTCAGGCTTTTCTGGGCCTCTATGCTTTAAGAAACAAAACCCAAGTGGGTGATATCGGGCACTACTTTGACGCCTGTTAAGTTGGGCAGCTCTGCAGGACACCGCGTCCTCGTGTTTTCTCACAATACCCAGAGCACAGCCCGGCCGCACCCCCTGATGTACGGAACCGATCCCACACAGATGCGCATTGCGGTTGTTTCTAATTTTTCCTCCTTTTATGCAAGACTCCACCTCGTGACCCTCCTCACATCAGATTAAGACTCTGGAAGCATTTGAAGCTCTCACCCGGCCTTCCCCCCAGAAGGTGCCTGATTCAATACAAGCAGTAAAATCAGTGTAAGGACATCTGGCAAAGTCCTCGCTTTCCCCTGTTGCATTAGGCCTTGTTTGAAGCGTTCCACTCATTTTTCCATTTATTTTCTGCTCATTTCGGGGGAGGGGAGGCCCCGGCTTTGCCGGCATCCTCAGTACGGGTGAGGGCTTCCCGGCTCAGCTGTGACGCTCACCTTCGGGTCACTTTCAGGATCAAGGGCTCTCCCACGTGGAAGCCTCACTCACCATGGAATCCATCACCTGTCCCACACCTGCACTGCATCACCCTCTGCTGAGTGACCGATTCCTGCCAAATGCCCCCACCTCCCCTGTCCCCTATGCAGCTGGCCGGTGTCAGGATGATGGGTAAACCAGGGGTACGACCGTCTTGGGCGCAGATGTCCTGGGCCCTGGGGTGGGCCTGAGCCCAGAGGGTTCAGGGCAGGAGCAGAACGTCCCTGGGCCTATGACGGGGGAGATGCTGAGAGAGGCCGGGGGCTTGGAGCACTGACACCCAAGTAGCCTCGCCCAGGCTGCCTCCAGACACGCTCGCCAGTCCTCGACGGGGCCCGTGCCGCCTGTTCTTCCCTCTGAGATCCTCCACCCATGCCTGCCCGCTGAGATCCCACTCACCCTTCCACATGGCCCCCACCCCGTGGAGCCCTCCGGAAGGCTCTCGTCCCCGGGCACCTGTGTGGGCCTCCCCACGGCTCCCGTGACAGCACCCCTGGGAAGCACGAGGGTGTGTCCCTAACTGGGCTGTGACCTCTGACAGCAGCGGCCACAGCACAGGGCTCAGCAGAAGCGTTTGCGACGGAATGACCCAGCACGGTGGAGGGAGAGGGGGATCGAGGCGCGTTTTTCTTTGCTCTTTTACCACCCAGCTCAGTGACACCCCAAAACCAGAAGCACAGAAATGCACCCAGAGCTGGAAACTCAGGAATAGGGGAGTTCTTACCTGTGGTGGAAATGTGCAGAAATCCCAGAGTCAGCAACGGGGTCACCAGGACCCCACCCCCAGTACCAAGCCCTCAGTGCCCAGCACTGATGGGACTCCCCCTTTCCTGAGGAGCACTGACTTGTTTCCCCCTCAGGACAGCTCCTTCCTCCAGGCGGGCCCTCGTCCCCACGGCAGTGTCTCTGTCTACGTGGTCACCCCATGTGACCCCAGCTCAGCACCAGCATTCAGCAAACTAACTCGTTAAGGAATCCTTTAAGGGCGGCTCCAACACCAACTCTTCCAGGAAGCCATCCTTGACTGCTTCAGCCTTCAGCGATCTCTTCTTCCTCTGGTCCCTCAGAGCAACTATTCTTGGTACCACACTCACATGACCTTACAATTTGGTTTTTAAAAAAATTTTCTCCAAGGAATGCATAAGATGGTAAAGGCAGGATTGGACGAAGCTTGGACGTTGAACCGTGAGGCAGGCCCTTCGAAGGCTGGGCCAAGTGGTGAGGCACTCTGGGCGGAAGTGGCCGAACCTCTCTCCACTGCACCCTGTTGCTGGCTGTCCCCCGGCAAGGGCAAGGGCGTGGCCTGGCGAGGAGGCTCCTGCTGCTGAGGCCACCCTGGGGAGCACCCCCCGCCCCGCCCAGGGATGTCTGTGGTCCACACTGCCTGCAGCTGGGCAGCTGGCCCTTCCTCACAGGAGGATCTGCAGCGAGGTTGGGGAGGGGGCCAGGGCGTGTGCATCTGCACCGTCCACCACAGACAAGAATGAAAAATTTCAAACAAACATGGAACAATTTTAGCACACAGTTCGAGGACTGCCAAACGATGGCTCGGAGGCCGAATCTGGCCCAATACCTGTTTTGGAAACTGTTTTACTGGGACACGGCCTCGCTCATTCCTTTTGTTCTACGTCTATTGCCTGTGGCTGCTTTGGCCCTGAAACAGCCATAGAGATTAAAATAGTCCCAGCCCGGCCCTTTGCAGACAAAGTGTGCTACCCTGGCTCCAGCTGATACTTGTGGGGACAGAAGCCCCGCTCAAGGTGGCTTCTGTGGGACATCACACACCGCACACACACACGCATGCAAGCCCATGTGTGGGCACACGCTGGCACACACACGCGTGCATGCACGCAGCACACAGGCACCCCCGTGCTGCATTAAGCATTCTGGCCATAGCTGACCGGTCTCAGAGAATGTTCCTGACCCAGGTGGAACCAATCAGTTTCCTTCTCACCAGGAATTTGAAAGCCAGTCGCAGGTACGTTTGTGGCTTTGCTTGAAGACAAAGGTCTCCAGAGCTGCCCTGATTCCAGCACTGATGACATTGTTGCTTTCAGGCATCGCTAAGGGCCCGCGAGTCTTCCCTGTGCGGGTCCCTCACAAACACCAAAATCTATGTGTCAAAAACTGTGTCAAGTCACCGCCTGTGGTGAGCAGCCTCCAGGACGGCCCCCACGACCTTGGCCTCCTGACTCCCGATCTGCGTGAGCTCCTCTCCCATTGAATAGGAGCTGATCTGTGACACCGAGAGAACACAGGGGAGCTCCCCCTGGCCGCCGTGTGGGTGAGCAGCGGCCAGGGCATCTGGTGAGGGAACAGGCGAGGACCCCCGGTCAGCACTGCCTTGTCCACATTGCCAAGGAGCCACCTGGAAAGACAAGCTCCCAGCCTCAGTCAAGCTTTCGGGGGACCAGAGCCCTGGACAACATCTTGACTTAACCTCAAGAGACATCTCCAGCCAGGACCACACTGCTAAGCTGCTCCCAAATTTCTTACCCGCGGAAACCGTGAGTGGTATTAAATGTTGATTAAGCCATTAGGTTTGGGAGTAATTTGTCACAGACAACTAACACCCTCTACAAACAGATTTGCCCTCCAGCGTCCTTGTTTCCTCCCCATCTTCAGATCTCAATAGTCACAGAGTCCGTTTTTTCTTCACTGCATCCCACCTGCTGATTCGATCTTACGACGTCTCTCACGTTTCATCCTCTGTCCTCTGGTCCCTATTTCCAGCAGCCTCGGAGCGAGAAGGGCCCTTTACTGAGAATCCACTGTGTGTCAAAGTACCTACTGTGTGCCCTACTCCTGATGCAGAATTTGAGTACTCACGGAAGAGTCATGACAGCTGGATGAAATAGGTTTGTTGTCCCCGCTTTACAGCGGAAGCGCCTAGAAGGCTGAGAAGCTCAGGAACCTCTCTGTGTCACCCCAGTTGGGTAATTAGGGAATCAAGTTAGAACCCAGGTTTGTCCCAGAGCCCACACTGGTTGCCAGCCTGGCACTGCCGCAGCTCAGCCCATGTCCTCTGTGATGGCCCGGGGGCTCTGGAAGTAACCCCTTCTCCCCCTTCTGTCTTCTTGGATTCATCTTTGATGTCACAAGCAACTCTGCTTGCAAGGCAGATCTGACCTCTCTCTTCAAGTTACCAAGGGCCCCCACCCTAGTGTCCCTGTCCTGTCCATCCTGCAGAGCTCAGCTCAGCTGCCCCTCTTCACGGAGCCTCCTGACCCCTCTCCTTGCACGCCTGGAACTCTTCTCTCCTGCCGGTCACCTGTCAGTTCTTGGTTTACAGAAGGCGGTACACACGCTTGATGCCCTGTAATCGCCCACAGGCTCTTAAAGAGAGACTTCTAGGCCCGCCTGGGACGCCCAGGTCCATGAAAAGGGATTTGTATATGTAGGTGGAGTGACTATAGCATAATTAATGACTGAGCCTATGAGGGAACATGCACAGGAATCAATGACTCAGTAATCAATAGCTCTGTAAATGAGTGACTTAGGTCATGAATGATTGGTTGGTTGATTGAATGGGACAGTACCTACGTTCTGTATCACAGTTTTATGTATATATATATATATATATATATATATATGTCATAGCAAAATATTTTATTATATACATAATTGGGGTAATATTCAAATATTTAACAAGCAGTACAGCATGGGCACCAACCAATCAGGGAGGAAACCCCCCCATAGGGCTAGATCAGGTCCTGAGGCCCCCACTGGACCCTGGGGAGGTCAGGGGCATGTCCCAGGGAAGGACCAAAATGGCCAGGGGGGAGGGGCGCTTGAGAAGCACAGCTCTTCACCCACTTTGCAGAAGCGTCTCTGCAAAGATGCTGGCGGATGCAGCCCTGCACGTGGAGTTTCCTGAACACGTCCATGGCCAGCCCTGGGCTGAGATTCACGCTCAGGTCATTCCATCCTCAAAGAGCACGAGAAGGCAGGAGGGACTGGCCACTGGCCCATGTTCTAGTGAGGACACCCAGACAGACTCAGAGGCTGAGCTGCTCATTGGAGGTCGCACAGCCAGAAAGTGGCTGAACCAGGCCCTGGACCCGGCCCGCGGAGGTGTCCTCTGGGACAATGCAGCGTGTGGCCACACAAGTGGTGGATTGCCAGCGTGCTGCACCTGCGCAGGTACTGGGAGGGGCCAGCAGGACGGCGTGATTTTCAGGATTGGTGGCTTGTCACCCCCCAGAGTCGGGGCATCCCCCCAGGCGCCAGGTTTGGGGGGTGGGGTGTTTGAGGGTCCCTGGGGCAAACCCGGGGATTGGGACAAACCTGGGGATTGGTTGAGGCGCTGGCTCTCAGGAGGCGTGGCCTGAGCCAAGCGCCGCCCCCGCCCCAGGGTCCTCCTCTCCAGAGCTGGGATGCTCGCCCTCCTCGAGCTAGATCTTCAGAGGAGACACAGGCGTGCAGCTGGCAATGGGGCCACGGCAACTCCTGACCGCGTCTTCCAGGAACAAGAGCTTTTGGCAGGACTGGCCCCATTGGCCACTGGCCACTGTGGGACTTTGGGCATCTACAAAAGGGGGCGACGGGAGCAGGTATTGCCTTTCAGGTTTGGTCTGAAGCTCAAAGAAACAACCTATAGGAAGGGATCCGGACACATTTCCTGTCACTCTTTTAAACGATATAGGTCCCGGGCAGTGTGGAAAGTCTGAGAGTGAAAGGGACCAACGGACAATTGAGCCTGTCCAGCCCCCCTGGGCTCGCCCCCCGCCGCCTCCCTCACCCCTCCAAGCTCTTCAGAGGGCGGAATAATTTCTCCTTCGTTTTCACTTCTAATCACAAAATAATTTTGGTGCCCAGAAGCCTTCCCCTCTCGGAGGAACATTTGTGCGGGATGATATCAGCCTAATTAAGTGCTACAGCTCCGGGGCTTCAATGTCTCCGCAGACCCGCGCGCTCCCAGCCAAGCCGCGCCGGCCGGCCGGCCGCCTACCTGCCCACGCGGCTTCTGGAGCCTTCCGCGGCACCCCCCTCCCGCCGGGACGGATGACTTGAGCGGGCGCCAGGAGGCGGCGGACCAGGTGTCCGCTCGGCGGGGCCGGAGGCGGCGCGCTCTGCGCTCTCGGGCCTGAGAGGCGCAGGCGTGTTCGTGCTGCAATGCGCCTTTGTTCGCCTTGGCAGCGCCGCGGCCTCCCTGGGGCCGGCCCCATAAAGGGGTTCTGTTCGGGCTGGAGGGCTCATTGTCGAAAAATTGTCCCTCGAAAAATTAGCATGGTACACTGGAGAAAGCGGAACGCCCGGCAAATGACAGCTGCTGGCCCCAGACGAGGGCCAGAAAGTGGGGTTGTGCAGGCGCCCGCTCCCGGGCACCCCTTGCTCCTGGGCACCCCTTGCTCCGGGCCTGCGGTGGGCCCGCGGGTGGCCTCGGGGGCCGGCAGGGCCCAGGGCAACAGGGGCAAGAGGCGGGTGCGGCTGCGTTTGGGGTTGGTGGCTTGCCTCCCCGCAGCGTCGGGGCATCCACCCAGGCGCCAGGTTTGGGGGCCTGTGGTGTTCCAGGGCCCCTGGGGCAGAGTCAGGCTCAGAGGGGCAGCTGGCTTGGAAAGGGGTGTGGGTGGGGTCCGGGGAGGGAAAGAGAGACAGAAAGGGAGCGCCTGAAGGTTATGCGGTTAATTGAACGTCAACAGCCACAGATGCGATTACGCCCCTGTGTCTTTCTCCCAGTGTGTTGATGGAAAAGTAACTAGATTAAAAGCGCCGGGAGCCCGGGTTGGAGGGGCCAGGCCGTGGGGGAGAGATCCCTCCTGAATGCCGACCCCGGGCTCCCCGCAGCCCCAGCAAGGAGGGAAAACAGTCAATTAGGGAGGAGAGAAAAGACAGAGTGAGCTGTGGTTTGGCATTTGCATAAAGGCTGGGGCCCCGAGGCTGCCACCCTTAGTGAGGGAGTGGGGCTTCCCAGGGGAGAGGCTGGGGGTGTCATGGGGGTGAGGCGCACGGTAACTGTTGAAAGTCTCAGCCAAACACCCTCCGTGAGGCAGGGCCGAGGGCGCCCGGGCCTGTACGTGGTACACGCGGGTGTACGTGTGTGCCCGCTGGCGTGTGTGTATTTCTGGTTTCACGCTGCTCCCCTCTGTGAAGTCGTGGGTATCTTCCCGTGTCCGTGTTTGAAGCAGGTTGCACCTGCGTGGCTTGTACTGACCCGACGCTCGCACGGTGTGACCCCAGGTACAGACTTCTGTAGGCGCGCACTGCACCTGGGCACCCCTCGTGGGCTCAGGAGCACGGCCAGGTCAGGGGGATGTGCATCTGCCATCTTGAACCCCCCAGCATGGGAAGGCTGGAGCCTCAAGGTTCCCTGTGCTTCTCGGGAGCCCGGCCCCGGAACCGGCCCCCAGGCTCACTCTGCATTGGCGCTCCCTGGAAAATCCTTCCTGATCTTTCCAGCCTGCCATTTCCGGAAGCCCCCTACCCCCCAGCCCAGCACCCCACCCTCTCCCACTCCCCGAGCAAGCAACCTCTTCTCCGTACAGGCAGATTTTAGGCTGAGAGGAAGGAAGGTGAGCAAATCTGGATTCGGACCCCTCAGGTCGAATGCCAGCTCTCGCTTTGTGACTTGGAGCAAATGGCTCTCTCAGAGCCACCGGCCACTTACAAGGAGGTAATCAGATCCCGCGACAGGGCTGGTTTAGGAGTTCAGTGAGATCCTATGTATGAGTACGAGGAAGTCCTACCTGCACCCCAGCTTTCCCGGGACCGTCCCAAGTCACACCTGTGACCCCAGCATGATTATTTATTGTGCCTCTACTCTCAAAAGTGTCCTGGTTTAGATAATAAATTATACGGTCACCCCCAACGTAAGTGCGGCTGGGATAAAAATTCCCCCTTCTCTCTCCTTGCTGTCCCTTCTCTGGTGCTGCGATGGGTTGCTTCACTGCTTCCTGACTCTGGACCCCTGCAGAGAGGCCCTCCTGGAGACGGGCGCATCCCTTCCCCACCCTCGCCAGGCCTTGGGACTGGCTGTTGCCCCGTGGACACTCTGTGGTCGAGTGTCCAGGTGCAGAGCTGGCCTCAGGGGCTCCGGTGCAGCTGACCGCCCTCTGCCCGCTGGGTCCACAGCAAGGGACAAACGAGGCCACAGATATTGCTGTAAACCTGGGTGAAACCACCGGACGGTCAAGTTTATGCACCCGCTGTCCAACCGAATCACTCCTTTACTGCAAATGTGACCCCCTGCATATGCGGGCCAGAGGCTGTCAGTCTTTCCCTGATTACCCGGGGATGGGGCTTCGGTCAGCATCTCACCCTAAGAACAGCTCTTATCCGTGTGGGTGAGGGTCTCGCTTAAGTGACCAAGTGGTCCCTCACCACAGATTCCTGAAGAGGCCCTAACTAATTGCTAATTGTTGCTCCAAGTTTTCGACATTCACCCGTGTAGATGAAGGCCTTCCATAAATGACTCAGGAGGGCGGCCTGGGGGCCAGGGGGCAGAACCCTGAGGCCTTCGTAGCTAAGATGCACACTGCTTGAGAAATTGTATCGGTTTAAAGCTCTGCTAATGGGGCTGTGGGCTCTTTCCAAAGTCAGAGACCATTTTGCCCTCGGGTCCAACATGCGGGGTTCTTCTCGCCTTCTGGGACCTGGAGCCCTGTGCATCCTGACCTCTCCGTGAGCGAGGCCCACGTTCCTCTGGGGTCTTGATCCCGAACCCCATGCTTCTGGGAGGTCAGCAGGGACTTGATGAGGCACGTGGACTTCACCCTGAGAGCAGTAGGGACCCCGGGAGGGTGTGGGGGACGGGCTGAGGTCTGATTTGCATGCTAGCTATTCACTCTGCCCCAAGGGGGCAGAAGACGAGAGACCAGCTGGGGGGCGACTGCAGGAGTCCAAGCCAGAGGAGGGCGGCCTGGACCAAGATGCGGGGCGCGGGGGTGTTAAGAGGAGGAGGGCGAGCAGATGTCTTGGGGGCAGGTCCTCTGGTCCTCAGAAACAGGCTGCATGGGGGACTGCTGGACGAGGAGAGCCGGGGTGACTCCCAGACTTCCAGCTGTGGGGAGGGCCATGGAGGAAGAGGCAGGGGTAAGCTCAGGAGAGGGCTGCCCCTTCCCACACCCCCACCCCCCTGGCCTCCAGCCGGATTGTGACGGCGGCCAGGCCTGTGCCCTCATGCCATGCTGCCCAAAGCCCATCCTGCCTCTCTGTCTCCCCCCACCTTGGAGCCCAGCCCTTGTCTCTTCCTGCTGAGCTCTGGACGCCTTTTCTGACAGCGGGCGTCACCTCCTCCAGGAAGCCCGCCCTCACTCCCTCCTACCGCTGTACTCAGCACACAGGAAATGTTACATTTCACCCACATGTGCGTGTGTATGTGTCACCTTCCACCCCCACCTCCACCCCAGGGGATAGAGTGTGGCTGGGCTGTCCTGTCGGGGAAGGAGGGGTGGGGGAAGGAGGGAGGCGAGGCACGGGGTTGGGGGGAATCCAGCTCTACCAGGAGAAAATAGTCAGCCGTCAGAGCCGCCCGGGCTGAGCGAGCACAGTGCGGCACACTGCCTCTCACCCTGGCAGGGGGCTTGTGCCTGCCCCCCCCCACCGTGGGACGCGGTGACATGAAGGGCAGAGCCCCGTGCTGGCCCTAGGGCCTGGCCTGTCGCTCGATTGCCACAGGCCTCTCAGGGCCTCAGTTCATCTCTTTTGTAAAATGAGGTGATGGGGAGGGAGGTTGTGGGCTGAGGGAGGAGAGCGGTTCCTTTGGTTTTTCTCTTAAAGTCTTTATTGAATGTGTTACAACATTGCTTCTGTTTTATGTTTTGTTTTTTTGGCCGCGAGGCATGTGGAATCTTAGCTCCCGGACCAGGGATCGACGCTGCACGCCCTGCATTGGAAGGCGACGTCTTAACCACTGGACCACCAGCGAAGTCCCAGGATAGTGGCTTTCAAACTTTGACACCATCCCGAAGGAGGGGATGTGCACTTGAGTGGAGTTGGGGCCCCAGGGCTTCAAGCCCCAACCTCAGAGCACACAGCCCACCCCTAGTAAGTCTTGGGTCCCGTCCTGGACCCGCCTCGTTGCCTTTTGTTAGTCTCCCCGCCCCATGAAGCTCCTCTGGATTCTTCAGAGCCGTGCTGGGAGAGGAGCTAGCTCGATCCTGAGCCCTGGCGCGGGGGCGGGACTGCCGCACCCCGGCTCGTGGCCGCAGCCACCGGGTTTCCAGCCTGCAGCCCAAGGTGCTGGTGATGCAGTTGCAGTGCCCGGAGCTCAGGGGTGGGGCTCCAGGTGCCTCCACACACTTCAAGGCTCAGACCCCGGCAGCTCTGGGGAGGAGAAGTGGGGTCGAGAGACCTCAGCCAGGCTTGGGGTTCCCTCGCTCGGCAACGGGACAGGGCTAGAGCTGAGACCCACACGGGCTGTGCCAGTGACCGCCCGGTGGAAGGTCCCAGAGGCAGCAGGTGCGGCACTGCCCATGCCACTCCACCCCCGCCCTCACCCTGTCGGGCCAGGTGCAGAGCGTTAGGCTGCTCTCAGTATCTCCCTTGTTTGGACTGACCCACTTGGCTGGGCTGCCCTCTGGGATTTCACCCACTGGGACGGCAGGGTCGGGAGAGGGCCTCTTCCTACTCCCTTCTCGAGCCCCTGGAGCTACAGACATGTCCAGGGGCCCTCAAAGCTGAGAGCCCCAAGGTGCCCCCTATTGCTTGCTCCCCATCCAACCATACACCACACATGGCCCTGAGAGAATGAAGAAATTAGGGGGACACACAGCTCACAGATGAGATCTCAGAGCATCACCATTTAGCCAAACATCAGCTCAAGATGCCGGCCCTGCCCCTCATTTGGTATTTATTAGACCCTATTATAGAAGTTGGATACTGTTCCGAAGCTTACGCAGCCAAGAGGCAGTGGAATCAGGAGCTGAAGGCTTGTTCCACCGTCTCCAGTGAGACTGCAAGCCTGTCACCTAGGGACATGCTGCCTGGCAGGGTTCAAAATCCACCCTGGAGGAGAGGTCAGGGAAGTCTTCCTGGAGGAGGGGGCCTTTGGAATGGCTCTCCAGGGATGGGCAGGGTGTCAGTGAATCCAGGTAGAGGGAAGAGCAGGGGGAATTTGTGGATGGTGAGAACAGCATGGGCTCTGGCACGGAGATGGGGAGGGGTGCGCAGGCCTGGTCCCCTGGAGGAAGCAGGGCTGGGGGGTGATTGGCTGGGGTCTGACCACAGTGGGGTTTGAATGGCAAGGAGCTGCAACATCATTCTGCCATGAAGGAGAGCCTCTAGGGCTGGGAGATGGAAGAGCCCGGAGGGGTCTCACGAGGCAAGAGACTTAGTCAAGCTGGGAAGAAGAGGCCCAGGGCGGAGGGGACACGGGTCTCCAGGCTCGGGTTGGGCAATGGTGAGACCACTGGTAAAAGAGAGTAATTGGAAGGGGCTTCCTGGCAGGAGTGTGACAAAGCCAAGTTTGAAGCCTGTTGAGTTTGGAGAACTGAGGACGGACAAGTGCCCAACCTTGGAAGACGCTAGATGGGGCGGTGGGACTGCGTAGTCATCAGGGCATCGTCCACAGCCATGAGGGTGGGGCTGGGGGCCGGGATGGACCTTTGGAGGGTCAAGGACACCTCCTGCTCGCAGCTCTTGGACCAAAGAGGGCTCAGATCTCCCCACCTGCAGCTCCTGCTGACATCTGCTCAGCATCCTCCCGGCGACCCTCCTGCAACATCCTACCTTTAACAAGCGATGAAATGAAGCCACCGTGTGGCAGTGGAACTGGGGGACGACGGCCCTGGCTTCCACTGCCCGTCCTCAGCTACAGCGTGTTAGAGAGGGCTGGATGCGGCGCTCCGGGGCTTACTCACAGGGTGTGGCCTCAGGCAAATTACTTAACCTCTCTGGGCCTCCGTGTCTCCATCTGTGAAAGGGGGTTTACCATAGCACCGACCTCATGGGGTTGTTGTGGGGATTAAATGAATCTGAATAGTGAAGGGTTTAGAACGGAGCCTTGAACCCGGGAAGTCGGAGTTGACGTTGTTATGGTCATTAGCATCACTGCTGAGCCGCGGGGATGGCAGAGCCCAGAGGCAAGGCTGCGGCCACGGCTCACTGTAGGGATGGCTGAGCGGGGAGAGGGGCACCCGGAGGGTACTCCTGGCCGGCACTGCCAAGCCTCCCTGTGCTCTGGCCTGAGTGGGCTTATCCCACGTCCCCAGGGCCCGTCCAGCGGCCCACAGACCAGTGCCCTGCCCTGTGTGAGGGGAGGCACAGGGCACATGGTCTCTGTGGGGGGGTGTGGACAGCAGCCCGGATTGTTCAGGCGGTTGTGACTCCCATGGCCCCTGCCTGGGCAGGGGAGACCCTGCCCGACACTGTGGGGGGCCTGACCCTTCGCCGCCCTTGGGTGTGGGGAGAAGGGCGGCCCTTCACAGGACACCCACATGGGGGTCACCTTTGATCCCACCCAGGTCACAGAAGCTCCGTAAGTGGGGGGTTGGGTGCTGATCATCTCAGCAGTGTGAGGAAGACACTTGAGGCCCGGCAGGCTCATCAGGGCACCCCTGGGACCCTGTGAATGTGGCCACTGCCCGCCTTGCTCCTTCACACCCTGGGGACCAGGAGGGATAAGAGCACGGGGTTGCCGTGCGGCCTGACCCCTTGGCCTCTCAGAGGAAGTCTAGCTTCCTGGCTTCGGCCTGAGGACTTAGTCAGTAATTTGGGTACGCTGCCACCAGGTGGCTCCCCCTCAGGCCCTGAGCAGGCTGGATCCGGCTGGGCTGCCTACAAGCAGCGCCCCGGCCCCAGGGCAGAGCATGCTGGGCCTCCATCCTCGCTCAGGCTGGCCGCTTGTGGGCGCGTGAGCTCCAGGCCTCTTCTGGCCCCTGCTCCTGCCCTTTCATCTACCTCCCTGTCCCCATGGCCCTACCTACCCCACCCACCACAGGCCCAGGGGTCCCCAGCCCTAAATGATAATCTGCCCCGGCCAGGTTCCCATCTCCTCCAGGCTCTTCCAACCCTGCTGTTCAGCTGAACCTTCTCCAAGGATCCTGGCCAACACCGTGGACCACCTCCTCTTCCTCCATCCTCTGTGTCTGGGACCCCTTCTTCTCTCCTTCTCTGCCTCTCGCAAGGGGCTCCCCCTGCCCAGACTCAGCCCTGCGAGCCACCAAGGGGTCAGCAGGCTGGCTCAGTAGATGCTTTAGGCGTGAAAGACTGGGTGAGGGAGCAAAGGAATACATGAGTGACCTCACTGGTCAACAGATGTTTACAGGGCAGTTATGCCGTGCCAGGCCCGTTCTGGGCAGTAAAGGGACTGAATGGATGAAGAGTTGGCCAAGTGAGTAAGTGGGACCCAAGGAGGAACGCAGAGCTGGGGCCGGGGCACCGGGTGGATGGTGGGTGGCTGAGTGACAGGCTGGGGCGCTGAGGCAGGGGTGGGGTGGTGAGCGGCCCCCTTGTTTGCTGGCGAAGAACCAGGTCACTTGACCTGGGGCCGACAGTGTTCCCGGCAGGGCCCAGACCAAAACAGATGACTCACTGGTGTGCACGGCCTTGGTGAGCCAGCTGCTGCCGGTGGGGAGCTGGGCAGAGGGGGCTGCGGACACAGGAGCCAAAGTCACGCTGCTCTGCTCGGGGCACCCTGGGGAGCCCAGACAGGGTCAAAACAGGCCCCGCCCAGATGGGGCCAGAGCTGAGTAAGAGGAAAAGCCTGGGGATTCGCCCCAGAAAGCAGCGGTGACTCATTCACCGAGCATCTCCTATGGCTCCTAGTAGGAGCCGGGGATGCTGCGAAGCCTAGTCACCAGCAGCCCTGGAGGCAGGAGCTTAACGTCGCCTTGCAGGAATGGCAATGAGCAGAGGCATCCAGCCCGAGGTCTCCCAGCTGCAGGGGCCACAGTCGGGACCGACTCTGCTCCTTGTTTTGAGGGGGCCATGCCTCTGAGACAGCTGGACGTGCACTCTTAGGGAGACGCCAGCCCCCAGGTAACAAACCTTGGAGGAAGGAGGGCAGGCTGGGCAGCTTCCCAGGCACCTGCAGGGGCCGAGCCAGCAGGGCATGGCCGGTTGGCCCCAGGGGGAGGGAGGCCTGGCCTCTGGGGGCTCGGGGCTCTGGTCAGGGGTGGCAGTCCCTCTGGGCGCCCACAGACAAGTGTCTTCCCTGCTCTGAACCTGAGGCTCCCGGCCTTGCAAAGGAAGAGTACATGTCCCCAGAATGATCTTCTGACACCAGGGTAGGCTGCGGTCAGCAGAAGAATGCCCACCTGCCACCTGTGCCGGGCACTGCACAGGGGCATCCGTGCTTACCGTTGGCCTGTCAGCTGGCGGACGCCAACTGCCCAGAGCCCGGCAGTTCGGTGAGCCAATAATAATACTCATGTTCGACTATAAGGGACCAACTCCTGATGATTCCTGGGGCCCAGCCCTCTCCAGGGTCTACTTCCAGATAGGGCAGGCAGGGCGAGCACCACTGGCTCTGTGTTACAGATAGGAGATCTGGGGCAGGGCAGGAAGGAAGAGTACCGCTACTTCCCAGCGCCGGACTCAGTTCTCAAAGCCTCTTGTGGGCGGTTCCCTTCATACTCCCGGTCGCTCTGAAGGGGAAGCATCATGCCCCCATGTTACAGATCAGCCTACTGAGTTTCAGAGCAGTTAAATGCCTTTTCCAAGTCACACATCTCAGAAGAGGCCACACGTGATTCAAGCACACGCCGTGTGAAGGGAGAGGGAAGCTGGGAGTAACGTGCTACGTGCCCGGTATGAGCCCACAGTCTCCCCACCTCTGGCAAGAGGAGGGTGGACAACAGGACTTTATCTTTGAGGCCCCCTGGCTGTGACAGTTGGGGGGGCGTCTGTGACCCTCACATGTAAAGAACACGACACGGAGTCTTCAAGGGCAGGCTGGAATCCCTGCTCCGCGACTCGCCAGCAGGCTAACCTGGGGCGAGCCAGGTCCCCGTTCTTGGCTGTCAGTGTCCTCGGCTGCAAGGTGACGAGATGGCGTTGGCTTAGCGGGTGTGGCCAGGGTAGACCCAGATACGACCCGAGAGGCACTGCCCAGTCAGGGACCCACCAGGAGCACCTGGTGCCACGGCCCTGGGGACCCAAGACCTGGTTCCCAGGATCGGGGCCTCCCAGGGAGCCTCTGGGGCTAATTTATTGTGATGCAGAATCAGGCTCCAGGGCGGCGGGAAGCAGAGCTGAGCGCCAAGCGCGCTCCCATCCTTGTTCTCGTCCACATATTTTCGGTATTTATTGTCCCCATATGTGATGCTGAACATTAAAAACACGTTGCTGAGATTCCTCCAGAAAGGGCTGGCGTTTCCCAATGTTCCTCTGATGCCGGGGATTACGGCTCAAGATGATGACAACGTGGTTTATTCAAAACAGATTGGGGTGGAAGAAAACAAAGGCAGCCCCCCCAGCCCGAAGAGGGGAGCAGCGTGCTCCTCCCCAGCCCCGTCGGAAGCCCCACACCTCAGGGCGGCCTCAGCCCATCAGGAGGCCTAGATGCCGGGACCCGGGCGGGGGCAGGGGTGGGAATTGGGTCAGACGGGGCCGGCGCCCACCCTGGCCCTGGCTGGCTCTTGAGGAGTAATCGTAGCCATCGCTCCTGAGGCACTTCTAAGTGCCACGTAGAATGTGCCAGGCTAGGGGTCCCAGTACCCCCCGTAGCATCGTTCTACCCGTTCTGAAAAGGGAGACCTGAGTCCAAGCAGCTTGCCAAGTTCACAGAGCAGAGTCAGGATTAGGAACTCAGGCTTCCAGCCAATGACCTTGTTTTTAACCACGGCCACGAGGCAGAAGAGGCCTGGGCGCAAGGCAGCTGGCTTGCTGCGTGACCGCGGATAAGAAGCTTCACCTCTCTGGGCCTCAGTTTCCTCCCCTGTAACATGGGGGTGACAACCAGGTCTTCCCTGACGGCCTCAGAGGTGTGACGCTCCAAAGGGCCCAGCAGCGGCTAGCAAGGGGGCAGAGAGAGGGGTCTCGGGCCCTCTCCCAGTGACGTGCCCGAGACACAGCTGCGGTGGCCAGGCCAGGCTGGCTCAGCTCTCCCTTGCAGGGGCCTTGAGCAGGTGACGCGGGCCTCTGGGCCTCCCCTTCATGCTATGTGCTGTGAGGGATGAGGCCCCAGAGGATCCGGCGTGAAGCTTGGGTTCTGGGCAGACCCAGGGCCTCTCCCAGCCCTGATGGGGACCCTGGGTCCCTTCTCGCTCCGAGCCTCAGTCTGCCCATCGGGGCGCTGAGTGTGCCTGCCACAGGGCCTCCAGAGGCCACCATGGCGGGAAAGCACCTAGCACAGAGTCCTGCCCAAGGGTGGCGTCCAGACAAGGGCGGCCCTCCCGGCCCCCCCCGGGGCGGGGCCTCACTGCCGCATCTCACCAGGTGTGGCGGGGGAACACCCTCAGGCCCAGAGAGTGGGACCCTCCCCCGGGGGCAGGTGCTTGTGCCCTCAGCTGGGGCCCAGGGGCAGAGGTGCCACCTCGGGTCCCCTTCTCCCAAGGCCAACACGTCCTGGATGACAGTAAGTGCCTGGCTCTCCCAGGCTCGTGATTTCTGGGCAGTTTTCGTGTCTGCTTGAAACTTTGAAACCTGCCCCTCCCCCTTCCCCCCCCCAACGGCCACACACACATATTATTTAGTCCTCGAGCCGATGATGGGCAGGGGGAGGGGGATGGGCAGTGGAGGAACTCCCAAGAGTCTCGGCCCCAGGGGAAAGCCGGGCCACGGGGCCCAGGTCATGATGAGCACAGAAGGTGGTGACCTTGGCCACTAGTGCCCAGGGCCTTCGGTCCTGCAGGCAGTTGTGCCTGAAGGTGCTGGTGCCGCAGGCTGGATGCCCTTGGGTGGGCAGCAGGCTGGAAAGGCTGCCTGCAGGGCAAGGAAGCCCCGGGCCCTGTCCTGCACCCCTGGCCTTCCCATTGCCGGTCGGTCCTCCAAAGGCGCCCCCCAGACGCTCTCCACCAGCTACTCGGGCAGAGCTGCTGTGGAGGTGCTGGGTGCCGGCGCTGTGTCCCCCATGCCCAGGGACAGGCAGGCAGAGCCATTCGTACTCTCTGCAGGGTGGACGCCGGGCGGCAGGCATAGTGCCCGTCTCTGGCCTGTGGCTTTGGTGGTGACTCCGAGGGCCCTAGATTCACAGCCCCTGTACCGCTTCCTTCCCGAGCCCTTGGTCAGAGCGCCAGCTTCCTCACCAGGCTTGGCACTGGGACCCTGGGTCGGCTGCTTCCTCCTGTCCGTCACACCTGCTGGGTGCTCGCGGCTCTTCCTCCCCTGGGAGACGGGTGAGGGAGCCACACGTCCCCGGGGGGAACAAGCCAGCACAGGGAGCCACAGTTAGGGAGACGCCATGTGTGTGTGGGCCCTTGGCAGGGGGCTGCAGAGGCCTGAAGGAGGTGAAGGGATGGGGGATCTGGGAGGTGGGCGTTCCGGGCAGAGGGAACAGCATATGCAAAGGCCCTGAGGCAGGTGAGCGGCGGGTTTGAGAACCAGCCAGGAGGGGGCCTGGGTGGCTGGAGCAGAGCAGGTGAGGGGCAGCCTGTGAGGGGAGGAGAATGGAGGGGCGGCGTGTGAGGCGGGGCCACGGGGGGCCACATCGGAACTTGAGACTGTGTCCTAAGGAGGGGAGAGGTCACCGGAGGGGCCACTGCAGGCGGGGAGGGGCAGAGACCCATGGATGGAAGCGTAGACACAGCCCTGTCCCATGATGGAGCTCCTGCACAGAGCGGGGCTTTATCTCTGATCCCAGAATCATCCTGAGAGGTCGGTTCTGTGATTCAGATTCATCTCCTTTACAGATGAGAAAACGGTGTCACCTTTGTAAGCTCATGAATCTTGAGCCCCAAGACTGTGACCTCAGAGCTGCCTCTCACCGGGCGGGGAGCTGGGGTGTGGGGATGGGGCCAGGCAGCCAGGCAAGAAGCCACCAGGACAGCAGTCCAGGGGGGGGCTGTCCGTCCTTGTCCCCTCCTGCACATGGGACACAGATGGGACAGGAGCCAGGCCTCAGGTCACTTGTATCCAGAGGGATTGGGGTCAAGGGTGCCCGGGCCCTGTTGGTTCCTCTCTGCTAGATCCCAGTGCTGGAAACTGGGGGCCATGGTCCACCCCGGACGCCCAGAGGCCTCTCGAGCCACTGCCAAGCCTCTGGGATGTGCCGGAGTAGGGACCTCCCTGCCCTCGGGCCAGTCTGTACTCACTGGGCACCACTGTGCCCTGGGCGCTGCCCGTGGCCCCCACAGGAAGAGCCAAGTCACGGCAGGTGTGGCGGTCAAAGTGTTTAACACCTGGGGCCGTTATGCAAATTCAGATACCCACGTAAG
Source organism: Stenella coeruleoalba (assembly GCF_951394435.1). NCBI lineage: Eukaryota > Metazoa > Chordata > Mammalia > Artiodactyla > Delphinidae > Stenella > Stenella coeruleoalba. The sequence goes on along the minus strand of NC_137151.1, from coordinate 1,827,461 downwards.
GTTTTAAAGTGTTTCCCCTTTACTTTGCCAAGTGCCCTCGACCTTCCCCCAGCACTGCTTCCCCAGCACGGCTGCTCAGAACCAGATCTCTCGCCCAGGCCAGTCTGGCATTCCCCTCACTCCCCAGGCCTCTGCTTGGCTGCAGCTGTCACCAGGTGAACGAGGCCGAGGTCTGAGCCCCGATCTGACTCAGGGGCCCTCGTCCAGCTTCCCCCACTGTCTCCATCAGGCCGAGAGTCTTCAGAGCCCTGGTGGTCACCACACCCGGGCGCCAAAGCTTCCCACGTGGCCTTGACCCAGAGAGCCTGCTCTGGACCTCGCCGACAACCCAGCATCCAGGCTGCCAAACTTCCCAGCGGCTCCACTGGAAGAGGCCCCCCATCCCGCAGGCAGCCTGGCCGTCAGCCCGCTCGGCAGCCCTGGGACACCTCCAGAGCTGTGATCCACCTGCAGTGGCCGCTGACAAGGCCATCCAGTGACTCGTGGCACTGCCGTGCAGGCAGAGGCTCTGTACCAGGCAGTGGGGAAATGGTTTGCTTTTTCTTCTTCTTTTCTTAATATTTATTTGATTGACTGATTGATTTGGTTGCGCCGGGTCTTAGTTGCGGCAGGCGGGCTCCTTAGTTGCGGCTCACCGGCTCCTTAGTTGCGGCGTGTGGGATCTAGTTCCCTGACCAGGGATGGAACCCGGGCCCCCTGCACTGAGAGCGCGGAGTCTTACCCACTGCGCCACTGGGGAGTCCCGCGGTTCTCTTTTCCACGGCTGGTGTGAGCACGGCGTGCGGCAGGCCCACAGCCCTGGCCAGGCACCTTCCCCACTGCATTCCGCAGCGGGGATTCTGTATGCTGGCATGCTTCAGCCCAGCCCTTCCCCCCAGGGTTGGGCAGTGCAGGAAATCACCCGCCGGACCTCCAGGGGTGCCCCAGGGTACCTGGAAGGAGGGAAGGAGACCAGGCTTTGGCAAGATCCTGACTTGCCTTCCTGCCGTCTGTCCTGGCGTGGCAGTCATGGGGGCAGCTTCCCCGGCAGAGCCACCCGGCTCTCCCACTGCCGCTGCTGCTATGCCGTCCACACAGACTGCTGGCGTCTAGACAGCTCCAGGCGGGCCTCCCGCAAAGCCCCCGAGCTCCCCTCTGCCTTCCCACCACCGTCTGGGAGGTTGGGGGTCAGCCATCAGCCAGTCATCTGTGGAGGCTCCCAGAGTGAGGAGGGGAGTCGGGAGGGGCTGAAGAGCATGTTGCCGGCCCCCACAACCACCGAAGGGCAGACTGAGCCTGGGAGGGGAGCTCGCTCCTCCAGTGTCACACGTGCACACCCTCAAGCGCAGTTTCAGTCATCAGCACGTGTGTTCAGGGCCCCGACGGACGCCCCCAGCTCTGGCGTTTGCTGACTGCGTGGCCTTGGACAAGCACAGCTCTCTGACTTTCCCCTTCCTCACTGCTTCCCTTGACAGTGTACAATGAGCCCTACGGCATGTTCTTGGGACACAAACGTGCACAGATGAATGATAAAAATCAGATAAAAATCAGAGCCCTGTCTGCGTGGTGCTTTCCATCTGGGGGAACATAGAAACAGAACATCAAATACAAATGTACTGCAAAGAATGATGCGTGCCGTGGGGTGGGGGAGGGGAAGAAAAGCAAGCAAGGTAAGTGTAGGGAGGAAGGGGGGCGGGGCAGGAGCCCAGGAGAGGCACCGGCTCAGGCTCCTCTTGCACAGTGAGGATTCAGGCTGAGAATCTGCCCCGGCCACACGGCCAAGGAAGCCAGATCACAGGGCGAACCCAGTCCTGCCTCGCCCCATCCACCAGCCTGGGCCGCCAGCACCAGGCCGGGTTGCCAAGTTTAGCAAGTAAAAGTATAAGACACCCAGTTCAATGTGAACTGCAGGTAAACGAGTACATTTTTTCAGTATAATTCTATCCCATGTAATATTGGGGATATACATGTACTAAAAATGATTTGTTGCTTGTTTGAAATTCGGATTTAACTGGGTGCTCTGTATGTTACCTGCCAACCTTAGCACCAAGGCCAAGGTGGAAAAAAAAGAGAAAGAAAAAAGACTACCCCATCCTCCCACCCCTGCTCTGGGCTCCGGAAGCCCCCCTGTTTCCAGGCCGCTGGCACCAGCCTCCCCAGCCCTCTCCCTCTCAGAGCCCTACCCTGCCGGTGCTCTCTGAACACACGAGGCCTTTGTTGACCAAATCACTCACCCCTCCGGGTTTTATCCAGGGTTTAAAAAGTGTGTTGATCTGGCCTCCTGGGCGGTGCCAGGGTCCTGTCCTGGAGTCGTGGGACCCGGTCCCTGTGCTGTGACTACCTGAAATAAGTCACTGGCCTCCCTGAGCCTCTGTTTCCCAACCTCTACAGGCACCGCTCATTTCAGGAAGTAGGTACTGAGCGCCCAGCATGTGCCAGGCACTGTACAGAGCTCTGTGAGTTCAAAGGTAAGTCAGGCGCATCCCAGGAGTGAAAATAACAGGGTGATCGAGGCAGACGAGAACCATACAGGGAAGAGGTGATCCAGAGCAGAGTGCTTCATGACTGGATAAGGCAGTGGGTATGGTATGGGATGCAAACCCCAGTCCTTCTCCTTATGCTGTGTGATCTTGGGCAGCTTAATTAACCTCTCTGAAGTCTTGTATCCTATCTATGAAATAAGCATTTTTTTTCCTTGCACATTCTGTGTTATTCTAATAGCTTCAGGTATGCTACCAAAGTTTGGTTTGTTTCAGACTTCCCTGGAGGTCCAGTGATTAAGACTCCGCGTTTCCACTGCAGGGGGCACGGGTTCGATCCGTGGTCAGGGAAGTTCCGCCTGCCACTGCAGTGCGGCCAAAAAAGAAAAGAATACGTACAAAGTTTGGTTTCTTTCAATAATAATTCTCAGTGATGGCAAAAGGGAAGAAAAGGAGAGAGACATATGACTCTAAATTCTATAACCCCTCTGGTCCTTAACTCGAAAGTAGGTACCAAGTGTCTGTTTAGTACGGTAATGACCCCTCCTGCGTGCTACCTGAGCTAGTACAGCATCCTCAGGAGCAGTCTACTTGGGTTCGAATCCCAGCCCCACCGCTGACTCAGCCGTACGAACTTGAACACGTTTCTTAATTTTTCTATGCCTTCGTTTTCCTGCTAAATGCTGGCAGCCAGGCCTTTACACCCTAGAGAAGAAATCACAAGAAACTTCTCTGTAGAATCTGAAGAAGAAAGACCCAGAGTTCTGCCAAAGGGTGCAGCTAATCAGACTGTAGTTCATTGTTCATCTTTTTTCTCTTCTCCGTTTGGGCCACATTTGACAGTCGCACCTGTGACTGTTGGTTTGGCCAGAGATGGAAGAGCCAGTGGTGCTGGTGGGCAGTGTGCCAGCCGATGCCAGGCCGAGCCCCCTAAGGCCCCGCCAGTACGGAGGGGGCTGGACGGCCAAGTGCCCGCGAGGAAAGAGCCTCGAGTGCCCACGCCAGCCCTGGACGGCCGCCACCACCAAGGGAAGAAAGGGGTTGGGCAAACCCTGCAAAGAGCATCTGAGCAAGGTCCAAGGTCCCCGCTTCAAAGCCTCCTCCTAATGCCTCCCGATACGCGTGGCTGGGCCTTGGGGTGTCCCCTCGCCGCTGACAGCATCTGCTCCCAGGCCAAGCAGAGGCCAGCAGCGCAGTGAGAGGCCAGGGGCACCCTGCGACCAAGCATCAGCCTGGTGGAGAAGATGTGATTTCACACCCAGACCCGCAGCCAGGCATCCATGCCCAGCCAGGGTTGGGGCCGCTTCGGGCTGGCTGGTCATGGAGTACCTTCCCAGCGTCCTCCTCTGCCCACCACAAAGGCTCTTGGGTTCCGGCCCCAGTCTCAAGTCATTTCTCTACCATGTGGACGGATGGACAGAAGGATGACAGGCTTGCAGCCAGACGAAAATCCTGCTGTCACTTTCTCCACCTTTGTGACCTTAGCAAATGATCTCATGCCTGGTCCTCAGTCTCCTTCTGTAAGACAGTGATCATGTCTTCCTGGCAGGGCTGTTCTGAGCTTCATAAATAGTGCGAGACCGTGACCCGGCGTGCAGCGGGATCTCTCTTCCCGTGGCCATCGCCGCCTAACTCAGTACCGCAAAGCTGAGCGGCTGAAACAGCAGCCGTTTCATTTGCTTACGATTTTTGTAGGTCAGCAACTTCGACAGCGCTGATAAGAAGTTCTTCTGCTCCGTGCAGCGTCCGGGGAGGCTCGTTCACCTGCTTGAGTGGGTTTCTGGGCTGAGAGGTCCGGAAAGGCCCTACTCGCGATGCCGAAAGCTCAGCCTCTCTGCGCGCCGGGGCCGAGTCAGATCCCAGAGACAGAGCCTTGCGTGAAGTAGAAAAGAATAGCTTTATTGCTTTGCCAGGCAGAGGGGGACACAGCGGGCTCCTGCACTCCAAACTATGTGTCCCAACCCGGGAGGACTTGATGAGGGGTTCTCTAGCAATAGTTCAGGGGTGGGGTTGCTGACAAGATGAGGGTGTGTGCAGGGTCTCCTGATCTTGAGGAGCTTTTCGGGTCCCTTGAATCTCGCCCCAGGTGGTTTCCTGGCCGTTCCCCCCTGATTAGCAACTGTTCAAATCCACCCTTTGGAACCCAGGGAAGGTCACGGAGGCTGGAGTCTTGCCTACGAGAGACGGGGGACAAAAAAAGGCTTCCGTGCCCCAGAGCCCCACAGAGTCCTCCTCGGTTTCACTCACATGGCAGGCAGGTTCCTCGGGGAACCCAGCTCGCGCTGTCAGCTGGGGGCACGTCAGTTCCACACGTGGGATGCTCTATGTGGCTGCTGGATTCCAAGGAGGAACGTTCCAAGATGCAACAGAAGAAGCGGAAGACCTCTTCGGGGCTGCGACTGGACTTGGAAGTTGCAATGTCACTTCTGGTACATTCTGTGGGTCAAAGGTAGCCCCTATCCAAGGGAAGGGGAGATTGACCCAACCTTGCACTGAGGAGAGTGGCAAACACTCTGCAGACAGTTTTATTCCTGCCGCCCTTGACCAGAGGGTCGTTGAGCTCTGTTATAACATAACCTATGAGCAGTGCGTGTTTGCTCACTCCACAGCTGATATTTTTATTGAGCATTTACTATGCGCCAGGAATGCAATCGGTGAGCAAGGAAACAGGCGCTGCTGCTCCGTGGGAGATTAGATCCTCTCTGGGAAGACAGAGCTTTGAAACCACCAATGACAGTACGGTGTGACGGGTCCTGCATAGGAAGCCCCGGAGGACTGTGGCGGGAAAGCCGCCAGAAGCAGGCCGCCTAAGCAAGGCTGCAGGAAGTGGGGGAGTGGGCCAGGTGCAGAGGGACAGGAGGCTGGGGCATAGGTTTTATTGTGATTTTGGTATGGGAAGGCCAACACATTGAAAATAACAGGTTATACTCGCGGATCCCAAGGCAAGGGGCACATCATGTCCCAGGGGCGCTGGGTTTGGTCCCGAAGGCCGAGGGAACAGGAGAGAATGTGAACAAGAACCTGGATTGTGGTTTCCATGGGATGGAATGGGCCAGGCAGGCTCCGCAGGCTTAGGATTGGCTAGTTTGAATGATTTTCGTGGGCTCAGGGGCACAGGGACTGTCCCTTGTTGCCCGGTACCTGGCCCTGGGGTGATCAGGGCAGGGGGATAGTGGCCTGGAGCGTGAGAACCAACAGAGGAGGTGCTGGGGTGGGGACTGGACTGATTGGCTTGTATCTGAAAAGCACACTCACTTGGTTTACCATCCTTAGGAATTAACCTGAGAGGGGCAGTCCCTCCAGGGCCGGCCAGGCCCCAGATGTCAAAGCATCAGAATACAAGAGATGAAAGACACAGTTTGTACAGACGTACCTGGGCGGGGAGATGGAATTGAAAGAGGACCCGTGTGACCAGAGCGTGGCTGGAGATGCCTGCGTGACCGAGTTGGGGGCCTTGGAAGCGGAGAGCAAAGGGGGCCCACTGACGGGACCTAGACAGGCAGGGGCATGATTGATTAGATTTTAATTTTCCAAAGCCAGCCCTGGCCAACAGGGAGAGAGCAGATGCTGGCAACGAACTGGGCTGAGAGAGGCTGCAGCCGTCAAAGTGAGGGGGCCGGACGCCCAGGGCTGCTCAGGACCCGCATCACCAACCGCAGGGAGAGGCTGGCAGGGGAGGACCCATGGGGGTGAGGCGGTCGGAGCCGCAAGGGTGCTGCAGAGTTCCTGGACCGAAAGGCAGGATGGCTGTGTGGCCTTCGCCTAGCTGGAGGAGCAGCGCTTGAAGTACGGGCAGGAGGGGGAGAGCGGTGGGGCCTCAACGTGGAGATGCCTCGTGGGCATTGCGTGGAGCCCAGAAAAGAGGTCTGCATGGGAGATGCCACGCTGTGGCCGTTGGCAGTCAGACCAGCCACCCATCTAAGATGCTCGTAGTGAAACCGAGAAGGACCCTGTGGGAGACTTGCGCGCCGAGGCAGGGGCGGGAGGGGGGCTAGTCGTTGCTGTGGAGCCGTCTGCGTCGCTGGCATCGTCTTCCTCGCCTGGAGCCCTAGCCCTACCGCAGCCCCCAGCACGGCACATTGCACTTGTGGGTGCCAAGATGCGCTGTGGAAGGAATGAGGCAAACCCAGCCTCGTCCTGCACCCTTGGCTCGGTGCTCCCTGCGCCTCTCCAGACGGGGCCCCTTGGGCAGCTCTGCTCTCGACGACCCAATGGAGATAAGCTGGGGTCTCCTGTGGACACAGGGATGAGGTCGATCCGCTGAGGGCAGGTGTCCCCCGTATCTGGCACAGGGCTGGCGTGTGAATGGGGCTCCAGAGACACGTGTGGAATGGATGGAATCGAGTTGAGTTGAGTTGACACAGGGATGCCGCCCCAGGCTGGAGGGTGATGAGAGGCATGTGAGCCCCCAAACTCCCAGAGGCCTGGATCCCCCCGGGCCTGAGGCCAGGGTCCAGCCTGGCAAGGACGAGGGCAGACTCTGCATCTGTTTTTGCTACAGTCGGCAGGTTGGGGGCAGGTCCTCACAAGCGGGGCCCGCAGGGGACTGAGGGCAAGCAGGGAAAGTGGGGGAACCACCTCTCCAGACCCTGAGCTGGTGTCTCGGGCCAGCTGACTGCCCTCGCCCCCGTGGTGAGAACCAAGTGTCCTTGCTCTCCCAGGACAGTCCGGAGTCACTCACCCTCCCGCCACACACACCCCAGCTGAAACGGTTGCAGATCAGCTCCTGCAGCCCCACCAGCTCCTAGGGCTTCAGGCAAGGGCGGGTCAAGGAGCTATGCACACTCAGCAGCAAGGGTCGGCAGGCGGGGAGTAGGCGAGCCATGGCCAAGACACTCTACTCTGAGCACCTCTCCTCCAGCCAGAGAACCGAGGGCTTTCGGAGCTGGGGGAGGGCTCTGAGCTTTGCACCCTACTAAACCCGGGTGTGAATTCCAACTCTTCTCTTGACTTGCTGCTCAACGTGGGGCAAGTCACTTCACCTCTCTGAACCTCAGTTTTCTTATGACAACATGGAACTAGCCCTATACCTCTAAAGGCTATAAGGATGATTAAATCAGAGAAGGTCTAGGAAAAGCCTGGCACAGAAAAGAGGCTGGAAATCCCTCTCTGGTCCTTCTTGCCTTCTGATCTCTGTGCATTGGAAGGGACGGGACAAAGGTGGGTACATGGGAGCCGGGAACCCAAGAGGAGCCTTAAGTTGGTCAGCAAGTAAAACCGGTGGGCAGGGTCCTGGGAGTTTGCTGAGAGGGTCCTCCCCTCTTCTGGTCTCTCTTAAAACCTGACTTCCAGTATACAGAATGGATAAACACAAGGTCCTACTGTAGAGCACAGGGAACTATTGATATATTCAATACCCTGTGATAAACCTTAATGGAAAAGAAGATGCAAAAGAATGCGTATATATGTATAACTGACTTTGCTGTACAGCAGGAATTAACACAGCGTTGTAAATCAACTAGACTTCAGTAAAATAAATAAAACACAAACAAACAAACAAACCCTGGCTTCCAGGATCAGCTTTCAGGATCTACTTTCTAAGAAGAGCACCAATCCTCCAGCCAAAGGCCAGAGATGGGAAGTGATGAAAGAAAAACTAAGAAGAAATTCAGGTTCATTTCCTGGGAATAAGACAGTGATTGTGAATAAATGAATGAGTGAATAGAGAAACTGAATAAATGAGTGAAGTTAAGAAGAGTTAAAAAAAAAACTGCTGACACGTAAAAGTGTGTGTATGTGTGCTGGGTATGTTATTTCACTTGAGCCTCACAGAAGGTTCTGTGAAGTAGGTACTATTGTCATCTCCACTGTACACTTGCAGAAACTGAGGACACAAAGGTGAAGTGATCTGCCCAAGGGCAACCAATCTGTAAGTGCTGGGCCCAGGGACTGCAAACGCAGACTGCTGGCTCCTGAAGGCTGGACCCCTTGAGGAGCATGAATTGAATAGATAGATGGGTGAATGGGTGGATGGGTGGATGGATGGATGGATGGATGGGGTGGATGGATGAATGGATGGATGGATGGATGGATGGATGGATGGATGGATGGGTGGATGGATGGATGAATGGATAGTTGGATGGATGGATGGATGGATGGATGAATGAATGGATGGTTGGATGGATGGATGGATGGATGGATGGATGGGTGGATGGATGGATGGATGGGTGGATGGATGGATGGATGGATGGGTGGATAGATGGATGAATGGATAGTTGGATGGATGGATGGATGGATGGATGGGTGGGTGGATGGATGGATGGTGTGGATGGATGAATGGATGGATGGATGGGTGAATGGATAGATGGGTGGATGGGGTGGATGGATGGATGGAGCAGATGGATGGATATGTGGGTGGGTGGATGGATGGATGGATGGGTGGATCGATGGATGGATGGATGGATGGATGGATGGGGTGGATGGATGGATGGATGGGTGGATGGATGGATGGATGGGCAGATGGATAGATGGATGCAGAATGAAGAAAATAACAAATGGGTAGGTATGGGTGGCTGCAGAAAATGGGCTGATGCCTGAGGCTAATCGCTCATTTGTTGCCGGCGTCTGCCAGGAGGGCAGGGGTCGGGAGTTTGAATGATGATGATAGGTGCCGGGAAAACCATCCTCACTCCACCCCACCCCCCGCCCTTTAGGCCTCCTGCTGCTCCTAAAATCCCACAATTCCCAGTTCATTCCTTCAGGGGAAACACTACCCTTATCCAACCCACTTTTAAGCCTCAAATCCCGTGGGAAGGGCCTCTCTGCCATCTGAGCAGCCTGTGGCAGTAACTGCATCAGTTGCCCCCACCCGCCCAGGGAGAGGGCAGTGCTGAGAAGGGGGTGTCGAGGGCCCCCCCCCCGAGCCGGGAGGGTGTGGGCATATCCCCTCCCCAGCTCCAAGGAAGGCTGCCATCTCTAGGCTGGCCACACGACTCCCTCCCAAGCAGCGGGTCCCCTCCTCCTGGTTGACAGCAGGGAACGGATATAGCCGGCCCTGCTGGGAACCAACCGGGTTGCGGCCCCTCCCCCTGCTCTCAGCTTTTCTGCTGCCAGAGACGGGGTGCCACACTGCGTTATCACAGCAGGAGCCACATGGAAGCTTACCCCTGCTTGGCATCCACTTGGGGCCAGAATGCTTTCCCACCCTGCCTCGTGGGAAAATCCTCCAGGCCAGCCCTGAAAGTGGCTTCCAGCTCTCCCTGAAGGGCACCCCCTAGTCCCTGGGGCCCAGTTTCCCCACCTATCAAATAAGGAACATAGCCAGCCCCATCCATCCGAGTAATCAGTACTTGTTTTTAATGGGAAAAAGGAAACCCAAACTTCACCTAAATTGCTGGTCGTTATTCTAATCACTCTTACTAGTAAAACGAGCTTGATTTTCATAAAACCTTAGGAAGGAGGTCACATTTTCCTTCTTCTGTTTTACAGGTGAGGCAGCGCGGGCACAAAAGGATCAGAGCCTTGACGTGGGAGGGCAGCCTCTTTCTGCACTGGCAGCCTGGCCACCCTCTTGAAGTCCTCCTGCAGGGCCATCTGGGCCCCCTTCACTCTCGCTCTTCTCCCCGTGCCCTTCCTGCCCAGCAGCACCAAAGTCTACTTCTCCCTGACCTCTGGCAAGACCCTCCACTTCCTGCCCCTACATCCCTGCCCAGTGGAGGCTCACTCACTGAGCCCCAGCCTCTGAGGAGGGGTCGGCACACCCCCTCCTTCTGCTGCTGCCACCATCTTCCCTTGGAGATGCTGGGGGATTGGCGCTGTGATCAGGAAAGAGGGTGGATCCAGGTACGGCTAAGTGCCCAAGGAACAGGGCCGAGAGTGAGCGATCCCATAAGAGCACGTAGCTGTATCTCTATACAGGGAGCCAGCTGCTCCGGGGGGCGGGGGTTGGAAATGTCCAGAGCTGCCTCCACAGTGGGAAGTTGTGAAGACGTGCCCGTGCATTGGCCCTAGAAGCTCAAAGGAGCATGGTTTCCCTCCAGAAGAAACGCCAAGTTTCATTTAATCGTCGTGGAGTTCAGTGTCAAAGGAGACTGCATGTGATTTGATGTTTTTATTTCTTGAAGTCTTGCTTTAAATTGTATTCCTTTCTTGTTTGTGTGTCTCAGGGTGATTAGTAATAAATTATGCAGTTATTTTAACTGTGTTGTAAAAAATTCTTTTTTCGTTGTTTTAATATTGTGTCTTGTGAACATTGTTGAAAGTCTGATGTTTCTGTTGATGATGGTTGGGGGACATAGAACCCCGGGCCTCTGCAGGCAAATTCAGGAACCACCTTTCCTGGGTGCAGGCCCAATGCTCAGCAGGAAACGCCAGGCCTAAAAATCCAGGCTTGCAAATCCAGATCTGCACAGAGCTGCAGGGAATAAAGAGAAACTAAAACTAAGAAACTAAAAGAGGCACCAGGGGGCCTGGGAGTCCTGGAAGGAAGGAGGGAGAGAGGAAGCCGCTGAGACTGTGCTGAAAGGGACAGGGCTTGGGGAGGCTTTCCGGGGGCAGGTAGGCTTTGCATGGCCAGCTTGGAGTGAGACAGCCTGGGACCTGGGACCTGGGACCCGGGACCCTTTGCTGCAGTGCCTACACCTGGACAAACGTCTCCTGGAGCAACAGATACAAAGAAACTATAAGGGACTAAAAATAAACGTGTGCATGTGCAGTCAGAGCAAATTCTGGACAAGAAGATACAAAAAGACCAAAAACCCAACTGCCACTTCTGAGGAGCCAGGGGGAAAAGCAGGGTACTGCGCATGCCCCCTGCACGCACCAACAAAGGGGCGGGCAGAGCACCTAAGCCACCCACCCCTGGCCTGTCCCCTGGACACACCCCTAGCTTCACCCCATATAAGAAACAAGCTCGCCCCCACCCCCTCAGGGAGCGAGCTAGCAAGGGAAACCATTGTTCGTTCTCGCTCCCCCCTGCTGCAGCAGGGCCCCAATAAAGCCTTGCCTGAATTTCTTGTCTGGCCTCTAGTCAATTTCTATTGATTAAGGAGGTCAAGAACCCTGGTCGGTAGCAGGAGGAGAGGCATCCCACATGCCGGGGACACAGGAGGGAAGATGTGAGGGTCAGACTGCGCTCAGTGGAGGAACATTCAGAGTCCACCCAGGCCAGGAGATCAGGCACATCCCAGGGGATGCTGAGCTTGTTGGGACACACAAAGCACAGGCCGTAAAAAAAGAATGACCAATTTAACTTCATTGCAATGAAAAATTTGTCTGTCAAAAAAACGACAGTTTTAAAAGTGAGCAGATAAGCCACAAACTAAGAGAGATGTGTAATGCCCATGTCGGCCAAAGGATTGGTATCTAAGTACTCTCAAGAATGCTTACAGGGCTTCCCTGGTGGCGCAGTGGTTAAGAATCCGCCTGCCAATGCAGGGGACACAGGTTTGAGCCCTGGTCCGGGAAGATCCCACGTGCCACAGAGCAACTGAGCACGCGAGCCACAACTACTGAGCCCATGTGCCACAACTACTGAAGCCTGTGCACCTAGAGCCCGTGCTCCACAGCAACAGGAGCCACTGTAGTGAGAAGCCCGCGCACCGCAACAAAGAGCAGCCCCCGCTCACCACAACTAGAGAAAGCCCACGCGCAGCAACAAAGACCCAATGCAGCCAAAAATAAAGAAAGAAACAGAATACTTACAAATACATTGGAGGAAAACAGACTACCCCAGAGAAAAATGTGCAAGTGATAGGAAAGAGCAATTTGGAGAAAAGAAAACCTGAATGGCCAATAAACATATGAAAAGGCATTCAATTTCATTACTAATCATGCTATACTGTGATTACAATTAAATCAATCAATTAAAACTATAGTAAGATACCATTTCTCAAAAAAGAAAAAGTCTGACACTAGTAAGTGTTGGTGAGGATGTAGAGAACCAGGAACCCACACCTTGCTGTGTCTCACCTCTGAGGGCAATCTGGCAACGCCCAGTGCAGTTTGTTGAAGATGCCCAGGCCCCCAGCACAGTAGCTCTGCCCCTGAGTACAAGAGGTGGTTTCTAAGAATGGCTGAAAATTGCTTGACACGCCTACCCAAAGGTGGGGTCTAGGCTCTGTCCCCTGGAATCCGGGTGGGTCTGGGGCTACTGCAGTCAATGACTTCAGTGGAAGTGAGGCTGGGTGACATAAGAGGCCACAGGGCTTCTGCCTTGCTGGCCAGGACACTCACTCCTGGAGACCTGGGCCACCAGATAAGAAGTCTGAGGACCTCCTAAGACCTCCACGCTGGAGAAACCAGAGAGAGACGCTCAGTCTTCCAGCCGTTCCCACCAAACCACTGTCCAGGTCAACGCAGAGGGATCCCATCGGGTGACCCCAGTCAGTGCCATGTTAACCGGAAGCCCGTCCCAGCTGAGCCCTGCCCCGAATTCCTGACGCACAGCCTCACGAGGTCTGATGAAATGGCTGCTGTTACAAAGCTGCTACGTTTGGGGGTAGTTTGTTTTGCAGCCACAGGTAACTGGAACCATATCCAATGGAAATCTATGCACGTGTGCACCAAAGGATATGCACAAGCATGTTCAGGATATCACAGTTTGTAAAAGCAAACCGTTGGAAACAATCTGAATCTTTATAAGAAAAAAATAGATTTTCCAAATCATGGTCTATTCGTCCAATGGCATGAATACCCTTCAGCAGTGGGGAGGGTGCGCTGGAGCCACGTGTGTCGACGTGGACCCTCTCAAAACAGCACTGGGCGCAAAAGCAAGTTGCAGAAGGATGTGGACAGCTTGGTAGCATTTATATAAAGCTTGAGGTTATGCAAAACAGTACAATATTTTGTTGACGGATACTTATCTCTAGAGCAAAAATACAACCACATGCAAGGGCATGAAAAGCAACAAATTCATTATGGGAGAGATGGGATGGGGAGGGGTCCACAGGGAGCTTCCAGATTCCCTGTGGTCTTGTTTCTTTAAAGAAAATCTGAAATAAATAGGAAAATATGTTCACCTCTGACAGAGCTGAGGAGTGGGTCCCGCAGGCGCAGTCTATAGGAACTGTTGAGATCTTGGCACCAGGCTGTGCCCCCTCACCCCTGGGCTGGGCTGGCTTTAACCCTTTAATTGCCAGGTGGCAGAGGTGTCTGGGGGAGGGCCCCCTGGTGGAGGGCGCAGATCGTCTGAGGGCTCAGGAGAGCCGCTCATTTCCCAGCCTGTCTGAACACATGGAGAGTTTAGTGCCTTAACAACCGGACCATCCCAGCTGAATACAAGCCTGGGGTCCACGGGTGTTAATTACATGCATGACATGGTTCTCGACTTTTCTGCCTGTTTGAGATGCTTCCTACTTCTGGTGAAAGGCAGGAAGGGTGCTGACTGTAACGAGAGGAGAGGAGAGGGGAGACAGAGCCCCCGGCCACGGTGGGAGGGGGAACGTGACCGGAGGTAGCCGTCTTCCTTCCTGACCAGCCCCAGCCCCCAGCCCCGGCCCCTTACGGCCACACGCCTGCACAGGACTTCACTTCTTTCATCTGTTTCTCAAATGCCAGGCCCCTCCTGAGTGGCCAACCCCGGGGACACAAGAAGGAAGGAAGAATGTCCCTGTTCTCAATCGCTCCCAGTGCAGCTGGGGGACACACCTGTGGGTGGAGTACTGGGTCCGGGAATAGGGACACCTGGACAGACCGACAAAGAGCCCGTAGGGGGAACTGGGTGAAGACGGGGCAGAGGCTCAGTAGCCCACGGAAGGGCGTCGACAAGAGGCCTGTCCAGGACACCTGCCTTCTTAAAGATGCCCAAGCGGGCAGCCATGGATTCTGGTTGGTCAGCCAGGGACCCGCAAGTCATTTCTCCTGCTTCTGAATGCCAGGGGGCCCTGGATGTCCCCCAGGGGACTGGGCGCAGTGCGTAGCTCTGCTCTGAGGCAAGTGGGGAGGTCACCTTGGGGAGGGCGCTGCTTACGGCTGACACAGTGGTACAAGATGCCTGCTACCTGCCTGAGCCACACCTGGCAGGGTGCAGGCCGGGAGGGAGGAGTCCAGCTCCGTGCAGCCCGGGAGCTGTGGTCACCACTCAGCGGCCACCGAATGCTCATGATGTCAAGGCCTAGAGGTCTGGAAAGGCCTTTGGGGTCACCCGATCATCTCTGCTCAGCCCTGCAGTAGGGTCTGCAGCGCCGCAGCAGTGGGCTGTGAGCACAGACCTCTCCACATTGGCCCAGCCTCAAACCAGGAGGCTGGCTCCCCTGAGGGCAGCGGGGTCCTCACCTGGAGCTTGGAGAGTGTCAGACAGAGGAGGAGACAGAGGCGGAGGAAGCTGCATTTCCTCCCTCCCGGCCCTGGATATCCTGGATTTGGTCCAGATGAATTCACAGATGCATTTCTGTCCCCATCAGACCTCGTCACTTCTAACCCCCCATGCGCACGTGTGTGCGTGCACGCGCACGCACACACACACACACACACACACACACACACACACACACACACCCTGGCCTCCCTGCTTCCTTGCTGAGTCCTGGCCGGTCAGGCTCCTGGACTGTCTTCTTATTTCATTTTGTTTTTCAGCATTCTTGTTCTTCAGGGGCGGAGACCTGAGTTTAATTGTAATCCCCGGTAAAACACATAGAGATTCTGTCTTGCTTTGTTTTATCTTTTTTTCCCTTTTATCCTTTGCCCCTCTTGTCTCCCTCTTGCACCCTACAGGCTCTGACCTCTGTACGTTTTATGTACAGCCTTGAATATGCCTGAAACGTAAAACGTGTAGTGAAATTTTATGTGTACTTACGTGTTGTCAATAGACACAAACGGTATAATGCAGCGGCTCTCAAAGTACGGTCCAGGGATGCAGGAGGTTGACATTGTTTTCATGATTATACTATGATGTTCTTGGCCTTTTTCATCTCGTTCTCACCTGAATGTCCAATGGAGTTTTTCAGAGCCTACAGGATGTGTTATATCACGACAGAATGAATCCAGAATCCAGCTGTCTTTCATTCAGCCAGATGTTCAAAAGATTTGCAGAAATGTTAAACGATGCTGCTTCTCACTGTATTTTTTATTTTGGAAAAATAAAACTTTTTAAATAAAATATGTTACATATGTTGACATGTAATAGATTTGTTTTTTAACGAATTCATAAATTGTTTTAAATGTTTAGTTTCTAATATGATAAATACAGATAGATGGATGCACAGAAACAAAAGCTCTTTGGGGTCTTCAGTAATTTTTAAGAGTATCTGAGATGAAAGTTTGAGAATCTCTGGTATAGTGTGATCAATTTTCTTCTCTTTCTGCTCTTTTGTGCTCGGCATACGACTCAAGGCCCCTCCCTGTGCTATAAATACAACTCTTTCATTGCTCCAAAGGCTGCGTCCATTTGCATGGTACCCACCCCCTCAGAATGCACACCTGGGTCACTGGCGACTTCTAGCTATTGTAACCAATGCCTCTGTGAGTCATCGCTCGTGGCCCTGTTTGAAGAATTTTCTCGGATGCATAACCAGGAGTGGAGTTCTGGGCCAAAAAAGCATGTGCATATTTAATTAAAACAAAGAATATTTTCCAGACTGGTTATACCTGTTCACATCCTACACTCAGCGGTGCAGAGTCCTCATCTCCCCACACACCTGTTAACACCTGGCATCCGTTCCTCACGCTTCTAATCTGCCATTCTGATGGGCATGAATGACGACACCTTGTGTTGATTTGCATCTCACTCTTTATTGGTGAGCTGGAACATCTCTTCACATCTGCTTTAGTCACTTGGGAATCCTCTACTGAGGACTGCCTATTCAAAGCCATTGCCCATTGTTCTGTTGGGTTTTCTGTCTTTATCCTGTTGATCTAGAATTCTTTGAATGGTCTCCATCAGTGCCGCTCAAGGTGGGGACCAGCTGCCTATCTGCCACACACACTCAATTTTGTTTTCTTTCCAAAATGGACCTTACCATAAATGGACGTTTATTTTTCTATATAAGCTTTATAATGAATGTGTTGATTTCTTTGAGAAATCTAGCAACAGTTTTTATTGAGATTTTGCTATGTGTCGTTCCATTTGTGAATATATAACGTTTCTTGATTTTTCAAATTAAAAAAAATTTCCTGGGCTTCCCTGGTGGTGCAGTGGTTGGGAGTCCGCCTGCCGATGCAGGGGACGCGGGTTCATGTCCCAGTCCGGGAGGACCCCGCATGCCGCGGAGCGGCTGGGCCCGTGGGCCATGGCCGCTGGGCCTGCGCGTCTGGAGCCTGTGCTCCGCAACGGGAGAGGCCGCAGCAGTGAGAGGCCCGTGTACAGCAAAAAAAAAAAAAAATTTCCTTTAGTAGAGAGGCTATTCTCTTCAAGAAAGTCTCATTCATTTTTTGTTAGGGTAAGTCCAGATAGTTCATGGTTCCTATGATACTGTGAATAGTTGCGTATTTTGATTCTGTGTTGGTCATATCTTCCACAAATGATTGTCTTGTCTGTTCCCTCTTAACCCTTATATTTCACATGCCTTTCCTTGTCTTATAGCTTTGGCCTGTAATACTATGTTAATAATAATTTTTTTAAAAAAACAGTACTGATAGTATGAGTAGAATTGCCTTGCTCTAAATCTTAACGAAAATGAGCCTAAAATTTCTGCATTAATTATGGTTTTGCTGTAGGTTTTGGTACACAGCCTTTATCGAGTTAAGGAAATTTCCTTCTATTCTTGGTTTTCTAAGAGGCTTTTAATCAGAAATAGATGTCAGCATTTCTTGAGTGCTATGGAAATAATGAAATGATTTTATTCTTTCATTCATGACTGGGAAGAATTGCATCATTAGATTTTTCTGATACTTAATCATCCTTGCATTCCAGAATAAACCCTATGTCCACGACTCATAAATGAAATAAACCTATAATTTCCTGTACTGTCCCAAACATGTTTCAGAATCCAGGTTATATTAACCAGGCTTGTTGAATGGATTGGCATCTTTCCTGTTTTGTCTAATTCTGGAACAGACTTTGTAAGAGAACACTTAACCTATTCCTTGAAATTTTAACAAAACTCACCTGCAAGACTGAATAGCCCTAGACTTTTTTGGTAAAAAGATCAGCGATTATCATTTCAATTTTTTAAATAACTATTGACCCATTCAAGCTTTTTACTTCTTCTTGACTTTATTCATTTCTTTGTGTTTTCCAGGAATTTATTCATTTTGCTCAGGTTTATCAATTTACTATCATATGGTTATTCTTATTACTATATTCATAGAATATCATTTTTGTAGTTATTATTATTTTTTATTCTACATTGTATTTGCATGCTTGTTCTATTTGCCTTGATTAGTCATATTAATTTATTCAAAGAAGCAATGTTTGGTGTTCAGTAGTCCATCCTTTTTCGCTCTCTATTTCTTTGATTTTTAAATGTTATTATTTCATCCCTCCTTTCTTCTGTTTTGCTTTACTGCTGGAGTTGAATGCTTAGCTCATTTGTTTCATTATTTCTTGTTTCTGATAAAGGTATCTAATGCTATATATTTTTCTGTGAGTACTTTTTTTAGCTATATCTTAAAATTTGGATATAGAGCATCTTTAAGGTCATCCAGGTCTAATTGTTTTATAATTCCTCCTGGTGATTTCCTCTTTGATCCAGGTGTAATTGACCAAGATGCTGTCTAGTCCCCAGACACACGGAATGTTTGCGCTGATCCTATAGTCCCTCATTTACGATTTCATTGCGTGGTAGTCAGAGAACATAGTGGGTGTGAAGTGGGTCGTGTGAAGTGCATGGAGGCTTCCTCTGAGGCCCAGCACAAGGACGATTTTTGTGACCGCTCCACGTGTGCTTGGATAACCTTGACATTCTTGTGCAACATTTACACGCCTACGGAAATCTGAGTTTATCAATGGTGTCTATCTATATCATTTTTGGCCCACTTGATCAATCAGTTTCTGAGAAGTATGTGTTGAAACTGACAACTCCAATTGTGGGTTTACTAAAGCAATCTTTCTCACACAAAAATCCAACGACTTCACTCCCAGTGCTTTTAGGAAAGAAAAAACAATGAAGAGAAAAAACGGGCAACCCTCAGCTAGGCTTGTGTTAGAGCTCTCTCTGCCTAGGCCTGACTCACCACCTGCATCATGTTCACCCCTCTCAGCAGCCCCGTCCCCGACACACACTGTGAACTCCCGGCTGTTCACAAACGTGAGGGACACCTTCCTGTCCCTGTGTTCACACCCCATGACCCCTCCCCCTGGAATTCTCCACCGAGGCTTATCTAGCTCCTCACAAATACCCACTCACCCTTCAAGCTCTTGTTCTTCTGACCTCATGCGCCACCATGTCCCCGTGGACGCCCGGACTGCAGCCAGGCCTTGCCACCTCCAGCCCCCGCCTCGGAGCTCTGCTCAGGCGGCTCTTCCTGCTGGGAAGGCGCTTCTCCAGATGCTCCTATCTCCGCCACTCCTTCGGGATCCAGCCCCACCTCCCCTTCTCTTAAAAACAATTCCTCCCCCGCTTGGCCGGCCTTCTTCAGAAACATCCTGCCAACACTTAGTGGGCGTCCGCATGAGCTGTGCTTGTGCTTGACCCCAGATTCAGGGATGGCTGAGACCCCAGGCCCTGGAACCCAGGATGGCCAACTCCAATGCAGACGGGGTCCGGGCAGGCACTAGAAAACCGTGAGCGGCTGGCCGCGGACTGCGAGACCCCGTCCTCTCTAGAGGGCACTGCTGGGACTCGGCCCCGACCCCCCCCCAGTGTTCGGGAATGTGGGCCCCGAGTTAGCCCAGCGCCCAGTCTTTCCAGAGAAGACATACAGTTTCAAAACACTGGCAACTAATTCAAATGTTTCTGAAACACGGTGCTGGGCAAACAGCCTACGGGCCAGGTGTGGCCTGTGGCTGCCTGGCCTCCAGCCTGAAGAGAGGGCAGCTAACCCAGCCCGAGGGGAGGTTCCCAGGGAAGAAGGTACTTGAGCCGAGGGAGAGCTGGGAGCTGAGCGAGAGGAGCCAGTAGACAAGGGCAGGGAAGAATGTCCCAGGAGGAGGACGAGAGTGCAGATAACGGCCACGGTTGTCGGGTCCGCACAGCACCGCACCCCACCGGCCCAGGTGCGCCTCCCAAGGCTCCTCCCAGGCCTCTCCCACCTCCAGCCGCGGCCCCGCCCCCTCCCCAGGAATGATAAAGGGGCGGAGGAACCAGCGCCCCTGTGGGCGTGGCCTGGAGCCCCGGTAGGTAGCCGGATGCAGGTGCCCAGGTGTGAGACCTGGTGGGTGGAGATGGAGCTGCGGGGGCCGTGATGGGTGGGGACGGGCCTGCAGTTCCCAGGCACCCCCTTCACGGACCCAGGACATCTGTCCTGAGAGCAGACCAGGAGACAGGTGGACCGAGGTTCAAAGAAGGGCGTGCCCTGGACAGCACCCTCCCCAGGTGGCCCCGCTCCAGCGGGTGTGTGCCGGCTGGGTTGTTTAATGGAGCTCTCTGTTTTCCGGGGGGTGGGGAATTGTTGCAAACCTTTGTGCCAGAGTGGACAGAAGCGGGACCCCAGGTTGGCCTGGCTCAGGGCCCCAGAGGTGAGAACAGGTACAAATGGACTCTGACACTGGTGCCCCCGCTGCCAGGGCCTGGGGGTCCATGCAGACGCTCCATCAGTGTCTGGGTGGCCCTGGGGGCCTGAAAGGAGCTTCAGAGAAAAGTACAGAGCAGAGATGGCAGGAAGCTGTGTCTTGAGAGCTAAGAAAGTCTTTGCCAGAGTGACAGGGAGAAGGCCTCCCGGGCAATGGCGGCAGCTTGGTGAAAGCACAGAGGTGTGGACATCCTGGGGTATCAGCCAGTGTCGGCTGGCTCTCTGCTGGGACCACAAAGTCCAAGGGGACGGGGACAGAGGACCTCGGAGACCTCGGAGAACGTCGTGGAGACTCCATCCTGCGGGCGGTGGGGACCGCTGGCAGCTTCCAGCCTCAGAAAGGCCACCTGGGCAGTGGAGGTGTGAGGCCAGCCCGAAGCTGGAACCGTGTGATCAGTGAGGTCTGCTGGCCTCGGCGGTGAGAGGAGCCTGGCCTGGGCGTGTTAACAGCCACCCCAGCTGCCCAGAGCGTCTGACAGCTGCCAAGAGCCCTTTCTCCCCAGAAGGCAGACCTGACACCACAGAGAGCAAGGTTGGCCCCAAGCTTCCCCCCAGGAAGCCCCTGAGCAATGGTGCATGCAGCCAGACCCTCCCGACGCCCTTTGGAGCCTCGGCTCTCTCTGCCGTGGTCCAGGAGCCGGGGCCGTGGGAAGTCCAGGACACCCAGAGGAGCCAGTCCCTGCCCCAGCCACGTGATGCTGTGGGATGGGGGCGGAGACGAGGCGGGATAAGCTGACACTGAGGTCCAGCTCTCCCTCAGGGGCGGTGTGACCCTGGCCAGGTTGCTTAACCTCTCCGGACTGTGTTTTCGTCTGTAACTGACTACACGTCAGGCACTGTGTTAAGTCACTTCATGCTAATTCCAGCCAATCCTCACCACGTCTCA
This sequence comes from Stenella coeruleoalba, assembly GCF_951394435.1. Classification (NCBI taxonomy): domain Eukaryota; kingdom Metazoa; phylum Chordata; class Mammalia; order Artiodactyla; family Delphinidae; genus Stenella; species Stenella coeruleoalba. The sequence continues at coordinate 1,806,569 of NC_137151.1, read as the reverse complement.
TTTAATAGATGCGGGAACTGAGCTCTGGGGAGCTTAGAGGTTTCTGTCCCTTAGAACTCAGAGTCACCAGACTCCAGCTCCACGTGAGGCCAAGTTGCATACTCACGGGTCTAACAGCCGTGACTCCGTTGGTTCTCCTGGGCCTGGCGAGGGCAGGAGCGCGCTCCTGGGAGACCCTAACCTCCGCCTCCCATCACCCGCCATCGCCACTGCACCTCTGCCTGGGAGGCTGTCACTCACAAGGAATGCCCCTGTCCCCAGTTAATTTTCCTATCACCTTGAATCCAACTGCCTTCAGGCAGGAGACTCCCCCCCAAATTCCTGAAATTCCAGAAAGTTTCAGATAAACCTCCTACGAAAGAACACAGCATCTGCACCACATGACCTGGGGCAGGTCACACAGCCTCTGCAAGTGTGGACACAGAGAGGCAGGTGGGCTCAGAAAGCTTCCCAAGCAGAAAAAGCCCCTGCCCCACCCCGGGGGCTCGGCTGTTTCAGCTGGTGTGAGACGGCCCTGTGGGGCAGGTGCACGCACGCGCGTGAGGACAAGGTGGAGGCTCACGTGTGCACACGGGCAGGCACTGGGGTGCACACACTCTAACATAGCGCATTTGCAGGTGCACAGTGAATACACACACGCACATCACATTTGTAGGTGCTGTGTGGATACACACACGCACATCGCATTTGCAGGTGCACAGTGAATGCACACACACATCACATTTGCAGGTGCACAGTGAATACACACACACACACATCGCATTTGCAGGTGCACAGTGAATACACACACACGCTCATCGCATTTGTAGGTGCACAGTGAATACACACACACGCACATCGCATTTGCAGGTGCACAGTGAATACACACACACGCACATCGCATTTGCAGGTGCACAGTGAATACACACACGCACATCGCATTTGTAGGTGCACAGTGAATACACACACACGCACATCGCATTTGCAGGTGCACAGTGAATACACACACGCACATCGCATTTGCAGGTGCACAGTGAATGCACACACACATCACATTTGCAGGTGCACAGTGAATACACACACACACATCGCATTTGTAGGTGCACAGTGAATACACACACATGCACATCGCATTTACAGGTGCACAGTGAATACACACACACGCACATCGCATTTGCAGGTGCACAGTGAATACACACACACGCACATCGCATTTGCAGGTGCACAGTGAATACACACACACGCACATCACATTTGCAGGTGCACAGTGAATACACACACATCGCATTTGCAGGTGCACAGTGAATACACACACATCGCATTTGCAGGTGCACAGTGAATACACACACACACATCGCATTTGCAGGTGCACAGTGAATACACACACACATCGCATTTGCAGGTGCACAGTGAATACACACACACGCACATCGCATTTGCAGGTGCACAGTGAATACACACACACATCACATTTGCAGGTGCACAGTGAATACACACACACGCACATCGCATTTGCAGGTGCACAGTGAATACACACACACGCACATCGCATTTGCAGGTGCACAGTAAATACACACACGCACATCGCATTTGCAGGTGCACAGTGAATGCACACACACATCACATTTGCAGGTGCACAGTGAATACACACACACACATCGCATTTGTAGGTGCACAGTGAATACACACACACGCACATCGCATTTGCAGGTGCACAGTGAATACACACACACGCACATCGCATTTGCAGGTGCACAGTGAATACACACACGCACATCGCATTTGTAGGTGCACAGTGAATACACACACACGCACATCGCATTTGCAGGTGCACAGTAAATACACACACACACATCGCATTTGCAGGTGCACAGTGAATACACACACACACACATCGCATTTGCAGGTGCACAGTAAATACACACACACGCACATCGCATTTGCAGGTGCACAGTGAATACACACACATGCACATCGCATTTGCAGGTGCACAGTGAATACACACACATCGCATTTGCAGGTGCACAGTGAATACACACACACACACATCGCATTTGCAGGTGCACAGTAAATACACACACACACACATCGCACTTGCAGTGGCACAGTGAATACACACACACGCACATCGCATTTGCAGGTGCACAGTGAATGCACACACACATCACATTTGCAGGTGCACAGTGAATACACACACACACATCGCATTTGTAGGTGCACAGTGAATACACACACACGCACATCGCATTTGCAGGTGCACAGTAAATACACACACACACACATCGCACTTGCAGGTGCACAGTGAATACACACACACGCACATCGCATTTGCAGGTGCACAGTGAATGCACACACACATCACATTTGCAGGTGCACAGTGAATACACACACACACATCGCATTTGTAGGTGCACAGTGAATACACACACACGCACATCGCATTTGCAGGTGCACAGTGAATACACACACATCGCATTTGCAGGTGCACAGTGAATACACACACACACGTCACATTTGCTGGTGCACAGTGAATACACACACACATCGCATTTGCAGGTGCACAGTAAATACACACACACACACATCGCATTTGCAGGTGCACAGTGAATACACACACACACATCACATTTGTAGGTGCACAGTGAATACACACACACGCACATTGCATTTGCAGGAGCACAGTGAATACACACACGCACATCGCATTTGCAGGTGCACAGTGAATACACACACATCGTATTTGCAGGTGCACAGTGAATACACACACACACATCACATTTGCAGGTGCACAGTGAATACACACACACATCGCATTTGCAGGTGCACAGTAAATACACACACACACACATCGCATTTGCAGGTGCACAGTGAATACACACACACACACATCACATTTGTAGGTGCACAGTGAATACACACACACGCACATCGCATTTGCAGGTGCACAGTGAATACACACACACGCACATCGCATTTGCAGGTGCACAGTGAATACACACACACGCACATCGCATTTGCAGGTGCACAGTGAATACACACACACGCACATCGCATTTGCAGGTGCACAGTGAATACACACACACGCACATCGCATTTGCAGGTGCACAGTGAATACACACACACGCACATCGCATTTGCAGGTGCACAGTGAATACACACACACACATCGCATTTGTAGGTGCACAGTGAATACACACACACGCACATCGCATTTGCAGGTGCACAGTGAATACACACACATCGCATTTGCAGGTGCACAGTGAATACACACACACACATCGCATTTGCAGGTGTACAGTGAATACACACACGCACATCGCATTTGCAGGTGCACAGTAAATACACACACACACACATCGCATTTGCAGGTGCACAGTGAATACACACACACACATCACATTTGTAGGTGCACAGTGAATACACACATGCACATCGCATTTGCAGGTGCACAGTAAATACACACACACACACATCGCATTTGCAGGTGCACAGTGAATACACACATACACATCACATTTGTAGGTGCACAGTGAATACACACACACACACATCGCATTTGCAGGTGCACAGTGAATACACACACACACACATCGCATTTGCAGGTGCACAGTGAATACACACACACGCACATCGCATTTGCAGGTGCACAGTGAATACACACACACGCACATCGCATTTGCAGGTGCACAGTGAATACACACACACACATCGCATTTGCAGGTGCACAGTGAATACACACACACACATCGCATTTGCAGGTGCACAGTGAATGCACACACACATCACATTTGCAGGTGCACAGTGAATACACACACACACATCGCATTTGTAGGTGCACAGTGAATACACACACACGCACATCGCATTTGCAGGTGCACAGTGAATACACACACACGCACATCGCATTTGCTGGTGCACAGTGAATACACACACACGCACATCGCATTTGCAGGTGCACAGTAAATACACACACACACACATCGCATTTGCAGGTGCACAGTGAATACACACACACATCGCATTTGCAGGTGCACAGTGAATACACACACGCACATCGCATTTGCAGGTGCACAGTGAATGCACACACACATCACATTTGCAGGTGCACAATGAATACACACACACACATCGCATTTGTAGGTGCACAGTGAATACACACACGCACATCGCATTTGCAGGTGCACAGTGAATACACACACACGCACATCGCATTTGCAGGTGCACAGTGAATGCACACACACATCACATTTGCAGGTGCACAGTGAATACACACACACACATCGCATTTGTAGGTGCACAGTGAATACACACACACGCACATCGCATTTGCAGGTGCACAGTGAATACACACACACGCACATCGCATTTGCTGGTGCACAGTGAATACACACACACGCACATCGCATTTGCAGGTGCACAGTAAATACACACACACACACATCGCATTTGCAGGTGCACAGTGAATACACACGCACATCGCATTTGCAGGTGCACAGTGAATACACACACGCACATCGCATTTGCAGGTGCACAGTAAATACACACACACACACATCGCATTTGCAGGTGCACAGTGAATACACACACACATCGCATTTGCAGGTGCACAGTGAATACACACACGCACATCGCATTTGCAGGTGCACAGTGAATGCACACACACATCACATTTGCAGGTGCACAATGAATACACACACACACATCGCATTTGTAGGTGCACAGTGAATACACACACGCACATCGCATTTGCAGGTGCACAGTGAATACACACACATGCACATCGCATTTGCAGGTGCACAGTGAATACACACACATCGCATTTGCAGGTGCACAGTGAATACACACACACACACATCGCATTTGCAGGTGCACAGTAAATACACACACATCGCATTTGCAGGTGCACAGTGAATACACACACACACACATCGCATTTGCAGGTGCACAGTAAATACACACACACGCACATCGTATTTGCAGGTGCACAGTAAATACACACACATCACATTTGCAGGTGCACAGTGAATACACACACACACATCGCATTTGTAGGTGCACAGTGAATACACACACGCACATCGCATTTGCAGGTGCACAGTAAATACACACACACGCACATCACATTTGTAGGTGCACAGTAAATACACACACATCGCATTTGCAGGTGCACAGTGAATACACACACACGCACATCACATTTGTAGGTGCTGTGTGGATACACACACATGCATATTGCATCTGTAGGTGCACCGTGAACGCACACACACGCACATCGCATTTTAGGTGCACGGTAAATACACACACACACTCCAGGTGAGGCCTCTGGAGGGCGGGGCAGTTGGGAGGGAGTTTTTTCCACACAGCCCCGCCCAAGGCCCCTAAGCCTCTATTTAGCCCTTGAGGCCACCTTGGTCAGCGTGTCAGCGGACGGGGCTCTGGTGCCCCCGCCCCCAGCAACGCACAATATTTCCGGGGACAGTGAGTTTGGGGTCCGGCCCGCACCCTGTTCCCTCCCCAGCCACAGCACACACGATCCTCACCGAGCATCCCTCCAAGAGCCCCATTCCCTCAACACACCCAGGGGGCTTCTCTGCTCTGCGTCCCTGCGGCCCCACCCTCACATCCTCCCCAAGAGACTCGTGCTCACATGTGCGCACTCACCGTCACACGCACACGCACTCGCTCGCAGGCTAGCGGATTTCCACCTGCTCTATCAGACCCAGGGTGTGAGGCTGGGACCTCTGCTTAGCCTATCGAGGAGTTGGGGGCTGGCAGCTGGCACATTTTTCACATTCATCAGGCCTCAGGTTCAGAGCCGTCCTGCAGGGAGCCTCATCAAGATGGAATTTAAGAGGCTTTTTGTTTGTATTGCCTTCTGCGAAAGGCAGGGGATAGGGTTTTCAGCTGATGGCAGTGGAAGGTTCCCTTTTAAGGTAAGTTGGTTTTGGGGGTTTGGTTTGGTTTGGTTTTTAGTAGACTAATCTGCAGAAAGAGATCACATAGATGATGGTGGAGGAAGTTCCAGAAAATGGCAAGATTTAACGCAAGCAACACCTCCTCCAAGACAACCTCCTGGACTCCCCCCCCTTTGGGGCACCCCACATTCTGGGGCTTGCCTGCATTGTCATGGTAGCCATGTGTTTACATGTCTGCGTCCCCTGCGGACCCTGAGCTCCCAAGCCAAGGACGTATCCCCTGAACCTGTCCTGCGCCAGGAGCCTTGACTCTGCCAGGTCCTGGGAAGCCCGTGGGGCGATGCTTCTAACACCAGATGCTGGGGTCTGCCTGGTCTGGCACTCCATCCACACCCTCCCACAGCAAAGATGCTAGGTTCTGCCATCTTTGGACGCAGGCCCGGATCAGCTCCCGGTCCAGAGGCACGACCTGGCCCAGCCTGACCTTCTCTCTTCCTGGAAAGCCCGGACCTGTCTCCCGAGGCCTGACCCGAGTTCCCCGCAGCCTGCCACACCCTCCACTGCGATGGTCCCACCTCTGCACCCCTAAACCCTCCCTCTTCTCCCCAAATCTGCCACTGGCCTCCCTCCTTCCCAGACCACACCAGCACCATTGCTCAGCCCCAGCCCCACCCC